>NC_056627.2:123187750-123845410 GCF_002870075.4 Lactuca sativa
TGGACCGCCTCACAGGCCTTTAGTCTATGGCTGTGTTTGGCGCGCCACAGCTAGCTGATAAGCTAGCTTATTTTTTGAGCTTTTTTATGTTGTCGTGTTTGGTAAGTCAAAAAGTAGCTTATAAGCTAGCTTTTTGAAAATCTACTTAGACTAGCTTTTTAGGAGCTTTTTTAAAATTTTCCAAATACACCCCTTAATTAATTATAGAAACACATACTCTTACATGTCCTTTTATGTAATTTTATATATTTCAGCTACTTTTACCAAACGTTATTTTTTATCAGCTAGCTTTTCAGCTATCAGCTAGTTTTTCAGCTAGCATCTAGCTTTTCAGCTAGTACGCCAAACATAGCCCATATGGATCGCTCTCCGAACCTTCGACACGTCTGGACCGCCTCACAGGGCCTACAGCCTATCCGGACCGCTCGTTCGGCCTTCGGTCTGACTAGCATACCCTCCTGGGTTTGTAGTATATTCAGACCGCCCTGGGTATGTTGGCCTTCAGCACAAAGCAGGACCGCCTCAACCCAACCCCCAATCAATCAAACATGTGCAAATACATATCATATGCTATCATAATAACAGTCAAACCGATCTAGCAGATCAAATAGCATAGCAACATTCTATAACTAGGATACCGACCTATCCAGGTCACTAACATAGCATAATCCTATAACAAGGATACCGACCAACCAGGTCAATAAGCATAAGCATGACATCATCCTAACTACCAGGATGCAAAATAGTAAACATATCATGTATTAATCCGGATACAATCCATAAAGGGCCTACCTTGGTGCCTTAGACCCTGTTGATATAGTGAGGATAACTCACCTCACAATGTCGCACTAAAAATGATAGGCTCAAACTCTCGAATCACCAACACGAACTCCACCACCTATAGTTATCATAAAACCCTTTGTCCATAAATCTCCAAATTACCAAAATACCCCCAGAGATCAACTAGTCAACACTTGGTCAAGCTCAAAGTCAACAGTCAAGGTCAGCTATCCATGTTGACCCACCTCGTCGAGTGCAGTTCACCGACTCGTCGAGTTCTTCCTGAACTCGAGAAGTCGTGAAATCCTAGGTTGACTCATCGAGTTCCCTTATAACTCGTCGAGTTCATACGTGTCCAAAGGTTGAGAGAACCCTAGCCGACTCGCTGAGTCTTTGACTGACTTGCCGAGTCCAAGGAAATCTTCAACGAACTCGACGAGTTGTTCATCAACTCATCGAGTTCATGCCCATCTTCATATCACTCGTCGAGTCAACCTTGCGACTCGTCGAGTCCCTTCAATTCTTCATCCAAACAGATGCTTTTTAAGCCATGCTAAGGCTCCATATTGTAGATCCAGCTTCCCAATGCATGTTTATCACCTAAAGTTGCAACTTTACGTGCATACAAGGCTGTAAGGGGTCTAAATGACAAATCTAAGATTATAATGGAGTTTTACACCTTAGGAGAGTCTCCTCCATGCAAGAGCTGGAAGCTTTACGGACTTAGAAGCCCAAGAGATTTCAGTTCTGAAGTTACAACTTCAGATCTTAGCTCATTCACAAGAGAAGCTTCCAAACATACTAGGAATGCCCTAAAACTTTCCCAAAAGGAATCTAGGAATGAAATGAGGTCAGGATAGCAATTTGATACCTTCCAGAAGATGCCAAATAAGATATATTTCGGATCCCACAAGCTCCATGCTTCTGGATACTTGACCTCCAAGATATATTCTCCAAGAAAATCCTCTTCCAAGCTCAAAATACACAAATGGAACACACACACACACTCGATTAGGGTTTGAGAGGGACAAGAAGCAGTAAAGGGGAGGCTGGGGGAGGCCAATGATCCTTTAAATAGGGTGCAATACCCTAAGATTTAGGGTTTCATCTACCAGCTCCTACTCGTCGAGTCCCTTCTTGGACTCGGTGAGTAGGTCACTAAAACACGTGGACCAACCCGCTGCTACTCGACGAGTAGGGCAACCAACTTGTCGAGTAGCCCTTGAAATCAAGAAACTTTTATATTATATCAGTACCAGAGAATCGGGGAGTTACAATTCTCCCCCACTTGAACTAGACTTCGTCCTTGAAGTCTGCCGAGGTGAATAGTTCCGGATAATGCTCCCGCATCTCGGCCTCTAGCTCCCACGTCCACTCAGACCCCCTCCGATGCTCCCACTGCACCTTCACCAAAGGTATCTCCTTGTTCCTCAGAATCTTCATCTTTCTCTCCAAATTGGACATGGGCCTCTCCACGTAATTCAGGCGCTCATCAACCTGATTATCATCCAGCGACACCACCGCCTCCTGATCCATAATGCACTTTCGCAGTTGCGAAACGTGGAAAGTGTTGTGGATCTGACTAAGCTCCTCCGGCAGATCCAGCCTGTAAGCCACCTTGCCAACCCTAGAAATGATCCTGAATGACCCAATATATCATGAACCCAGTTTTCCCCTCTTCCTGAAGCGGATCACACCCTTCTAGGGTGAGACCTTCAGGAGTACCATATCACCAACCTGAAACTCTAACTCGGATCGGTGCCGGTCGGCGTAACGCTTCTTCCGACACTGAGCGGTCTGCAGTCGCTGCCTAATCAGCTGAATCTTCTTGGTAGTCTACAAGACCACCTCCGTCAGACCCATCACCCTGTGTCCAACCTCACCCCAACAAACCGGGGTGAGACATCTCCGCCCGTACAACAGCTCGAAAGGCAGGGCGCCAATGCTGGAATGATAGTTGTTGTTGTAGGCAAACTCTGCAAGCGGTAGGTGGGAATCCGTCCTCCCAACGAAGTCAATGACACATGCCCTCAACATATCCTCGAGGGTCTGAATGGTCCACTCGCTCTGGCCGTCTGTCTGGGGGTGAAATGTCGTGCTAAAGTGCAATTGCGTGCCCAGTTCCTCGTGGAACTTCTGCCAGAAATGGGAGGTAAGCCTAACATCCCGGTCAGAGACAATGGAGACCGGAACCCCATGGAGAGCAATGATTTCGCGGACATATATGTTGGCCAATTTCTCGGCCGATGAACTCTCCCGTATGGCCAAGAAGTGGGCATTGTTGTTCAATCGATCCACGACGACCCATATAGTATCAAACCCCTTTTCCGTTCTCGGCATGTTGGTAATAAAATCCATCGTGATTTGTTTCCATTTCCACATGGGAATCTCTAGGGGCTGCAGCTTGTCATGCGGCCTCTGATGCTCGGCCTTGACCATCCTACAGGTCAAGCACCTCTCGATGTACCAAGCGATTTCTCGCTTCATGCACAACCACCAGTAGCTCAAACTTAAATCCTTGTACATCTTGGTGGCCCCTAGGTGAATAGAGAAGAGAGACTTATGAGCCTCCTCCATGACTGTCTGTCTGACTCCACCGGACATCGGAACCCATACCCGACCGCACTGGGTCAATAATCCTTAGCTATCCTACACAGACCGCGTGTTCTCACCCTTGATCCTAGACAACCTCCAGTTCTCCGGTCGCATGCCCTCAACCTGGGCATCTCTAATCAAACTTGTAAGCGGAGAATCCACCGCTATCCTCATACATACTGCTGGAATGGAAGACCCAACTGACTTATGGCTCAAAGCGTCCGCAACCACATTTGCTTTACCAGGATGGTAAAGGATCTCGCAGTCGTAGTCTTTGACTACGTCCAGCCACCTGCGCTGCCTCATGTTCAGGTTTGGCTGACCCATGATGTGTCTTAGGCTCTTGTGATCCGTGTAAATGGTACAATGGACCCCATATAGGTAGTCTCTCCATATCTTGAGAGCGAACACCACCGCTCCCAGCTCTAAATTATGTGTAAGGTATCTCGCCTCATGCGGCTTTAACTGCCGCGATGCATAAGCTATCACTCTTCCCCTCTACATGAGGACCGCTCCTAGTCCTAAGATGGACGCATCACAAAACACCACAAAACCCTCAACTCCCTATGGAAGAGTCAATACTGGGGCCTCGCATAGACACTGTCTGAGGGTCTCAAACGCCCTTTGTTGCTCAGGGCCCCACCGGAAATCCACCCCTTCCTCGTCAGACGAGTGAGGGGTACTACAATCTTGGAGAAATCATGTATGAATCTCTGGTAGTACCCTATCAATCGCAGAAAGCTCCTAATGTCTGAGGGAGATTTCGGAACCTCCCACTGCATGACTGCCTCAATCTTGGGTGGATCAACCAAAATCCCATCTTGGTTAATGAGGTGCCCGAGGAACTGGACCTCTCGTAACCAAAACTCGCACTTCGAGAACTTGGCGTATAGCCGTTCTCGTCTCAGAACACCTAACAACTCCCTGAGATGCTCCTTGTGCTGCTCTCGAGTCTTGGAATACACCAAGATATCATCTATAAATACGATGACCAAGCGATCCAGCATCGGTCTGCAGACCCGATTCATCAGGTCTATAAATACTATCAGTGCGTTGGTGAGCCCAAACGGCATCACTACGAACTCATAATGACCATAACGAGTCTAAAACACGGTCTTCTCCACGTCCTCCTCTCTAAACCAGACCTGATGATACCCCTACCTCAAATCTATCTTGGAGAACCAAGATGCCCCTGCAACTGATCAAAGAGATCATCTATCCTCGGGAGTGGATAACGGTTCTTCACCATCAACTTGTTTAACTCCCTATAAGCAATTCACATCCGGTGTGATCCGTCCTTCTTCCTGACGAAGAGGATCGGTGCTCCCATGGGGAACTGCTAGGTCGAATGAACTGCTTGCCCAGCAGTTCCTGCAGCTGTGACGACAGCTCCTGCATCTCTGGTGGTGCCAACCGGTACAATGCCTTGGCGATAGGAGCCGCACCTGACACTAGGTCAATCCTGAACTCAACCTGCCTCTCTGGAGGTACTCCGGGTAACTCCTCCGAGAACGCATCAGCGAATTCCTTGACCACCGGAACATCTGACACTAAAGCCTGCTCCCTGGCCCGCGTATCTACCACGTATGCTAGTTAACCTGCACATCTGTGCTGAAGGTGTTGTCGGGCCCAAGGAGCTGAACAAAACACAGATCCTAACCTGGTGCCCTCACCATAAACAATCAATTATCCCCCACTTGGGGTTCGAACTACCACTCACAGACTCGTTGGCCCTCACTGTCAATCATAGCACCGAACCGACTGAGCGAGTCCATGCCTACAATCACACACACCTCCCCCATGGGGATCGGAATCAAATCTATCAGAAAGGACACCCCGAAGATATCCAACTCACACCCTCGATAAACCGAATAAGCAGAAACCCCATGTTCATTGGCGATAGAGACTCGCAACGAATACTCTAACTCGCCCACTGGCACTCTGAACTCCCTACTAAATGTATGAGACACAAAAGACCGACTCGCCCCTGAATCAAATAAAACCAATGCATGCAAGGAGTTCACTAGAAACGTACCTAATCACAGGTACAACAGATAAGCATAAGACAAATATAATAAATGAGATAAAGGATAGAATCATACTAGCAACCACATCTGGTGCTGCCCCGGCCTCCTCGACTGTAAGCTGGAAAGCACAACCCTGGGCCTTCGGAGGCTCTGCCTTAACTGGCCTCCCATCGGTAATCCTCAACATAGCCGGCACTAGAACCTGTGTCGGCTTGACTGCGAGCTGCGGACAATTGGTCTTCACGTGACCAACCTGATGACAATGATTGCATATACTCATATCCGATGCAGGGGTGGACTGGCGGCAATACCTCGCATAGTGACCCTCTCTACTACACTTGTGGCACCCACTACTCACTCGATAGGCTCCCGAATGACCCTTACCGCACTTTCCACAAGTGCGGCCCTGCTGGCCTCCAACCCTAGAATCAGCGGTCTTAGACCACATTAGCACCGACTGCGCCTATGTCGGGGCCCGACCCTGCTCCCTCAACTGTAACCCAATCTCAAACTCCCACCTCCTAGCGGCCTCCTGTAACTCCAGAAGCGTATCACAACGCTAAGTTGCCACAAACTGTCGAATATCCGTCTTGAGCATGCTCATATTTGAGTAGAGGAGTAATCTAGGAGAGAAACCTAGATGAGAATTTATGGAGTCTACTAAGAGGGTACTCAGATGCCTGCGTGGGGGTGAAGTCGCTTGAGTTCGGAGGTATCCTACAAGTATGAGGAGAGCAAGTAGGATAATAGCCTAGAGGGATTTTACGTGCTAGTGGAGATTATTCGATGCTTAAATGCTGCTTGCTTCATGCTTTGTGGAACTCTCGATGATGGGAGTCACCTACTGAGTGAATATAACGATATTTAGGAGGTAGATGGCTAGCATCATTAGGAGTTCTTCAGCACCTGATGGCAGAGAAGTGTGAGCACCTAGGAAGAGCCTAGGGGTGACCGTGGTCAGATGAGTGCGCTGACAGGGTAGAGTATTTCGCTGGGGAGAAAACACGAGTAACAGGATGGATGAGCGAGAAGGTTGAGCAGCCACTTAGGAAATCTGGGATGGTCTGTGTGGAGGGTATGGGTAGATGTGACAGGTAGTATGGGCTCGTACTACTGAAAGGAGAGGACCCATACTTGATGTAGGAATATTCTGGAGATTCTAAGTAGCAGATTGAGAGGTGATGTCATGGTTCGAGTACCATGATTGGTAGCAGATTGAGAGGTGATGTCATGGTTCGAGTACCATGATTGGTAGCAGATTGAGAGGTGATGTCATGGTTCGAGTATCATGGTTGGTAGCAGACTGAGAGGTGATATCATGGTTCGAGTACCATGATTGGTAGCAGAATGAGAGGTGATGACATGGTTCGAGTACCATGGTTTATAGCAGATCGAGAGGTGGCCACATGGTTCGAGTACCATGCCCCGTGGCGGTTAGTGTTACTGGTTCTACTAGTTATTCCGTTGTGATTAGTTAGACCGAGATCGAATGTTGTGACATCCCCATTTTTCACGGTCAGAAAAGACCGAATTTATTTATGCTTTATAAAAATCAGAGTACTTCTTTTCATAAAAATGTTGCGGAATTTGTTCCCAGAAAAATACGATAAATACATTATCAAAACATTTTCGAAGAAACGTATTTTATTCATTTTAAAACGTTTGGGACGTCATCGTCAATACAGGAACATAAGCATAAACGGAACTTACATTTATTCACACTAGTGATCTACATCTCTTTAATCTTTCAGTATAATGTCACTTCATATCGACACCTGTGATATTAATAAACTGAGTGGGTCAGGTTGGGAAACCTGGTGAGTACATAGGTTTTTCAACCCACAATAATAGGTTTTTCAACCCATTATCTTCTTTACTCTTAAGGATTTATCCTAAGAGTCATCTATCCTGCATTCATTTATTCCGAAGTCCCTTACTTCCAGGGTTATAGGACTAGCACTAAATCCATAGCCGCCAATGCTCGTTCGTAAAGCACTAATTCCATAGCTGCTATAGTTTATTCATCGGGTACTAAATCCATAGCTACTAGTGTTTATCTAATAGGTACTAAGTCCATAGCTACCAATTCCTAATAGGTACTAAGTCCATAGCTACCAGTGTTTAACTAATAGGTACTAAGTCCATAGCTACCAATTCCTAACAGGTACTAAGTCCATAGCTACCAGTGTTTAACTAATAGGTACTAAGTCCATAGCTACCAATTCCTAACAGGTACTAAATCCATAGCTACCAGTGTTTGTCCAATAGGCACTAAGTCCATAGCTGCCGAGGTTATTTATTAGGCACCAAGTCTATAGCTGCCTATGTTTACTCACATCATCTTTTATCTCTCATCATTCATCTACCCATGCCATACCCAACATATTCGTATATATAAAATACGTATACAGTTTAAATCATTTAAAACATGTATAAAACATTCATCCAGCATAGACAGCAAGTATTCAGATAATATGCACACATAGCACGTAGTTTATATAAAATACTTCATATCTATGTGTAAGTTGAAGGGGACCATGCACTCAATTGAAAGGTGGTGACTCAGCACTCGGACAGCACTTCGATACTCTCAAAACAATTTCCTTCGATAGTACCAATACCACTAGGGTTTAGTCTAACGATAACCACGACACATTAATAGTCTGACTATTATTATTATTATATAAGCGTTAAATAACACTCAATATAACTCATAATAATAGCCCAAATAATTATTTTAAGGACCTAATAACATTACTATAATTATTTGAAAGCTATATTAAAAGTTGCGTAAGCGTAGCTCACTTACAGCGGATTTTAAAGAAAACCGGAACTTTATTTGGAGCAATGTTTCCGAAACCGAAAGACCCTTTTTCTTGGGACTCCGAGAGCCTCGGGGCTTCCTTCGAGTGCTAGGGAGGTTCCCTAGGGTTTAGGAGAGTTTAGGAGCTAGAGAGAGAAATTAGTGAGAGAAAAAGTTGAGAAAATGGGTGAAGAAGCCGGCTACACTTGCAGCCCTTTTATAGGCTGGTCCTTGGATGTACGCTGGGCGTACAGGTCCTCGGACGCGGGGCGTAACTCGGATAAGGGTTACAGGTCGCGATCTCCAGATGGTGCGACGTGGGCAAGGCTGGACCGAGGAAGGCTCTTCGTACGCGGCGTGTTCCGAGCTCATATGTTGGGCGTAGCGAGGGGTGGCATGTCACAATCCGAAGCGACTTCTGAGACCATCATCGGACGGTTGTGGCGCTGCCACGTCACCTACTTCGCACCAGGTCTAGCAAATTCGATTCCGAACTTCAAAAATTCGTATCTTCCACATACAAGCTCCATTTTTTACGTTCTTTATATCCACGCGAAGGCGGGAACGTACTCTACAACTTTTGTTTAGACTCCGTTGGCTAATTTTGAAATTATTTTAAAATTTATGTTATTAACAGGTCGGGACAAGATTGGTCCGTTAAATTCTCATAACTTCTTCATCCGATGTCCGTTTTCGCCCATCTTTTTCTCGTTACGCTACTCTTAACGAGATATTCGATTTTCGTTCAGGTCGTGTCGGCTAAAAACCGCTCGATCTAATATTCAAATTTCGGCATGTACACTGCTAATCTGAAACTTCGAAAAATCATAACTTCCTCATACGAAGTTAGATTTGGGCGTTCTTTTTATCGACACTCTTAGTTTAACATATTCTATGACTTTTTTTTAGATTGCTAAGGCTAAATCTCACTCTATCGTAAATTCACGATTTATGCTTCCCGGTTTCGTGTCGGTTCCGTCGCGAAACTTCGACGGGTCATAACTTCTTCGTTATAACTCGAATTTCGGCGTTCTTTATATGTATGGAAACCTTGTGACATATTCTACAACTTGGTTAAGATTATTTATTCTAAATAATCTGTCGTCAAAAAGTCGTTTTTTTACCCCTATTGCCTCTAAATTAACTAGCCCAGATCTGCGGCCGTTACAGATGCGATAGAGTATGAGGTCAGAGGGCCATGTGGAACAAGTTCCAGCGAAGCATCCCTTGTAAGGGGAGTCAAGATGACTCCAAGGTATTTTTGGTGAGATGTCAGATGAAGTCGCAAGACATGAGTTGAGCAATCAGTCGATAGTGGAGATGTCACCTTCTGTGATCGGGGTGGTGTTATTTCTGTTTACTGGGGGAAACATAAGAGGTGTTGAGATTTTGGTTTCTGATCTCGGGGGTAAAACCCTGCAAGTTAGCATTGATGGCGACCTTCCGTCAGAGTATTCGAGCAACATGTCTGCCGAGAGGTAACAATAGAGCATAAGCAGGTTGTCAGTGGGGACTGAGATGGTTAAGGACAAGGATACACCCTATTTGAGCATAGTAGGGCATGTATTAGCTATAGAGGCCGACGATCAAGAAGAGGTTATTGGGGCGGTTTCTCTTATTGTCTTTGATGAGTATCGAGTGTGGTAATGAGGTCTCTGCTCTTATGATAATTCACGTGATCGGACGTTGGTTGAGGATTCGAGAATGAGGAGTATGTTAGTTCATTATTTTCAGACTAAGAGTCAGAGTTACTATTGGAGAGTTGAGATGTCCGGTAGTGGGATGGTGCGAGATTCTGAATGACTAGAGGCAGTCATGATGAGAAGTTTCTGAGGATTTTATCTGAGATTCAGGGTATTTGGAGTTGCTTGATCTCCATCGGGGAGATCATCGAGCATTGTGAATCACCTTCCAAGAGCAGGTGCGATGTTACTGGTAAAAACAGTTTGTGGGATAGATTGTTGGTGAACCAATTGGTGATGGTTCGAACCCTGAGTAGGGGAGAACCGGGTACTTTTGAGGAGATCAGAGATTTGTTCAAGAGAAGTTGGAGATGAAGATATAGAGACCTGCGGTACGGATTCTTGAGACCAGGGTTATTGGTGGTGAAGGCGAGGTGCAGAGCGAGATAGTGCATGTGGTAAGTGTTTGAGAAACAATGAGTGTCTCCACGACAAGTGGCCGTTGGTCGAAGACCTTATGGTGGTTAAGAATCCATCAAGGTTATAATGGTGAGTTCGAGGTAGTTGGCTTGTAAGGTTAGTTCGGCGGTTGAGAATTCCTGGTTCAAGGTATGGGCTATTATATGTAGTGTGGGAAGGGAAGAAGTTGATTGGGCAACCAACTTCAGGGTTGTTATGAGTATTCTTGCATGAGTTTTGAGCAATAGAGGAGGAAGTTTCGGATTGTCGTCTACGAGTTCTGAGTCGTTGACGACTCCTCCGTATTTCAATTGAGAGTTAGAATATTACGGAGTTACGAGTGGTGCAAGAGGAAGATCAGTTGCGAGAGTTTGAAAGGATGTTTTGCGGTATCAAGGTATGATGTCGTATATAGGAGATTGGTGGGTGAGGAAAGACTATGTGAGGTTCGGTGATGGTGTACTGATGTATCCGAGCATGATGCCATGATTATTGGGTTATATTGAGGCTTGAATTGCGAGATAGTAAGTGGAGTATCAAGTATCTATGATTCCAGTAGGAGCCCTTCGGCTAGCGACAGCAGTGAGATTATTTAAGAATGTGGATGGTAGCAAGAAAAGGTGTTGTGATACTGCGGGGAGTCGTAGTACTCACTAGTCAGTGAGAAGGTGTTGTGATATTGCGGGGAGCCGTAGTACTCACTAGTCAGTGAGAAGTTGTTGTGATACTGCAGGGAGTCGTAGTACTCACTAGTCAGTGAGAAGGTGTTGTGATACTGCGGGGAGCCATAGTACTCCTTAGTCAGAGAAGGTTTTGTGATACAGCGGGGAGCCATAGTAATCACTAGTCAATGAGAAGGTGTTGTGATACTGCGGGGAGTCGTAGTACTCACTATTCAGTGAGAAGGTGTTATGATACTGCTAGGAGTCGTAGTACTCATTAGTCGGTGAAAGGGTGTCGTGGTACTGCAAGGAACTGCGTTATTCGTTAGTCGGAACATGATTCAGGAGAGTTCTTAGGCTTGAGTAGCCTTACTGCATTAAGTAGGCTTGAGTAGCCTTGTTGCATTGAGTATCCGATAGCCTGGTCGCCAGATCAGGAAAGAGACGGAGGTCTCCATAATGTTCAGGAATCATTATATCCTGAGTTAGGCTATGGAGACCATAATGGGAAGGGATCAGAGAAGTGATGTACGAGTGGGTTGCGAGTCATGAGTCATGAGTTGGGTGCTTTATTGGGACGGGTGGTTCCAAATCCGCGTCGGGCCAGACTCTCGATTTGATTTGATTCTAGTGATGTAGCGAGTAAATGGATTGAGATTCCGGATTTAGAGATGGATTTCTTTTTGGAAGGGGTATTGTTCTCATCTGGTGTCTTAAGACGATTTAGTTGGGATTATAGTAATCACTTGGGTTAAAGAGAACTTCGTGACTTGTGTGTCACTGGGGCGAGATAGTTGTTGTGAGAAGGATGTTATGGGTAACCTTTGGAGGTTCAATTGTCGAGTAGAGAGATGACCTAGTACTCTGTGTGGAGTAAGGATAATTGAGAGTAAGTTGAGGTTTATGATTTTAGATGTTAAAGGGCACTTCTGAGTGAGCTTGATTATTTTCTTGTGTCTAAGGACAGGTTGTTGAGGGTTCAATGTTCGGACGGATTCTGACAGCAGTCCAGTGGATGGGTCTCTGGTAGCGTGTGACCCTTTCGTCTATGGAAGTGTGTTTGGGATCATTTGGTGTGTCTGGCATGGGTGATCGGTAGCCGATTGTTGGGCTTATCTTGTGAGAATTAGAGGGGCGGTGAGTTATCGGGGTTTGTTATTCAAAGAGCGAATAACGTGATGATACCTTTAGTGGACGGTCTAGCGGAGGACCAAACCACTAGAGTTCCAGATTTGGAAACTCAAAAGGGATATCTTAGCGGCAGAGGGGTCAGTATTTTTCCGACTTTAGGAGTTCCTGTTGGGTTCAGGTATCTATGGCGTAAGATATCGTTTTGGTGTGAGATCCTTTTAATGGTGCTTTTTCGGGTGTTTGGTTTCTATCTATGTGGTTGAGGAGCGATTTCGAGGGAGAAATCTAATTCAAGTGAGGGAGAATTGTAACATCCGGATTTCTAGGGATAATATTTTGAGTATTCATTTCGAGATATGGGGAGTGACTCGACGAGTTGGTGCCTTAACTCGTTGAGTAGGGTCACGCTTTGGTGACGTGTTTAATGAATGGACTCGACGAGTCGGGTATCTGACTCGCCGAGCCAGCGCTGCTGAGAAAAACCCTAATTGTCCGGGTTTGTGACCTATTTAAAAGCCCTTATGGCCTTCATTTGCGGCCACACTTCCCTTGAGAGACCCTAATTGATCCAGAGAGCATAGAGAGAAAGAGGGAGCTAATTTTCATTAGTCTGGGTGCATTCTTGCAAGGAAAATGAGAGTGTTCAAGCTAAATCGTTGGAGGGTCTCAGATCTACTACTATTCCATTCAAAGCTGTTGTTTGAGGTATAAATCTCTACCTGTTTTCATATGGTTAGTAGATCTCATGAATTTAGGGTTTCTTTACCCTCTTTTAAGTTGGGTTATGATGAAAGTGAAGTATCCTTGAGGCATAGACATCAGATCTGGACCTTGAGAGGTCCAGAGAGTCCTATGATCCTAGCTTTATGTAGTCACATAAGAGTATTGGGCCTAAAACACCATTATGAGGGTTATTTTGTCAATTAGAGCTAGATGTGCGATGCATTATCATAAAGATTGAACCTTTACGTAATTAATGAGCCTTGTGAGCATAGATCTGAAGTTTGAGAAAGTATCTAGCACTAAAATGGTCTGAATGCAAAAGAGCCTAAATAGACTCACCGAGTTGAGCCGTTGACTTGGCGAGTAGCCAGGGTTTTGTCCCGATGAACTAAGTCCGGTGGTGACCCGACGAGTTAGGGGTTAGCTTGTCGAGTTGGAGCTTGCTGGGGTTGCCATGAATCGACTAGACTCGACGATTCTCCCAAGTGCACTCGACGAGTCTGGTCAAAGCTGGAGTTGACTTTTGTTGACCTTAGGAGTGAAAGATATCAGGAAGGGTAGAATGGTCTTTACCCATCCGAGAGAGAGCATAGGAAGGGCATAGTCTATCCTTTGAGATCCATTGTTAATTATAGGTAATTTATGTATGTGATTAGGCAGAGGCTAGATCAGTGTTTCGAGTTCGAGATCATCCGAGTTTACCCGAGGTGAGTCTTCTAATTATACTTTACCTTGAGTGGTAGTTATGTGTGACCGGAAGGTCTTATGTACTTACATTGAGTATTATGTTATCCTGTTGTATGTGGTATGCTATGCATTATGTCATTGTGATATATGTTATGCGGAGTTTATAGACCGGACCGAAGGGTCCAACGATCCGTGAGGCCAGAAGGCTCACAACCAGACCGGACCGGAGGGTCCAATGAGCTAGACCGGACTGGAGGGTCGAATGACCTACGGGACTGGAGGGTCCCGCTGAGACACATTGACCGAAGGGTCTTACAGAGTATCGCCTCGAGTGGTGAATTGTTGCACATGATATTTTAGGGAACTCGCTAAGCTTTGTGCTTACCGTGATATGTGTTATGTGTTTCAGGTTTCTTAGAATCGCGGGACGGCACCGGGTTGATTGTACACACCAGAGAAAGAGTTATGAGGATCATGGATTATTAATGGAGTTGTGTTTTGTAATTTGAATAAACGAGATTTTTACACAATATGTTATGAAAAGTATGCGATGTTTAAATGAAAATTTGGTTTAAAAATTTACATTGTTACAGTACGCATACATACACCTAACGTACTCCCCTAATGGCCAAATCGCATATTAAGCACTTAATAGCTTAAGTCCAAACTTCCAAATCACAGATCTTGCTTAGGGAAAACGTCTTAAATGATAAAGTTATCAAATTGATGCCTTTGCATTGCTCAATAAGGCCCAACACCCATTTCTAACACTCTAGCTTCATATTTTGACCATCAACTTTCACATGGTTGAGCTAAATCCATCAAGATGTCATTTTTATGAGCAAGGGACCTCAAAAACATTAAGAACTACTATTCTAAACTTTTGGAGTAACTTGTAATCACATGAACCAACTCAAAGGACCAAAATATGCCAAAAACCCTAACTAGCTTAGATCTAAACAAAGAATCACCAAGGTTAGACTTTATACATGTTTAAAGATGATGAAGGTGAATAGATTTTGGATCCACAAGCTTCAAATCAATAAGAGCTTCTCCAAGGGTTCTTCTTTCCTTCAAGGAGCAACAAACACACACAAGGCTCAATATTCCCTAAAGATAGATAAGGGTTTCTTGGAAGCTGCTTTGGGACGAAAGAGGTTGATCATAGAAGAGGCCTTGGGGTTATTAAGTGCCTAAATAGGGTCCAAACCCTAAAATTTAGGGTTTTCTTCTGGCTTATGTACGCCCAACGTACTAGGGGGAAAACCTTGTGTATAAGGTTCACCAAGGTACGCTGAACGTACCATGGTTACACTCAACGTAATAGACCAACATGCAAAATAAACTAACACTTTAGAATTTATGAGATTTACCTGAAAATCGGTTGTTACACTGGATTCCTGATCGGTTCCTGGTTGAACCAGCTGGTCCGGTCCGATTTTGAAAACAATGTTGATTAGTAGAGGAGTACGAATATGTTGAACATGTATTATGTCTACATATAAATCTAATACATAAGTACAAAACAATAATATTATACATGGGTTAATTGTTGTTTTTAATATTTATTAAGTTTTAGTTAATATTATTATTTGTTAATTGTAAAAACTGAAATTTTATGAAACAAATTTTAGTGAAGTAATTCGTTATTTGTTAAAGTGAAATTATAATTAATATATATATATATATATATATATATATATATATATATATATATATATATATATATATATATATATATATATATTAAAGAAGGACAATTCTTAGGAAAAGTAAAGTTCCTAAGATTTGGCAAAATTGGTCCCCTGTTTATTTATGGACGTTAAAATCCGTCTCTTTTCTACCTTGGGTGCTTTGATGTTATTATCTATATTCTTGATGGACACGTGTTGTTTCTGCATTAGCTTCACCGCTTCTCGACCCAATCATTGTTATTGTAATTGTTTACTATTAGCTAATAATGTTATATAGTTTGAAAAAAAAAAACAATCAATAATTGTCGGATTTCTTGATAGAAAAACATGCAAGTTTTTTAACGACTCATTAATTTTGTATTTCGAAAGAGAGTTTGCGGAAAAGATTACTTCAAAGACAATTGTGCTATACTGTAAAGTCGACGGGTTCACCTTTAGTAAACGATGTTATTATATCTCATATTATTTTGTTTCTTTAATTTTTTTATATGATATAACTTTGAATTGAATACAACTTGTCGATATGGTTTGTTTTAAAGTTTTGATTTTGACCCCCACATTGCAAGTGCATTATTCCGCCCCTGGTTACATGTATCTTTCATCATATATGTATAACTATTAATCTTTCTGTAAGCTCCCCCTTATTGAAGGTCCTACAATTGTTGTTCATGTCGATAAATAATAATTTTGTATTATATTAGTAATTGATGATGGTATGTGAATTGCTACTATAGGTTAATTTGCATCTTACATTCGAAGAACATGAACATATAGAGTGATTGTATTCATCAGTTATGAAGAGAAGATGTTGAATATTCCATTCATTAATAATTCCACATTAAAGAATTTATCTCACAAACATATACAAATTAATCATGGATAGGTTCTTGTGATGACTTTGAGCAGATAGGACAATAGGTTTGATTTTTTTTCAACATCCCCGAGTAGCAATCCACATGTATCGTATGTCCACAATACAAAAGTGTCACTTTTCTGATGGAATCAAAGAGATACTCCTTGCATACAGGGCAATCATTTTTTGCAACGTTCTCCAGACAAGTGTGAAAACCACGCATCTCTATCAGATAGCAACCTCCACACTTCTGGCAATGATAGTAGTTTTCACGACCATCTAGTCTACATATCCCACAATCAAAACAATGAAACTGTTGTTTTGATGTGTCATCATCAAACAACTTGCAAATCCCGCAAAAGTATTCCCCCATCTTCACTCCACAATTACAACAAATCTGATCAACTTGTTGCTCCACTTTACAAATGAAACAAACAACTTTCTTTACATCTTTCAACACCATTTTGTGCCTTTCCTTAGGGTCATTCAATTCACAGGTATATTTGTTGTGACAA
The DNA here is from genome assembly GCF_002870075.4 of Lactuca sativa. Classification (NCBI taxonomy): domain Eukaryota; kingdom Viridiplantae; phylum Streptophyta; class Magnoliopsida; order Asterales; family Asteraceae; genus Lactuca; species Lactuca sativa. Next base: position 123,204,362 of record NC_056627.2, read on the forward strand.
TGGTGGCAACAAAATACCAGGTTGCAGCAAGAAGCACGGATTTTGCATCGTCTGCGGTAATGCTCACACCCGTGTAGCAACTTTCCAAAATTGAAATGTGTTGCCAACTATAATATATATTATATATAATTAATATGTCAGTAAATTCAGTGGGCATTTTCTATGATGAGTAGCATTCGAAGAGTTTTAATCCAACAAGATTAGATAATCAATAGCAAATATCAACTTCTGAATTTAATGAGAAAAGATAAGAAGTCATACTTGGGATTCAATAGCAATTTCGAGTTCTTTTGCAATCTGAGTCATTGTTGGTCGTTCTTCAGGATCTCTTTTTAAACATTTATATGCTATTGTTGCAAACACCTTCAAGGAATCTGGATTTATTTGTTCCTTTATGTGATCAAAAATAATTTCATTTAGTTTATTTTGTTTGAAGCTTTGTCGTGCCATCCCTACAAGGTATTGGCACACATTATTGTAGTTATTGATGCACAACCTCCCACACAAAACTTCAAACAGTACCACGCCAAATGAGTAAACATCAGATTCTTTTGTCAAATACCCCATCTCTAGATATAGAGGGTCACAATAGCCCATAGTACCCACTGCTTGTGACACAAGAAATGTATATTGTTGGTTTGCAGGGCCTACTTTGGACAAACCGAAATCTGAAATCTTAGCTTTCCAGTTTTCATCCAACAGGATGTTGGAGCTCTTTATATCACGATGTAAGATTCTATGTTGTGTACCCTTTGGATTATGAAGGTATTCTAATCCACGAGCTGCTCCAATACATATCTTGAGGCGTTGAATCCATGTGAAATAAGTGCTACTTAGGTACAAGTCGAGACTTCTGTTAGAGGCATACTCATATACGATGATCTTCTCACCCTTCTCATCACAAAAACCTAAAAGAGAAATAATATTTTCATGTCTGTAAAGGGAAAGCGTCACGATCTCCTTCCAAAATTCTCGATCTCCTTGACCAAATGCACGATCTAAGCGTTTTATGGCAACCATGGTCAGCCCCTTTGATTGGATCAAGAGTTCTCCTTTGTAAACCTTCCCAAATCCACCTCTTCCGATGCAGTTGCTTTCACCAAAGTTGTTGCTGGCTGATTCTATCGCTCCAAGTTGAATCCTAAGGTGTTCAAATTCTTTTATGCCTGACATTCTCTTGATGATGGAACAAAACTTGAAAGAACTCCAAATTAATAGTTGGCGAAGAGCTCCTAATTAATTTATTAAATAGATGAGATGCTGAATTGTAGTAAAATAAACATATGAGATATCCTAAGTCACCTCTCCCCGAAATAGTCAGCTTAGAATTCCTTATTTAGTCTATTTATATATTGCATGAAGAATTACCAAATCCAGCCCTTTTAGCAAGCATGATGCATATAACTTCTTTTTATTGAATAGGCAAGGGGCATGCCTATATACATATGGCTTTCAATAAATAATTACCTTCCTCAAGAGTCAAATACTACTAATTGTTTATCTTGGATAATCTTGTCTGAAGAACCACGGATCCAACTCTTATGGTCTCGTGTTCACACATAAGTTTCAACGACTCTAGCAAGCTCAAACATTACTTTTCCCTACAAATAAGTTATAACGGGTTATCTATGTAAATATTTCTGCTTATCAATCTTTTGAAAGGATTTGGATTTCAAATTTTATTAAGGGCTGTTTGGTTTGAATGATTTACACGGATTGTGAGGGATTTGGAATTCAAATACTAACAAACCCATTATGTTGATTTTTTTTTTTTTTTTTTTTTTGAACGGCTAATCCATTTTTTTGTTATAAAAAAAGTAGAATTTTTTTTTGTTTTTTTTTTTTAAATTTGGGGATCATTATAAAAACCTATGTTTGCTGGACTATAAACCTTCCCTAAGCCAAAGATTTAAAAATTCAATTCGTCATGTATATGCTAGGCACTAAAATTAAAATATATATACTTTTTCCGAAATTTCCCTTGAGAATCTCTATTCTTTACGAAGAGCCTTTCATCATCCCCACTGCCAAATACCAATGAAACTTCATGCCATAAGTTATAAATTACATATATCTTGATTATAGTTTAAATTAATGTCTCGTCAAATACCATAAATCATTCACCGCTTCTTCTCAACCTCTGGTAGTGGTTCTCTTTGTAATATTCTGTAATAATAAATGATCATGGTGGCAAAAGTCTCGGAGAGGACGAAATACTCTCTTTTTTATATAATTTTATTCTGAGGTTTAATCGGGTAAGTTTGTTTCTACTACCCAGCTGGTCGGCATGTTGGTGATCATAAGCCTCTTCTCCGGCTGCACCACCTAGATACTCTATATATGCCAGCTCCTTCCTCTATTACAACTAGGGATGTCAATTTATGACACGACACGACAAAAATACACGATACAAAACGAAATCGGGATGAAATCAAAATTCGAATTCGTTTTCGTGTCGTGTTCGTGTCAAGTATAAAAAACATGATGTCGTGTTTACAAACCCACACGAAATTGACACGATTGAGCATGTGTTTGTCGTGTTTATCATGTTTTTCGTTTTTATTGTGTTATATATGATTAAATATGAATTAAATAAAATAATAGCTATGTAATATTATCTTTGACGTGTCGTGTTGTTGTTTTTTAATTGGTTCGTTTTCGTATTAGTGAAAAAAAACATGACATCGTGTCGTGTCGTGTTCATGTTACAAAAAACTTTGTCGTATCGTTTCGTGTCAGACAAAATCACGACATGACGGCCCGATTTGACAGGCCTAATTACGGCTACCAAAACATCAACCTTCACAATCGTATGTTCACTAAACTTTGTCCTACATTTAAATCACAACCAAGATCATAAAAACATGAACCATTCCAAAACAACATATACAAGTTGACTTTTAGGTCAAACTATCTACCTTTTAGATCTAAACTAGGGAAGATTCCCGCTTTGCGGGATTGGATATGTCATAGGAATACACAAAAGGAGAACATTTTGTCTTATCTTGTAGTCACTCGTTTTTTTACCTATACAAATTATACCGGTGAAGTTTAAGACACAAAGCATGATCTAACTATAAGTATAGTTGTTCCAAACCCAATGGTAAATCGGGAATAATTTTGGGTTGTATTTGATTAATATACAAATCTTATCTAAATGGATGACAAATGCAGAGCAGCATAATGATGGTCTCCACCAAGCATTTACACAACTTTGTATTGATTTCCATACTCGTATTTTTAGTAACTGCCATGATAGGAACCTAGAAGAAAAGCCAAAGAATTGTTTAGTTTTTCATGATTATCAAAATTAAAATGTATCTCGCGAATTTTATTTGTATCAATAAAACTATCCAACATTAAATAGTCTAAGTTTTCAGAATCAACAATCCCTTCCTTCAAAGGTTTTCGCTGAAATAAAATGTGAAAATTAGACCAGTCTTGGCCCATTTACAAAAAAAACGGGTCAATTATGGTTCAAATGGTTCAAATGGTTCAAATGAGAGAATACAGATTAAAAAGATTACCTTTGATTTGCAATTTGCAAAGGTTAGGAGCACTTTTCAGTAGACTCCAATTGCATGTAATATTTCAGCATCATCAAATTTTCCCTCATCATTACTATGCTATTAAAGGAAATACATAATAATAATAATAATTATTATTATTATTATTATCATTATTATTATTATTATTATTATCTCTTTTTCATCAGAAAATCGTGATTTAACATGTTTAAAAAATGAATAACAGTTAAATCAGTCATTGAAAATATTGCATTGAAGAAAACAAAAAGAAATAATGTAAGCTTATTTATTATGTTTACATTTTCAACCTTCTCTGAGACCAATATTTTATCAATTTTCCTTATTTGATGTTGTATTTCCATTCTAATCAATAATAGAAAAGTAAATGTTAGCTTTTAATCAATGAGAAACTATATATAGAATAATTATTTAAAAAAACAAAGTAAATTTAATAAAAGTACCCCTGAAATCAATCACTTCTTTGATGTGGCTGCAACTGTTTCATAAAGGGACAGACTTGGTGGGCATGATGAATTCTCAAATATTTGAATACTATAGCTCAAACTCAAGTCAAATAATCCTGTGTTGGAATGAAAAAAAAATTAGTTATGCTCACAAGAAAACTCAAATCAATAGTATCACAAGCACAAACTTAGACTCATGGTTGAACATGATCATATGTACTTTATTCCCTGTTACAGTTAACTTTTACAAATTTGGTTTTGAAATATCGACTTTTTTGTAATTTTTAACTGTCATAGGGACCATTTATGTAATTTTTTCCTACAACAGGGACCATGTCTAGAATGAAGAAATGCAATTTTTTGTATTGCATTTTATGATGATTTTTTATACATAAAACCTAAAGAGGTACCTTAATAACATAAAAAAGTGTGAAGTAACGGTGGGAACATTTCTGGTATTTTAAAGGTAAATGCTGAAAAATAGTAACATACTTTAACCCAATTCCCATTTTAGGCAATGTACTTACTGCAAGTTAAAGATACAATATACTTTTGTAACACACTTTGCTAAAAAAATCTATTACGATAGTTCACCATCAAAGTATAATACATTAAAACGATCAGAATAGAAAAACATTAGCAATTAAATTAAAACATGTTGCTATTGTGTGTAATAAGGTGCATTCCTATACATACCTTGAACACATGAAATCAATGTTAGACAGATGTTAATGAAATCAGGAAATCTATTTATTTTTCTTACCAAAAATCAGTGCAAGGATGTTGTTTTTCTCTTTAGGAAAAAGGCATGAACCGGGTTAGAACCGAACAGCTGTTGACTGAGTTGACTTGAAACGAACCGATTCTAATTTGGACATATAAGAAGCTTTTGTAGATATTTACTTTAGAATTAGTGGTCCTTCAACTTAAAGAAAACACATTAATATTTAGAGGTTTGTGTTTTAAAGTCAGGCAAGAAAAGTGTAGGACATTGAAGCTAAAAATCAAAGAAGCAAATGAAAAAATCAATAACCCTTACCTGATAGGAAAACAAAAGTTGTTGCTTTCTCGGGTGACTATTCCTCCATCATGTCCACTGTCTAACAGCATTTAAGCTGAAAATCAAACATGAATTTGTAGTCTTCAGGCTGATCTGTATAAAAAGAGTAGGGAAACATGAAGCTTTCATCCTCTCAGAAGTCAATCAAGATAAAGAAAAAAGGCTTACCTTCTGTTTCAACAGGGAAATCTTTATGTAATTTCTGGCTAATATTTTTTCTACAAAGAATCGTTGAAAGTCAGTAACTGAAAAGACGTTACACAAATTTAACCATTGAGATGACAATCGCGGTCCGATGCAAACCTTCCTTTGAATCGATTAACCCCAAAGCTGAAATCGTAGGGCACACAATTCCAGCCGACTCCAAAAAACAGAAACATAAATTGATTTTTTTTAAAAAGGCTATTGAATAATTGTGGGTTCAAATTACCTGGGTTGAAGGATACACAATCTTGAACAACGAAACGCACATAATCCTGACGGGAAGACAGATCCGCCGGAAGGAGAGTCGTTTCACAGCGGCTAAAGAGAAGATGCGTATAATTCATATGTTGGACGGTTGGAAGGCCGATGAAGTATATCTGTATCTGTGAATATTCGATTGGCATTGGCTAACAGTGGCGGTGGTAGGGTGGGTTTTGTGAGGAGATAACAGATGAAAAAATAGGGTGATGGCCGGTGAAGCGCCTCTTTGAAAAGGATCAAGAGATGGACTGGAAGAGGGAGAAACAGAGGGTTCCCGTGATGAGGACTGTGAGGTGAGAGGTGGAAAGAACCTTCCATTGTCGATCAACCATTCATGCCCACTCAAGTCTCCGTGTTGGAGGCCACCGGGGCGAAATAGCTGGCGATGAGGGGTGGCCAGCGGCGATGCAGGTGGTGGGTGATAGCAGTAGATCAGGCGGTGGAGGAAGCAGAAAAAGATAACAAATGGAGAAGAAAACAATCAATCGGGGGTGAAATCGATCGATGGGCGGGCGGTGGGATATCGAGTTAAGAGCCGATGGTGATCGATCCAATTCTTATTGGGTAATAGATTGGTGTGGAACACGTGTATAGTTGGCTTCAGCAAGACGTGTTAGCAGACATTTTCACCATAAAAAAACCGAAAATAAATTTAAAAATTGTTAATAAAAATTGTCTAAAAGAAAATAGAAAAAAGAAAAAGAAAAAACAACCAATAAGAAACATTTACTGTTTATCATGTACTTTAGAATTAATATATATATAAAATTTGATGACTTTTGTCATACAATCATTTTAAATTTAAAAGGAGTACCATACTTTTGTCATAACATAAATAAATTCAATGTACTTTTCAAACCAAACAAGATTATGAGAAGAATAGATTTCTTATCAACCAATCGCATGATGCATTTCTGATTTCTTGAAATCGCATGTAATAATTTTATTCATGCATGTCAACTATAAATAGAATAAACGTATTAACGAAATAAGTTCTTTGATTCCTTCGTTTTTTTAGTTTTCTTCTTAAACTTTTCTTTTAGTATATAGTATATACTGTTATTTATAATTTACTTTAATTTCAATTCCTTTGAAAATAAATAGTAAACAATCAATTCACAAAAAGTGATTGATTGATATTAATAAAAACTATTTATACGTATTTTAAAATTACTTATGAAACAACAAAATAATTTTTTTTAAAGAGGACATTTAACAAATACACTCAAATTATCAACCATACACACGACATAGATCAAATCCTTCGAAATCCAAATTTTTATAGGTCCAAATGCTTTGAAGGTGTGTTCAGATTGTAGCATTATATATATATATATATATATATATATATATATATATATATATATATATATATATATATATATATATATATATATATATATATATATATATATATATATATATATACTAGCCGTTACCCGCGCAAAGCGGCGAAGGCGAATAGTTTTTTTTCCGGCACTTAGTTTCTGAACAATGATTAGTATCAATTCAACGATTAGTTTGTTTTAGTAAACATACAATATAAAAATAAGACACAATGTATTCACAAATATCACAAACTGCACTGCAACAGGAGGTGAATAGTTTTCTTTTGGAAACAATCGGAGGATAGCTATTTCATCGTTAGTCGACCCATTCCAGTCTCGCCCCCTTTGAAAATTAGGTATATCCCCGGTCAGTCCCCAACTCATCCCCAAGGCTACGATATATAACTACTAAGTTATAGCACATAAGGTTTTATTTTATCTTGATTTTTATAAGCAACCAAACACTATATGATATTTTTCATTAAGATCTTTGTTTGACTTTTGGGTTAAAAAATGGAAGTAATTCTTTTGGGTAACAAATAAAAATAGGTTGGCATTTTAGGTTAATATTGAAATCTATAATTATTGACAAACATTATGAATGAAATTGGATTAGCCAATTCTTATTTTGGTTTTTCAGTTAATCACTATATGACAAAAATTAATATGTTTCTTTCATTAACTCTCTTGTATATTTGGATAAATGAGAGTTAGGATTTTTGTGCAATTCTTATATATTAGATTGAGTAGGAAAAGAAAACTCAATTATAAAAATATTCTAAACGTTTTATATTATATCTAATAAGGATATATGTTTTATCCAAGTATTGATTTTATTTTTTTCCAAATAAATATGTCCAAATTATAGATGGGAACAACTTGGAATGTTGCTTAGTTTCACATGACATAATTTCTCTCAAATGCCCTCGTAGCCATAAGAACAAACCAATTACCCATTTTACCCTTTGATTAATTACTTAACTATAAAACCATTTCAAAGAAGTTTTGAGAGTGGGCTCGATGCGTTCTAAAATAAAAGTGTAAAAATATATTGATAAGTTTATCAAGATTTGTAAAAAGATTCAAAAAATGACATTTACTTAACATTTATTAAAATTATTTCTTAAAACAAATATAAAAATGCTAAAACATCATTTAACTTAAAAAATTATTTATTTGATTAAATGACCCTCTTGAATTGACGATTTCATCAAATTTGTATTCCTTACCACAAACTTATCATTTCATCAAAAAAATATGTAATTCTTTCAAATTTATGCACATATATTTTGTTTGGTACCATGACAACACTAATCACTTGACGACCTACGGTTTCACAAAAAAATATAAAAATATATAAACCTTTCAACTAACATTCAAATCCAAATTAGATTTAATAATAAATAATAAATACAAAATCAATAAAAATGTCATGAAATTTGTTGGAATATCTTCCTAGACAACTAATAGAGTTTGAGATATTTTGCAATATATTTTTTTTCCCATGTTTTTTCAATCTTGAGTCACGTTTTGACATCCATAAAACAAAGTAAAGCCATTATATGCACATTGACTTCTAATGAATTAAATAAGCATCAAATTTCATTGCAAAATGGAAGTAAGATGCTATATTAAACAATATAGTACTTTTTTTTGAAAAAAAAAAAACAAATACTAAGATATATAAATCAAAGTAAGACGCTATATTATATAATAAAATGAAAGAACATTGCTATTTTTTGCATTTAGCTCAATGAAGGACTAAATGCAAAAAATAGCAATGTGTTTTCACCTTTTTGTTTAATAAAGCATCTTAGTTTGATTTCTATTTCGTGATTTTTTTTTTATAAAATTTACTTTAAAGGGGTTGGATGCAAAAATATCAATGAACTTCATTTTATTGTTTAGTATAGCAAGTTACTTTAAAAGGGTAAGAAATAACAATATACTTTTATTGCAAAACAAAGTAAGCTTGCTATAATTTTATTTTTATTAAAGTTGCTTTAAATGAGATAAGTGCAAAAATACATTATCAATTCTTGCATTTAGCCCATTCAAAATACCCGATGAATTGGAAATTTATAAAAGAAAGTGATTCAATTAGTTGGGTACAGATTAACAAACCCAAAGTTCTCAAATACTTAGTTGTAAGTTGTTTATGAGATGAAGGCGTTGCATCAAACAAAAAAGAGAGTAAGACCATTTATTTTTTTTAGAGCTATATTAAAAGTTAAATCCAAGCGTTTGAGATTTTCATGAAACAGGATAAATAAAACTAAAATCATATAAGAAACAATCACCAAAAATGTTTCAAAATGTATAATAATTGGAAGTTTTCTACCTATTTCCAGATGCAAATTCCCACATTACAAAATCATACAACCATGTAGTTGTCTCAGACATGTAGTTGCCCTGCAACATAAAAAAAACATATCTCATTTTCAAACCATTCAAGCTTAAAAGTTCCAGATCTCATGAATGTTTAAGCAGATACCACATTACCCTTCATATATCGACTTACAAGGTCTAAAGCTTCTGAAGCCATGTTTGCAAGACTTGGTTCACTCATGAATTTTCGAATTGTATGGAAATGATATGTACCATTAAACCTACAAAAAGAAAAAATAATTTTATGGATCTAAAAAATTCATCAGTCTTTTAAAACAAATCATCACAGTCAAAAGAAAAGGAACTATCCCCATCATTTTAGGAAACCCATGAAACTGATCCCTTACCGGTTGGTGTTTGTTGTGAAAAATTTGACCACACAATCTGTAGCACCTAGTTCTTGGTACGTGTTCTTTTTATTAAATCTTTAAATATTTTGCATTTGGTCTTGGACTCGGCGAGTTGAAGGACCAACTCGCCGAGTAAAAGCGGGATGAGGCGCGGAGTTTAAGTTGTGGACTTGGCGAGTAGACCCTGTTTGGACAAAAACCCTAATCTGAGGGTTTGCACCTTATTTAAACACCTTAACTCAGCCTTAGTCCCATTTGCTCCCAGAAGACCCCCATAGCAAACCCTAGCCGTTATTGAAGCAATCTAAGGCTTTTGGAGTGATTTTGGTGCTTTTGTGATCCAAGGAAGGAAGGAAAATCTTGAAGGATCAAGAGGAGGCTAGAAGGATTCGATTTTGAGCATCATTTGCAGACTTCAGAAGGTATAAAGTCTATACCTTGCTTGCTCTTTTGATAGATCCCATTTTGTGGAGTTTTAGGGCTTTTCTAAGCCATTTTGGTCACCAACCAAGATTGCAAGCATGGTTTGAGGTTGATTTTTCGGATCTAGGTCCTTAGAGGGGTTACAAGGTAGAAAGGAGTGGCATTTGCACTCAAAGAAGGCCCCATGCATTGTGAGAGCTTGTTTTAGGACCTTTTGAGCTTAAAGTCCCATGCAAGCACGTAAAGGTTGTAACTTTACATGCTAGATCGATTGTAGAGGCATGGATCTACCTTTTGATCAAGGGTTGTACATCAGAAATCGAAGATTCAGTGAGTGAATGTGACCAACTCGATGAGACCGTTCTTGGACTCGGCGAGTCCAAGATTCTGTCCCATATCAGTTGAGGGTCATAAGGACCCAGTTGAGTGTGGAAAGGTTTTAAGGGGGTCCCAAGGTGTGACCCAACGTTCTGGACTAAGCCATTGTTCTGGAAATTCATGGGACTCGGCGAGTGCATGAACAAACTCGGCGAGTCCAAGGCAATCTTCTTAAGGATGAAGATGAACTCGACGAGTTGTTCATATAACTCGGCGAGTCAAGGACAGGATCTGTGTATCAGTTGATGATAAACTCGATGAGTTGCTCATACAACTTGGCGAGTCGGATGAGGATTCAGTCAATGTCATTTAGAAGGAAAACTCGTCGAGTCATCGCCTAACTCGACGAGTAGAAACGGGTATGAGGTCTAATGGAAGGATAGGGACTCGGCGAGTTGGCGAGCCAACTCGGCGAGTTAGTTCAACTAGAAGTTGACTTTGACTTTGACTTGGTTAGGGGTAAAATGGTCATTTTACCCTAAGAGTATATGTCAGTTTCTGACTAAGTGTTTTGTGGGAATTTTAGTTTGAGGATTTCCGGAGCAGCAGCAGTCAGAGGATTCCCACACAGTTCAGCAGCTACTACGAGGTGAGTTACCTTCCAGTAGCGGTGGGTCTACGGCCACAATGTCGGTCCACCAGTAGGAGTTGTATGATTAGATGATTATCTCTGTGATATTCATCTAGGGTTGCTACTACCTGCAATATGTTTATGTGCCAGTATGATATGATGTTATGTGCTAGTGACAGTAGTGGAGATAATCCCCAGATTACCGGTCGATAGGCCGGAAGGGGCAGTCATGCCCAGCCATGCTAGATAGATTATGTGATATGTGTTATGTGGTGGTAGTAGGGGTGAAATAGTCCCCAGCATCCGGTCGAGAGGACCGAAGGGGGAGACCAGCACCCAGATATGCTAGTCAGTATCCGGTCGAGAGGACGGAAGGGGAGACCAGCACCTAGATATGCTAGTCAGTATCCGGTCGAGAGGACCGAATGGGAGGCCAGCACCCACATATGCTAGTCAGTATCCGGTCGAGAGGACCGAAGGGGTAGTTCGGGCACCCAGATATGCCTGACAATATATGTATGGTATGTGGTACAGTGGGGGAACTCACTAAGCTTCGTGCTTACGGTTTTCAGTTGTTGTTTCAGGTACCTCTTCAATCAAGGGGAAGGAGCTGGTGCGGTAACGGCGCATCACACACATGCTCTTTGTTTTCCGCACTATGAGATATTTTGGGATTTGTACTCTGACATTATTATGTTTTACGTTTTGGTTTGCAGTCACGGGACATGTTTTATTAAATGATATAATCGTATGATATTTTGTTACAAACGCTTTGCAAATCACTTAATTAAAAATGAAATTTGTGGCCCGTATTTTGGGACGTTACAAGTTGGTATCAGAGCCCTGGTTTGAGGGGTTCGGACACACCTTCGGGGGTGTTTGGACTCAAATCAAGGGATTAAAGGATTTCGAAAAGGAAAAATTTTTCTAAAAGCTTAAGTAAAGAGTTTTAAGAAGGAACAAAGTCTGTGATGTGCGCGACCGGCCAAGCTCAAGTAATTATTCCCCAAAGTACCCATACAATGTTATACTATGTTTATCAGATTCAGTAGAATAGCATGCTAGAATAGGAATAAGCATCTAGGAATGATGCCTTATGTGCCTGCTTTATGTGCTTCAGCTTATGAGAATTGCATGCTGGTATTGAGTAGACAGTAGTAGGATAGCCTATTTAGGTTATGTCTGGTAGTATGAGCTTAGCATTATGTGCTAGTTCAGCTTCTCATTATGAGGACAGACTTGCTTGAGTAGTTTTCCTGCGTCCAAATGCTGCTTGCTTTGTGCTTTGTGGGACTCTGATTGATGGGAGTTAGTCATTAGGTGAATACTTCACAATACATGTGATCAGGGTTGAATAATCTTAGAGTGTTGGATTTGGCCCTATTGCGCAGCTCTTGTTTGAGTTTAACCATTGTAGGGACGAGTATGTTACTCGAAGAATTATCTGAGCCTCATCACATGTGATGGTATTCAGGTAATGGCTAATTGGCATTACAAGGAGGCCTTCAACAGCTAAGGACCGGTTTGGGTGGAGTCAGAGATTTTCCCTAGGGCAAGCCTAGAATGGGAATAGCAGAGGATTAGCAGTTGTGAAGGGATCTGGTGGAGTCAAAGTTGTCCTTAAAGAAGGTACTGATTGATGTGGAAGGTAGTATGGGCCCGTACTACTGAAAGCAGAGGATCCGTACCCGAATTAAGGAGGACTGAGGCAAGACCAGGGAACTTGTAATAGATGTGATCCCTTTAGAAGTATCAGTATCACTACTGGTTGCCTGTATGTATTGCAGAATGGTGGTACTACGTCAGAGGCCAGCAGTTGGCATTTATGGAGAGGGATCGGGTTCGGGATCAGGATCCGAGCTAGTAGATGAGAGGCAACACGAGTTCATCGCGTCGGAGATCACCAGAGGATATCCTTAAGTCGACCCCCATCATTTTCGGGTCGATCAAGGAAAGGATAGTTGAGTTGATGGAGGACCGGCTCAAGGCGTTCAGCAGTGACATGGCATCTAGCCAGTCAGGATCTCACACACTGTCCTTTAAGGACATCAGGAGCAGTGGTGCGCCGGATTTCCATGGGGCAATTGAACGAATTGCTGCCAGACGATGGATTGCGGACATTGAGTTCGCACAGCTAACCAGCTTCTGCCCCGAGGGGTCAAAGGTGAGATATGCAGCAGGGTGTTTGAGAGACAGAGCTACAGACTGGTGGGAGTCTGTCGGTGACTCATTGGGAGCCTCGGCTATTGAGGCTATGTCATGGTCAGATTTTGTGACCCGGTTCCGAGCAGAGTTTGCGCCAGCAGTAGAGCTTCAGCTGGCCAGAGAGTTTTTGGACATGAGACAGACTATGGAGACTTTGGCGGAGATCACCGCCAAGTTCCGAGAGAGGGTATTGCTGGTGCCCCAGTATGCGGGATATGAGGATATAAGGAGGACCCGCTATCATGACATGCTGCGAGCCGACAATCAGGAGCATGTTAGTTTTTCAGCTTGCCCTACCTTGGAGTCCGTGATTGCCAGGGAGAGAGAGAGAGAGAGGGAGATCGATCTGGAGCATGTCCGGAAGAGGAAAGTAGAGGAGGGGCAGTCGATTGGGGCTTCGGGGAAGAAGCCCAAGGCACCAGATGCGGGGCAGAAAGGCCAACAGGGGCGAGGCCGCTGCAGGAAATGTGGCAAGACGCACAAGGGAGCGTGCAAGTTGGGATCGTCAGGCTGCTATAAGTGCGGCAAGTCAAGGCACTTCAGCAAGGATTATACCGCCCCTGCACCTGTGATACAGATGCCTGAGTTGCTATGTTTCCATTGCAACCAGAGGGGCCACAAGAAGGCTAACTGCCCCCAGTGATAGCAGCAGCGCTAGTGAAGGCGCTAGCTCCAGCAACCGTGCGGATCACTGATAGCCGGCAAGGCAAGGCAGAGGCTCCAGTGGCGAGGAGCCGAGCATTCCAGTTGACTACCCAGGAGGCACGCACTGCACACGATGTGGTGACGTGTATGACTTTTATTTTATTATGTTATGATATGTTGCTATGATTTTGATATGTTTTGTATGTGCTCTGTTTAGGATCGTTCCATGTGAACGGTATCCCAGTTTAGGTATTGTTTGATTCGGGTGCTACCCAATCGTTTGTTTCTCTTGCGCTCAGCAAGAGATTTTCCGAGTCTTCAGGCATGTTGGATTGCCCTCTAGATGTAGAGATTGCAGATGACCGTTCGGTGTGAGCATCGACGATGTTCCGAGATTGTGTGCTGAGATTATTCGAGGAGCGTTATCTGGTGGACCTGGTTCCTACTCCTTTGCGGGGGAACAAGGTTATCATCGGTATAGTTTGGTTAAGCCCCAATGGGGCAGTGATTGACTGTGCACAGCAGTTGGTGCAGATCATGACCCCAAGTGGGGGAGAGCTGGTGATTCAGGGCGAGAGGCCACAACAAGGACCAACCTTATGTTCAGCAGCGAGAGCTAGGTGTTACCTCCAGCAGGGTTGTGCAGGTTATGTCGCGTATGTTATGGATAGCCGGGAGGTAGGTAGGGCGACGGTGGGCGAGGTGCCCGTAGTACGAGAGTTCGCAGACGTATTCCCCGAGGAGCTACCTGGGATACCTCCGGAGCGCCAGGTGGAGTTCAGGATCGACCTAGTTCCTGGTGCGGCTCCGATAGCCAAGGCACCCTATCGGTTGGCTCCTCCCGAGATGCAGGAGTTGTCTACGCAACTGCAGGAGCTGCTAGAAAAGGGATTTATTAGGCCAAGTAGTTCGCCTTGGGGAGCCCCGATCTGTTTGTGAAGAAGAAGGACGGGTCGCATCGTATGTGTATAGACTATAGGGAGCTGAATATGGTAATGGTGAAGAACCGTTACCCACTCCCGAGGATTGATGACCTCTTTGACCAGCTACAGGGAGCATCTTGGTTCTACAAGATTGATCTGCGTTCAGGATATCATCAGATGAGGGTCAGAGAGGAGGATATGCAGAAGACTGCGTTTCGGACGTGCTATGGCCACTACGAGTTTGTGGTGATGCCCTTCGGGCTCACTAATGCTCCTACCGCGTTCATGGACCTCATGAACCGTATGTGTAGACCGATGTTAGACCGGTCTGTGATAGTGTTTATTGATGATATCTTGGTTTATTCCAAGACGCAGGAGGAGCACGAGGAGCACCTACGGGAGGTGCTGGAGACTTTGAGGAGGGAGAGCTTGTATGCCAAGTTCTCCAAATGTGAGTTTTGGTTGCGCGAGGTGCAGTTTCTTGGGCACCTTGTCAAGCAGAACGGGATTTCGGTAGACCCGGCCAAGTTGGAGGCCGTGATGAGATGGGAGGTTCCGAAGTCTCCATCTGAGATTCGGAGTTTCCTGGGATTAGCGGGCTATTATTGGAGATTCATCCAGGATTTCTCCAAGATAGTCGTACCTTTGACCAGGCTAACAAGGAAGGTCGTGGTCTTTCGTTGGGAGCCTGAGCAGCAAGTAGTGTTCGAGACACTGAGATAGAGATTGTGCGAGGCGCCAATCTTAGCCCTGCCAGAGGGCATGGAGAATTTTGTTGTGTACTGTGATGCGTCCATCTCAAGTTTGGACACAATATTGATGCAGAGAGGGCATGTCATCGCCTACACGTTGAGGCAGCTGAAGCCTCACGAGGCGAACTACCCGACGCATGACTTGGAGCTGGGGGCTATTGTGTTCGCCCTCAAGATTTGGCGTCATTACCTCTTTGGGGTTCGTTGTACCATTTACACCGACCATAAGAGTTTGAGGTACCTCATGGATCAGCCGAATCTAAACATGAGGCAGCGTCGGTGGATGGACATGGTAAAGGATTACGATTGCGAGAACCTTTATCACCCGGGTAAGGCCAATGTGGTGGCCGATGCGCTTAGCCGCAAGGCGGCGCCGATCAGGGATATCTGCATGCGGATGACAGTGGTGACTCCGCTATTGGAGCGGATCCGGGAGGCCCAGCAGGAGGCCATGAAGGAGGAACACCGGAAGAGTGAGCGCATAGTGGGTCAGGTTTCCTCCTTCGACTATGATAGCAGGGGATTATTGACATTACACCGTAGGGTGTGGGTGCCATACCTCGGAGGCGTGCGCCAGATGTTGATGAAGGAGGCGCACAAATCCCGATTCTCCATTTATCCCGGGGCGACAAAGATGTATAGGGATCTTCGTCTGGACTATTGGTGGCCCTGCATGAAGCGGGATGTGGCATGGTATGTGGAGCGGTGGTTAACCTGCAGGAAGGTCAAGGCCGAGCATCAGAGACCACACGGAAAGATGCAGTCGTTGGATATCTTGTTGTGGAAATGGGAGGATATTACGATGGATTTTATCACGAAGCTTCCCAGGACTGCACGAGGAGTGGATTCGATATGGGTCATCGTGGATTGATTAACCAAGAGCGCCCAGTTTATCTCAATTCAGGAGAGCATCTCGGCCGAGAAGTTGGCCGACATCTATATCAGGGAGATAGTGGCGCGGAACGGGGTGCCAATGTCAGTGATTTCAGACAGGGATGTGCATTTTACTTCCAGGTTTTGGAAGAAGTTTCACGATGAGTTGGGTACTCGTCTTCATTTCAGCACCGCCTTTCACCCACAGACGGATGGCCAGAGCGAGCGGACCATCCAGACTCTGGAGGACATGCTGCGGGCATGTATTTTAGACTTTGGAGGTAGCTGGGATACTTACCTTCTGTTGGTAGAGTTCTCGTATAATAATAGCTATCATGCGAGCATCGACCGTCCTCCCTTCGAGATGTTGTATGGAAGGAGGTGCAGGACCCCGATATGTTGGGGTGAAGTTGGCCAGAGGGTAATGGGGAGCACCGAAGTGGTGCTCAAGACGACCGAGAGGATTCAGCAGGTTCGGAGCAGGCTTCAGACTGCACAGAGTCGGCAGAAAAGTTATGCCGACAAGTGCCGTTCAGACTTGGAATTCCAAGTCGGAGATATGGTTCTCCTGAAGGTGTCGCCTTGGAAAGGCGTCATTCGATTCATGAAGCGGGGCAAGTTGGGCCCAAGGTATATTGGACCGTTCAGGGTTATAGCCCGGGTGGGCAATGTGGCTTATAGGCTGGATTTTCCAGACAAACTCAGTTAGATACACAACACTTTCCATGTTTCTCAGCTACGAAAGTGTCTGGTGGACGACTCAGCAGTGGTACCCTTGGAGGACATTAAGGTTCATGACAGCCTAAATTACATCGAGCGGCCTATAGCGATCCTTGACCAGAAGTTGAAGGATCTGAGGAACAAAAGAGTAGAACTCGTGAAGGTGCAATGGCAGCACCGGAAGGGGTCGGAATGGACTTGGGAGTCGGTGGATGAGATGATGGAGCACTACCCGGAGCTGTTTCAGGATCGAGCAGCAGACTTCGAGGACGAAGTCTAAAATAAGTGGGGGAGATTTGTAGCACCTGGTTCTTGATATGTGTTCTTTTTATTAAATCTTTAAATATTTTGCATTTGGTCTTGGACTCGGCGAGTTAAAGGACCAACTCGTTGAGTAGAAGCGGGATCAGGCGCGGAGTTTAAGTTGTGGACTCGGCGAGTAGACCCTGATTGGACAAAAACCCTAACCCAAGGGTTTGCACCTTATTTAAACACCTTAACTCCGCCTCCTTAGTCCCATTTTCTACCAGAAGACCCCCATAGCAGACCCTAGCCGTTATTAAAGCAATCTAAGGCTTTTGGAGTGATTTTGATGCTTTTGTGATCCAAGGAAGGAACGAAAAGCTTAAACGATCAAGAGGAGTCTAGAAGGATTCGGTTTTGAGCATCATTTGCAGACTTCAGAAGGTATAAAGTCTATACCTTGCTTGCTCTTTTCATAGGTCCCATTTTTTGGAGTTTTAGGGCTTTTCTAAGCCATTTTGGTCACCAACCATGATTGCAAGCATGGTTTGCGGTTGATGTTTCGGATCTAGGTCCTTAGAGGGGTTACAAGGCAGAAAGGAGTGGCTTTTGCACTCAAAGAAGGCCTCATGTATTGTGAGAGCTTGTTTTAGGACCTTTTGAGCTTAAAGTCCCATGCAAGCATGTAAAGGTTGTAACTTTATGTGCTAGATCGATTGTAGAGGCATAGATCTACCTTTTGATCAAGGGTTGTACATTAGAAATCGAAGATTCAGTGAATGTGACCAACTCGACGAGTCCGTTCATGGACTCGGCGAGTCTAAGATTCTGTCCCATATCAGTTAAGGTTTATAAGGACCCAGTTGAGTGTGGAAAGGTTTTAAGGGGGTCCCAAGGGGTGACCCACCGTTCTGGACTAAGCCATTGTTCTGGAAATTCATGGGACTCGACGAGTGCATGAACAGACTCGGCGAGTCCAATGCAATCTTCTTAAGGATGAAGATGAACTCGATGAGTTGTTCATACAACTCGGCGAGTCAAGGACAGGATCTGTGTATCAGTTGATGATGAACTCGACGACTTGTTCATACAACTCGGCGAGTCAGATGAGGATTCAGTCGATGTCATTTAGAAGGAAAACTCGTCGAGTCATCGCCTAACTCAACGAGTAGAGATGGGTATGAGGTTTAATGGAAGGATAGGGACTCGGCAAGTTGGCGAGCCAACTCGGCGATTCATGTCAACTAGAAGTTGACTTTGACTTTGACTTCGTCAGGGGTAAAATGGTCATTTTACCCTAATAGTAGATGTCAGTTTCTGACTAAGTGTTTTGTGGGAATTTTAGCCGGAGGATTTCCGGAGCAGCAACAGTTAGAGGATTCCCACACAGTTCAGCAGCTACTACGAGGTTAGTTACCTTCCAGTAGCGGTGGGTCTACGGCCACAATGTCGGTCCACCAGTAGGAGTTGTATGATTAGATGATTATCTCTGTGATATTCATCTAGGGTTGCTACTACCTGCGATATGTTTATGTGCTAGTATGATATGATGTTAGGTGCTAGTGACAGTAGGGGAGATAGTCCCCTGATTACCGGTCGATAGGGCCGAAGGGATAGTCATGCCCAACCATGCTAGATAGATTACGTGATATGTGTTATGTGGTAGTAGTAGGGGTCAAATAGTCCCCAGCATCTGGTCGAGAGGACCGAAGGGGGAGACCAGCACCCAGATATGCTAGTCAGTATCCGGTCGAGAGGACCGAAGGGGTAGGTCGGGCACCCAGATGTGTCTGACAATATATGTATGTTATGTAGTTGTATGGTATGTGGTACAGTGGGGGAACTCACTAAGCTTCGTGCTTACGATTTTTAGTTGTTGTTTCAGGTACCTCTTCAGTCAAGGGGATGGAGCTGGCGCGGTAGCGGCGCATCACAAACACGCTCTTTGTTTTCCGCACTATGAGATATTCTGGGATTTGTACTCTGACATTATTATGTTTTACGGTTTGGTTTGCAATCACGGGACATGTTTTATTAAATGATATAATCGTATGATATTTTGTTACAAACGTTTTGCAAATCACTTAACTAAAAATGAAATTTTTGGCCCGTATTTTGGGACGTTACACAATCAACCATAGGATTTGGATAGAAAAAGAGGAGACGAAGAAAGTTGTTCTTGCTGGAAACCCCAAAATTAGACCAAGCCATGTTCATTGAAAATCCCTAAAATCGTTTTTCTTTTGGTTCATTAGATAAGCGACAGACAGGTAGTGAGTGAAAATGACAAAATCACATACGATCAGATCCAAAAACTAAAATTGGTTAACAATAAGTAAAGTAACCATCAGATACACACAAAGTTGGAAATTATTAGCAAAAAGTACCTCATTGGTTTTAAAACCAGTACCAAGAAATCATGGTCAACTGGTGGGAGAGAACAAGGGTTCGCCTTTTCCTTCAAGCTCGAGAATAGAGATGAAAAGGAAATCTGGTTGCAATATCTTCAATAGAAGAGATGAAAAGTAAATTTAGTTGTAATTTCTTCAATATAAGAGATGAAAAAGAAGTTTTTTTACCATAGATTTGAAAAGAGAATGGAGGTGGTACGGTGGTTCTTCCAAAGACATAGATCGAGTGAGATAGAGAGGATTTATGGTATGCTTCATTTTGCCCTAAAGAAAAAATAAAAAATCGGTAAATAAATAGACATGGTGAATCAAACGCAAAAATGACTTCTTCTTGATCACAGTGGAGGTTTAGGCGATAATCATGTACATGCTACAATCACTGATGCAGAGGAGGCCGACATGAATCCCAGATTCTAGAATTGAGAGTATAGATTCGGGATTTTCGAGTTCATCATCTGAGAGAGAGAGAGAGAGGGGGAGAGAGAGAGAGAGAGAGAGAGAGAGAGAGAGAGCATCGATAAATTGGAGGATGTAAATACTAATTTGTAGAAGAAGGACGTCCGAGATAATGGGATGATGAAGGGATTTTTCAAATTCCTAATTTACTTTCCTCAGATTATGTAGGGGAATTTGTAGAAAAATAGAAGATTAAGGAAATTTCAAAATATTCAAAACGTGTTTTAAGAGACAAATTCAGCAAGTCGGCCTTTTAATCCCTTGAATCCCACATTTGTTGTTGATTTTTTATTTTGTCGACCAGTTATAGAAAGATAAGAATTCAAAGATAAGATTTGTGTATTAAATACTTGTACTTACTGTTTAATCTTTTGGACGTCTTAAATTTATTTTTAGAAATAGTAAGGTTTGTATTATATATATATATATATATATAGTGGTGATCAGTGGGTATTGAATTGGGTGGTTTCTACTTTCTAGTTTGGCTCTTGGTAGCTGGGATATGCTGGTGATCGACTAGTTTTGAGCCAAATTCTTTTGCCTTTGTTGTATGTTGACCACGTATTTCTACCTCTGCTGTTCCTCCGTGTTGAACAGTAAAGTTGTGAAAATACCCATTAGGGTTCTTTATACTCCATTGCTTTAAATAGTACGCGATATTTACTTAAAGGACTCACAACTACACAATGTATAAATGCCTACACTAAATAAATATAAACAAACTCACACTCCTCCTCAGTTGAAGTAGGGGGTTCACATATGCTTAAACTGTTCCGAAAATCTTAGATATAATTGTGTAGAAAGTCCTTTAGTAAATATGTCAACAAAATGGTGAGCAGATGGAACATGTAGCATGCGAACCCGCCCATTAAAAACGCATTCCCTAATAAAATGTAAGTCTATTTCAACATGTTTGGTTCTTTGGTCTTGAACTGGGATAGAAGATAGGTACATTACATAACACTCACATTATCACAAAACACAACACTGGAACAAGCAAGAGGGCAAGACAATTCAAGAGGAAGATTACGAAGACAAGCTAATTCAACAACAACATTGGCTACCCCTAGTGCTCAACTTCGACACTGGAACAACACATGATATGTTGACGTTTTGATGGCAAAGAGAGAGAGAGAGAGAGAGAGAGAGAGAGAGAGGGGACCCACTGTATATTAAGATAATTTTTTTTAAATAACAAAAAATTCATCAATGGTCCTTATAGTAGTCACTTAACGGACAAAACTTGACAGTTAGCAATAAGAACCTTTTGTTAAAAGTTTTGAATCCACATATACCATCCAGGAGGTTTTAAAATTAGAAATGAAATTTTAGATTTTATGAAACCACAGGGACCATTTATGATGTTTTGTCATTATTATATATCGATGACAGACCTGACTTTTTACAGCTCAATTGTAACCCTTGACCTTTCGTATTTATCTTGTGAGTTGATGAGAAAATGATAATAGTAAAATTTGTCTTAACAAAAACTAAATTTTAGAAAGTACCCAAAAGAGTTTATTGGTTTAGACTAGTAAGTGTATGCAACTAGTTATCACACCCAAATAGAGGAAATAAGCAACTAGTTATAACACTTCATGTCATATTTTTTGTTTGTTAAATAATCATAAAAAACAAATATAAACTAACAAAACATGCTATTTTATTAATAATAATAATAATAATAATAATAATAATAATAATAATAATAATAACAATAATGATGAATAAAAAAATAGATTATAGAAGTCTGGGGTACAAATGATATTTTTTTAGAAATCAGATGACTAAACTACATAAATGGTCCTTGTGGTTTACTCAAAATTGTCACTTTGGTCCAAAAAGGTTTAGACTAGCACCAAAGGTCCAAAGTTTTCATTTTGTTGCTTGTTTGGTCCAATCTGTTTTGATTTTTTTCAAAATGACGGATTTTCCCCTGTTAATATGATTTTTTTTGTTTTTCTGATTTTAGATTTAAAAATATAAAAAATAAAAATAAAAATAAACCACTCTCTCTCTCTCTCTCTCTCTCTCTCTCTCTTTCTCTCTCGTCACTTTGACCAACCTTCAACCTCAACTGAACCTTTCATCATCTATCACCACTTAACGCCACCCTTCTCCATCTCCATTCCCGCCACTACGACCACCACCAAACCACCATTCCACCTTGTACCACCACCAGACACAACCCAAAAACACCACCCTCATTTCTCTATCACAAACTACACTATCCACCGATAGCTCCAAATCTCACCACCCAGTTGCTATTCGCCAAATCTCTAAAGCTCCGACAATCGCGCGTTAGAGTACCTGCAACCATGGCGACCCCCATCGCTATTACTGGAACGACGGCGGGTCAATTCAAAGACCATCACCCATCGCAGGAAGTTCTGGGTTGTCACACCCCCGAACCAGACGACGGAAATGTCCGGGGGCTCATGTGACTAACAATTGAATAATCATCACAATGAATATACATGAATCATAACACGATCTTCACCAACATTACATAATACAACTAGCATTGTTCACATCAAGTACATTGTTATATACATAAGTTCAAATTTGAAAAGTACGATAATTGCTATTACATAAACGAAACCATACACACTTGCAAATCTTTCGGCTTAACGATTACCTGAGAATACAAGTTATTTTGAAAACGGTCAACATATATAATGTTGGTGAGTTCATAAGTATGTTTGAGTAAAAGTCTTTGTATCTTTTATAAAAACCCAAAAAATCCGATATTTTCTGAAAAATGTTTAAGAATGCTGTGAAAATCAAGTATAAATGCATGTGTGAATTTCATAGTTATAACTTATATGAGTGTGGCTTAGATTCATTGTATTTTGAATAATTGATAAGTGTATATGAATAATTTCCCCAGAAAATCCAATATTTTCTGTTTTATAACAACATCTAGGTTCTTGTATAATTAAGTAAGTCATTTTGCATTGACACAATTAAAGAGTTTATCTTCAAAAGGTTAATCTTTTGGTATCGAATCCCTATATGAGCCGTTATAACCATACATGATAATGACTAGGTCGCACGTCTTGGTATTTTTCCAAATGTCAGTCTTGCTAAGGATTTTGTCGCCCTAGACTGGCCTAGTCTAGCCGTAGCGAGCAACTAAGGCATGGGGGGTCACCCCGTATAGATCCATACACAAACTCCCGCTTTCCTACCAGAGGTGCCAACCGACATGTTTGTACACTCAGAGGTGCCAACCGACATGTCTCACTAGATTTTTAACCCCTTTCTATGTTTAGTGTTTAAGGATATATAGTATGTTTTTGTATTCAAACGGTACATATTTAAGTATACGAAGTTTAATGATTATGCAGCGGTATATTTATGATCCACTAGCATATGAATTTCATTCCAAGCCCAATAAGCATGTAATTAGACGACAAGGGCCCAATAACATGTAAGAGGGTAATTTGGGCCCAATAGACATGTATATGGGCTACAAAAGCCCAATAAACATATAATCCATAACTTAAACCCAAATTAACATGTAAGTGCGTCACAAGACCCAATAAACATGTCATGAAAAACATTGGGCTCAATATACACTTAATTGGGCCCTTAGGGTCCAATGGCCAAGAAACATGAATACTAAGCCTAGTAAATAGTTATCGACGTATTTCGTTCATTCGTTTTGTTCTGTTGTTTGTTTTAGTCTAAGTTTTACTAGATTGATGATGAGAAGCTTTCTTCTTGTAAAAATGACATTTGTGGCCAATAATCCTCCAATTTTTAATTAAGCCAAAAGTTTTGTAAAAATAACACTTTAGTCCATAAGTCATAAAAATTTGCAATTTTGTCCCGAACGTCTAAAAATTTACGGTTTTCGCCCAAAAAGTTATGTTTTCACATTTAGAACCTTGTTTTGCAGAAAAATACATTTTCAGCCCTTTGTTTGCAAAGGTTTACACTTTCGGCCTAATTTTTGGTAAATTTTACATTTTTGGTCCAATTTGAAAATAAATGTTATTTTCACCTCTAAATTTGGTTTATTTACATTTATGACTCAAACTTTGGCCAAATAACATTTTTAACCCCAAAACTTCATTTTTTCGCAATTTGGGTCCAAAACTGTGAGGCCCAAAGGTTTTGGCACATTAAGCTTAAAATTTCATTTTTGGACCTTTTAAAAGTATGTTTAGCATAAAATTACCTTTTTATACATGTAGGACCTGTTTAGCCCTTTTAAAAACATAATTTTCACTTTTTACCCTTATCTTTTGTTTTCTTGACAATTTTGACCTTTAAGAAGGTTTTTGTTGAATTCTTTTGCATCTTAAACATGTAATAACTTTTAGCTTGATAATGTAATGTATATAATGTCATAGTTCATAAATCTTTCTCAAATAATACTTAAAATTTCAAGATTTGCTAAGATCTAACCCATTATCACCAAATAAACTAAGAATTCACACAAAACATGCATATAACACATAGATCTACACATTTTACTTGCATTCTCCCCCAAAAATCATGTGAAAACTGAAAACAAGGGGGTATGAACTCACCTTTTGCTTGATGATCGGTTTTTGAAGAAGAAATGGAAAGAGATGAAGTGATTTTCGGTCCTAGCAACTCCCTTGAGTAGATCTCAAACTTAAGAAGATTTGTAGGAGTATGATCACCAAAAACTTTTCTTAAGAGAGTGATCTATCATGAAAACGGAGTTATAAAACTTGGATGTGTAAAGACTTACTAAGAAATGATGATTTCCTTGTGAAAATCCTCTTGAAACCCAAGCAAAGTCTTGAGAATTTTGGAGAAAGAAGATGAATGATTCTTGAGAGTAATAGAGAGAATTTGGTGTAATGTGTGTGTGTGTGTGTGTTGTCTTCGGTCGAGAGTAGAAGAGGGGAGGGGAGAGAGAGGGGTGAGGTGACTAGCTTAGTTGCATGGTGGTTCTTACATGGATGTAAAATGAACAAAATGGAGGTGGCACCTCCAAAGTCAACCCTTCCTAAATTCTCTTTTTTTTTCTTTTTTTTTTTATACTTGGGCCGAGATTTTGGGCTAAGAATAAAAGATGGAGTAGTTTGAGCCCATTAACCTTAGCTAGGATATTTGGATCCTAAACATAGAATTTTTTGGCCCATTGGGCCCTTAGAAGCATTCACGACCCAGTTTGAATAAAAGAATAGACTTATGGCTCACTAAGATTAATTTGATTTGTTATGGCCCAATTAGGCCCACTAGGGTTAGAATGAATCATTCTAGACCCAAATGGTCCAAAATGTTTTGGATTTATGAATTAGGTTCAATTAGAATCTAATTAGGGCTTCTAAGTCCAATAAAGTTGAGTTGGGTGCTTATTGGTCCGTTAGGCCTAATAAGGAACTCCTAGTCCAATATGGACTTAAACCAGGATTTTTAGGGTAGTTACTCTCTTTGATGAACATAACTGATGAATATATATATATATATATATATATATATATATATGAGCATTGAGTGAGATTTACCTAGAGCATCTGATTTACAATAGTTGAATGGTAACACAGGAATAGAATTTCCTATCAAAAATGCTAGTTGTGACATTATCCCCCCGTTAGAGGGAATTTCGTCCTGAAATTCTTTTGAAACTAGGTTTGTGAAGGAAGGAATAAGTAAGGATACTTCTGCTTCATCTGGTCTTCACGTTCCCACGTGAATTCCGGTCCACGTTTTGCACTCCATCAAACCTTCACGATTGGGATGTGACTTTGCTTTGTACGCTTTACCTCCGTATCCATAATTTTGACTAGTTCTTCAACGAACAGGAGGTTTTCGTTTAACTCAATCTCTTCCAATGGGACGACAAGGGTTACATCTGATAAATACTTTTTCAGATTCGAGACGTGGAACACCGGGTGTACGTCGCTGAGTTCGGCGGGTAGCTGCATCTTGTAAGCTACTAGACCAATCCGGGCAAGAATCTCGAATGGTCCAATGTATCGCGGATTCAATTTTCCTCTCTTCCCAAATCGAATCATTCCCTTCCATGGAGAGACCTTTAATAGCATACGATCCCCGGCTTGAAATTCTAGTGGCTTTCGTCGCTTGTCAGCATAGCTCTTTTGTCGGTCTCGCGATGCCTGAAGTCGAGCTTTGATTTTGACTATCATCTCGGTTGTTTCACGAATTATTTCAGGTCTGGTAAGTGCACTGGATGGCGATTGCCCTTTTTATAATTGTGTGTCACCCACCTCGGCCCAACATAGGGGCGATCTACATTTACGACCATAGAGAGCCTCGAAGGGAGCAACCTTGATGCTCGTATGGTAACTGTTGTTATAAGAGAATTCGATCAGTGGCAAGTGGGCATCCCATGATTTGCCGAAGTCAATCACACAAGCTCGGAGCATATCCTCGAGTGTCTGGATGGTGCGCTCACTCTGACCATCCGTCTGTGGGTGGTAGGCAGTGCTCATATCTAGCTGTGTTCCCATTGCTCTCTAAAGAGATTGCCAGAATCTTGAAGTAAATCTGCTATCTCGTTCCAAGATAATAGATATTGGCACTCCATGGAGTCTCACAACCTCCTTGAGGTAGATTCAGGTCAGATTTTCCATCTTGTAGGACTCTTTTATTGGTAGGAAATGAGCGGACTTTGTTAATCTATCGATAATTACCCAGATAGAATCTAGTCCATCTGCTGCCTTTGGCAATTTGGTCACGAAGTCCATAGTAATCCTCTCCCATTTCCACTCGGGTATCCTTTGTTGTTGCAGCAGTCCCGAGGGCTTTTGGTATTCCACTTTCACCTTGGCGCAAGTAAGACACTTGCCCACGAAAGTGGCTATTCCTGCCTTCATATTAGGCCACCAATATTGCTGCTTGATATCCAAATACATTTTGTTTGACCCCGGATGAATAGAATATCGCGTCTTGTGGGCTTCATGCATGATTACCTCTTTAAATCCCCCAATTTTGGGAATCCAAATTCTATTCATGAAGTAGTAGGTTTCGTCGTTTTTGACTTCGATCTCCTTCTCCATTCTTCGTAGCGATTCACTGGTGACATTCTCTGGTTTCGATGTGTCCAATTGGGTTTCCTTGATCTATGAGGCTAGATGAGATTGGATAGTGATTGACAGGGTCTTCACACGATGACTTGAATACTCCTTTCGGCTCAGGGCATCGGCTACTACGTTAACCTTGCTTGGATGGTATTTGATTTCACACTCATAATCATTTAACAGTTCAACCCATCTCCGTTGCCTCATGTTTAGTTCTTTTTGATTTAGAATGTGTTGGAGGCTCTTGTAGTCTATAAAGATTGTTCACTTGGTACCATAGAGGTGGTGCCTCCAAATTTTTAGGGTGAAAACCACCGGCCCCAGTTCAAGATCATGCGTAGTGTAATTTATTTCATGCGTTTTTAGTTGTCTGGATGCATAAGCAATTACCCTCTCTCGTTGCATGAGGACACAACCTAATCCTTGATTCAAAGCATCATAGTAAACTATGAAGTCTTCGGTTCCCTCTGGTAAGGATAGCACTGGAGCACTACATAGTGCTTGCTTCAAATATTGGAAGGCAATTTCTTGCTTCTCGGTCCAGTTGAAAGGTACGTCCTTCTGAGTCAATGTGGTGAGGGTTTTGGCTATCTTGGAGAAGTTCTAAATGAATCTTCGGTAGTAGCCTGCGAGACCTAAGAATTGGCGAATTTCCGTTGGCTTTGCCGGAGTCGCCCAACTTTCGATTGCTTTGATCTTGGAGGGGTCCACGTGTATTCCTTCTTGACTGGCTACATGGCCCATGAAGTTTACACTGCGGTTCCAGAATTTGCACTTGGAGATTTTCGCATATAGCTTTTAAGCCCGTAGGGTTTCTAAAATCTATCGGAGGTGTTGGCTATGATTTTCTTCACTTCGAGAGTATACAAGAATCTCATCGATGAAAACGATTACGAGTTTATCAAGGAATGAGCGGCAGATTCGATTCATGAGGTCCATAAATGTAGTGGGGGCATTTGTTAGACCGAAAGGCATCACGAGAAATTTGTAAAGACCGTAACGAGTTCGGAAAGCAGTCTTAGGAATGTCATCTTCTCAGACTTTGAGTTGATGATAACCAGATCTCAGATCTATCTTAGAAAAGTAACTAGTTCCTTGGAGTTGGTCAAATAGATCATCAATTCGTGGAAGTGGATACTAGTTTTTGATGGTGAGCTTATTTAATTCCCTATAATTGATGCACATCCTGAAGGATCCTTTTTTCTTTTTAACGAAAAGAACCGGAGCTCCCTACGGTGAGAAGTTGGGTCTGATAAATCTTTTATTCAGGAGTTCGCTCAATTTGCTTGATAATTCCTACATTTCTGCAGGAGCCAACCTATAGGGTGATTTGGCGATTGGAGTGGCTTCAGGCACTAGGTCAATTTGGAATTTGCTTTGTCATTCTGGGGGTATTCCCAGAAGATCTTCTGGAAACACATATGGGAAATCACAGGCCACTGGGATGTCGTGAATGCTTGCTTCTTCTTTGGTTTTATCCACCACGTGAGCAAGGAATGCGCAGTTCTTCTTTTCTAGACACTTTCGTGCCTTGATACTTGAGATAAGGCAAAGGTTTGCATCGGGTTTATCTCCATAGATTATTAGGGTTTCGTGGTTAGGAAAATGAAGGCCAACAGCCTTCTCGTGACACATAATATCGGCATGATGGGGGCTTAACCAATCCATGTCGATGATCACATCAAAATTCCTAATATTTACAAGCATTAAGTTTATTTGGAAGGTGTGATTGTTTAGAGTTAGTGTACACCCTACATAGATATCCTTAGTTGATTCAGTCTTCCCATTAGCCATTTCCACCGTGAAGGCTTCATTAAGCTTTTTGGGCTGTTTTAGTAAGTATTTGAACTTATTACTAACAAAACTTCGTTCTACTCCGCTATCAAATAAGATGCATGCATACGAGTTGTTAAGTAGGAACGTACCGGTGACAACGGCTGGGTCCTACACTACTTCACCCAGACCCATTGTCAGTACTCTCCCTGCTGCTCCTGTCCCTTGATTGTTCGTGTTGGGGCAATTCCGCCTGATATGCCCCGTTTTCCCACATTCGTAACAGGTATAGCTAGCTCCAATATTGGTGTTGTTGTTGTAGTTGTTTGTCATCTGGTTCTGTTGAAGCTAAGTACTACAATATTTTGTTGTATGGCCTTTTCGATTGCACCTTGTGCAACTCATCTCTCTACACTCCCCGTGATGGTGGAAGTTGCATTTGTTACACTTGGGGAGATTTCCCGAGTACTGCTTGGAAGCATTGGTGTGGATGAGGCTGAAGCATGTGGTGTGGCAGTAACTTATGTTGCAGCATGGACAGACACTGTTTGTTGCTTCTTAGACAATTCCAAATTTTGCTTTCCTTTTCGCTTGTTGTTTTTCCCCTTCTTGTTCTCTTCCTCCTTCTTAACCTCCGCTACCATTGTCTTGGCACCCTTCTTTTTGCCGTGATCGTATAGTTTCTTGGTTAGTCTTTTGGCATTATCAAACGTCTTAGGGTTTTCCGTAATGACATTCCCTTGGATAGGTTCAGTCAGTCCCCAAATAAACCTTTCAATCTTATTCTCCTCCGAGGTGATCATTCTGGGACACAGAAGAGATAGCTCACTAAACCTGGATATGTATGTGTCGATATTGGAGTTTTGGACCGTGAGGTTCCACAACTCTTGTTCCATCTTCTGTATCTCACCTCTAGGATAGTATTCTGCCAACATCATCTCCTTAAGCTCTTCCCAGGGCATCGCGTTCGCTACCGGGAGTGTCATGGCCTCCACATGGCCATTCCACCAGGAGAGAGCTTGGTCAATGAACGTGCAGGCTGCGAACTTGACCTTAAACTCATTCGGACATTCGTAGATTTTGAAAACAGACTCTACTTTCTCAATCCATCTCTTCAGGGCTATGATGCCTCCTGTCCCATTAAAGGTCCGAGGTTTGGCGTTGATGAAATCCTTGTATGTTCATGGTCGTGCGGCTCAGTGGTTTGTCCCTTGATTTGTGCTTCCGGCTCTCTGCCCGTTGCCTTCTCCGTTGTTTCTATTGTGAATCTATGCAAGTGTCGCAGTGACCGCAGCGGACACTGCTGCCTGGAATGCAACCAAGTTTATTTCCGTCAGGGTTGGTGTTGTGTTGTTTCCACGGTTGGGTCTTTGAGGCATCTTTCTGCCATGGAACGGAAAGATGTTGAGTGCCTACGGTTTTTGCGAGTTGTGATCCTATAGTCTAAGGGTATAGCATGTACTTAAGTAATTTCACACGTTGACATAAAATAGGGAAGCATGAGTGGCTCAACCATTTTGGGGGCTCAAAGCGAGCCAAAAATTTGGGGCCCTTTGGCCTTTGCTATACTCGGAAGATGAATATATCGCAAAAATCAAAATCGGTAGAAGAATGCAATGTCATTTTAGTTTCATGAATGCAACCATCATTGATTTATTCTTCCGCTTCATTTATTTTGTGGTTACTAGATTAGATTTTTTAATGGACTAAACTTTTGGACTTTGGAGAATATAGGCCCCATTAGAATTGGGGTCCTTAAGCCCTTGCTTAAAAAAGCTCAACATAGAGTCGGCCCTGTAGGGAAATAAGACACATAGTAGATAACAATGTCATGATAAAACATAAAGCATTTTCATTAATACTAATAGTTTTGATACATGAAAATTTGCCAAAAGGCATACAGTACATAGAACTATAAAATCTGGCAGCATGACGACCCTATGAGTAGTGTAATCACTTAAACATAGAGTCGATGGTACATAGCATAGATCACATAAGCATAATACTAACGATAGGTACGGCTAGTCCACCTATGCTAAGACTTATATAGCAAGTAGTAGGGTAAGTCCCATCAGTAATGATGACGATGACACTCAATCGTCGAGCTGGCATATTAGGAGTTCAGTCAGTTCATTCGCCTCTTGGGTGATCACCTCTACCCTTTGCTCGGCTCGTACAGCTCTTTCCTCGGCCGTAAAAAGTTGAAGTTTGAGGCTGATTATTTGTTCCTCGAGAGAGCGTAGATGGTCTGTATCACCCTTCTGAACCGTGCGTAGATCTGATGGGGCTTTCGATAGGTGGGGTTCACTACGTGTCTCCTCAACGTCCTTTCCTGCGTCTAACTCCTGGTCAAATTCGCCATACTCGTAATCAGTTACCACATATTCTTCCGATTCCACTTCGGGTCCCACCTCCGGACCCTTGGTAGGGTCTCCTTCGGGGTTTTCTTCAGACCCCTCAAACTCATAGTCGATACCAGTGTACTCGTCGAGCCCAACGTCGTGGGCTCCCTCTTGTTCCCCTTCAGGTTCCTCCTCAAGCACTCCTTGAGCCACTGGTGCTTGGTAGAAGTGCACCTCTTGCTGATCATCCTCCATGGTGACTACATGGAGACGCGGGAGAAAGTCACGTTTTGATTATTCCTATAGTATATTTTTAGTTATTTGTGTTTTGGGTTCACTAGAGTTATTAGATAGTGTGGGGTATGCTTTTGGATTCAAATCCCGTTGTGATCACTCCCGAACACATGTTGGTCATATTCTGAATAACTATAGTTTACCAGGCTATATATATCCCTAATATAACTACATAACTGTCGAGGTTTAATCATAGTGTTCAATTTCCTCCAGAAGCTTTTATAAGGTATTGTTAGGTTATTATCCTAATATACGCACATAAGTGTGAAATTTTTGTTTTGTTCAGAGTTATTTAGTCCCATTGTGTTTATAGTTGCATATCATGTATGGTTAGATATGCCAGTTCACTATAAACATTGCTCTGATACCAACTTGTCACACCCCCGAACCAGACGGCAGAAACGTCCGGGGGCTCGTGTGACTAACAATTGAATAATCATCACAATGAATATACATGAATCATAACACGATCATCACCAACATTACATAATATAACTAGCA
Organism: Lactuca sativa; assembly: GCF_002870075.4. NCBI lineage: Eukaryota > Viridiplantae > Streptophyta > Magnoliopsida > Asterales > Asteraceae > Lactuca > Lactuca sativa. Next base: position 123,236,482 of record NC_056627.2, read on the forward strand.
TTGTTCACATCAAGTGCATTGTTAAATACATAAGTTCAAATTTTTAAAAGTACGATAATTGCTATTACATAAACGAAACCATACACACTTGGAAATCTTCCGGCTTAACGATTACCTGAGAAAACAAATTATTTTGATAATGGTCAACATATATAATGTTGGTGAGTTCATAAGTATGTGTGAGTAAAAGTCTTTGTATCTTTTATAAAAACCTAGAAAATCCGATATTTTCTGAAAAATGTTTAAAAATGCTGTGAAAATCAAGTATAAATGCATGTGTGAATTTCATAGTTATAACTTATACGAGTGTGGTTTAGATTCATTGTATTTTGAATAATTGATAAATGTATATGAATAATTTCCCCAGAGAATCCGATATTTTATGTTTTATAACAGCGACTAGGTTCTTGTATTGTTAAATAAGTCGTTTTGCATTGACACAATTAAAGAGTTTATCTTCAAAAGGTTCATCTTTTGGTAACGAATCCCTATATGAGTCGTTATAACCATGCATGATAATGACTAGGTCGCCCGTCTTGGTATTTTTCCAAATATAGGTCTTGCTAAGGATTTTGTCTCCCTAGACTGGCCTAGTCTAGCTGTAGCGAGCAGCTAAGGCGTGCGGGGTCACCCCGTATAGATCTATACACAAAATCCCGCTTTCCTACCAGGAAACTCTGATTATAACTACGGGCTACGATTGTACACTCAGAGGTACCAACCGATATGTCTCACTAGATTCTTAACCACTTTCGTACTATGTTTAATGTTTTAATGATATGTAGTATGTTTTTCTATTCAAACGGTACATAATTAAGTATACGAAGTTTAATGATTATGCAACGGTTTATTTATGATCCACTAGCACATGAATTTCATTCCAAGCCCAGTTAGCATGTAATTAGACCACAAGGACCCAATAACATGTAAGAGGGTGATTTGGGCCCAATAGACATGTATATGGGCCACAAAGGCCCAATAAACATATAGTCCATAACTTAAGCCCATATTAACATGTAAGTGGGTCACAAGACCCAATAAACACGTCATGGAAAACATTTGGCTAAATATACACTTAATTGGGCCCTTAGGGTTCAATGGCCAAGTAACATGAATATTATGCCTAATAAATAGTTATCGACGTATTTTGTTCATTCGTTTTGTTCTATTGTTTGTTTTAGTCCAAGTTTTAGTAGATTGATGATGAGAAGCTTTCTTTTTGTTTGTAAAAATGTCATTTGTGGCCAATAATCCTCCAATTTTTAATTAAGGCCCAAAATTTTGTAAAAATGACACTTTAGTCCATAAGTCATAAAAATTTGCAATTTCGTCCTGAACGTCTAAAAATTTACAGTTTTAGCCCAAAAAGTTATGTTTTCACATTTAGAACCTTGTTTTGCAGAAAAATACATTTTCAGCCCTTTGTTTGCAAAGGTTTACACTTTCGGCCCAATTTTTGGTAAATTTTACATTTTTGGTCAATTTGAAAATAAATGTTATTTTCACCGCTCAATTTGGTTTATTTACATTTATGACTCAAACTTTGGCCAAATAACATTTTTAACCCCAAAACTTCATTTTTTCGCAATTTGGGTCTAAAATTTTGAGGCCCATAAGTTTTGGCCCATTAAGCTTAAAATTTCATTTTTGGCCCTTTTAAAAGTATATTTAGCATAAAAATACCTTTTTATACATGTAGGACCTGTTTGGCCCTTTTAAAAACATAATTTTCACTTTTTATCCTCATCTTTTGTTTTCTTGAGAATTTTAACCTTTAACAAGGTTTTTGTTGAATTCTTTTGCATCTTAAACATCTAATCACTTTTAGCTTGATAATGTAATGTATATAATGTCATAGTTCATACATCTTTGTTATATAATACTTAAAATTTCGAGATTTGCTAAGATCTAACCCATTATCACCAAACAAACTAAGAATTCACACAAAACATGCATATAACACATAGATCTACACATTTTACTTGCATTCTCCCGCAAAAATCATGTGAAAACTGAAAACCAGGGGGCATGAACTCACCTCTTGCTTGACATTCAGTTTTTGAAGAAGAAGTGGAAAGAGATGAAGTGATTTTCGGTCCTAGCAACTCCCTTGAGTAGATCTCGAACTTAAGAAGATTTCTAGGAGTATGATCACCAAAAACTTTTCTTAAAAGAGTGATCTATCATAAAAATGGAGTTATAAAACTTAGATGTGTAAAGACTTACCAAGATATGATGATTTCCTTGTGAAAATCCTCTTGAAACCCAAGCAAAGTCTTAAGAATTTTGGAGGAAGAAGATGAATGATTCTTGAGAGTAATAGAGAGAATTTGGTGTAATGTGTGTGTGTGTTGTCTTCGGCCGAGAGTAGAAGAGGAGAGGGGAGAGAGACGGGTGAGGTGACTAGCTTGGTTGCATGTGATGGGTTTGAGCCATAAGAACATTCCTATGTGCACATACAAACCCTAATGCTTGGATCTAGGTTTCTCTAATGAACATGCTTTTCATCCGAGACTTGCAAACCGTAGATCTATGATATATATATATATATATATATATATATATATATATATATATATATATATATATATATATATAATTCGAATTTAACATTACAAAGTAGATCTAGATGATTACCTCTTTCTTGGAAAACTTGAATCTTGTTATTCTTGGAGCTTAGAGTCACAATTGTCACTCCTCTAATGGCTTACAAACACTAAGAAGCAAGAGGATGATATGGAGAGAGGTTGTCGGCACAAAATCGGCTTTAGGAACTCCTTAGAGTTTATGGTAGCCGATTTCTGTAGCCCTGGGTCCTTTAAATACTTGAGCTGCTAGGGTTACAGCCTAAAACCCTAATTGGATTACTTAGGCCTTAAGCAGTCCAAGGATCCTTCTAAATTAGGGCTTGGACGAATTCAAGGAGTCCACACACCTTATTTTCGTCCACCCCATGATCCATAAGGATCCAAAGGCCAAAAACCAACTATCACACAATTGACAATTCTAGTCCCCTTTATTTAATTAATCTCTTTTAGCCACAAAATTAATTCTTGTCTAATATTAATTAAACTATATGATTTCTCTTTTAATATATTAATCATATAAATATTAATAAATCATAATAACCTCTTTATTTATAAATTATCCTATCATGTTGCTCCGGTGAAGGCAACCCAAAAGGACCATGCACAACCGGGTCAAATACTTACCAAATATAGTTACGGGCTTAGACACTAATCCAACAGTCGCCCACTTGGATAAGTCTAGTAACTATAATGTAAGAATATTCTGATTAGCAATTCTCAAAGACACTGTCAAACTTTGATCTTATCAGTAACTTGTCCTTTAGATAAGTGATCGTACAGCCCTCTATTCTAGATATCGTGCGGACAATCACATGGAACATAGTCATACTTATTGTCCAGCAGTTTGTTTCTCGATCTCAGATTTATTTGACATAGAACTTAATTGAACACATCAATTAAGTTCTGACCGGGCCCGACACATAAGTCAAATCAAATCATCGAGGGGCCCTGATATCGCTTTTACCCTCTTAGGATAAAAGGAACAGATAAACTTCGACTTATATGTATTTACTATTCACTAATCAAATTATACAAAACAATGTGTTTTATGACATCAAGTTACTGATGCGTTTCCGCATTATCAATGCACACCCAATCAGCAAACAATAAACCATATATCTAGGTTTTAAGACCATATGATATTATCGTCTTGCGATCACTCGTGATAAATTCCATGAAGTGATTCCAACAAGCGTGGGTTTATTCCAATGCTCAAAACTTGTTCATAAGCACCCATGAATGTTGTAGCAAGCCTTTGTTATGTCTAATACTTTTTAGACAATCTACACACCTATTCATGACAGTCTTCATCATACCTACTTCCAACATATGAACGACTGTGGACCGTTCAAATAATTTGATTGTTCTTAAATAACTCAATTATTCAGGAAGTCAAAACATGCAAAGTGAAACAATAGTTAAACAATTAACATAAGACAGCAACTATACTTATAAATAATACTCATTTATTTAATCATCAAATGTCAATTACATTTATCTATTACATGTTTCTAAACTATCTAATCTAATCTAATATCATCCTTCAACCCAATGCTACTAGCGTGCTGCAAGTGCTTAACCCTACTCAGTCCCTTCGTAAGCAGATCTGCTGGGTTATCCTCTGACGATACCCTATTCACTACGAGTAGTCCTTCTTTTACCCGATGTCGAATAAAGTGATATTTTCTGTCGATATGTCGAGATCAACCATGATCCTTCGGTTCCTTGGTCAAGGCAACCACTCCTTCATTATCACAGAAAATTTCCATAGGCTCCTTTATGGCAGGTACAACTCCAAGGTCTCCAATGAAGTTCTTCAACCATATCACCTCCTTTAACGCTTCGCTCGCTGCAATATACTCTGATTCACACATTGAATCAGCTACTGTCTCTTGCTTGGAACTTTTCCAAGTCACTTCTCCTCCATTGAGGGTAAAGACCCAACCCGACTATGAACGGAAGTTGTCTTTGTCGGTCTGAAAACTGGTGTCACTGTACCCTCGCACCTTTAAGTCATCACTCCCACTGAGGACTAGAAACCATTCCTTGGTCCTCCGAAGGTACTTAAGAATATTCTTGACTACGGTCCAGTGTGCTCTGTTAGGGTTCCCTTGATATCTGCTGACCATGCTCAAAGCGAAGGCCACATCAGGGCGAGTACAAGTCATAGCATACATAATCGTGCCAAATGCAGAAGCGTAAGGTACTCGACTCATCTCTTCTATCTTGGCTTCGGTACTCGGACTTTGAGTCTTACTCAACATGGCATTACTTTGGATTGGTAACTCTCCCTTCTTTGAATTCTCCATAATAAAACATTTTAGTACTTTGTCCAAGTAAGTATTCTGACTAAGTCCTATTAGTCTCTTACTTCTGTCTCTCACTATCCTTATTCCCAAAATATAGGAAGCCTCTCTGAGTCCCTTCATAGCAAAGCATTTCCGGAGCCAAGACTTAACCTCCTGCAGCGTCGGGATGTCGTTTCCTATGAGTAGTATTGTAACATCCTGTTTAAAACAGGATAATTAATGATAAACCCGGAACCCCGAGAAGTAATTTTATTATGATTTTATTATTATTATTGTCCAAAACCAAATAATAATTAGTTGGGAGTTGGTTCGGGAAGCCAAATGACAAGATTTATATCTCTAGGGGTTAAAGTGTAATTTTGGGACTTAATTTGTAAAGATTTTCATAAGTCAAGGGGTGTTTGATATCATTTGGATTTGATATGAAAAGATTTTTGATAGATGGGGTTAAATGGGTAAATTATGTACCTACGTTGAAAAGAAATGGTCATTGAGGGGTTATATGGTAACCTTTGGGGCTTGTATTGTTATAAATCTTGGATGTTGGGGGCTGATTTGTAACTTTTAGCCTTACTTTGAAAAAGATTTCGTGAGGATGGGCCAAACATGTAAATGTGTATAGATTGTTTTGGAACGGGACTTATACCCGACTCCCTTCCTTCCCCCGTCACCTTCTTCCCATTCATTTAAAAGTTAAAACACATAGAAAACCCTAACCCTACTTGGATGTTGTAGCCGCCACCCCCACTTCACCCTCCAGCCGCCTCTCCTAACTCCCGACGCCACCACCTCTGTTGAGGTCATCAATCACCGGACGCCACGCCTAGCACGTTTCTGTTCCACCAACGCGTCACAGTCCTAGTTTCCGGCGATAGCAAGTCGTCGACGAATCTCGGGGGTGCTCGCTGCTACCGCTAAGCTCCATCAGTTGAATACGAAGGCGCCACTAGCCGGCGGTCAATGCTACTTCGATCCATGACAGCCTCCGCTCATCCTCATCACTGTTCTTCCGGTATTATTTGTCAGTCGTGACCGTGGTTCCGTATGGCTAAAATATGTCGCTCCAGTCATTGTTTTCTGCGCCGAGGGGCTGTTATGTTCATAGGTTAGGACTTTTAACAAGTAGGAGCTGTGAAGAACCACCATGGCAGCCGGCCATGATGGCTGTCACCGCAAACCTACGGCGTACCACCTTAGCCGCCGTTGTGTTGTCGCTGCCGTCGCTATGAGCCACTAGGTGGGTGGCAAGGATCATTTCTCAAAGCCTTAGTGTGGATATATGTTCTGTTTGGCCGGAAAGCTAAGAAAAGGCCACCACCACCACCATGAGGTGGTGGCTGCCGCCATCTACCACCGCCAGCCACCATAAGGTGGCTGTGTGTGTGGGGGGGGGGGGGGGGAGTGTTAGTTTAGTGGGTGTGTTATTTGAGTTTGATGTTGTATAATGTAATCGTTAAAGGATAATGGAAAGAAAACCCTAACCACCACCGTAGGGTGGTGGCCGCTGCCTCTTGCCGCCACCGGCCGTCATGTCAGGTGGCGGTGTGATTTGCATTGATGTGGTTGATTCGTATGGGATGCATGAAACCCTAGTGGGCCTAATGAAGCCCTAAAGGGACCAAAAGAACTATACTTGACCTAATAAAACCCTAGTGGGCCCAATAAGGCCCAATGTGATCTAAAAACCCAATCAATGGACTAACGGGCTCATATTGGGTTGGGAAACCCTAATTAGGGACTGGAAAACCCTAATAGCATAAAACCCTAATTTTTGGGAATTGATCGGCATGCACACGAGAATTATTTAATAACTTGAAATATTAAATAATAGTCATTGACAAATTAATATAAGGCAACAACAGACTTAATGGATTAAGTCCTTAATGGGTTAAGTAAGAAAAACTTAACCCTAATCATCATTTCATGTGAAAACCCTAACTTGGGATTATGGGATTGGACTTATCGGGACCCACATTTAGGCCATTGGAATGGAATTGTGTATTAAGCCTAATCACACCATAGGACTTATTTAGTAAAGTGAGAGACTTAATGGATTAAGTCCTTAATGGGTTAAATGAGAAACACTTAACCCTAGTTGTCATTTTATGTGAAACCCTAATTTCACTTGGGCCTTGAGTTGGGCCTTCCTATAGGGTTTTGGTGGTTAGACTATTGATGGACCAAACAAGAAAAAGTTAATGGACCAAAGTAATTAGATGGGCTTTAGTATAAGGCCCATGTGAGGACTTGGGCCCAATTTGGAAGATTGGGCCATATGTTGAGCCTTGGCCCATTACTTGACTGTTGAGCTTGTAGTGTGTGAGATGGACCTTGGGCTTTGAACCCAATTATTGGTTGGGTATTGTTTGATGTTGACAGTTCGAGAAGTTGTCAACCAGCAGTTGGAGTTTTATCTGCAGGACTTCAGCAATGCCAGGTGAGTTCTCCTAACCATACCAACAGGGTCTACGACACTAGGTCGGTCCCTTGGGATTTTGTCCCGGAGTTAGTATGTGTTTCATATTCATGATCAGTTACATTGGTACCCTGGTACTTAGGATGTTATGCGGTTATGATCTATTGGATTGGTACCTTGATAGATAGAATGGTGCTATGCTTAGTGGTTAGTATGATATGTGCTCATTTCTTGATTATGTGTTATTTATATGCCGACATACATGGATAGGTTGGGTTGAGGCGGTGTCCTGCTTTGTGCGGTTGAGGCCAACATATCCGAGGCGGTCCAGATAGGTTGTAGGCCCGTAGGAGGTGGTCCAGTCATGCCGAAGGCCCGGCGAGCAGTCCGGATAGGCTGTAGGCCCGTAGGAGGTGGTCCAGTCATGCCGAAGGCTCAGGAGCGGTCCAGATAGGCTGTAGGCCCGTAGGAGGCGGTCCAGTCATGCTGAAGGCTGATTATGCATGTTGTGCTGTATTTGTATTGATATGATATTTGTTTTGGTTAGTATGGGTTGGTATTTTGGGGGTAACTCACTAAGCCTTCGAGCTTACATTTATCCATTATTGTTTCAGGTATTCGGATGATCGCGGGAAGGCGAAGGCTTGATTCTGGGGATACACTGATGTTTAAATTATTTTGAAAGTAAACTGTAATGACTTAATGGTTTTAAATGTTTTAAAAAGTTTTAAATTGGCTTGAATTTTTGGGGTGTTTCAAGTTGGTATCAGAGCCTTGGTTTGAGTGAATTGAAGGAAACACTCAGGTGCCTCCAGTCTCAAACTTAGGACAAGGTTATAAAATGATTTTCTTAAAATGTTTTCAAAATAATAAAAGGATGATGCAAGGTGTACGATCAGCCAAAGCCAGTAAGTGACCCCAAAATACTATACAGTATTTGATTATGTGATATGTTAGAACAGCATGCTAGTACTAGGCTAGGGATCTTCAGGAATTGCATGATAGAATTGTCTGATTGTATGATGCCTAATAGCCTAGGGTTTTTCCTTATATGAAATTGAAATCATTATTGTAGTTGCTTAATGTATGCATCACGGCCATACATAATTAAGATCTTATAGCCTGAGAATGTTTGATTTGGCCTTATGTTCTGTTCTTGTTTGATTGGGAGTTTAGGGTAGGATTGGATATTCGAAAGTCTATGGGGTCCAGCGTTATATATGGCTAGCATACACTAGTGTTTCAGGGTTGGTGGAAGTTTCATGGATGGGTGAGTTGTGTGGGACCGGTAGGTCAGTTGTGAGACAATTAGCTTTCCTCTAGGAGTGGGGATTGAGTGCTCACTATGTTTATGTATATTGTTAGGGTGTTGTTGTGATACTTGAGACAAATATGGGTAGGTGTGGAAGGTAGTATGGGACCGTATTACTGAAAGCACAGGACCCATACGCGTAGCAAGGAAGTCACAACCCCTAGGGCTTGGTTGGGAATTGGCTCTTTGTCATTATATGGGTTATCAGAGACCTTTCTGGTGTGTTACCAGAATGGTGGTTACGAGACGTCTTGAGACCGGATTCGAGTTAAGATCGGGAGCTGGCAGCCAGGATAGGCCAGCATTGTCAGTGGATCGTGTCGGTTAGATCATCCGGGAGGAGATGATCGAGTTTTGTCCGGGGTCAGATTCTGGAGATGTTTGGGTCTATCAAGACCGCCATGGTTGAGTACCTTGATGAGCGCTATGTAGCCATTCTTGAGACGGCTACCATAACAACTTCAACAGTTGTAACGACGGCAGGGGGAGGAGCTGGTCGAGCTTTTCAGTACCGAGACTTGTTATCGGGACATATTCTGATGAGTAGAGGGCTACAATTATCTGGGATCTGGAAGACGATTTGTACTCGTTACATTTTCGCAGGTGAGCGGCAGAGGATAACACCTTAGTTTCTAGATTTGAGGCTCGGGGGTTTTTCTCGAGGCCGAAATGTGAGTCGCGGGGACTCTGGAAAGGAGTAATGATAATATTCAGCTGGGGTTTTGCAGCTAGAAGTAGGATGGTTAATTGGTGGATTGGAATGTTGTTTTCTAGGCCAAGGACTGTGCCCTTTCAGTTTTCGAGCTCAAAACATTAAGTAGACTTGTGACCCCAGGATCAGGTTGTATTCCGTCTCGGGGTCAGTTAGTCATCAGGATTGGCGACAATAGTTCAGCGCTGGTGAGCGCAGGTGGGTCAATGCGACATGAGTATCTTGTGATGTGTACGCGGTTACTATTCTAACCCATAGGAGCTAAGATCTAATTCACCTTGGATCTCTTACATCAGACGGTAAGGATTGATTGTGCGATCTATTCCACTTTTGGTATAGGAGACTATGTCTCGGGAGTAGGTTTGTATCCGGTCTAGGGCAAAGGTTGATTCAGCTACTTCAGTTCAGTTGTAGATGACTGTGCTTGTGAGCGAGTCAGGGAGCGAGACCCTGAATGATATGATTTCTAGAGCTCGAGGGCGGGAGATTTGTTGGAGCACCTTGGGAAATGTGGTTTTTATGTGGGAGGTCTACAGACAAAGTCCCATAGGATGGTTATTCAGCATTACAAGGACTGTTGGTTTCACTGGGATTCAGGAAGTGCTCATCTAGTTATTAGAAGCGTATGATCATTTGGGGTTGCCTAGTAAAGGACTACTAGTTGGAAAGGTCTGGTTGTCATCAGATCGATCGTTGGAACGTGAGAAGGATTGGGAATTCTCAAATTTTCATGTATTGTGAAGACTTAGTTGAATCTAAGTGGGGGAGAATCGTCCCAGAATGCAGAAGCAGGATCAGCTTTGAAACTAGGATATGTTTCGCATCGTTTTCAGGAAGGAAGACAACCTAAGTGATTGGTTTAAGGGTTGTGTGAGTTGGGAGTTCGGTAAAACTCCCCAACATATGAATCGCATCTTTTCGGTGCTTGATAGTAGGAATTAGGGAATCAGAGGGGGATTCTAACCATGAGATACATTCAGTTGTGTGTTAGGTTGAGTGCATGTTGGACCGGTATGGAAAGTGTTGTAAGGCTGCGGGGGTAGCCGTAGCATTCACTAGCGATCAGTTGGTATGGAAAGTGTTGTAAGTCTGCGGGGGTAGCCGTATCATTCACTAGTAACAAATAGTGCTAGACTGATGTAAGTATGTGGGGTGTAGCCGCAACATTCACTAGGTTGGTAGATAGCATGAGCGCGTTGTTAGGACACAGAAGGGGCAGTAGTAACCACCACTTCGGGTGTAGCAGTGAGGATATGGAAATCCACTGATGGGTTTATAGGTTTCCCCAGAGGGATTAGACCTAGTTAAGCCAGTAATAAGACTATAGAAACGCCACTACAGTTGAGAGATCAAGGAAGCAAGGAATTGCTTAAGTTCGTTTGTGATATAAGTCTACTGTTGGTTAGGTAACAATCACTTTTAGCCTTGGATTTGATGACGTCAGGATTTGACGCATGGATCCGATCGGTTGGATCAGAAAGTTGTTAGAGACGCACTGCATGATAAATAGTGGCAATTAGTTCCAGGGAAGGATTTCGTTCGGAAGTTGTATGAGGCAACTATATGGGAGACCCTTAGCTCCACGACCGGGCCGGAACCCGGTATTTCAGATGAGTCTCACTCGGTTGTGGCGAATCAGAGGATTTTTGGATGAGATGCAAGGATAGGTCCTTGGATTTCAAGTTATAGGTTAGAACCGAGTTATGTATATAGTAGTATTCCAATCTAGGGTATTCCATCATGAGGATGACCGGACCCTACGATTGAGTGCACCTGACGTGTTTGGTATTCCAACCCGAGGGTTGATTGGACTAAACATGTGTGTGATACGAGGGTATTCCATCCTACGAATGACTGGACCCGTCGTAGGCATGCCTGGTATTCCAGCCTGAGGCTGATTGGGCCAAGTATGAGTGTTTGTGCTTATGAGCTGATGATTATATGTATGTGGTTTGGGAACGAGAGGAAACGTTGTTTTATTGATCCAAAAAGGGTTCATCTCCCAATTTACATCCCGTTGTTTATTGTATCACTAGGTATTGGTTATCAAGACGAATTTCTCTTGAGGAAGTACCTAATCTCTTGTCAAAAGAGAATTACAGGTAGCAGTGTGGGAGTGTGATTCTGTTATCGGGTGGGAACCTCCAGGATTTTAGCAGTTGAGTAACTAGTTGGGAGATAAGTGCAATGAACTCGACAATGATCCAGTGTGGACGGTCTATCAGGAAGCCATACCATCTCGAGACTTCGTGTTTCGAATCGAGTAAAGGTGGTCATATTGCAAGGGATTCATTTATTTTTAGGTTTTAGAACCCTGCGAGGGTTGGTTACGGTTGCCTTGGAAAGGCTAGGGTTATGCTTGGGATTGTAGATCAAATTTTTTGACGTGTAAGGGATGACAAGAAACGATTTCGAGGACGAAATCAAATTTAAGTGGGGGAGACTTGTAACATCCTATTTAAAACAGGATAATTAATGATAAACCCGGAACCCCGAGAAGTAATTTTATTATGATTTTATTATTGTTATTGTCCAAAACCAAATAATAATTAGTTGGGAGTTGGTTCGGGAAGCCAAATGACAAGATTTATATCTCTAGGGGTTAAAGTGTAATTTTGGGACTTAATTTGTAAAGATTTTCATAAGTCAAGGGGTGTTTGGTATCATTTGGATTTGATATAAAAAGATTTTGGATGGATGGGGTTAAATGGGTAAATTATGTACCTAAGTTGAAAAGAAACGGTCATGGAGGGGCTATATGGTAACCTTTAGGGCTTGTATTGTTATAAATCTTGGATGTTGGGGGCTGATTTCTAACTTTTAGCCTTAATTTGAAAAAGATTTCGTGAGGTGGGGCCAAACATGTAAAATGTGTATAGATTGTTTTGGAACGGGAATTATACCCGACTCCCTTCCTTCCCCCGTCACCTTCTTCCCATTCATTTAAAACACATAGAAAACCCTAACCCTACTTGGATGTTGTAGCCGCCACCACCTCTGTTGAGGTCATCAATCACCGGATGCCACGCCTAGCTCATTTCTGTTCCACCAACACGTCACAGTCCTAGTTTCTGGCGAGAGCAAGTCGTCGACGAATCTCGGGGGTGCTCGCTGCTACCACTAAGCTCCATCAGTTGAAGACGAAGGCGCCGCTAGCCGGCGGTCAATGCTGCTTCGGTCCACGACAGCCTCCGCTCATCCTCCTCCCCGTATTTCCAGTGTTATTTCTCATTCGTGACCGTGGTTCCGTATGGCTCAAATATGTCGTTCCGATCGTTGTTTTCCACCCCGAGGGGCTATTATGTTCATAGGTTAGGACTTTTAACGAGTAGGAGTCGTGAAGAACAACCATGGCAGCCGGCCATGGTGGTTGTCACCGCAAACCTACGGTGTACCGCCTTAGCCGCCGTTGTGTTGTCGCTGTCGTCGCTATGAGCCACCAGGTGGGTGGCAAGGATCGTTTCTCAAAGCCTTAGTGTGGGTGTATGTTCTATTTGGCCGGAAAGCTAAGAAAAGGCCACCACCGTGAGGTGGTGGCTGCCGCAATCTACCACCGTCGGCCACCATAAGTTGGCTGTGCTTATGGGGGGTGTTAGTTTAGTGGGTGTGTTATTTGAGTTTGGTGTTGTATAATGTAATCGTTAAAGGATAATGGAAAGAAAACCCTAACCACCACCGTAGGGTGGTGGCCGCTGTCTCTTGCCGCCACCGGCCGTCGTGTCAGGTGGCTATGTGATTTGCATTGGTGTGGTTGATTCGTATGGGATGCATGAAACCCTAGTGGGCCTAATGAAGCCCTAATGGGCCCAAAAGAACTATACTTGACCTAATAAAACCTTAGTGGGCCCAATAAGGCCCAATGTGATCTAAAAACCCAATCAATGGACTAACAAGCTAATATTGGGTTGGGAAACCCTAATTTTTGGGAATTGATCGGCATGCACACGAGAATTATTTAATAACTTGAAATATTAAATAATAGTCATTGACAGATTAATATAAGGCAACAATAGACTTAATGGATTAAGTCCTTAATGGGTTAATTAAGAAACACTTAACCCTAATCATCATTTCATGTGAAAACCCTAATTTAGGATTATGGGCTTGGACTTATCGGGACCCACATTTGGGCCATTGGAATGGAATTGTGTATTAAGCCCAATCATACCATAGGACTTATTTCGTAAAGTGAGAGACTTAATGGATTAAGTCCTTAATGGGTTAAGTGAGACACACTTAACCCTAGTTGTCATTTTATGCGAAACCCTAATTTCACTTGGGCCTTGAGTTGGGCCTTCCTATAGGGTTTTGGTGGTTAGACTATTGATGGACCAACCAAGAACAAGTTAATGGACCAAAGTAATTAGATGGGCTTTAGGATAAGGCCCTTGTGAGGACTTGGGCCCAATTTGGAAGATTGGGCCATATGTTGGGCCTTGGCCCATTACTTGACTATTGAGCCTGTAGTGTGTGAGTTGGACCTTGAGCTTGGAACCCAATTATTGATTGGGTATTGTTTGATGTTGACAGTTCGGGAAGTTGTCAACCAGCAGTTGGAGTTTTATCTGCAGGACTTCATCAATGCCAGGTGAGTTCTCCTCACTATACCAACAGGGTCTACGACACTAGGTCGGTCCCTTGGGATTTTATCCTGGAGTTAGTATGTGTTTCATATTCATGATCAGTTAGATTGGTACCCTGGTACCTAGGATGTTATGCGGTTATGATCTGTTGGATTGGTACCTTGATAGATAGAATGGTGCTATGCTTAGCAGTTAGTATGATCTGTGCTCATTGCTTGATTATGTGCTATTTATATGTCGACATACATGGATGGGTTGGGTTGTGGCGGTGTCCTGCTTTGTGCGGTTGAGGCCAACATACCCGGGGCGGTCCGGATAGGCTGTAGGCCCATAGGAGGCGGTCCAGTCATGCCGAAGGCTTGGGAGCGGTCCAAATAGGCTGTAGGCCCGTAGGAGGCGGTCCAGTCATGCTGAAGGCTCATTGTGCATGTTGTTCTGCATTTGCATTGATATGATACTTGTTTTGGTTAGTATGGGTTGGTATTTTGTGGGTAACTCACTAAGCCTTCGAGCTTACATTTATCGATTATTGTTTCAGGTATTCGGTTGATCGCGGGAAGGCGAAGGCGTGATCGTGCACCTCCTTACATTTTCATGATTGATTCTAGGGATACTCTGATGTTTAAATTATTTTGAAAGTAAACTGTAATGACTTAATGGTTTTAAATGTTTTAAAAAGTTTTAAATTGGCTTGAATTTTTGGGGTGTTTCAATGTCATCGACATACAATACGAGGAAGCTCACTATACTCCCACTGCCTTTGACATATACACATGATTCATCTTCGCTCCGTATAAACCCAAACTTTTTCACTTTCTCATCGAAGCAAAGATTCCATCTGCGAGATGCTTTCTTAAGTCCATAAATGGACTTCTCAAGCTTACACACTCTATTGGGATGCTTCGCATTGACAAAACCCTCTGGCTGAGCCATGTAAGCATCCTCAGCCAACTTTCCATTAAGGAAAGCGGTTTTGACATCCATCTGCCATATTTCATAATCATGAAATGCAGCAATGGCCAGCATCACCCTAATAGACTTTATTTTCGCAACCGATGAGAAGGTCTCATCATAGTCAACTCTGGGAGTTTAAGTAAAGCCCTGCGCAACTAATCGCACTTTATTTGTGTGCACATTCCCATCCATGTCGGTCTTCTTCTTGAAGATCCACTTGCACCCGACCGTCTTACGTCCGGGCACATGGTCAACCAAATTCCAAACTTGGCTGTCGTACATGGACTGAATCTCGCTGTCCATTGCCTCTTTCCATTTTGCAGACTTCGGGCCTGCCATGGCTTCCTTATAGTTGTTAGGTTTATCCAAAATTATTAGTGTACTATCACTAATATACATGTCCCCTTCTGTAGTAATATGAAAACCATATAATTGGGGTTGAACTTTAACTCTTTCAGAACGTCTAAGAGGTAATGATTCATCAATCGGTTCAACCGGAGTTTCCTCCTCGGGTTGAGCGCCAGTGTTAGAGGTTCCTTCATCTCCCGACTCTTGAATCTCTTCAAGATCGATTTGCCTCCCATTGTCTCCTTGGCTTATGAGTTCTCGCTCTCAGAAAATCCATTTCCTCGCAACGAAGACAACATTGTCACTTGGTCTGTAGAAGAGATATCCAAAGGATTTTTGCGGGTAGCTGATGAAAATACATTGCTCACTACGAGGTTCGAGCTTGTCGTGAGTCTCTCATCTTACGAAAACCTCGCAACCCCAAACCTTGATATGTGCCAATGAGGGAGCTTTCCCTGTCCACATCTCGTGAGGTGTTTTGGCAACCTTCTTCGTTGGGACTAAGTTAAGGATATGGGCGGCAGTCTCTAAGGCATACCCCCAAAATGAGATAGTTAGTGAAGCACGACTCATCATGGAACGAACCATGTCCAATAAGGTTTGATTACGCCTCTCAGCTACACCGTTCAACTACGGTGTCCTAGGTGGCGTCAATTGCGAAACTATTCTGCATTCCTTGAGGTAGTCGTGGAATTCAAGACTTAGGTACTCTCCTCCTTGATCGGATCGAAGCATCTTGATTTTCCTGCCCAATTGATTCTCCACTTCTTGTTTAAACTCTTTGAACTTTTCAAAGGTTTCCGACTTATGCTTGATACCCATATCTGTTATAATCGTCGGTGAAAGTCACATAGAAGCGATTCGCATCCCTTGTGGTGGATCTAAAGGGCCCACACACATCGGTGTGTATGAGATCCAATAGACCCTCACCCCTTTCACAAGTGCCAATGAAGGGTGACTTGGTCATATTTCCAAGTAAACAAGACTCGCACACGTCATCGTCCCTAAGGTCTAATGACTCCAACACTCCATCCTTTTGGAGTTTGGCTATGCATTTCTTTTTAACATGTCCAAGACGACAATGCCACAAGCATGCTTTATCCATACCATTGGAAGAATCCACACACAACACATCATTTCCTAGCTTATCTACTACCATAACAGTTTCATAAATTCCATAACAAGGCAATGCTTCGAAATATAAAACACCATTTAGATAAGCATAAATAGAACCTTTCTCATTATCAAATGAATATCTAAATCCTTATCTAAACAAACCATGAAATGAAAGGATGTTTCTTGCCATATCTGGTGAATAGCAACAATTATTTAAATCGAATCCTAATCCATTACTAAGCGCTAGAGAATACACTCCAATCTTGGTGACAGACGACGATCTTCTGTTCCCCATGATTAGATTTATTCTTCCACGCTCCACATCCCTACCTCTTCTTAGTCCCTGCAAATAAGAACATATGTGAAAACGACATCCTGTATCAAGAACCCAAGAAATAGCATGTGATGAATCATTAGATTTAATTGTGTAAATACCTACGAAAGATGGCTTGATCTTCCCATCCTTGATGGCTTGCAGATATTCCGGGTAGCTTCTCTTCCAATGCCCTATTTTGTGGCAGTGGTGGCACTCTGCCTCCTTCGGGTTAGAGTTGGGCTTAGCAAAACCAACTTTGGTTCCACTAGAAGAGGTGCCATCTTAGGATTTTCCCTTGTGGTGGCTCTTTGAAGGATCCTTCCTCTTCTTACCCCTCCCTTTCCTAATGGCCAAAACAGGAGCATCGATTGTAGCGGGAGTTGATGCAACCGACTAATCCTTAAGATTGCTCTCAGCAGTCCTAAGCAATCATTGAAGCTTGCTCAAGGTGACCTCTTCCTTATTCATGTGGTAGGTCATGCAGAACTAGTTGTAGCAGGGAGGCAAGGAGTAAAGGATAATGTCAATTGCCAGCTCTTCATCGAAGTTAACATTCAACTTCAGCATGCGATCAACATATCTCTGCATCTTTTGCAGATGAGCGGTAAGGGACTCTCCACTACCCATTTTGGCAGTGATCATCGAAGTGATGATCTCATACCTTTCTTTCCTCGCACTTTGTTGGTACCAGTCCACCAAGTCTTGATGCATCTCGTAGGGATAGTAGTCCTCGTAGGACTTTTGTAGTTCAGCAGTCATGGTCTCCAGCATGATGCAATGGACTTTTGTGGTATCACGCTCATGGGCCTCAAAGGCAGCAATTTCTTTGGGAGTAGCAGTGTTGATGTTCACCTCCTTCAGCTCCTTATCGAGGACATACTCCTTGTCCTTATAACGAGTGACCATTCGGATGTTACAGATCCAATCATTGAAATTGGACCCGTAAAAGATCACTCTCCCACACAAGTTCATGAGTGAGAATGAGCCGGATGACGTTGAGCCTGAAGCGTTGTTATTGTTTGAGTTCGACATCTGAAGAAAAGAACAAAGCTTGATTAGAAATGAATCCCTAATTAAACACCCAAAATAAGAAATTAGGGCTAGGATCCAACAACATTATTTACATATTAGAAAAGGGATGTCGTAATCTAACATGCAAATAATTTGAAGGTAAGTGAATGACGATTCACTAATTCTCCATCATGAAAAACGAAAAGAAGATTAAGTTTTAAATGTATTGAAAACTCCTAGATTCCTTTGAAATTCATTGAACTTTTCAATGGCATGTTTCAATCTCGATATGCCCCTCAAGTTTGTGACTGGGATGCCGAGGATCACAAAGCGGGAGTGAATAACCATGCAAATGTACATGGTGCCCTCATTGTTACAGTCACCTATTCGATGTGCCGGTTAACCACACATGCTCCATCGAACTATGACAAACAATGAGTCACCCTTTGCCACCTTTGCTTAGAACCAATTAGTGTACTGGTTAACCACACACGCTCCACTAACTTCTTAGCAAGGGTACCAAGTGTAATTTCATGGGATTGCATCAATTCACTTTGCCTAAAGTGACTAAGATTGGGAATTTTGTAAAAACGTATATTTACTTTATATAGATTCATTATTCTTATTAATGAGAAAGGGTTTGCCCTATCCTACCCATTCGGCTAACGACCATCCACCAATCAAGGAAGCGGTGGGTGAGAGTGGACACCCATTAAATGACCATTTTATAGGCCATAACTTTATACCCTCCTTATAGATCGGTTTCGTGAATGGGGCCTACTAAAGATAAGACTAGCATTTTAAGTTTTATATATATATATATATATATATATATATATATATATATATATATATATATATATATATCTTACAATATTATAAAGTATAAGGTTGAATTTTAAACTTGTAAAATTCTAGGGTTTGAAATTTAAATAGTTCAAATTAAACATTTTAATCATAAAATTTAAATTTCAAAACTTGAGGGCAAGTTTTGAACCTTTTCAAAATACAAAGATCAAATAGCAAATAATTTTTTCAGTTAAACATTTAATTTAATAATTATCTAAATTTGACCTAGTCAATATTACTTGCAGGATAATTCAACAATTAATTTAAATAATCAAGTATTATCAAATAAGGAAATTATTATTTAAACAATTGGTAATTATCTTTTGTTTTGATGAGGATATTGATAAAAAGGTAATAAAATTCGAATTTTATTAGGCTAAAACAATTTAGGCAATTATCCTTAAGCAAAACAGCAAGAAATCCCGAAATTCCCCATGTCTGACACCCCGACTCGCCGAGTCCCCATATGGACTCGTCGAGTTCATCCTACTCGTCGAGTCCACAATGGGACTCGCCGATTTCATCAGGCAGAGAGCAAGAAAAATCGATTTTAAGCAAGAATCAAAACACAAAGCATCAAATTCAAGAGAAGCCAAGCCTAGGCTCTGATACCACTGATGGGTTTGAGCCATAAGAACATTCCTATGTGCACAAATAAACCCTAATGCTTGGATCTAGGTTTCTCTAATAAACATGCTTTTCATCCAAGACTTGCAAACCCTAGATCTATGATATATAATTCGAAATTAATATTACAAAGTAGATCTAGATGATTACCTCTTTCTTGGAAAACTTGAATCTTGTTATCCTTAGAGCTTAGAGTCACAATTGTTACTCCTCTAATGGCTTACAAACACCAAGAAGCAAGAGGATGATATGGAGAGAGGTTGTCATCACAAAATCGGCTTTAGGAACTCCTTAGGGTTTTTGGTAGCCGATTTCTGTAGCCCCTGGGTCCTTTAAATACTTGAGCGGCTAGGGTTACAGTCTGAAACCCTAATTGGACTTAGGCCTTAAGCAGTCCAAGGATCCTTCTAGATTAGGGCTTGGACGAATTCAAGGAGTCCACACACCTTATTTTCGTCCACCCCATGATCCATAAGGATCCACAGCCCAAAAACCAACTATCACACAATTTACAGTTCTAGTCCCCTTTATTTAATTAATCTCTTTTAGTCACAAAATTAATTCTTAATTAATTCTTGTCTAATATTAATTAAACTATATGATGTCTCTTTTAATATATTAATCATATAATATATTAATAAATCATAATAAACTCTTTATTTATAAATCATCCTATCATGTTGCTCCGGTGAAGGCAACCCAAAAGGATCATGCACAACCGGGTCAAATACTTACCAAATATAGTTACGGGCTTAGACACTAATCCAACAACATGGTGGTTCTGGCATGGATGTATGATGAACAAAATGGAGGTGGCACCTCCAAAGTCAACCCTCCCATAATTGTCTTTATTTTTCTTTTCTTTTTTTATACTTGGGTCGAGATTTTGGGCCAAGAAGAAGAGATGGAGTAGTTTGAGCCCATTAACCTTAGCTAGGAAATTTGGATCCTAAACATAGAATATTTCGGCCCATTGGGCCCTTGGAAGCATTCACGGCCCAATTAGAATAAAAGAATGGGCTTATGGCTCACTAAGGTTAATTGGATTTGTTATGGCCCAATTAGGCCCATTAGGGTTAGAATGAATCATTCAAGACCCAAATGGTCCAAAATGTTTTGGATTTATGAATTAGGTCCAATTAGGATCTAATTAGGGCTTATAAGTCCAATAAAGTTGAGTTGGGTGCTTATTGGTCCGTTAGGCCCAATAAGGAACTCCTAGTCCAATATGGACTTAAACCTGGATTTTTAGGGTTTTTAGTCTCTTTGATGAACATAATTGATGAATATATATGAGCATTAAGTGAGATTTACCTAGAGCATATTATTTACAATAGTTGAATGGTTACACAGGAATAGAATTTTTAGCAAAAATGCTAGTTGTGACATTGGTGGAGCTCGTGACTCCTTCTGTCACCCTCGATTGGGTCTCCGGTGATGCCCGCAACTTGCCAGAAACCTCCCATATCCTACTCTTAATTGTCGGTCCACATTTCCCCCTCTTGAAATTCAACTTTTAAAATGCAAAGCCACCATTCATTGTGTACTAATTTTGCAGCTTGGTTTGTCGAGAGGAAGCCAAGATGAATTTGCATGGCATATGCTGGTGAGAGCAATAAAGAGAGGGTGGCGGGTAGTGGTATTCAACGGCCATGGCTGTGCTGATAGCCCTCTTACCACACCTCAAGCATGTTTATGTTTAGGTTTAACAGATTTAAGTACTTGATCTATTGAAAAACATTTATCTTCAAGTAATTTCAGAGATACAGGCGATTGAAACCCTAAATGGAGGTGGATATGAAAAATCGTTTGAGCTGCCATACGATGATTGTCTCTCCTATATCTCTCAGAAAGTCGTCTGGTGACCTCCCCGGATCTTGGTTTGATGTCGTCTCCTCCGACTCTAATGAATGCTCCAGCAAGTGAGAGTTTAAAGGTGGGTTTCAAGTTAAAGACATTATGATGGATTTGGGGCAGGAGGATTGTCATGGATTTGTGTTCACACAGTAAACACACACTAAGATATGAGAGAGAGAGAGAGAGAGAGATTTATTTTTATTTTTTATTTTTTTAAATCTAAAATAAAAAAAAAACAAATAAGAAAAAAAAATCATATTAACATGGGAAAATTTGTCATTTTGAAAAAAAATCAAAACACATTGGATCAAACAAATAACAAAATAAAAATTTTAGACATCTGGTGCTAGTCCAAACCTTTTTGGACCGAAGTGACAATTTTGAACAAACCACAGGGACCATTTGTGCAGTTTAGTCAAATCAGATTTATAAGACAAGTTTTGCTAAGGATTAAACTCATAAAAATGTGGATATTGAGAGGACAAAATTGCCCAAACCGAAAAGTTATTGTCTTCTTCGTTGTTACCATGATGTACGCGCATGTTGGGTAACTCACCATTTTTGGACCTGCAACAACGTGCAAAAACTCCCGTTGCCCTTCGTTACCGTGACCATGGCCAATAACGTAACGTAACGTAACGCACAAAAACGAGTGGCTGGGGTGGTGTGCTGTCGTTACCACGCCGTTTTTCCAGCGCCATGTCACGAAAACGGAAGTGGGCGTTGCCCACACTGTTCAGTCTTAAACATCTCAACTGTTGGATATCTATTTTGTTAGCTTCCGTGGCCAAATTACACAATATCATTATGTTGTGTGTTTCTTATTACGTTTATATTTTATTGGCCTTAAGAAATCATCATAGACCATGAATATACGAATAATATGGAAAGTGGCATATGTAATAGCAGATAAATATGGAATTTGTATATACAACAACCTACAGAACAAAAGAAGGTAACAATTTAAAGCCAATTTGTTTTGGAAGAAAGAAGATTGCTTAAGCGGTGGCTGCGGCCTTCTCTTCCTCCTCGTGTGGTGGCTGAAGGGTACAAATGAGGTTCCGATCACCATACACGTTATCTACACGGCCTGTTACCATAAAACCAATATCCATTATCCATTATTGGTAATAATGAAACACAGCAAAAAAAAAACAACTCCTTTTCAGAAGGATATGTTGGTCCCACAGACGGAAAAGAAATAAATTTCTTACTTCGTAAAGTTTTTACTTCATTAATGGGCCAAGTCCTTTAATTGGGATTGGTGTTGTGGATTTGCACGAATTATATATTAATTCAGCACCAAAATTAATCTTTTAGTTTAGGTGTTTAGGGATAAAGCAAGAAATAACAATCTACTTTCAGGTATTCTTTTATTATAGCATCCTACTATCACTTCTTCCACTTACAACAATGAACTTCATAAAAATCTACAGATGAAAGCAATTTTGAAACTTTTATTGTTATAATTGAGTAGATTTTTTTAAGTACAATGTATAAGAAAAAAAAAGTTTATTGTACAAAGCTATAATCGGGTTGATATTCAAATTACAAAACCTTAATAAGAAAAAAAAATAGAAATTAATATATATATATATATATATATATATATATATATATATATATATATATATATATAAATGAAAACAAGATGCTATAATAATAAACAATAAGTGAAAGCATATTGTTATTTCTTGCATTTAGTCCTTTATTTTGATTCTAATTAATTTAGTTTTATTTATAGATGTATGTTTTGATATTTTAGCGTTAGTATAAGAGAGAGGAGAGAGACATACATGTAGTTGGCCAGAACTTGGCAGCACGAAGCCAAGGAGCAGGGAAGGCTGCATATTCGCGAGAGTAGGGTTTTGTCCACTTGTCCGCCATCAGCACTTGGAGGGGATGAGGGGCTCCCTGTCAATCCCATTTTTATTTCAATATAAATTTAATACTAATAATTAAAATCATGATAAAATAAATACCTTGATAACATTGTTGTTGATATCAACTTTTCCTTTCTCGATTTCTGCTATTTCCTCTCTAATAGAGATTAAAGCATCACAAAACCTGTCCAACTCTGCCTGCACTTTCAGAATATAAATATGTTACTTACTGTTGCCACAAAAGCTAGTGATATAATACTGATATACTGATAAGTTAATGGGGGAAGAAAAAAAGACACGAATATGAAGATACGTACCTTGCTTTCGCTTTCGGTAGGTTCAATCATTAGCGTCCCAGGAACTGGCCATGACATTGTGGGACCATGAAATCCATAATCTATCAAACGTTTAGCAACATCTTCTGGCTCTATTCCTGCTGTTGTCTAAATTATCAAACACAAAAGAGTTACACTTGTGATAATATTTTTTTTCTAGAATTTAACAAGTTAGTTGTTACCTTTAAGGGTCTCAAATCAACAATAAATTCATGGGCAACAGTCCCATTAACACCACGGAAAAGAATCGGGTAGTGACTCTGAAAATAATCCAAAAGGAAAACCATTTAGTTTCACATGTAGCACCATTTAGTCATAACAACATTAATGCACCACATCCCATCACAACTCATATGTTTCATGAGAGTACTACAATAACAATTTTTATTTTATTTTGGTACAAAGGGTGAATGTTGCACCCCTTTACCTGGTCAAAAAGGGTTAAATGCAAGAAATACCAATGTACTTTTGTTGATTTCTTTATGATACAATACTACTTTGATTTCTTCCTATAAATTGGAAAATCTATCCAACTATAGCTATGTCATCCAAATACAATGCAACTTTCACTGCTGTAATTGGGTGAGATATTTCAAAATATGGTCTCCATAAGAAAAAAAAAACAAAAGTAGAATGCTATTACTTGCTAGATATTTTACAGTGCAATGTTTTAATAAGAAAAAGCCCAATAGTAGAACGTTGTAATAGAAATAAATAGAAGTAGGATGCTAGAATACACAAATAATTGAAAGTATTTGTTTCATGCATTTAGCCCTCACCTAGTTGTTGCGCATATACCATTTCAAAAAGGGTAAAATGCAAGAAAGACCATCGTACTTTCATTCATTTGTTTACTATAGCATCCTACAATCAAATATTTCTTCCTATTAAAACATTTAAAAAATCTACCCAATTACAGTAATGTCATCCAAATACAAATCAAGTTCCCCAGTTATAATTTTAAAATATAACGTATTATTAATAAGAGAAAAAATGAAAGCACAAGGCTTTAATTAGAAGAAAAAAAAAATGAAAGTAATAATAGAAAAGAAACCTCAAGACGCTTTGCCATGTAGTTTGCATTCAAGATGGCTATCTTTGATGCATCTGTAAGTCCCTGAGATCCCATCATGGCAATATATGTGTATGATATGGGCAAGATAAGTGCCGAACCCCAAGGTGCTGCAGAAATAGTGCCAAGCGGCTCAGCCTTTTCAGGGGCTGGCAAACCTCCTGTTGCCACCTAAGCAACCATAATCATCATTACTACCCTGATGATTATTATTTATTAAGAAAAAAAATAAATTGAAAATTTACCACAGGGTGGGAAGGCAAGTAGGGTGCCAAGTGTTTCTTGACTCCAATGGGACCCATTCCTGGACCACCTCCCCCATGTGGAATGCAAAATGTCTTGTGAAGGTTGAGATGACAAACATCAGCACCGATCCACCCAGGACTCGTCAGCCCAACCTGCAACACAAAACAAAACCATCATATGAAATTTCAAATATTTGCGTAATATACAAATTTCATCAATACCTGTGCGTTCATGTTTGCTCCATCCATGTAAACCTGACCTCCATTGTCATGAATAATTTTGCAAATTTCATCAATACCCTCTTCATAAACTCCATGGGTCGAAGGATACGTAACCTGAAATTGAAAATCTTTATTCCCGACATTTTTTTTAACTATTAATGAATGTTCCTTTCTTTGAGAAAAAAATAAATAAAACCATACCATTAGTGCAGATAGTTTGTCCTTGTTTGCCTCAGCAGCCTTTCGTACCTCTTCAATATTGATGTTGCCTTTAGCATCGGTTCCAACAGTAATGATTTTCATTCCACACATAGCAGCACTTGCTGGATTTGTTCCGTGTGCTGACACCGGAATGATGCATACATTGCGGTGATGATCACCTCTTGCCTACACAAGGGTAAAATTGTCATTAACACACCTTAAAAAGAAACAGTCTTTGACTTTCTCCACAGTCCAGACACATCATTCATCTTTTTTGGCACTCAATGGAAAAAGAACATACGGGTGTTGTTTTTTGACTTAATGCAGAAAGAACAAAAATAATGGAGGAAGTCGGGAAACTCATAACTTTTTACAAAGCTTCCCTCATTATATTTGGGTTTATTGTAAGAAATAGCAGCTTACTTAAATTTATTTTAAATACTATAGCATTCATTTCTTCATCTAACATTGTAGTTTGAAAAATCCACCCAATAATAGCAATGTCATTCAAATGTGTATATTTTCAATGTCTTTAGAAAAAAATTAAAGTAAGATGCTATAATAAACAAATATAGCCCTTTATTTTTGGCTTTCATTTCCCTAAGGGTGCTGTCAATCATCTTCCAAAAACAATTAAGCATCATTTATCCAGACATAATCTGCGAAAATATTTTGAATTATACCATGTGATATGCTCGGATAACCATCAGCCCAGCATACTCTCCAGCAGCCCCAGCATTTGGTTGCAAAGAAAATGAATCAAATCCAGTCACAGTACACAACATATCACCCAAATTCTTGAACATTTCCTGAAAATACAAAAGTCGTAAAATACTAAATCATAAATTATTATATGCCTCATTTGTCACATACGACACAACAACACAGATGGCTCCATATCCTCATTATCAAATAAAGGTTGTCCAATCGTGTCCCATGTAACAAACGCAACCATGCTGAGAAGAAAAAAAAATTTAAAATCATGATTACTTGATATCCTTGTGCTTGCTCAGTAGGTGCAAAGGGATGCATATCTGCAAAGGCAGGCCATGTGACGGGCATCATCTCTGTAGTTGCATTAAGCTTCATTGTACAAGACCCCAATGGAATCATACTGTGGCACAATGAAAGATCCTTCGACTGCAATTTGCTGATGTATCTCAGTAGCTCATGTTCTGTGTGAAAACTAGTTAACCCAAAAACAAAATGTTAAAAATGTCAGATATCATATGGGTTAAAACCCATAAACTTGTTAAGCTAAAAAAAAGTAAGAAAGAAAGAAAGAAACATACGAGTTAAAAATTGGATGTGTCATAAATGGAGTTTCCCTTACAAGCCCAGAAGGGATAACATCCTCAACTTCTGGTGCTAGAGATGCAGCAGTGAATGTCACCTACAAATACAATCAATCAACAACAATCTTTATAACCTGTTTTCCAGTAGAAACAGAAGAACACAATACTCACCGGTTTCCCCGATGCAAAAACTTTAAACAAGGTATCAACATCCTCAATGGTGGTTGTTTCATCAAACGAGACAGTGATCTGAGAGCAACAGGATTACAATTAACTTCACAAATGTACTCATGGTTGCTAACATTCATGAGTTAAGATCACACACAATGTATAGCAACATACTTTTTCTTTTGTTTGTAACATCCTAGGTCCATATTATTTATACCTTCTAATTTTGTTCCATGGTAACAAAAATGGAACAAAATTAAAAAGCACATGGAACTAAGACGTACAAAACAAAGTTACATTACTGAAAACATACAGTGTTTTTGTCGACAATCCGAAGATTCATCTTGTTTTTGTAAGCTTCTTGAGCTATTGCATTTGAATCGGCACATTTGATCTTCACAGTGTCAAAAAAGGGAAGACCCTGGACCTCCACTGTCCCAAGTTTCTTCAGTCCAGCAGCAAATGTTGAAGCAAGTCCATGGGCCCGCTGTGCAATGGTCTTTAGGCCTTCAGGTCCATGATAAATACTGTACATAGCAGCCATGTTCGCAAGCAATGCCTACATAATAACAAAACAAAATGTTCAACTACACGAATGCAATAAAAAAACAGAGTTGTATGATTTTGGGAAAAATGATACCTGAGCAGTACAAATGTTGCTGGTAGCTTTATCCCTTCTGATATGTTGTTCTCTTGTCTGCATCGCCATACGTAAAGCAGGTTTTCCAGTAGAATCAACACTGACACCTATAATTCTTCCGGGCATCATCCTCTTGTACTCTTGTGATGTTGCAAGAAACGCTGCATGAGGACCTCCATAACCCATCGGAACTCCAAATCTTTGAGCCGAACCCACCACAATATCAACTCCAAATTCACCAGGAGGTTTCAAGATAGTCAAAGCCAACAAATCGCTAGCCATGACGACCTTCACACCATTAGCGTGCGCGTTCTTCACAAATTCGCTGTAATCTAATAATTCACCTTCGGTGCCGGGATACTGAACCAGAACTCCACAAACGTCACCAGAAGAGTAATCGAAATCTTTCAGATCCGATGTCACCACTTTAAGATCGAAACCATCTGCTCTGGTTTTACAGATGTCGATTGTTTGTGGGTGGCAATTGCTTGCGATGATGAATGTTTTCTTCTTATTCTTCTGGATGTTATTGCACATCGCCATGGCTTCTGCAGCTGCGGTTCCTTCATCGAGTAATGAAGCATTTGACATGGGTAAACCAGTAAGATCCGTTACCATGGTTTGGAAATTGAGCAAGGATTCGAGCCTTCCCTGCGCAATTTCAGCCTGGTAGGGAGTGTATTGGGTGTACCAACCAGGGTTTTCCATAATGTTCCTCAAAATCACAGGAGGAACAGATGTGTTGTAATACCCCATACCAATAAACGACTTATAAACACTGTTTTTGGAAGCTAATTCTTGCATATGTGCAATCATTTGGGATTCGGTTAAGCCTTCATCGAATTTGGGGAACTTCATTGAATTAAGGCGGATCGATTTAGGTACAGTGGCGTCAATGAGTGAATCGAGACTCGAGAAGCCAACAAATTCGGCCATTTTGGTTTGTTCTGCTGGGGTGGCGGAGTTATGGCGGCGTGCGAAAGTGTCACTGGGTTTCAGAGCTTCGACGGATATGGATCGAGTTTGAGAAACAAACCCATGAAAGTTTCTTTCTGATCTAACATTTCTGTCACGAGAAAGGTATGGAGATAACGAGGAAACATACCTCGAAGATGAATACAACGCAGGGGATGGTGAATTTTGCTTGGTTTGTGAAACCAGGCGCTTGAGAATGGCTTTGTTTGCTAGCCTGCGTGCACGCTCCATTGTGTGTGTATGGTGAATTCGAACTGAACTTGAATGGATCAAGCTCAAATGAACAACACCCACTTCAAGAGAAGTGGATTATAAAAAGAGGAAGAGCTTCAATGCTCTCTGTTTCTATGTTCGTTTTTTAGTATTTCATGAGTAGTAGTGGGTTGGTGATAAGGGGTTGTTATTGACCTCATACGCACATATTTTATATTTATATTATATTTTTGTGGACTAGGTAAGAGAAATTATGTTTTTGATCCCTTAGCTATACATTTATTGCCGTATTTCGTTTATTATTTTGAGTAAATGAATTTTATATCTATGTTAGTATATTATTTATTATATATGGTAACAGAGGATGATACTTAATGATTATCCATTGCAAAATGTTTATAGTTAATTACTAGCCTTGGTAAACTGCAAAGAACAAAAAAAACACCAAATTATCACAAAGTAATTTTTGTCTTCGAAAAGTATATTTTTGTGACACATGAAGTTGTAAGCAAGTCTTCAATATGCTTATAATGAAACTCCTAAAGAAGTTGAAAAAATGAAGGATTCAATAGTATTTGGTTTATGGAAATTATGAATAGGAGAAAAAATCATATAACTTTTCAGATGTTTTATATGGTCTCTTTATTTTATAAGAATAGATAGATAGAATAAAATTTATTAACTAATTATACATCCAAAAATATTATTTATAATTTTGTAGGTTGAAATGTCACTTTATTTTGAACAAAAGTGAAATAAGTCATCGATGACACGGTGAATGAGTGATCAACATGTGTCAATTAGTTCGACCAAGTTACGATAAAAATGCTCTAATTACTATTAATTAATGTAGACCTAATCGGATGAACCCACCTTTGAATGTCTCCTTCAACCAAGTCCGACAATCAAAATTGAAAAGGTAAATTATAATTACCAAGAACAAGAAAGATGATTTTTTTTAAACTAATTCTTATTAATGGCTATTATTTGCTTATCGTCATCAAAATAACAAAATAACAAGAATTTCTTAAAATATATAAATAAATGTTGGAAACATAATTATTTATGCTTTGATCTTTTTTCATTATATATAGTAGTTTTCATGTCCTAAAACAACATTTCATTTAGAAACTTTCAAATGTCCCTTCAAATATAGGATAGTAAATGCTTGGTTTAGATCTTCTATTCTAATAATAAATATTAAAATATTAAAATACAAATTTTTATATTTTATTTTTTGTTTATGTTTATTGTATTTGTAAATACGATTTGTTGAGTATTCGTTTTATGAATAAAATTATAAGTGAAATAATGATAAAACATAGACGAAGGACCAAATGTTGTTGAAAATGATATTGAAGAGCAGAATATAGAGATAGATGAATAATGCAGGGACCCACATAGTATATTCCCTTGGTGGGTATTAACTTATTAATATATTAATTATTATCAAATATTTGGTGAAAATCATGGGTCCGGTATCAAAAAGTTTGGTGGCGGTGGTGGGTGAGTGCGTATGTTAAGGGAGACTGCGCACCTGCAACTTGAAGAAAATGACGAAATTGAGACACGTGTCGGTGATGTTAAGATTTTGTGTGGCCTTAGGGTAAGGGTATGGTCACAATAATCAAAAAAATGATTTCACATCAATGCCACATCACTTTCACTATAAACCCACCACTAACCTACTATCTTTTGGAAATGGTCATCGCTCTATATCAATTTTTGTTTTTGTTTTTCTATTTTTTTAACATTAGAATAATTCAAAAAATAATTATTAAACAAAAATAAAAACATAAATATAAATTAAAAATATTTTACATTAATTTAAAAAACATAAATTTAAAATCTACACTACATAAAAAAACATAATAATTTAAAACCTAAATTACCAAAAAAAAAAACATATAAAATATTGCTCGTCGTCATTGTCACCATGTTGCTGGAATTGTCTTTGTCATATATGCTCAGTCAGATCATAACGTAAATTGTGATGTGTTTCACTATTTTGTATTTTCAAAAGTCGTGTGAAGTATGCAGGGCTGCCAACTTGTATTATTGCAGGTGGGTTAAGAATATCTTCCGGATTATACATACAAATAGCCCTACCCTCTTCTTCAATTATCATGTTATGTAAAATAACATAAGCAGTCAACACCTCCGTCAAATTCGCCTTATCCCATGATTGTGTCGAATGTTTGATAATGTGTCACTTTTGTTTGAGGACCCCAAACGTCCGTTCCACATCATTCTTTGTCGATTCTTGTGCTAACTTGAACAATTGTCGTTTTTCATCGACCAGAAATGAAAACGACTTGACAAACGTAGCGTACTCTGGATATATTCCATCACCAAGGTAATACCCATAATTATATTGATGTTCATTCACAACAAACGGCATGTTTGGTGCTTTACCCTGCAAAATATCATTAAATATTGGAGAGGCTCCAAGCACATTCAGGTCGTTGTTTGACCCCGCCATACCAAAGAATGCATGCCAAATTCATAGGTCATGTGATGCAACGGCCTCTAGTATAATAGTCGGGACGCCATGATCACCTCGTGTGAATTGACTTCGCCATGCATTGGGACAATTTGCTCACTCCCAATGTGTACAATCAATGCTGCCAAGCATTCCTGGTAAACCATGTTTAGCTTCATGTGCGGCATACAATTGTTCGATATCATTTCTAGTTGGATGCCGCAAATATATGTCATCATAAAGCTTTATGACATACTCACAAAAAAGATAATTAAGCACATTCTCGTCCAGTCCTCTCAGACATTTTCAGATACTCATCTGAAGCATCTGCTGCTATGCCGTATGCCAATTGTCTAAGGGCTGTTGTGCATTTTTGTAGGGTACTAAACCCACGTTTACCTCTTGCATCCCATCTCAATTAGAAAAACTCATAATTGTTTTCCAAATCTCTAGCAAATACGTAAAAATAAATTTCTACTAATACGAAACCGGTCTTCAAATTTTGATAGGTCATACAAACTATCAGGGGCAAAGTAATCACGTACCAAAAGCTCGTGTGCCGCCATACGATCCCGAATTATCGAAATTCTACATCTCTTATCGATATTTGTACTTTCGCCTCTTTGTTGCACCCTATTGCGTGCCGCAGACAACAATGTGTGCAACACCAAGT
This sequence comes from Lactuca sativa, assembly GCF_002870075.4. Lineage (NCBI taxonomy): Eukaryota > Viridiplantae > Streptophyta > Magnoliopsida > Asterales > Asteraceae > Lactuca > Lactuca sativa. Next base: position 123,267,884 of record NC_056627.2, read on the forward strand.
CATCTTCATCAGAGCTATCATCATCGGATGAAGAAGAAGCAATCGAACTCGCAAAATTATTCATATCTATGTTTGAAAGTGTGCTTGATAGAGGGAATATAAATATGTTTGTGATGTGAATGGAAATGTGTTTGTTTATATGTTGTGTATGTATTTATATATGTGTATAAAGTGTTGTTTGAATTTTTTTTTTTTAATTTGGTAACGGTCAAAAAAGAGAAATGGTCAAAAAAAATTATCCACCAATTGAATTAAACGTCTTCGTCCGTGAATCCCACTACACCACAAGGCACCTACGCACGCCTGGGGCGGTGTTCACGCGTAGGTGGCCTTGCCACGTAAGCCCCACGCGTAGGTTGGATTAGTCCATACCGTTTAGCCTTATATATGAATTATTAGGTGTGAGATCCGTATATTACACGAATTGATTAAAAAAAGTTATATATGAAAATATAAATTTTGAAAATGACAATGAACTTCAAAATATACATACTAATTTTGAATTATGTATATTAAAAGAAACATATTAAAATTTGAAAATATAAAAAAAAACAAATTAATGACACATTAATTATTTCTCTAACCAATAAATTATTATAGTTAATTAAATAAATCAAAAACTACTATAAAATGACAAGTGAATATTAATTTCTAAGAATTAATCACAAAATTACATATGTCAAAATGAACAAGAATGTGACAAAGTGGCAAAAAAAATTATTAGAGTAGATTACTTAGGCTGGAGTGAGTGGTGCTACTGAAACCGCACTCCCTCATATGTCACGTAGATGTCAACTCATATTTTTTCTTATCTCATCAATTTGAAACCACAATGTAGGAGCAGGAAAATGGTTAGGAGAGAGAAATAAAAAAACAAAAGAAATAAGATGATTGGTTGAGAGAAAAGAGAGAGAGAGAGAGAGAGAGAGAGAGGGGGGGGAGAGAGCAAGTAAAAAAAGAGAGAGTGAAAGGGGAGTGCAGTCGGGGACTACCGCAGTGAGGCCTCCATTGCACCCAAACCGCGATGGAGGGGCGGTGTTCAAGCTGAGGTGGAGGGAGACTGCGGTCTCTACCGTAGCCACTCCCTCAAGTCTTATAAGTATTCTAGGTGTAAGACTCATGTATTACATGAGTTGAGCAAATTACACGATTCGTCCCTGTGTGTAAGTGTCAAATTGCACGTTTAATCCCTATTTTTTAATATTAACTCGGATCGTCCTTTATATCGTTAAAATTTGCACGCTTCGTCCCTGACTGACATAAAATGACTATAATGCCCTTTTGGTTTCTTTTACATTTAATTTTCAGATTTCTAATTATTTTTAATTATTAGAAAAAATGTTTTATTTAAACTTGTGGTTCCACCCCACATCCTTTTACCATTTCCATCTTTTGTCCTCTAAACCCATAAAAACAACCCTGTCGACATTGACCTGCATCTCCAGCTGCCGCCAACACTCAGCCGCCACCTTATCCCTCCGTATCTCCAGCTACCGCTAACACCTTTGTCACTGCTATGAACCGTCGAGCGACTACCACTGTTGAATCCCCCTACGACAAAAGAGTTCGATATCGACGAGGAGTGGAGGGTAGCCTTCGGGTGTTGTTGTTTTCGTCATCTACCATTCGCTACCGACGCCGCCCGACTCCTTCGTCGAACACCACCGTTACAACTTCTGTCGACGGGATCTAAGGCCAACGATCTAAACATCGAGATTGAAGGAAGCAGCAGCAAAATCAGAACTTGTGGTTGCTGAAACCATTCTCTGGTGAGGACGAGCTATGACCCTTCTCTTCTCCATTTCTTTTCTGTAATGCCAGAGTCGTTCAACCGCTGTCGTCACCGCTATAAGGCCATCACCCGGTCTTTATTTGATCACCGCCTGCCACCACGAGGGTGGTTGTGCTTGTATGTAATTTTACATGTGTATGCGTGTGTGTGTGTGTGTTTTAATGGTATGATGTCGTACGAATATTGCTTGGCCAAAAAAAAACCGAAGAAAACCCACCACCACCAAAGTGAGGTGGTGGTTACCACCGCCTGCCACCATCTTGGTGGTCGTATTGGGAATTTTGTATTCTTTTTGGTGCTAGTGTGCATATGTATGTTGTAGGAACTTTTTATGTGTGATTGTGTGACAACCCTATATTTTTCCAAAAGCAATGTAACACTCAAAAGTCAAATACAACGAAAACTATTTGGAATCAACGAAATTAACCTCAAAAATAAAGTGTTCAAATATCTAAATTGGGATGCATCAAATGTTAGATATCGTGCCAAGGTTTTCAAAAACATAAAGAACATTCGAAACCGGGTTATATTGAAGAAACTATGACCACTCAAATATTCACGACACACCTGGTAAAACACTATTTAACGTAAAAAGTGAAATTCTAATAAAATGCATTTTAGCCTTAAGTATATAAACAAAAGTTGTAGAGTTCGTTAAACTGTAAACGTACATAAAAAGATCGCCCAAATTGGACCTCGTATGAAGAAGTTACGAATTTTCTAAGTTTCGTAACAGTGGTAGAGAGCTAAAAACTTGAATTAAAGATCAGACGAGGTTTAGCTAACGCAACCTAAACAAGAGTTGAAGGTCTCCACAATAGGAGTAAGATGATAAAAAGACAAACGAAAACAGACGTCGGATAAAGAAGTTATGAATTTTTAACGGACTTTAGCAGTCCTGGCCTATTAAAAACATAGCATTAAAAATAAAGTCAAAACTAGACGACGAAGTCTAAATGAAAGTTGTAGAGCATAATCTCACCTACGCGTGGATATAAAGAACGCGAAAAACGGAGTCCGTACGCGAAAGTTACGAAATTTAGAAGATGGAAGCCAGAATTACGCCCAACGTACTCAGGCGCAGGGTCGAGTCCCATCGGATGCAAGCTCTACGCCTAGCTAGACCCGAGTCGTAAGCCATGACGTAAAGTTACGCCCAACGTAACCGAAGTACGCCCAGCGTACTCCGGTGGTACGCCCCGCGTACTCGCGCCTTCAGCCCTATAAATAGAAGGCATAAACTCCGGATTTTGGAACATCTCTCTCAAACTTTCACTCACTCTCACACACTCTTACGCACCAGTGGCCATCCCGACACCCTCGATTTCCACACTCGAGCCCCCAACGAAGGTTCTACGCAACCGAGATCCCCGAGAAGCTCAAAGACGCAGCTTTCCGCGGTGGAAGTTCTGCTCGACTCTAGTCCCACTCTCTTCAAACCGAACAAGTGAGTTCATACCCCTACTTTTCAAGTCTTTTCATGTTTTAGGGGGGGGGGGGGAATACAAGTACAATACAAGAAAACATATCACTTTATAAATACAACATCTATTTTATTGTTATTTCGATACCAACATCTTACTTCATAAAGTTTAGTATTTCACCAAGTTATCTTCACCAAATGGAACACACTTTTAGAAAAACTATAATGGGTATAGTTTGAGAATTATTCATATATTCTTACGTATACATCTTGAAAAACGAATTACTTTCATCTAAAGTGAAATAGAGTCTTTCTTATCGTAAATCTATTTATACTAAGTGGCGTGAGATATTCAATTTCAACGTACTTTTAAGTATGCATTTCAAGTCCTGTATTATAAGCCATAATCTCTTGGAAGGAGAACGTGATACTTGTGTATAGATCTATACGGGATTGACAACCCCGCACCTAAACTGTTAGTTACAGTTAGACCGGCAGGTCTAGGGTGACAAATGTCATAACACTACAACACCTGAAGAATGTTGTTATAGGCAGTCTGTGTCAATAGTATGGTTATAAGACTCACACGAAAGTATAAAAATAAGCTTGATTTATGAGATTTATACATGCATTCAGTATTTACATTATTTTGAGTACAAAACTTATCTTTATCATTTAAGTACGAAAGATACTAACGCCCTACAACCTTGGGAACTTTTCAAACTATATGTGGAAAATATTGGATTTTCTGAAAACCACGTTCATCTATTTTCTTCCAAAAAGACATACTTTTTCAGTACAAAACACTTATGAACTCACAAACTTTATTGCTGACACTTTTTCGAAACCTCTTGTATTTCTCAGGGAATCAGTAATACAGGTAACTCCCAACTTATGAAGAAGAAACGCTAAAGGCGTTTATTATCAAACATTTTAAATCATCATATTGTAATATTCTTTTGGAACATGTATAACGCAACAATGTACGTTTTTATTATATATATGATGGTTGTGTTACTTTCTTTACGATATTCGATTGTTATGGTACTACGTGAAGTCACCCACCCCCGAATGTTTCCGCCATTCTGGTTTGGGGGTGTGACGGATTGGTATCAGAGCATTGTTTATAGTGAACTAATATATCGAACCACATAAGATATACAAACTATAAATGCAAAGAGGACCAAAAACCCCCTGACAAAACGTTTTCATAAACAATATATTTTCTTTTAAAAATATACATTTTTACTCGCATGCATCGGTCTCGTATCATAAAAAAGTTTTCTAAAAAGTATTAAGGCAAGTTGCGACACTACGATTGGGCCTCGAGGTATGTAATCAAATCGAGAATAAATATAGCCTGATCAACTATATCTATCCTGGATTTGACCAACGTACGTCGAGAAATGGTCGTAGTGGACAACAAGTCAAAAACTTACCAAATAAAATTTCTAGACTCGCAAATTTGAACTACTATATGTAACGCCCGTAGATCCGGGCTAGTCAATTAGAGGCAATAGGAGTCGAAAACGACTTTTCGACAAAAAGATTATATAGAATAAATAATCTTAACCAAGTTGTAGAATATGTCACAAGGTTTCCGTACATATAAAGAACGCCGAAATCCGAGTTATAACGAAGAAGTTATGACTCGTCGAAGTTTCCCGACAGAACCGGCACGGTACCGGGAAGCGTGAATAGTGAATTTACGATGGAATGAGATTTAGCCTTAGCGATCTAAACGAAAGTCGTAGAACATGTTAAACTAAGAACATCGATAAAAAGAACGCCCAAATCTGACTTCGTATGAAGAAGTTATGATTTTTCGAAGTTTCGAGTTAGTAGTGTACAGCCCGAAATTCGAATATTAGATCGAGTGGTTTTTAGCCGACATGACCTAAACAAGAATCAAAGATCTCATTAAAATTAGCGTAACGAGAAAAAGATGGGCGAAAACGGATGTCGGATGAAGAAGTTATGCGGATTTAACGGACCAATCCTGTCCCGGCCTATTAATAATATAAAATTTAAAATCGAGTCAAAATTAGCCGACGAAGTCTAAACGAAAGTAGTAGAGTACGTTCCCGCCTTTGCGTGGATATAAAAAACGTCGAAAACGGAGCTCGTATGCGAAAGTTACGAATTTTTAAAGTTTGTAGTGAAATTTGCGAACTCTGATGAAAACTGATGACGTGGCATGATCTAGGCCGTTCCTTGTTGCCCACGACTCGCTTCGGATGGATGACAGCTGGCTCGCTACGCAGCACGTACAAGAAGAAAACGCCCCGCGTTCGGAATCGCTTGGCTTCGGAAGATACACGTCGCCTCACTTCGCATTACGCTCAGCGTACCCTTCGGTCTTATCCCTTCCGAGTGCGAGACAGCTAGAGTCAATCTGGCAACCCCATCCGAAGTTACGCCCCGCGTAGCCAAGGATTACGCCCAGCGTAGTCCGAGGCCTCGCAGGGTATAAAAAGGGGCGAGGGTCTCCGCAATTATCACACAATTTTCCTTCTCTCTCTAGATTTCTTTCTCTCTCTAGGGTTTCTAACCCCCCCCCCCCCCCCCCCCTAAGCCCTAGTTAAACCCCTTAGCTCCCGAGGGAAGCCCCGAGGCTCCCGAAGTCCTGAGAAAAAGAGCCTTTCGGTTTTGAAACGCTGCTCCAATTAAGTTCCGGTTTTCGATAAAATTCGCTGTAAGTGTGCTACGTTTACGCAATTTTTAATATAGCTTTCAAATAATTATAGGAATGTTATTAGGTCCTTAAAATAATTATTTGGGCTATTATTATGAGTTATATTGAGTGTTATTAACGCTTAATAATAGTCAGACTAATTAATTTGTCGCGGTTATCGTTAGACTAAACCCTAGTGATATTGGTACTAGGTTTTATCGAAGGAATATCGTTTTGAGAGTATCGAAACGCTGTCCGAGTGCTGAGTCACCACCTTTCAAGTGAGTGCATAGTCCCTTTCATCTTACACATAGATATGAAGTATTTTATATAAACTACGTGTTATGTGTGCATATTATCTGAATACTTGCTGTCTATGTTGGATGAACGTTTTATACATGTTTTAAAGGATTTAAACTGTATACGTATTTTATATATACGAATGTGTTGGGTATGAGATGGGTAGATGAATGATGAGAGATAGAAGATGACGTGAGTATATATTGGCAGCTATAGACTTAGTGCCTATGGGACAAACACCGGTAGCTATGGACTTAGTACCTGTTAGACGTTGGTAGCTATGGATTTAGTACCTGTTAGGAATCGGTAGCTATGGACTTAGTACCTATTAGATGAACACTGGTAGCTATGGATTTAGTACCCGATGAGTAGACTATAGCAGCTATGGAATTAGTGTTTTACGAACGAACATTGGCAGCTATGGATTTAGTGCCAGTCCTATAACCCTGGAAGTAAGGGACTTCGGAATAAACGAATGCAGGATAGATGACTCTTAGGTTAAATCCTTAAGAGTAAAGAAGATAATGGGGATGGGTAATTGGGTGGATTGTTTGATTGGTTAACATAATACTTATATTATTGTGGGTTGAAAACCCTATGTACTCACCAGATTTCCCAACCTGACTCAATCAGTTTATTTATATCACAGGTGTTGATATGAAGTCACTTTACACTGAGAGATTTAAAGAGATGTAGATCACTAGTGTAAACAAATGTAAGTTCTGTTTATGCTTATGTTTCTATATTAACGATGACATCCCAAACGTTTTAAGGTGAATAAAAATACGTTTCTTCGAAAATGTTTTAATAACGTATTTATCGTGTTTTTCTGGGAACAAATTCCACAACACTTTCATTAAAAGAAGTACTCTGATTTTTACAAAGCATAAACAAACCGGTCTTTCCGGCCGTGATTTTGGGGATGTCACACTATAGGAGTATTGTTATAAAATAATGGGCCAATGAAAAACCTGCACACCATAAGATATAGTTAAACTTAGGATGCCTTTAAATACAAATTTCCTTTCTTATAAAATTCTTATACCTCTATCCTAGTACAGACAAAATGGCCGGATTCCATATACCGGGAGATCCCTACTACCCAAACCAAGGTAACGCGGATGGATAGAAGAAGATCCGGAGGAAATCGAAGAGGGAGTCGAAGAGGAATTCGAAGTTGAAGAGGAAGTCGGAGAGGAATTCGAAGTCGATGAGGAAGTCGAGGAAGAAGAAGATATTTCGGATGGAACAGACTCCGAGCCAGAAATAATCAACCCTCCCGCTCCCCGTCCTCCCGAAGTCAGAACAGGTTCCCAAGGTCCCATGCCCATTTGGGGAAGCCATCTCTACCATTGGAGCCGTCAACTAGGTGTACGCCCTCCGTTTGGCATGTGTCGGGAGTTTTACAATGTCAGTGGGGGAGGCTCAGTTGATCGAGCACTTCCCGTTATTGTGGGCACAATAGCCAAATAGAACTACCAGTCGGACATGCAAGCGGCCAGAATCCTTGAGGTCAATGCTGCTACACAGGGTAACGCCGTAGACATCCGTCGTCTGGACGGACTACACGAAAGTACCCAACTCCATACAGGGACGCTTCAAAGCCAAATGGTGACAGCACTTGCAGAAATAAGAGAGATCAATGAACAACAAGCAGTTCTTGAAAGGCGCTTAATGGGGGTCAGGCAATCGGATGCCGAGTCTAGCTCCAAACGCACAACACGCCGCAAGTAGGACTTGCCCAACTCCAACAATTTTAATATAGAATAGGACCTCGGATAAAGTTTTTCTTATTTCCTTTGAACTTGTAATCGGAGACCTCTAGATAGGTCAAATTTTCCTAAACACAAAGCATAATGTAACTCACCGTATGTGTGACATATATATAAATATGAAGTACTTCTTTACATACCTCTCGAAACTTATAGGATTATCTAAATTGCTATATCTACTTTGAAACCATTAACTAAAGTCAAAACAAATTACAAGATACAACTAACCCTCTAGTACACGATTGTCAAATCATTAGAAACTTATAGTGTTCATTATTATTTCTCTACCAGAACATGCCTCCTCGTAGATCATCACGCAGAAACTCAGCTCCAACACCACCTCCACCGCCCCCTCCAACTATGGATGCAACTATGTTCCAAACTGCTGTAACAGCCGCTGTAACCGTAGCAATGGCACAAATGAGTAACACCGGGTCAGGAGGAGGAATAAACAGCTTTACAAATGGCCAAAGCCAAGGCCGTTCCCGGGTATGTACTTACAAAGACTTCTCCAACGGAAAACCTATTCCCTTTTATGGGACTGGGGGAGTGATGGCTCTATCCCAATGGGTAGAGAAAACAGAAGCTGTGTTCGAAATTTGCGCATGCCCTGAAGAAAGCAAAGTAAAATTTGTCACCTTTACTTTCTCTGAACGAGCCCTGACGTGGTGGATCGGCCACGTCAAGACACTAACCCTAGTGGTGGCGAACTCCATGGGTTAGGAAAACCTGAAACGAATGCTCCTACGAGAGTACTGCCCAAGAGGCGAGATTCAGAAGATCGAACAGGAACTGTGGGGCCTTACGATGGTAGGCTCGGACATCGCAGGCTATACCAACAGATTCAGTGACTTTATAATACTTTGCCCAGGAATGTTGATCCTGGAAAGCCAAAAGGTGGAAAGGTATATCTGGGGACTATCACCCCAACTTCGAGGGAGTGTGTTAGCCTCCAAACCCATGACATTCGACAGTGCCAAGGAACTGGCGCAATCTCTCGTTGATCATGGCGTCTGTCATGGCGTCACGGCTATCGTCGCTGAACCAACCAAAGGGAACAACAACAACGATAACAACGCCAACAACAACAGCAAGAAGAAGTTCTGGAACAAGAGAAAGGGGCAAACTTCGCAAGAATCTTCAAAGAAACAAACGGTGGTGGTTCATGCCGCTACTGCTCCCACTACAACTCTCGCTACCCCTGCGCCAACGAAACAATATGTTGGGAACCTGCCAAAGTGCAGCAAATGCAACTACCATCACCACAGTAATTTCCGCGAGATGCACTGTAAAAACTGCGACAGGAAAGGGCACACTCTCCGTTTCTGTAAGGCATCGGTGCGGCCAATCACTCAAGTTCCTGGTACTAGTTTAAGCCAGGCATGTTATGGGTGCGGAGAAACTGGGCACTTCAAGAGGAATTGCCCAAAGGCAAAGAATGCTGGCGGTGTTAGGAGAGTGCTAGCGATAGGACAAAATGAAGCAGTAGCTGACCCCACGGTGGTTACGGGTACGTTTCTCCTCGACAACATTTATGCATGCATACTCTTTGACTGCGGTGCAGAGAGAAGTTTTGTGAGTCATAAATTCAAACACCTACTTAATCAAAAACCCCAACCACTCAATAAAATATTCACTGTAGAAATGGCAAACGGTAAAACGGAAAGCACAAGCGATATGTACGTAGGGTGCACATTAAATTTAAACGAGCACTTATTTCAAATCGATCTTATGCCCATTTCGATAAGACGTTTTGATGTCATCATCGGTATGGACTGGTTAAGCCTTCACCATGCCGATATACTTTGTCACGAAAGGGCCATTCGCCTCAATCTGCCAAACGGCGAAACTCTTGTCGTTTATGGTGACAAACCTAGTACAAATTTACAAATCATATCCTGTGTTAAAGCACAAAAATATCTTCGCAAGGAATATCATGCCTTTCTAGCCTACGTAGTAGACCAGAAGCAAGAATCGAAAAACATTAAAGACATTCCGAAAGTCTGCAACTTCCCAGACATCTTCCCAGAAGACCTTCCAGGGATCCCACCAGAACGCCAAGTCGAGTTTAGAATCGACTTAATTCCCGGAGCTACTCCAGTAGCAAAGTCGCCTTACCGTCTAGCCCCAGCCGAGATGCAGGAACTGTCCAATCAATTGAACGAGCTGCTGAGCAAGGGCTTCATCAGACCGAGCTTCTCACCATGGGGAGCACCGGTCCTATTCATGAAGAAGAAGGACGGATCTTTTCGCATGTGCATCGATTACCGGGAGCTGAACAAACTCACGATCAAGAACCGATATCCCCTACCGCGCATAGACGATTTGTTCGACCAACTACAGGGAGTAAGCTACTTCTCAATAATCGATCTAAGATCTGGTCATCACCAACTGCGAGTGCTGGAAGGAGACATCCCCAAAACGGCATTCCGAAAACGCTATGGTCACTACGAGTTTGTAGTGATGCCCTTTGGATTGACAAATGCACCAGCAGTGTTCATGGACTTGATGAACCGGGTATGTCGTCCCTTCCTGGATAAATTCGTGATCGTATTCATAGATGATATACTCATCTATTCAAGAAGCAAGGAAGAACACAGCCAACACCTCTTCCAAGTCTTGGAAACATTAAGGGCAAAAAAACTATACGCCAAATTTTCAAAGTGTGAGTTTTGGATTCGGGAAGTAGATTTCCTAGGTCACGTAGTAAGCAAAGAGGGGATACACGTGGATGCTGCTAAGATCAAGGCAATAGAGAATTGGACGATCCCAAGAACCCCAACAGAAATCCGACAATTTTTGGGACTCGCCGGATATTACCGAAGGTTCATACAAAACGAAGATTGCTAAGCCACTTACCACCCTAACTCAGAAGAGCGTGACCTTCGACTGGGGAGAAAAACAAGACATCGCGTTTCAAACACTAAAGCGAGCCTTATGTAGTGCGCCCATTCTAACCTTACCAGAAGGAACGGAGGACTTCGTGGTCTATTGTGATGCGTCAAACCAAGGACTTGGGTGTGTCCTGATGCAACGAGGGAAGGTCATCGCCTACGCCTCAAGACAACTAAAGACGCACGAAGTAAACTGCACGATGCACGATCTCGAGCTAGGAGCAGTCATTTTCGCTCTAAAGATATGGAGGCACTATCTCTACGGCACAAAATGTACAATCTTCACCGATCATAAAAGCCTCCAACATATCCTCAACCAGAAATAACTCAACATGAGACAAAGACGGTGGGTAGAACTACTAAATGATTACGAATGCGAAATTCGATATCATCCCGGAAAGGCTAACGTGGTGGCCGATGCTCTCAGCCGGAAGGAATACTCGGTCTACAGAGTGAAGTCTCTAACTATGAAAATCCATTCACACCTGTCCACGCAAATCAAGGAAGCACAAATAGAAGCCTTAAAATCTGAAAATGTGACAGGAGAAGCCTTAAGGGGAATGGATAAGAAGCTTGAAGTCAAGAATGATGGAGTTCGTTACTTCATGGATTGGATCGGGACACCGAAGTTTGGCGGATTCAGAAAAGTCGTCATGAACGAAGCCCATAAGACACGATACTCCATATATCCCGGCTCCGATAAGATGTATCTCGACCTCAAGAAACTGTACTGGTGGCCGAACATGAAAGCCGAAATTGCTACCTACGTGAGCAAATGTCTGACGTGCGCCAAAGTCAAGGTGGAATACGAAAAGCCCTCGGGATTGTTGCAACAACCAGAAATACCCGAATGGAAGTGGGAGCGTATAACCATGGATTTCATAACCAAATTACCCAAGATGGCAAGCGGACTCGACACCATCTGGGTGATCGTCGACAGATTAACTAAATCAACGCACTTCCTACCAATCAAAGAAACGGATAAATTGGAGAAACTAACTAGAACATACCTCAGAGAGATTGTACAGCTGCAGGGTGTGCCCATATCCATTATCTCGGACCGAGATAGTAGATTCACCTCAAGGTTCTGGCAGTCGCTGCAAAAATCTCTAGGAACAAGACTAGACATGAGTACAGCTTATCACCCACAAACTGACGGCCGGAGTGAGAGAACCATACAAACCCTAGAAGATATGTTGAGATCTTGCGTAATCGATTTTGGCAAAGCATGGGACACCCATCTATCCTTGGTCGAGTTTTCGTACAACAATAGCTACCACACTAGCGTCAAGGCTGCCCCGTTTGAAGCCCTCTACGGCCGTGAATGCAGATCACCTCTATGTTGGGCTGAAGTAGGTGACATATAACTAGCAAGAGGACAAGCAACAGACAACACACTCACTGGGCCAGAAATCATAAGGGAAACTACGGAGAAGATTGTTCAGATCCGGGAACGACTGAAAGCATCAAGGGACAAACAAAAGAGTTATGCGGATAAAAGACGGAAACCCTTGGAATTCCAGGTTGGAGACCGTGTCCTACTAAAAGTCTCGCCCTGGAAAGGATTAATACGTTTCGGAAAGCATGGGAAACTGAACCCAAGATACATTGGACCATTCGAGATCCTTGCCAGGATCGGTCCGATGGCTTACAAACTTTGATTACCTCAGGAACTCCACAACGTACACCCTACCTTTCACGTATCAAACCTAAAGAAGTGCTTGTCCGATGAAACCCTTTTCATCCCTCTGGACGAAATTTCAATAAATGAGAATCTCCAATTCGTAGAAGAAGCAGTAGAGATCATGGATCGGGAAATTAAAAGGACTAAACAAAGTCGCATACCTATTGTAAAGGTCTGCTGGAACGCCAAGCGAGGACCTGAATACAAATGGGAACGCGAGGATTAGATGAAACAAAAGTACCTGTATCTCTTCTTTAACCCGTAAACTCAGTCTTAGATTAAATTTCGGGACGAAATTCCTCTAACGGGGGGATGATGTGACAACCCTATATTTTTCCAAAAGCAATGTAACACTCAAAAGTCAAATACAACGAAAACTATTTGGAATCAATGAAATTAACCTCAAAAATAAAGTGTTCAAATATCTAAATTGGGATGCATCAAATGTTAGATATCATGCCAAGGTTTTCAAAAACATAAAGAGCATTCGAAACCGGGTTATATTGAAGAAACTATGACCACTCAAATATTCACGACACACCCGGTAAAACACTATTTAACATAAAAAGTGAAATTCTAATAAAATTCATTTTTGCCTTAAGTATCTAAACAAAAGTTGTAGAGTTCGTTAAACTGTACACGTACATAAAAAGATCGCCCAAATTGGACCTCGTATGAAGAAGTTACAAATTTTCTAAGTTTTGTAACAGTGGTAGAGAGCTAAAAACTCGAATTAAAGATCAGACGATGTTTAGCTAACGCAACCTAAACAAGAGTTGAAGGTCTCCACAATAGGAGTAAGATGATAAAAAGACAAACGAAAACAGACGTCGGATAAATAAGTTATGAATTTTTAACGAACTTTAGCAGTCCCGGCCTATTAAAAACATAGCATTAAAAATAAAGTCAAAACTAGCCGACGGAGTCCAAATGAAAGTTGTAGAGCATAATCTCACCTACGCGTGGATATAAAGAATGCGAAAAACGGAGCCCGTACGCGAAAGTTACGGAATTTAGAAGATGGAAGCCAGAATTACGCCCAGCGTAATTCAGGAGTACGCCCAACATACTCAGGCGCAGGGTCGAGTCCCATCGGCTGCAAGCTCTACGCCTAGCTAGACCTGAGTCGTAAGCCATGACGTAAAGTTACGCCTAGCGTAACCGAAGTACGCCCAACGTACTCCGGTGGTACACCCAGCGTACTCGCGCCTTCATCCCTATAAATAGAAGGCATAAACTCCGGATTTTGGAACATCTCTCTCAAACTTTCACTCACTCTCACACACTCTTACGCACCAGAGGCCATCCCGACACCCTCGATTTCCACACTCGAGCCCCCGACGAAGGTACTATGCAACCTAGATCCCCGAGAAGCTCGAAGACACAGCTTTCCGCGGTGGAAGTTCTGCTCGACTCTAGTCCCACTCTCTTCAAACCGACCAAGTGAGTTCACACCCCTACTTTTCAAGTCTTTTCATGTTTTAGGGGGGAATACAAGTACAATACAAGAAAACATATCACTTTATAAATACAACATCTTTTTTATTGTTATTTCGATACCAACATCTTACTTCATAAAGTTTAGTATTTCACCAAGTTATCTTCACCAAATGGAACACACTTTTAGAAAAACTATAATGGGTATAGTTTGTGAATTATTCATATATTCTTACGTATACATCTTGAAAAACGAATTACTTTCATCTAAAGTGAAATAGAGTCTTTCTTATCGTAATTCTATTTATACTAAGTGGCGTGAGATATTCAACTTCAACGTACTTTTAAGTATGCATTTCAAGTCCTGTATTATAAGCAATAATCTCTTGGAAGGAGAACGTGATACTTGTGTATAGATCTATACGAGATTGACAACCCAACACCTAAACTGTTAGCTACAGTTAGACCGGCAGGTCTAGGGTGACAAATGTCATAACACTACAACACCTGAAGAATGTTGTTATAGGCAGTCTGTGTCAATAGTATGGTTATAAGACTCACATGAAAGTATAAAAACTAGCTTGATTTACGAGATTTATACATGTATTCAGTATTTACATTATTTTGAGTATAAAACTTATCTTTATCATTTAAGTACGAAAGATACTAACGCCCTACAACCTTGGGAACTTTTCAAACTATATGTGGAAAATATTGGATTTTCTGAAAACCACGTTCATCTATTTTCTTTTAAAGAGACATACTTTTTTAGTACAAAACACTTATGAACTCACAAACTTTATTGTTGACATTTTTTCGAAACCACTTGTATTTCTCAGGGAATCAGTAATACATGTAACTCCCAGCTTTTGAAGAAGGAACGCTAAAGGCGTTTATTATCAAACATTTTAAATCATCATATTGTAATATTCTTTTGGAACGTGTGTAACGCAACAATGTACGTTTTTATTATATATATGATGGTTGTGTTACTTTCTTTACGATATTCAATTGTTATGGTACTACGTGAAGTCACCCACCCCCGAATGTTTCCGCCATTTTGGTTTGGGGGTGTGACAGATTGGTTGTTGGATTTATCACTCGGAACCGCCACCGCCGCGGATCACCACTGCCCGAGGTGGCAGTGGGTGGTGTCCGACTTATTAAACATTAAATGGTCCAACCATCTAACCTTAGTTCGAGTGACACTTGCTTGGGTTGGAAACTCTAATTAGGGTTTAGAAACCCTAATGTCAAGAAAACCGTAGTTTTGGAGTTTTTTTTAGGAACCGCGTTAAAACTGTTAGTTGAACTTTAAATTATACTCGATAATCCAATGCGATTAACTTAATGTAATATTGGACTTAATGAGTTAATCCTTAAGGGGTTAAGTGTGGAACACTAACCTTAGTTATGATTTTATGTGGAAAACCCTAGAATTGGGAAGCTCTATTTCGGATAATGATCAAAGCGCTTATTTGGTTATTGCTTGGTTTATTATTATACCCGAGAAGGACTAAGTCAAACCTTAATCAGTACTACTCTTAGTTGGTTAAGTCCTTAATGGGTTAAGTGTCCTTACTTAACCTTAATCGTCATTTTATGTTGAACCCTAATCATCATATCATGTGAGGTAGTCACTGTTACACATGACTATGACCTGGGATTGGGTATTGACCCTAGTGTCTTCTTGTAGGTGATTGGAAGTGAGTTGAAGCTGGAAGACTTTTTCGTTACAATGGTGGTACGTACACGCATATCTAGGTGAGTTTCGCCTCATTGTACCTATGGATTGAAGGCACTAATGTCGATCCACTAGTTTTGGTTATCTATTAGTAGAGGGACGCCTTAGGGATTGTATAGAGTCACATAGGATAGACTGGGGAATCTCGATCTAATGTCTCTTACCTGTTCCTTGTTTCGTTGTAGTTCGAGATTAGGATCTCCTGTCCTGGTGGTTATATTACCTCTAAGTATATACGGCCATGCATTTCTGGGATTGTTTATATTTAGTATGTTGTTATGCTGTAGTGATCTGTAAGATCTGTGTTCTAGTATCGAGTATGTTGCTATATTGTAGTGATCTGTTAGATATGTCTCCTGGTACTGAGTATGTTGCTTTGTTGTAATAATTTGTAGAACTGTATGTTATATGTGCTTGCTAGTTATCATCTATGGAGTGCCCTTAAGGACTATCTGTGGTCATATAAGATAACCTGAGAAATCTTGGTCTAGGCTTTCTAGCAGGTTCCTTGTTTGGTTGTGGCTCTAGAATAGAATCATCTGTTCAGGTGTCTATCTCACATCTGGTTACTAATGGTTACACATGATGGTTTTTGAGCATTCTAACACTCCTATGGTGTACATGTAACCCTATAAACCTTGGATCTATGTTTTCTTTATTATACATGCAAATATTCAATATTCTAAGGTTTTATTCTAACTAGCATATTATGAAGCAACTATACTACAAAAGTCTAGTTAGATGACATACCTTTTGATGGTGCTTGAAGAATTGAACTTTAAGAGCTTAGCCCCAATAGTGTGGAAGCCTCAAGTGGAATCACAAATCACCAAAACCACCTTGGAAAACTTGAAAGAATAGTAAGCACACTAGAAATTGGCCCACTCTTGTATCCTCACACACTAGTGTCATGTCATATGCCAAGGACCTCTTTATATAGTATGGAGGATAAGGGTTTCATCCATGTAAACACTAATACCCATGACCTTTCATTTCTATAGGATCCATGGGTTAAAAACTCCATGGACTATCCATGCAAGCTTAGCTCAACCTAAATGAACTTGGCCCATATTTAATTAGTTCCTTTTGATCACTAAATTAATTCTTGATCAATACTAATTAAATAATATGATTCCATATTAATATATTAGAACTTATAATATATTAATATAAATCATAAACATACTATTCTCAAAAGACTATCCATATAAATTGTACCGGTGAAGTGCAACCCAAATGCACCATGCTACTCTCGGGGCGAATACATACCAATAATAGTTATTGGCTTAGACATCTAATCCAACAGTCTCCCACTTGGATAAGTCTAAACCTATTATTGCGTATGACTCCAAAACCCGACTAGCAATCGTTGCTCTTAAATCCGCTGTCAAACTCTGATTTAGTCAATGACTTGTCCATTAGATAAGGGATCATATATTCCTCCATTCTAGATATCATATGGACTAAGACATGGATTATAATCATTCACTATGTCCATTTTTTGTTTCCCGATATCCGATTTATGACGACTGACTAATTGAACAAATCAAATCACTCTAGGCTTGGCCAAGCACTTTAGGGTGTCATCACTAAATCATCGAGGGGCCCACAGATATCACTTTTATCCCTTCAAGGGTAAAAGGAATGGATAAACTTCGACTCATATGCTTGTTCTACTACTTGTTGAATCATACACAAAGGCACGTTTTATAACATCTACTTGTTGAATGCATTTTCGTGCAATCAATGTATGACCAACTCATAGTCAACAACTCATATCTCTAGGTTTGAAGAATATAAGATATTATCTTCTCATGATCACTCGTGATAAAATCCATGAATTGTTTCAAATGAGCGTGGGTTGAATCCAATACTCAGAACTTATGAGCACTCATGAGTGTTGTAGCAACTCTTGCTATGTCCAACATCTTAGACATCCACAAGCCAACTTCATGACAGTCTTGATTCATATCTACTTCCAACATATGACCGACTGTGGATGGTTTGGATAACTTAGTCATTCGGGAAGAATGACCTAGTTGTTCTGGAAGTCAAAACATGCAAAGTGAAACACAAGAATAATCGAATCCAATATGGTCTCAGAACTTATGAATATAAATAGAACACCTTTTATTTATCACCATATTTATTACACATTATTCATTGTATACTGTTTCAACTAATCAAATTTATACTTGAATCAAAACACTAGTAATGTCATGCTCTAAGCATGCACACTATGTTTATCCAAACAATAGCCATGCCATACACCAAGTATGCATACTATGTTTATCCAAACATTAGTTATGCCATACACCAAGTATGCACACTAAGTTTGTCTATCATCTTTACTTTGTGAAATAGATCGATTGAACATAATTCCAATGATTCTCATTTCAAAATCCTAAATCCTTATCATAAATGTAAGAATACCAAATTCCTACCATTTACCGAAATCTGATAGATTTTAAACTTATATGCATTGATTCTCTTGTAATGATTATGCACAAAGTCACAAAGACTTGACAACAGACATTACAAAGTATTCCAGTGGAGATCAACTCCATGAAAACGAAGTCTCATATTCAAAGTACATTGCTTTGAACATCCTTCTTGCATTAAGTTTTTTAATCTTACACAGATTGAATAACTTCCACCTATGGAGTCATTTCCATATTCCCATTTTGACTATCACTTCTGAACAAGGGTTGCCTCCTTTCAGAATATGTCAATATGGTCCTTCCAAAATTAACACTATACTTCCAACTGTCCCTGAGCAACCAATCTTTAGTAAACCTTAGATTGTCCTCGACAATTGCTTAATCATTTTAGTCATATCCAATTCTAGACCTTTTTCCCCTCTTAATGCCACCAGGCTTTTGGAAAAATTTAGAAAGGATAAATATTATAGCACATGCAATCGATCCTACACCCGAAGCATATGGGACACGATTCATGATGTCTCACATACATACAAGATTTTAGACCAGTCTTTTGCTACAATATTTTTATTTGCCATGTTTTTGTAATTCGACTATGAAGAGGGATGTCGTAATCATAATCGAATTTTGAGAATGCAATATATATAGAATTTCCTTAAGTTGAGCCATTCCAACATAAAATTCATATATATATATATATATATATATATATATATATATATATATATATATATATATATATATCCTTGACTAAATATGATTAAAATATCAATCTAAGCTTTTAGAATTGAAATGAAGTACAATTTCCTCTCCCTTAATTATAGAAAAACAACTTTTCCCAATTGAAACTTTAGTTTTCTATAATTAACATTGCTAACTTGCAACACTTTATCATAATTATCATGATCCCACTTGTTGTATTAGTGTCTAAGTCCATAAATATAATTGGTATATACTTGACCCGACCCGACATGGTCCATTTGGGTTGCATTGCATCAGAACATTTGGGTAGACCTTTTAATGAGAAGAAGATATTTGAGACATATTAATATATTATAAGTTCTAATATATTTATATGAAATCATATTATTTAATTATTATTGATCACGAATTAATTTGGAATTAATTTAGTGATCAAAAAGAGACTAATTAAATATATGGGGATTGATTGTGTAAATCATTGATTCTTATATATGTGGGCTTATGATCCATGATTCCTTATGTTGGGTTTAACCCATGTAGTTGCCCATGGATACTCCTTTGAGGTTAAAACCCATGGAGCATAAGTAATGGGTAAAGTCATAGGTTACATGGTGTAACCCTAATGTGTACACTATATAAAGACCCCATTGGTTGGTGAAATTGGCGCTAGTGCGTAACATAGAGGGAAAGCCGATTTCATGGAGTGAGAAGACTCATATCTTCTCTCATGTTTATTCCAAGTTGTTCATGGTGTTATGTGAACCATTTGAGGTGTCACATTTGGGGCACTAGACTCTTGAGTTCCATGGAATCAAGCACCAATAAAGAGGTATGTAATTCTACTAGTTTTTATATTATATGTACTGTATAGTATGCTAGTTAGAACAATACCTTGGAAAATTGATATTTGCATGTATAATAGAGAAAACATAGATCCAAGGTATTTAGGGTTGCATGTACACCATAGGAGTGTTAGAATGCTTAAAACCCAACAATGGTATCAGATCCATGGGTTGTTTTCTATTATATTTGATGCAAATTTTTTTTTTCAAGTTGAAGAAAAAAAACATGAAGTTTGTCAATATTTAAGATAATTACTTGATTTTATGAAAAACTAGTTATTTTTAAAATTTGAGTCACTTTACTACAAGAGTTGAATTAGGTCAATTTATTAAAAGATAGAATGATATGATTATTTTATTTGTTTTAAAAGTTTGATCTAAATGTTTTTAAGGAGTTACAAATTTTGTCATAAAATTTTGGAACTCAAAAGTTTTTTTTTAAAGTTATGATCTTAAGATTTTTGAAACTTCCATAAGTTATGGATGTGAAATGTCTCATTCATTAACTCTTTAGGTTATGAATTCCAATAGTCTTCAAAGGATAATTGTCAAAGTTTCAAGATTTGTATTAGTTTATATGATTATCTAATTTCTTGAAAATTGTTGATGTGAATTATCTTTACTTATGAGTTTAATCTAGATCATAGAAAAATTATTTGATTATTGTGTTAATTGGAATATTTGATCTTAATGGTTTTTATAAACTCCATAAATTGTCCTCAAGTTATGGAAAGTGAATAGTTTTTCTTTTTAAAGTGTCATTATGTCTCATAGGTTATGAAAATGGAAGAGTCTCTATTTTTAATGTCATTATAAAATGATTTAATGTCTTCCATAACTTGTCCTCAAGTTATGAAACTTGAAAAGTTTTTCATTAAACGTTAATTAAACTCATAAGTTATGAAAATCCAATAGTTTTGAAAAGTTTTAAAACTTGCCCTCAAGTTTTGGATTTGTAAAGACTCACACACATTAATGCTTTAATTCCAAACTCTAGAATTTTAAAAGTTAAAATTCAAACTTTATGGACTTCATTAAATTAATGAAAGTGTTTAATTAAAGGAGTTAATAGTTCCATATTGACATGGTTTAAGTTTAATTAAATTAAGAGTATAGTTTAATTAATAAGATTAAACCACCAAGTATTATAAATGTGTAAAATACATCCTTATACTATTATAATATTAAAAGTTAATACTTATATAGATATGTATAAGATAAATTCAATCTTACCATTAGTAGGCCTCATTCACGAAGTCGGTCTATAAGGGGGTATAAGGTTACTGCCTATAAAATGGCATTTTAATAGGTGTCCACTCTCACCCACCGCTTCCTTAACTGGTAGAGGGTCGTTAGCCGAACGGGTAGGACAATGACTATAATTCCCCCTTCATTAAAAGTATAATGATAAATACTAAGTAACTAAACACTTATAAATTCCCAATCTTAGTTACTTAGGAAAATGTGAAAAGGTGCTAACCTATGATATTGCACTTTGCACCTTGTTAAGTTGTTAGTGGAGCGTGTGTGGTTAACCGGCACACTAACCTGGGACTGACCAAGTATGGCAAAGGGTAACTTAAATTTATCATAGATCGGTGGAGCGTGTGTGGTTAACTGGCACATCGATTAGGTGATAAATATTAAGGGTACCAAGTATATTTGCATGGTTATTAACACCTTGTTTGTGATCCTCGACATCCCAGTCACAAACTTGAGAGGGCACATCGGGATTCAAACATGCCATTGAAAGTTCAATGTATCTCAAAAGATCTAGGAGTTTCAAATCCAATTAAAACTTAATTATATTTCGTTTTTCATGGTGGAAATTGGTAAATCTTCATTTAGTTACCTTCAACTATTTTATAACTCGGATTACGGCATCTCTCTTCCAGTTATAAGTAGGTTGTTGGGTCCTAGCCTTAATATTTCATATTGGGTGTTATATTAAGGACTTTAAATCAACTAACTTGAATTTCTCCCTTATAGATGTCTCCTTCAGACACCTATGGTCTTCCCAAGTCTTTAGGAACAAGCTTCGTAATGAAGATAATATCCCAAATGGAAACCAAAGTGAAAGATCTATTCCTTTGTTGTGCATTAGTGGGACTGGAAATCATACTTCACTTCCTCCACCTCCTCCAATAAATCTACCTATCCCACAAGTTTCAAGACTTGATAAGTTCTAAGTCACTCAATCCCTATTGGCAAATTTCAAGACTTCTAGCCTTATGGTAACACGAGTGCCCACCATGTCTTCCAAGTAGTTTAGCAACTTGTCCTTACATATCAATGTACTTTCCATCAATCAAGGCGCTTTGTATTTATGCATTTAAATGAGAACTCATAGAACTCACATGCATAATTAACTCAACTGGAATGGTATAGAAACAAAATAATGTCAACACGATAGGTTGTAAACCTCAAGTCGTGTGCTAGTGATGATTGATAAGGTTTATTCTTAATTTGTTCTTGAAACTTTTTCAAGATCATTAAAACTCCCACTGACCCCTTGAGATATATGATTCTCTTGTCAGAAAAATTTTCTAGACAAAACAAATATTCAAGAGTTAGTGTAGTTCTTATCAAGACGAAACACTTCACATAATTGGTCCTAGTTGGTTTTTGTCTTATCTAAGACATCACAACTTACCAATTTCAAATGTGCAAGAATAAGAAAACTTTTCCAAATTCCACATTTGTTGAGTGTTATAAACCTACTAAGACTTGTCACTCAATTCGCAATCTTGGAGTATGACTCTAAGATTCGATATTGGAACGAAGTATGATTAACTTCTTGATTTAACCAATTCCCGATTCCTCTTCTTAGACATACAAATGTACTAAGACTCACTTAGAGAATCAATTGAGATATGGTACTTAATCATTAAGACTTATCATAAAACACAATAAAAGGTACTCTCCCTTCTTTTTAGAATAGAGAAACTTTTATCTTTCTGCCTACTTGATTCTTCTTATTCGTTCTGCTATTCATTGAAACATTTTTCAATCAACTCAGAATTAGACTTAATCGTATAAATACATTCATATTTACTAAACTTTAGTAAATCATGACGAATATACTTATCACTCTTGTGGTGGACTTGATCAACGTACAATCTTGTGTACTCAATCTCCTAGTCCTTCAATTGACACTTTGTCAAAGAATTAGTCTAATTTCCAAATATGAAGTTTCTCATTCATCACACACCCAAGTTGTATGATTCGAAGTTTCTGTCCAATTGAAACTTGGGCGATGAGAAACTCTCCGTATTTGGTAAATTCTTGACATCTTCACAAATAACATAATTAAGAATCAAATCCATTATTGCTAATAATAAAAACCTTCAAAAATCAATTTTTCATACAAGCCATTGTAAGGATAAATAAATAAGACAAAATCAAAATTTATTTTAATTCGGAAAAACTTGTCCTTACAATGCAATTCAACTGAAAAACTATGTTATTACATATTTCTTAGCAATCTATTCTAACTACAAGTAGTAGCTCAAGAATCCAATCTTTAAGCAATGCGATAGAAATCCATTTCTTCATGATTAGATTCAGCTCACTTCTTCCCATAAGCTTCCTCTCTTTTCTTCGATCCTACAAAACATCAAAATGTAATCTTATCACATTTTGATTAAGAATCTAGAATAAGAACTTAAAAGAGTTAGATAATGGATTTTACCTGAAGTAGAGCCATACGTCTTGACTCTCCCATCTCTTAGATCTCTCAGGTATTTTGCGCAACTTTGTCTCCAATGCCCCTTCTCTTGGAAATAAAAGCAAATGGACTCCTTTGGTACAGCACATTGGACAATCAAAGACTTTGTTCTTTCTGGACTTCCAATGTTGCCTGTGTCCATTGAAGTTTGGGAGTTTGATTCACCAGACAAATTTGCTTGACCAACATGACAAATAATTGTTGATTCTATAGCTATAAGCAAATAGGTGAGATCAATGAGGGTCACGTCGTGATCCGTCATATATTACTCTCTAATGAACTCACTATATGATTCAGGAAGTGACTGAAGAACCCATTCAACGGTCAATATTTCTGAGATATCGACACCCAACATCCTTAACCTATCAACGTGCAACTTCATCTCTAAGACGTGTGCACACACAGACTTTCCATCTTCATGCTTAATTTCTAATAGGGCTTGAGTGAGCTTGAACTTTTCAAGCATTTGAACTTGTGGGGTAGGGAGAACAATTGGAGGAGGTGGAGGAAGCGAAGCATGATCTCTTGTTCCTCGATCATATCGTGGAACATCATCTTCATTTGGAAAGCTTGTTCCATGGGATTTGGGAAGACCATGATTGTCAGAACTAGACATCTACAAAACGGGAGAAAATTCAAGTTAAGTTGATTAGATTTCTTGATGTAACACCCAAATGAAACATCAAGCTAGGATCCAACACAATACTCTACAACCTAGAAGAGGGATGCCGTAATCTAGTCGCATAATATTTGAAGGTAGGTAAATGACGATTTACCAATTTCCACCATGAAAAACGAAAAGGAAGTTTAAGTTTTAATTGAATTGAAACTCCTAGATCTTTTGAGATTCATTGAACTTTTCAATGGCATGTTTAATCTCGATTATGCCCTACTATTTGTGACTGTGATGCCGAGGATCACAAACAAGGTATGAATAACCATACGAATCACGTGGTGCACCCAATGCTACTATCACCTAATCAATGTGTCGGTTAGCCACACACGCTCCATTGATCTATGATAAGCATCGAGCCACCCTTCGCCACCAATGTCATCCCCAAATTAGTGTTCCGGTTAACCACACACGCTCCACTAACGTTTGACAAGGGTACGAAGTGTAATCCCATGGATTGGCATACAATTTCACATTTTGCCTAAAGTAACTATGATTTAGGAATTTGTATAATCATTTAGTTACTTTGTACTTCATTATACTTATAACGAAAGGTTTCTGTCCTATCCTACCCATTCGGCTAACGACCCTCCACTAGTCAAGAGTGCGGTGGGTAAGAGTGGATACTCATTCAATCGCCATTTTATAGGCAATTTCCTTAAACACCCCTTATAGACCAGCTTCGTGAATGAGGTCTACTAACGGTAAGACTGACTTTTACTCTATATATATATATATATATATATATATATATATATATATATATATATATATAATATTAGACTTTTAATGTTACACACACACACACACACACACACACACATATATATATATATATATATATATATATATATATATATATATATATATATATATATAGTATAGGGTGTATTTTACACTTTTAAAATACTAAGTGGTCTAATTTAGCAAATTATACTTTTAATTTATTTAAATATAAACCAAAACTTTATGGGTTTATTAAATCTCTTTTAATTATACACTTTAATTAATTAATAAAACCATAAGGGTGTAATTTGAACCTTTTCAAAATACTAGAGTTTTAGAATTTAACATTCCAAAATTAAACTTTTAATCAACTTTTAAATTCCAAAACTTGAGGGCAAGTCTTGAAACATTTCTAAATATTGGGGTTTAGAATTTAAATATTTCAAAATTAAACTTTTAATCAAAAATTTAAATTCCAAAATTTGATGGCAAGTTTTGAAACTTTTCAAAACTATCTAGATCAAATTACAAATAATTAAATTAATCAAATAATTTGAATTATCTAAATTTGACATAATTTAATTTCTTACAAGATAATTAAAGACGTATAATTTAAATAATTAGGGTTTATCAAATAAGACAATAATTATATAATTAAATGACAATTATCTCTAATTTTGACAAGGATAATCATAACAAATTAATAAAATTCGTATTTTATCAATCAAAAACAATTCTGGTAACTATCCAAGCTCAAAATAGGTCAAAATCCCGAGTATTCTGCCATCTGCCCCGACACCACCTTGTGGTGATTTTACCACCTCATGTTGGACCACCACCTCGTGGTGATCAGGCAGAAGCAAAAAAAACGAAATTTTTTTCTGCTTTGAAAACATAACTTTTGCACCAAATACATTAGAAAATCATCCTAGGCTCTGATACCACTCATGGGTTTTAAGCAAAACATCAATCGTATGGTGTGCATGCAAACCCTAATAGCTTTTGGATCTAGTTTGTCTAATGAACATGCAATTGAATATCCAAAGCTATAAACCCTAGATCTAACATATAATAAACTAAATTAGGTTTTAGAGAATTACCTTTGATTGTTATATAGCAATAACAATCAATTCCTTGCTTTGATTGGCTTCATAAAGCTTAGTGCCTCAAGTGCTGCACCTTTAATGGAGTCACAAACACCACTAAGCAACTAGATAAAGAAGGAGAAGAGAGGAGGCACCCAAAAACGTCTAGAAACCCTAAGGATTCAGTTACACACGTATTTGGGGCCTAAGGGGTTCTTTATATACTTGTGTGGGCTGCTAAGGTTTCAGTCAAAACCCTAATGGATAGCTTAAACTCTAAGCAACCAATGGAACCTTCTGGATAAGGCCATGGACAAAAAATGACGGGCTCTCATCATAATTTCGTTCACCCCTTGTTCCTTTAGCATTCCTTAGCCCACTAACTCAATTATCTAATAATTGCAGTCCAGTCCCCTATATTTAATTAATCTCTTTTAGCCACAAAATTAATTATTAATTCTTGACTAATATTAATTAAACAATTGATGAGATTAGAACTTAATCTTGTAGATCGATTAGATCTTAAACAGGTGAATAAGTATTTAAACAGTAAGAACGAATGCAAAATAAAGAACAACTCAACGATGAATCAAACGTGTCGAATGATTAAAACAAAACCCTCAGAAGAGCTCGATTAAGAACATCAACTGTAGAGGATTAGTAGGTTACAAGAACAATAAAGAAATTTGTAATGCTATTGTTATTCTCTAGATCGATAACCTAATATGCATGCAAGCATATACTTATATACTAAACCAAAAAGGCCCTCGGTTGGACAGGCCCATTACCGAAGTACAAAATAAAAGGTTTAATAAACGAGCCCAATGACGCAATCAATAAGCAAATCTTCAACCCAACAATCTCCCCCTTTGCGTCAATTGGAGCGAGATCTTCACTTGTTACTTGGGCCAGCAGCGGAGGCAGGTACCTTCTTCTTCATGGTGTTAAACAGACGAGAGATAAGAGCCAGTATCGTCTGCCTAAACCTAATGTACCACTGGATCATGTCGTTGAAGTACTTCACATCATCCGCTGAATTCTCTTTACACCTTCGGATGATCGATAACACATGCTCCAGACAAGCAGTGGTGTAAAGATGTTTGTCAGCTAGAGCAAAGAGACATTTCTGTCCTTTTGCTCTAGTAAACATGACCGAATTGCGTCTCGGGTCGATCTTGCCCATTTTCATCTGATTGAGATCACTGGCCGATCCCACAGGAGCTATCTTCGGTTTCTTCTTGAAGACAGTGGCAACCTCCTGATCCATAAGGGCAACCTCCATGATATAACAAACAATCATCCTCTTGATATGGTCTATAATCGGACCATATTCAGCTTCATTTGTCAAGAGGATGTTATGCAGAACGATCCAATCATGAGGATTTAAGTTCGGTAGATCTGCCAGGGAAATATGATGTGCAGTTCTTGCAGATCCTCGAATCACCTTGAACCGAACATTGATGAATCTTCCTTCGGTGTGAGGCTTCAGTACCCGAACATTCACTATCTTCTGGGCGCTCCATGTTAAATACTGAGGACGAGCAGCCTTCAAATAGAATTCGATCAACTCCCTATCCACCTCAGGGTTCGGATGAGGGACTTCAAAAATATTTGAGAAGGCGTGGAAGATAAACGCCTTTCGAGTCAGCGGCATGTCGAACTGCGAATCGACAGAATTATAGCAGTCGAACGAGATAACCGGCTCGAGCCATAGGATGCTAGGAGTATCTATGGCCTCCTTAATCATTCGCTCCCGAGTCCAGGCAGGAAAGAGAGTCTTCCTGCTCTCGAGGAGATCGTGGGCTTCCTTCTGCTTGCGTTCGGCTTCTTCAGCCTCTCGCACCACACGATTAACATCATCGTCAACATTGCGACTGTTCTTTCGTTTCAACAAGTCAGCAATGGTTTCATCATCTTCATCATCATCTTCTTCCTCAGCTATGTTTTTCCCTTTATCCTTCACACCTGAACCCGAAGCTTGACCAGTCGGAGGTGGTTCGGTTGTGTGAGTAGCTTTGGAGGAAGGAGGTGGTTTCGATCCGGACTTCAACTCTTCTCCCCCTTGTTTCGGAGTGGACACGAAACTGGGTAAGCCTTCGATTTTGCTCAGAAGGTCCATGGCAGGAGAAAGTTTTTCAGCAAGG
Organism: Lactuca sativa; assembly: GCF_002870075.4. NCBI lineage: Eukaryota > Viridiplantae > Streptophyta > Magnoliopsida > Asterales > Asteraceae > Lactuca > Lactuca sativa. The sequence continues at coordinate 123,295,944 of NC_056627.2, forward strand.
GTACGCCTCACCGAATGGTTTAGAATCGGATCGTGTGCTTCCAGGATGTTGGATAAGGTAGCGTGTACATCCGAAACACATGACTTGATGACCTCCCTTTCGGATCGAAGAGCTTCAAGCTGTTGCTGTGAGTTTGAAAGTTGCGTGCTCTTGACCTTGAGGGTGGTGGTTTTGCTTGCCAGAACGTCCATCAATGAGTTTTCAGCTGCGAGATCCTCCTGAAGCTTAGCGAGGCGCTCATCAATGGAGGCACGAAGGGCCGAGTTGTCGTCGCTTATGGTTTGGCGAAGAGTAGCGAACGATGTCAACTCCGTTGAGACGAACTTTGCCAATTGTTGAACAATCGGTTCCAAAGTTGTCTTGGTGGAATCCGCACTCTCCTGTAAGGACTTTAACAGGGTAGAGGCGTCTGAGAATAGTTTATCGACTTTTGCGGTCACTGCCTCACAGGCTTTGGTGGAGGCGTCTATAGTGGCAGTGGCTGAGGCAACCGAATCATGCTGAGCCCTAGAGAAGGCATCAACAATCTTCTGAAGAGCGGCTTCAGAGAGAGAGGACTGTTGGTTGGAAGATGAGGCAAGAAGTAGATCAACCTTCTCGTTTAGCTCCTTCAGATGTTCCTTTGTCACTAAAGCATCATCCTCTTCATCACTTTGAACCTAAAACGGACTAAAGTAGACCGAATCGAAGATCATGTTTTCTCCGCCAAGAAACGGGTTATCTCCATCAGAGGCATGATCTGGAGATGGTGGGGGTGGTGAAGCCGGGGGTGTGGTTGTTTTGGTAGGTTCAGGTGGAGTGTGGGGTGGGGTAGTTTCGGGTGGTGGTTGAGTATGGGTAGGTTCGGTTGTATGATGGGTTTCGGTTTGAGGTGGTTCGGTTACGGGTGGGGTTTCGGTTACAGGTGGTGTTTCGGTTGCAGTTGTGAAAATGGGTGGTGGTATAGGGAAAGAGGTTGGTGGAATAGTGGTAGTGGGGGTTATGGTCGGAATGGAAGTAGGGATGGTTTGAGGAGGTGAAGGAACTGGTGAGACATGAATGTCCATGTCTGGGGTAGGTGATCGGGGTGGGGTGTTGCCTCTTTGAGAGGTTTCGCCTCCTTGAGAGCCATCCAAACCTGAACTCTCGCCTTCTGAGTCACTCGAAGAAGAAGGGATAACAAGCTTTCGCTTCGGTTGAGTCTTCCTCCTCTTCGGTTGTGGTGACTGGGTAGGTTTTGTTTGTCTCCTCTTCCTGGGAGAAGGACCTTCAGGAGCTTTGGTCACTTGCTTCCCTTTTTCCGCCTTTTTGCCCCTGTTCACCGGTTTGTCAGCATCGTGGATGGACTTGAGCATTTCTGGTGTGAGTTCCCTTGGCCCTGACTGTTTGAACTCCTTGATCGTCCTGATGATCCTGCTGTCAGAAGGAACAGCACCGTACATGGTCTCCGGAATAGAGCCAATGAAAGAGAACTTGGACGCATCAGAAACGATGATCTTCTTGGTATGAAACGTACCGATTGAAGACATCGATGCACCTGCAGGAGTGGGGACGTCGAACTTATCCATTGCCCACTTTGTAATGAGTGTCCAGAACCGGGCATACGACACCTCAGAATGTCGTGATGAAGAAGAAAGGCTCTGGATGAGCTGTTGCCAGAGGACCAATCCAATGTCTAAGTTGACTCCGTTGTAAACTGCATACATGATCGACAAGAAAAGTCGACTAGCACCGTCGGATCCTGAGCTCCGCTCTGATAAGCCCTTGAAGAGGACTGTGAACAGGCCGTTCCACAGCGGCGGCAAGCAGGATTTCTTAATCTTTGCGACGGAGATGAGCACCTCCGTGTACCCCATATTGTAAAACATACTGTAAAGAAGACCCACCGGAATCGTCTCCGGATTGATTCTTGAAGAGTCAGCAGCAAACCCTAGCAGAGTGCAGAATCGCTGCCTTGAAATCGAGGTCTTGTGATCAGCAACCTCAAAGAACACCCACTCGACTGCTTTGCCGTAATAGGCAGTCGCATACACCTGCGAGAGCATCGTCATGGGCACAGACTCAACCCGTGATAGTGCAGGAGCGATTTGCGAGTATTTCAAGCACTCGATGATCGGAAACATGTAAGAATCATACGCCTGCGGTGTTAGGTCAATCACCAAGCACTGTTGAGGACGAATGGGAAGGATTTGTGAGGTGGCATGGACGGATGAAGATTCTGCCATTGTTGAAGGTAGAAGAAGATGAACAGTAAAGCTTTTTCGAGTTTTTGCTCTCTTGTAAATTCTGAAGCAGTAAAGAGGTAAATGGAAGTATTGACTGCCTTTTATAGTGGGTAAAAGGAGAGAGAAAAATCGTTTCAAATCTTCTATGGAAATACGTAAAGGTTTCTGGAATGACAGATGCGTGACAGTTAAGGCATGCGATGATCACGTAGGAGAGAGAGTGTCAGATTCCTAGGATCACGCCGCCCAACAAGCGCCGTTTCAGAATAAGCCGTTTCAAATCCTCACGCGCCTTTAAATGCCAGAGAGAAATCGCTTGAACTTCTCACACGCGTCCATTATGTCAGCAAAAGAATGGGCGTTTCAAATTCACACCCGCCCCTTTTTAACTTTTACCACCGGTTGAAATTCAATCCTTTTATTTCCCGCTTGAGTCAGCAACCTTTCGTCTTATCTTGTAAATCGCATCTTTTGAATAAACTGCCCACGTGGATGATTTTTGACCACATCTTGATAATTAACCACCAAAGCAATAATACAACCTGTAATAATTAGTAACGGAATTTTGGAAAATCAAAGATTTTCGTGCTAAGAGTGTAAAAAATAAAAGAAATAAAGCAACTCTGTGTGGGAGTAAATGTGATGTCAATAATGACACGAAACTAATGATCCACGAATCTCTTCCTTCAAAGTCAAGAGAGACCTTAAAGTGTTAATGTGGATTCCCGTTGAATTACGATCAAACACTTTTTAAGAAATGTTGAAAGGTTTCTTTTAATTAGGCTACTTTAGGGTGGCTTTCGCTTTGATGCAACAATTCTAATCTTGAAATAAGAAAGAAAGTGATCAAAGTACTTGTGAGACCAGTGTAGTCTGTTGAACAAGTAGGTAGGAGTTAAGTGTAAGTTGGCTGGGAAAATATAAAATCTCAAAGAAAATAAAAACTGGATCCCAAGGGAAGAAATGTTATGGTGTTTAACAATTTCATAGGAATCACTCAAAATAAAATATGAGATTTCTTGAAGGTACATTCGTCAATTCTTTGGTGAAAACTTGAGCAAATTAATTGTTCACCGTCAATGCAGATTTGGTGTTGAATTTTGGGTTTCACTCAGCTCGTAGTGACACGAAACTAAGATCATAAACACAGATGTTGTGTAACCATAAACCTCAATGGTAATTTCTGAGGGTCTCAAGGGTTACGTTGATGAAACGAATGTAATGGAGAAATATAATGGAGATGGTGTAAGAAGATAAAGTACCTCTGCTGCGAAATTAAGGACCAAGCAGAAAACTCTTAACTCATGTGAGAAGAGAGTGAGGTAGCTCACGATTAGAATAAATGTGGTAGCCTTATTGGGAAGACAAGATTTGTTTATACCAGGTCATGAAGGCTATTATTCAAAATCTTATGAGGCTTGGGACACATACAGCAGCATGCTTCTAGGGACACTTAAGTAATCCATCAATTATATTCTTACAAACGAACGAACACACAAACGAAATTAAAAGAGAAAAATATTTTTGGAGTTTTTGAGATATATTAAAAGAAAAAGTAAAAAAAATAAAAATTAGTAAGAAAAATAAGACTTAGAAAGAGTAAAAAAAACTTTGGAAAAATTTGAGAAACCGAACCCGAACGTTCGGTTAGTTTCGGTTGAAGAAAATTTTGAAAAACCGAACCCGAGAGTTCGGTTGGTTTCGGTTCAAGAAAATTTTGAAAAACCGAACCCGAGCGTTCGGTTGGTTTCGGTTCAAGAAAATTTTGAAAAACCGAACCCGAACCTTCGGTAGGTTTCAGTTTTGGAAAATTTTGAGAAACAAAGGAATTTAGACATGCAATCAGAAAATACTTTCAACACTAAGAAAAACACCTTTGTACAAGAAATATACAACCAAGAAAACTACCTTAGAAGTGATGAGCGAGTCAGATGGTTTAACCGAACCCGAACGTTCGGTTGGTTTCGCTTCTTACGTTTGAGGTTGAGAGGTAGTGTGAGGTACTGACTCTGATTCCATCATACCTAGCCCTTGCAATATTCTGTTGAATGATGCTTCAGGAAGACCTTTGGTAAAGACGTCAGCCAGTTGATCAGTGGTTCTTACGAAATGAACTTCGACGTTTCCATCTTCCACGTGATCTTTGATGAAGTGATACCTCAGTGCTATGTGTTTGGTTTTAGAGTGTTGCACTGGGTTATGACAGATCCTAATTGCACTTTCAGAGTCACAATATAGTGGGATCTTATTCATATTGAGTCCATAGTCTCTAAGTTGACTCTGGATCCAAATCACTTGAGAGGTGCAGGATGCAGCAGCTATATATTCCGCTTCGGCAGTAGACAATGACACGCACGTTTGTTTCTTGGATTGCCAGCTAACCAACTTCCCGTCAAGGAATTGACAGCCACCAGTTGTGCTTTTTCTAGTCGAGTCCACATCCTCCAAGGTCAGCATCTGAATAGGCTTGAACGAAGAAGCCTGAGTTGGAAGGATACCATAGACCTAAGGAGGTGGTTCGCTTGAGATAGCGTAGAATATTCTTCACTGCAAGCATGTGAGGTTCTCGTGGGTTTGCCTGAAATCGAGCACAATAACACACAGAAAACATGATGTCAGGCCTGCTAGCAGTAAGATACATTAGTGAGCCTATCATTTGACGATAGAGCGTGATATCGACAGCCGGTTTGTCTAGAGATGGAGTTAGCTTGGTGCCGAATGCCATTGGGACTTTGACTTTAGAGTCTCCTATCATACCAAACTTTGCTAGGAGAGTCTTCGTGTAAGCTTCCTGATTGATAAAGATGCCTTCGGGTCCCTGTCTAATATTTAAACCAAGGAAAAAATTAATAGGACCCATTGAGCTCATTTCAAATTTAGTCTCCATCAACTTTCTGAATTCAGCTGTTAGACTGGGATTCGTAGAGCCAAAGATGATGTCATCGACATAAATTTGAACTATCATAAGGTGGTTACCTTCCTTTTTGCGAAAGAAGGTTGGGTCAACCGAACCTTGTTTGAATTTAGACATCTTTAAGAATTTAGTTAGCGTTTCATACCAGGCTCTAGGAGCTTGTTTAAGTCCATACACAGCTTTATCCAGAATATAGCAATGATTTGGATACTTTTCGTTCACGAACCCAGGAGGTTGGTCCACATACACGGTTTCTTCGAGTTCTCCATTAAGAAATGCACACTTGACGTCCATTTGGAAAACTTCAAAGTTTTTGTGGGCAGCGTAAGCAAGAAATATTTGGACAGATTCTTGCCTAGCTACGGGAGCAAAAGTCTCTTCATAATCAATTCCTTCCTCCTGGCAATATCCCTTTACTACCAGACGAGCTTTGTTCCTAATAACATTCCCTTCCTTGTCCATTTTATTCCTAAAGACCCATTTGAGACCAACAACCGAGGCATCTGGAGGAGTTGGAATGAGGCGCCAGACTTTGTTCCTTTCGAATTCGTTTAGTTCGTCTTGCATTGCTTGAACCCAATCAGAGTGATCGAGAGCAGTGTTAACTGTCTTCGGTTCAACTTTTGATACGAATGAGTTAAACATACAAAATTCAACCTTTGAAAATAAGGATGTCTGTTTTGCCTTCAGTTGTGATCGGGACAAAACCTTTTCGGAGACATCACCAACCACTTGAGAGATAGGATGATCTCTGGTCCATTTGGTAAGAGGAGGGTAGTTTGGATCAAAGGTGGGGTCTAGTTCAATGTTGATCATTTCTTCTGGCTCGGATTGGCTTTCGTAGTCGAGCGTTATATCACTATGCTCCCCCTCGATTGATGTGCTATGAGAAACTTGAGGTTCAGAGGTTTCTTGTGGTGCTGGACTTTCAGGAGTTGATGCACCTTCGGTTGGAGATGTACTTTTGGGTGGAGAAGCACTTTCGGTTGGAGTTGTAGAGCTTGGCTCCCCCTCAACATTTGAGCTTGGCTCCCCCTCGACTGAAGCATCGTTGGATGGAGGTTCATCAGAATTCGATCCTCCTTCATTCATTCTCCTGGCAGCTTCTTCGACAACTTGTTTCATGTGGTCTACCTTGTTGTCGGCTGCATTTACTTCTGAGAGAGTAGCTTTCTCTGGTTCGTCAAAGAGCTCCAGAAATTTCTCGTATAGATTAGCGATCGAGACTGTGACTTGGCCAGTTTGAGGAAAGATTTCCTCAGCGATGTCTTCTTTGGCCTATAGCTTTTTGACATAGCTATCGTCAAAAGTCACGTAATATGTCTCTTCGATTTTTCTCGAACGCTTGTTTAGGACCCTGTATGCTTTGGATGTGAGAGAGTAGCCCAGAAAGATTCCCTCGTCGGCTTTGACATCGAACTTGTTGTGGTGTTCTTTAGAGTTAAAGATGAAACACTGTGAGCCGAACACGTGGAAAAATTTCACATTGGGCTTTCTGTTGTTGAGAATCTCGTATGGTGTGAGCGTGAATCGTTTGTTGAGATAAGACATGTTCTATGTAAAACAAGCAGCAGAAATAGCATCAGCCCAAAAATAAAGAGGTAAGGAAGCGAAACTTAGCATAGTTCGGGCAGCTTCACACAAAGATCGGTTTCGTCTTTCGACAATTCCGTTCTGTTGAGGTGTGTAGGGAGCTGAGAAGTTGTGACTTATTCCCTTTTCTGCTAGAAATTCTTCAAACTCCCTGTTCTTGAATTCCAGACCATTGTCGCTCCTGATGTTGCGAACGACCTTCTTGAGCTGCACTTCAATCTGCTTGATGAACACTTTCAGCTTATGAGTCGCTTCAGATTTGAGCTTTAGAAAGAACACCCATGTAAATCGTGAAAAGTCATCAACAATAACAAGAATATACTTGTTACCACCGATGCTTTCGATGGATGATGGACCACACAAATCAATATGAAGTAATTCGAGTGGTTCAACAACTTTTGTGTTAATTACAGATGGATGACTTTGACGACTCTGCTTCCCCATTTCGCATGCAACACACAAATGATCCCTGTCGAACTTGAGCAGTGGAAGGCCCCGAACATGACCTCTAGTGACAAGTCTGTTGATATCTTTAAAGTTGAGATGAGAGAGTCTTCGGTGCCATAACCAGCTTTCGTCAGATTGAGTTTTTGATAATAAACATACAGCTGGGAATTCCTTTCGCTCCGACTTGAGAATTACTTTCTTTGTCTTCTTCTCAATAATTTCAGAACCTTCATCGTCGAATGAGACTTTGAGACCTGTACCTCCAACAAGCTGAGATACACTGATGAGGTTGTGTTGTAGTCCTTCCACATATGCCACCTTCCTTATAGTAAAGTCACCATTGGTTATCATCCCGTAGCCCTTTATGGTGCCGAAAGAATTGTTTCCAAACTTGACATTGCCACCATTTGTAAGAGACCTGTATTCCCTGAGCTCTTCTTTCCTCCCTATCATGTGACACGAGCAGCCACTATCGATGTACCATTCTTCGTCGAACTGCTCGTCACTTATAACCTGCAAAAATTAAGCAGATTTAGGAACCCAAAGTTTCTTGAGTCCATGTGAGCTTTTCATAGGAACTGGAATAGTAAGAGAGATGTCAACAAGATATGTTCATTTTATGAGTGTTGTTTCATCTTTCTTTTTAATGGTAAATACTTTTATTTTATTAGGATTGGGAGTGTTCGGTTTGGACTCTGGTGTGGATGCATTAACCTTCTGTTTGCCCTTTTGTTCAGCTGACGAATGAGATTTTTGAGAACTAACAGAATGAGCTTTAGGGCAAGATGGAGATGAATTGGAAGATTTGGAAGAGTTAGATAAATGAGAAGGAGTGGGTTTACATTGAGATGACTTCTTGGCTGGAGACTCTAGATGACCCTTTTGCTTTTGATCATTGGTGGGACTGACCTTAGAGTTGGGATTTCCTTTGACTTCAGAAATGATCCTATGCTTTCGGTTGGAATCGTTCTGTGAACCGAACCTTTGCTTTCGGTTGGAGTCATTCTCAGAACCGAACCTGTGCTTTCGGTTGATGTTCTCTTCTGAACCGAACCTTGGCTTTCGGTTGTTGTGGTTCTCATGCTTTTTGACAGGTTTGTTCTCAAAATTCAGATTCTTGTCTTGATGTGAGAAATATGCATTCTGGGACTTCCAGAATTGTTTCCTTTCAGAGAGATTCTTCCTGTATCTCTGGTTCCTTTCACGCTTCTTATTCCTCATCTGCTTCGGTTGATGATGAATATTCGCTTTCATTTTTGGTTTCTCCTTGGCTGGTTCACTTTGAACTTTGGGAGTTTCACTTTGAACTGAGGAATTAGAGGGAATGTCTTCTTTTGCCGAACTTTCATTCTCTTGAGGAATGTCTTTCGTACCACTTGTGCTTGGCTCATCGAAATTATCTGGCTTATTCAAGGGTTCTGGTATATCTACCTTTACTCATCCATGAGGTTCTTTCTGATAAGCCAACCGTTTCGTTTGCATTATCTATTGGAGCTGACCAGAAGAACTCATCGCAGCCATCAGCATTGTCTTCGTTCACAATAGCTGTGAGTTCAGCGGTCTGATGTTCAGTTACTCCAGTGACCTTGTAGACTTGATTTGGAGTGGTCCTGACCTTTTGATATACAACGGCTTTCTCTGCTAAGATCGGGGACTTTTGTTGGGACAATCGAGCGAACTCCACAGAATTTTCAGAAATTAGATTTTTGTGGTTTTCAGGTTCGTTTTTTACAAATTCTGAGCAGTCAACCGTGTCCTCTACAGAAATTTCACTCATGTTGTCGTCCTCATTAAGCTCAGATGTATTTTCAACATCAATTTTGTTTTCTGAGCTCAAGTTGGCGTTTAACGAGTCAAATTTTTGTATGGTTTCGGTTCTCAGTTTGAGTCTATCATTTTTATCCAAAAGGTTTTTGAGCATGTCCTTGTGGTCCTTGGATTTAATGAAAGATTCTATTTTGTCCAGTCCATACATGTAGGTTGGATTGACGTCATCAGATGATATCACACTCTCACAATTATAAGCCTCAGCATCGATTTCATCCTCCTTAAACTCAAGGAAGGGCAAAATCATGCGATGGATCTTTTGGCCTATTTCACAGTCCAAGTGAAGCTGAGTAATATTAGAATAAAGACGTTTTGCAATTAAACAAAAAACATTCCGCTGTTTTAACAACTTTAAATTATCTCTTTGTAAATTAATGTTTTCGTCTTTTATTTTAACTAATTCAGACTCCTTCAACTCGATCCACATGCGCCGCTCCTCACTCTTCGAAGACACCCTGCTTAATTGATCAGTTAGGTTAGAATTGGTGACTCGAGTTTGAGTTAAGCTACTATCTAGATGAGAAATTCTTGTATTAACATCTTTTACTTCTTTCTCATATGAGGATTGTGGTACTTTAAATGAAATAAAAACCGATTGTACCTTCTTGATCAGTTCATCGAGCTCGTTGAACTGCACGTTGAGCGGTTTGGCAGTAAAACACATATCCTGCTGCTCCTTCGGCTCATTGCTTCCACAATCAGTGTTGTATCCCCTCATTTGAGATACATCGGACACCATGAAGCATCTTCCTCCACTTCTCTCCTCCTTTGCCACATAAGCCTTTCCATGAGTAGGCTTCCTCACTTCATCGTCTTCTGAGTCGGTAGACCAAACTTCCACGCTACCGAACTCATCATCAGCAACCGAACCCTGCACAATTAGAGCATTCAAAGAAGGGTTAGCGGTAGATTTCTTCTTTCTCATCTCATCAAGCCTTTTCTGCAGCACAGCTTCCTCATCCTTTTCCTCATCTTTTTCAGCCATCTTTTTGAGGACACAATCTTTAGCATAGTGGTTTTTCCCACCACAGTAGTAACAGCTTACTCCAGAATCATCATATGCCTTCGGTTCCTTCTTGGGCTCTTCAACCTTCGGTTCATTATTAACTTTCTCTGAACTATAACTCCCCTGCCAGTTTCGGTTTTTGTTGTTGGGGAATCTCTTCTTAATGAACCTCTTGGGGTTAGACACCATCATAGCATAATCCTCAGATGTGAGGTCATACTCCTCCAAGTTAAGGTCTTCATCCTGCATTACAGCTTTACTTTTTGACAGGAGGTCCAGTGAACCTAGGCTTGAAACAACGTTCTTTTCCTGAAGCACAATCTTCTCCTGGGACTTGAGAATACCCACCAGTTTCGCCAAAGAGTATGATTTAAACTGCTCATGGGCTTTAACTGTTGACACCACAACTCTCCATTCTGACCTTAGACCATTCAAGAACGTAACCTTCTGCTCGATAAGCTTCCTTTTGATGTCATGTTTGATCATCCTGCTGAGAAGATGATTGAAACGATCGAACGTCTGGGTCACTGTTTCTTCGGCTCCTTGCCTGAATTCTCCAAACTCAGATAAAAGCAAGGTTTGGATGGAGTGTTCAAGATCCTCGTCTGTAGAGTACAGTTCGCGAAGTCTATCCCAAACTTCCTTTGCCGTTGTGCATGAGCTGACCAACCTGAAGGTGTCTGACTGAAGGGCGAATCTGATCAACCTTAACGCCTTGATATTGCACTGGAATTTGTCCTTTTCATCGTGCGCAATATCTTTAACATCCTTCAGCAGATCATTGTACTCCTTTTGAGTTTTGATAATCCTTGACGTTGTAGAATGAGAAAAAGGTCCATCAATGATTGCTTCCCATACGAGGTATCCATTATCCTCAGATCCAATAACGTAGTCTTCGAAGTGATGCGCCCAGACTTCATAATCATGGGTATATAGGATTGGAATCTTCGTGGTTGAACCGATGCTGTTGGAAATATTGATGGGGTTTGATTGCGACTCGTCCATTATGATCGAAAAACCTGTTTAAAAATCAGACTTGTAATAACTCAGATTAGGGCAACACAATAAATATCAAGATACGTCAATAATGAGATGACGGCTCAATAAATATCAGTAATTGCGGAAAAACCCTAATTGAAACCTTTTCACAGAAAAGATGTGTATCGATTACACAGCCTCCTGCTCTGATACCAATTGATGAGATTAGAACTTAATCTTGTAGATCGATTAGATCTTAAACAGGTGAATAAGTATTTAAACAGTAAGAACGAATGCAAAATAAAGAACAACTCAACGATGAATCAAACGTGTCGAATGATTAAAACAAAACCCTCAGAAGAGCTCGATTAAGAACATCAACTGTAGGGGATTAGTAGGTTACAAGAACAATAAAGAAATCTATAATGCTATTGTTATTCTCTAGATCGATAACCTAATATGCATGCAAGCATATACTTATATACTAAACCAAAAAGGCCCTCGGTTGGACAGGCCCATTACCGAAGTACAAAATAAAAGGTTTAATAAACGAGCCCAATGACGCAATCAATAAGCAAATCTTCAACCCAACAACAATATGATTTCTCTTTTAATATATTATTCTCATAATATATTAATAAATCATATTTAAACCTTTCTCTCTTTAATTCATCCTACATATTGCTATGGTGAAGGCAACCCAAAAGGACCATGCTCATAATCGGGTCAAGGATATACCAAAATAGTTATGAACTTAGACATTAATCCAACAGAAATCTCGGAATTGAAAGAGAGAAGTTGAGAGAAAAGTGTTTGCTCTTTGGGTGGAAATGAGAGAAATGAGTGAGAATGAGGAGAGAGGGTGAGTTTTCCAGCTCTTAGGACGTGGGAATGGCTGGAGATTGATGGAAAAGTACAAGGAAGTGACTAGGTATGGTGGGGAGGGGTGTGGGTTGGTCATAGAGTGGGTATGGGTGGTTGCTTGTGTCATAAATCAAAGAAAAGTCAACACTCCACCCCCTTGTACTTCAACCACTAAATCTTGGATATGATTGACACTAAAAACATGGGGATTAATGAAATTTGAGGCATTAATTGTTAAAATAAAGTTTTCGGTGAAAATCCCACGTTAAAATGATGGAAAACGGGGGCTTAAAATGAAGTCGTAGTCGAAAACCGGGTGGAAAAAGGCTTCCTGCGAAGCTTCTTGGGTAGGGGCCTAAGTTCGGTCCTCATCAGCTTGGACCCGAAGGCGAAATGGAGCGAAGGCGAAGGTTAGGAGCAAAGGCGAGGTTCGGGTTTAGTTTAGTAGGCTTCGGTTCGGGTCAGCAGGCTTCGGTTCTTAGTAGAGTTTGGTCTCTATAGGGGACCTTCGGTCCTAAGAGGCTTCGCTCCTTAAAGAGGGGTTTCGAGTCCTTAAGGCTATTTTATCCGTTTTTACCCCGTTTCAAGCAGTTTTTGACCCGGTTAAGGGTCGGGATGGCCCGAAAGACTATAAAAAGTTAAAGGAACTTTTGAGAGAGATTTGGGAGAGATTTCACATACTTGGAGAGATTTGTCATACTTAGAGAGATTTAGGAGAGATTTCACATACTTGGAGAGATTCTCATACTTAGAGAGATTTGGGAGAGATTTCACATACTTAGAGAGATTTGGGAGAGATTTGAGAGAGATTGTAAATAGAGAGAGATAGAGTGAAAGAGATTGGGAGAGGCTTCTTTTGTGACCTTTTTGAGTGTTTGGCTTCGCAACGCAAGGTTCGTAAACCTCGTTAAGCCATGTTTAAGGATCTTACACACTCCCGATGAGTATGCAACATTGTTTTATCGGTTTGGTTCATTACTTACCACAGTTTTAGGTTAAGGAAATCTAGATATACGAACTTTTCAATTGATGATTTCTCATTAGAATAGCGAGTTGTATAGTACTTACCTAATGTAACCCTAGTACACAAGGGTTAATTGAGTCGACCGGTTTGACTTGTTGACTTTAGTTGACTTTGACTTGACTGGAAATTGACGGTTGTCATAGTGAGGGTATTCTCCAAAGAATCTTCTCCAAAAGCTCATAAATTGGTAGGTATTCTTTTTGAATTCAAATATCCTCATACCTTTCAAGCTAAAACTCTTGTTTACATCCTTTGTTTTGTATTAAAACTCTTAGATCCACCACCATTTCGAGATTCTCTCAAAGAACTCAAGCTAGGTTCAAAGATTCTTCTTCTTCTTCATCTACATCTGAAAAACCCTCAAGGTGAGCTTCATACCTAATATCTTTTGTATTTTTCATGTTTTTGGGGGAGAATACAGGTCAACTCTCGTTTAACCATTGGATATTTGCATGTACCATTGTGTTATGTGTTTAACTTTTGGATCTCTACTTGAACATGAAGTTTATCACTTAGATCTTCATAAAAACCTTGAGGAAAGTAAGTTTTGTCTTATATATTACATGTAAACTTGTAGATCTGAGATTATACACTCTAAATAGCAAAAACAAGTGTTGGGTTCAAACATCTATAACCTAAACTCAAAAATCAGCTTTTAATAGGAATGTTTTGGTCTAATTACGGACTGTTTTGACCACATTGATGGTAATATTTTTCAAAACTGTTTTACATGAAATCTTAATAAACATTATGAATAAATTACACTCTCCAAACTCTCAGCGTTTACGGATCCGAATTTTGACTTACGATGATTTTTCTATATTTTTTCTAAAAACAGGGACAGAAATGTCAAAAACAAGAAATTGTTTTTATCATGCTTAAAGCTCTTATACCTGTGTTAGATGCAAGTTTGTATAACTTATATATACTTTTAAAACATCTAGACATTTTAACTTATATATATATATATATATATATATATATATATATATATATATATATATATATATATATATATATTCTTTCCTTTATTGGGCTTGGAAAATTAATATACATGTTTAGTGGGCCTTAGTGTCATTTTGCATGTTTAGTGGGCCTTAGTGTCCTTTTACATGTTTAGTGGGCCTTAGTGTCATTTTACATGTTTAGTGAGCCTTAGTTGTCCTTTTACATGTATATTGGGTTTGAGATATACATTCATATTCCTTTGGAGCCTGAAGATAATATACATGTTTAGTGGGCCTTAGTTGTCCACTTACATGTTTATTGGGCCTGGAATATATGTTATATGTTTTCTTATTTTTCCGCGTAAATTCGATTAATGGTCCAGTAAGACGTGTCGGTTGACACCTATTGAGGTAAAACATTTGTCTTCCCATTCCTTCGCTTCATCACACCTACCGTCTGTAGCATAGCCTCGCATTTGTGACACACCAACTGTCACCATTAAACACTTTCCAGCAAGCTCATAACCTTCTTCCTTTGCAACGAATGCCCTGCCATGAGTGGGCTTCCGAACTTCCTCATCTTCCGAGTCAGTAGACCAAACCTCTACTCCTCCGAACTCGTTTTCTTCAGCATTTTCTTGCACAATTAATACATGCATGGATTTATCGTTAGACTTTTTCTTCTTGGTCTCTTCAAGCTTACGCATGTAGTAAGCTTCGTCATCTTCACCCTCTTTCTTCTCATTCATTCTACTTAGCATGCATTCCTTCGTTAGATGGTTTTTTCCATGACAGTAATTACAGTCATAGCCTGAGTCACCCAAAAGTTTGCTCTCCTTCTTTTCTTCTTCTTTCTGAGGAGTGCTTTTAATCTCTTCTTTCGCTTTCTCTGAACTGTAACTGCAAAACCCCGTTTATTTATTAAATAAATAAATAAATTAATGAATAGCGGGCAGCCCTAAAATATATAACTATATGTCAAAGGTTGGTCTCGAGGAGTTAATTGCCACATTTTTAGAAGGCGGGGGCTAAAAGTGTAAGTTTCGAATCGGATTCGTAATTATTTAAGAAGGCAGGGACTTAATGGTAACTTCTGGGACTTCATAAGTATTGAACCTGAATTGTAAAGAATTATAATGTCGAGGGCTAAAAGGGTAAAATTAAGACTCATTTTGTAAGGAATGGGAGGAGGAGGGGCCGGTTATGTAAATATGGGAATATGTTTCATATGAGCTGGGTATTTATGCCAAAGAGAACCCTAACGCTAGGGACCATATGCGGCCGTCATCTTCACCATTATCACACTCTCCACCCTTCAACCACTGCTCTCCTTGCCGGCGATATCAAGAGCCTTAAGACCAAGCCTGCTGTCGTCGCTATCTCACCACCGGTATGCCACCCACTGCCGGTAATGTCGTGGGTTGCGCTGAGGACCGAAGACCGAAGTCACGGATAACGTCGTGAGGGTTGTCATAGCTGGGAGGCGCGGTTGTTGTTGTCGTTCTCTGGCTAGGACTCAGCCTCCTTTCTCCCTCGTTCTCCTATTTGTTGAATCTCCAAGCGCAGCCTACGTCCAAGCCGTTATCATATCCGTTGATTGCTCCAGTTGCCGAAGAGGATGCAAACGAGCGACTTCTCTCCGTCGTGTCGCTGCTGCTGTTGTCTTGGGTTGCGTCGTCGTCGCCGTTCCTTCTACTCCCTGATGTCGCCGCCTTATCTCGTGTCACCACCGCCGTCCAACGGCTATTCCACCCACTGCCATCATCATGAACCACTAGGCGGGTGGTTGAACTTATCCTCCGAGCATATTCGTGTGGGTGTGTGTTTCTCGGCTGGGAATCAAAAGAACCGCCGCCATCACCATGAAGTGGTGGCTGTTATTGCAAGATATTGCTATCACCTCTGCCACTGTCGTGGTTTTGTACTTCCGCCGTCGCCAACCGCCACTAGGAGGGTGGCTGGACCTTTTTGCAAGCAAGAAAAGAGTGTGGATGTTTGTTCTCTCTCTAGCATGTGTTGTTGATGAATTCAAAACTCTTAGATCGATTAGATCTTTCACAAGTATGATAAAAGTAATAAAACAATTTAAGATCAATACGAGTATGAACACAGAAAAGAATCAAACTTATGCTTATGATTCAAAACTGAGTCATGCCTCAGCAGAGCTCGATGAAGAACTTCCACTGTAGAGGCGAGATAGGGTTTACAGAAGATGTGAAACAAAAACAATGAAAGCGATAACATCTAAGTCTGCATGCATGCAACTTATATACTAAACCCTAATACAAAATTGTGCACGGCTGGACATGCCCAATACCGGCATTCAAACTAGGCTACAGACTGAGCCCATGACGCAACCCAATAGACTCAACAATCTCCCCCTTTGCGTCAAATGAGGCGAGAGATTATTTCTTCTGAGCATGCCTCACTGTCTTTATAACTTTAAACAGACGAGGAATAATGGCAAGAAGATTCTGTCTGAACTGAATGTACCACCTCAGCGTGTTAGTGAATAGTTTCTTATCAGTAGCACTGTTCTGGTCGCACCTCTGAATGATCTCCAAGATATGCTCAAGACTAGTCGTCGATAAGAGGTGTTTGTCAACAAGAGCGAACATACATTTTTGACCTTCGCCCCTGAGAAACATAACCGTGCGATACTTTGAATCTATCTTCCCCTTGATCATGGTATTGACATTGCTAGCTCTGCCCATGGTCTTGATCGTTGGTCGCTTGTGTATGGTAGAGGCAATCTCCTGGTCCATCTTCGCTACCTCATGTATGTAGCAAACAAGCATACGCTTGACATGATCGATTATAGGCTGATACTCTTGAGGATTTGATAGAAGAATGTTGTTGAGGAGTATCCAGTCATGGGGATTGAGGTTTGGTAGATCAACAAGGGTAAAATGGTAGACTGAGCCTTCGGTTCCTTGAGTCACCCTGAATTTGACATTAATAAATTTCCCTGTTGAATAGGGCTTCACCACCTTGACTGTAGTTATCTTCTTTGAGCTCCAGGTCAGGTATTGGGGTTGAGCAAACTCCAAGTAAAACTCCAGAAGATCCCTATCTACCTTCGGGTCCGGAGATGGAATGGCAACAATCGAGTTGAAGCAGTGGAAGATGAATGTCTTTCGAGTGATTGGCATATCAGACTGTGCATCCTTGGAGTTGTTAAGGCCAAAAGACATTATTGGCTGGAGCCAAAGAACAGTTGGCTCCTCGATTGCACACCTCTGAAGCGAGTCTTTTGTCCATAAAGGAAACATAGACTTTTTCTTCTCTAGGAGCTCCGCCTCCTTTCGCTTCTTCTCTAGCTCAGCTCGCTGCTTCTTGGTGATTTCTTCCGTTTCTTTTTCAGAAGTGTTATCCTTCGGGACAGGCTTCTTGGGAATCATGACATAGACATCATCTTCATTGTCTGTGTCGTATTCACCAATCTTCTTCTTCTTTTTATCTTTGTTACTGACCGAAGCTTCATTACCCTTCGGTTCAGCAACTGGTTTTGAGCCAAAAGGAGGAGGTTGCATTGACTCTTTCTCTCCCCTTGTTTCGGTTGGACCCCAGTCACCGGAACACCCTCGATACAGCTGAGAACGTCCAGTGTTGGTCTGAGCTTGTCTGTCAAATGCCTTCTGACAGTGATAGTGATAAGCGAATCTTTAGCCTCAATGCGATGAAGAAGGATGGAGTGAACATCTGCAGCATAACTCCGGATAACCTCCCTTTCTGACTTGAGGTCGTTAATCTCAGCATTAGCAGTATGCAGGTTGTGTGTTTGCAGTTTAAGCTGGGCTGTACGTCTGTCAAGCTCGTCCATAATCCGATTTTCCATAGCTAAGTCTGCTTCCAGTTGAGTTAAGCGTTCGTTGACATTATCATGGAGCGATTCATTAGCTTCTTCAATGGCATGGCGTGCCACTACAATGTCGGAGCACTCAGATTGAAGTGTCTTTTGAAGATTCTCTACTGAAGTGTTGACGGTTTCAACATTCTTGGCAGCAGCAGCCTGCAAGGAATCTAGAAACAAGTGAGCTTGTGAAACTAGTTTGTCGACTTTTGCGGTCGTTTCCTTGCACTCCTTAGTAGAGGCATCACCAGCAAGAGAATCCTGTTGACATTGGGAAGTGGAGGCTTCAATAGCCTTGGCTGCAGCAGATAAAGAGGCACTATGTTCGGCAACGACCAAAGAGAACAAGGCTTTTAATGCAGTGTCTGAATAAGCTCCAGAGGAAGAGGAGGAAAGCAGTTGATCAAGCTTGTCGTTTACTGCCTTGAGATGACGTTTGGTGATAGGCTCATCGTCATCATCCTCACTCTGTACGCGATAAGGACTGAAATTTGTGGAATCGAATTCCAAGTCCTCACCGCCTAAAATAGGGGTTATTTCAGTAGATTGTGTAGGAGACAAGGGTTTTGAAGAAGGTGAAGGTTCGGTTGTGAAAGTAGGTTCGATTACAGGTGGATTGGGAACAGTAAATTCTGGTTTAGTGGTGGTAGTGGTAGTGGTTGTATCTGTGAAAATAGGAGTGGGAATGGGAATTATAGTGAACGGTTGAGAGGTGGTTATTGGAGAGATAGGAGGGATAAAAACTGGAATGGTAACAGGTGGAGGTGAAGGAGGAAAAGAACGAACCGGAATTTATGGAGTAGGGGAGCGAGGTGGAGTATCCCCTCGGCCCGAAGCCTCTTCATCAGAGCTTTCGCTCTCAGATTCTGAAGGAAGTGCGTTCTTCTGCGTAGGAGGAACATATTCTGAATCCGAATCACTGGAGGATTGAATAATAAGTCTCCTAGCGGGATTCTTCTGCTTTTTGGGTTGAGGTTGGGAAGTAGCAGCTTTATCAGTTTTTCGCTTCTTGGGGGTCTGCCCCTTGGTTGGTTTTGTGACCGGTCCCTCCTTCTGTGTTTCAGGCTTCTTACCCCTCTTGGCTGGCTTGTCAGCCTCTTCAATGGAACGAAGCATTGCCGGCGTAAGCTCTCTTGGACCAATAGATGGACGCTTCCTGTACTGTTGAAGAACATTACTCGATGCTGAAATACGACCGAGCATAGCTTCAGGAATAGGTCCGATGAATGAAAACTTTGTTGGATCAGTGACGATGATTTTCGTCGTGTGAAAAGTGGCAATAGAGGAGATCAAGGAATCCGCCATTATTGGGACATGATGACGATCCATTGCCCATTTGGTGATGAGAGACCAGAAACGCCCACATGAAATCTCAGAATGCCTGGGTGAAGAAACCAGGATTTGAACCAACGGCTGCCAAATAATGGACCCATAATCGAGGTTAAGGCCATTGTACAACCCATACATCACCGTTATGAATGACTTGCTCGCACCGTCAGAACCAACGCTCCTCTCAGACAATCCCTTGAACAATAGCGTGAAAAGGCCATTCCATTGAGGAGGAAGGCAGGACTTCTTGAACTTGGTGACAGTTGTTAGGGTTTCAGTATACCCCATCTGATAGAACATAGTGAACAGTTGACCAGTGGTAATGGAATCAGGGTTTACCAGAGATGGTTCTTGAGAAAGACCAATTAGGGCACATAATCGACTCTTGGAGATAGAGATCTTCTCATCGTGAAGTTCAAAGTGAATCCTTTCATTAGCCTTGTCGTAGAATGCAGTAGAGTAGACAAAAGACAAGAACGACATAGGAACTGTGACATCCCCAAAATCTCGGCCAGAAAAGACCGATTTTCATTTATGCTTTTAAAATAATTTTAGAGTAAATCCTTTTGATTTGAAAGAGTTGCGGAATTTGTTCCCAAAAAAAAAAATATGATAAAATAATATTTACCAAAGCATTTCATAAAGAAATGTATTTTCATTATGTAATCAAAACTCAGGATGTCATGTTCTGATACAAACCATAAAGCATAAACGATAACATTACATGTCATTCAACAAATATATACATATACAGACTTGTAAACAAATAAACTTGATGGTTCATCCATCCTATGCCCTTGCGTCACTACCTGTAATACAAATAAACTGAGTGGGTCAGGCTTGGGAGCCTGGTGAGCATGTAGGGTTTTCAACCCACAATAAGTAATTAACTTTATTTTCATTAACCAACAATAACCTAATTACCCATTCCCGTTATTCTCACTTTATGTCCCTAAAACAACTAACACAAGGGACCTAGTCTAAGAATATTTCATCGGGGCGACAACACATGCTTTGGGGGTTCCTCAGCAATATAAGTCAAATAAGACAACCATGAAGGGGATGGAATACAGCGAATGAACACCCAAGTTCATTAACACCTACAGGTTATGAGCCTGCTAGCATTCCACTGGACTGTCTAGAAAAGTCCGTGGTCGTCATCTAAATTCCGCTAGATGACAGGATCAAAACAACATCGAGGCCTCTCATCTGTTTATTACACACCAACTATCTACCCATGTTCTACCCAACATATTAGTAGATAAAATATACATTTTTATACATAGTTTTAAAACCTATATAGAATGCTCAATCAATACATTTTCCACATAACAGATGAGGCACACACACACACATAACACGTATTTCATAGAGAAATAATCAGATCTATAAGATAGAAGAAAGTGAATATACATTCACACACATAACAACAAAATATACACATAACACATATTTCATATAAAATACTTCATAATTATGCGTTAGAAGAAAGTAACTACACACTCACTTGATCAGAAGATGATCGGACAGCACTCCGGCTTACAAAAATAGTATTCTTCGGCAGATCTGGAAGATCTCCACAAAAATCGAACTTCTCACGGGCAGAACTTCGGCTTGGGAATCGCACTTCTCGGGATCTCGAGAGCGTAAAACTTCCTTCTTAACTTGGATATGAGATCTGGGGTGTCGGGATGGCTTCAGGGGTTTACACGCAGAGCTTCAGCACGAAAAAGAGGAGAATTGAGCAATTATGCCCGAAACCCTCGCATCCTATTTATAGGAGGCTGAAGCCTTGCAGTACGCTGGGCGTACAGCCGTACGCGGGGAGTACGCGTCCGAATTCGTCACTGCATGCATCATCCAAAGAACTCAAGTGCGAGGCGTGTGATGCTTCGCTGTATGCTAGGCGTACGCAAGTACGCTGGGCGTACTTCAGATGAGTCCGATGACTCCCCTTCGGATAATACCGGATTTATTAATTAAATTTAAATATTAATTATTTAATAAACTTCGGAAATTCATATCTTCTTCATACGAACTCCGTTTTCGACGTTCTTTATGTCCACGCGTAGGTGAGACTATGCTCTACAACTTTTGTTTAGACTCTGTCGGCTAATTTTGACTTTATTTTTATTATTTATTTTTAGTAGGCCCGGACAGGAAAACTTCGTTATAAATTCATAACTTCTTCGTCCGACGTCCGTTCTCGCCTAAATTTTCATCGTTTCGCTACTAACAACGAGATCTTCGATTCTCGTTTAGATTGGTTCGGCTAAAAACCGCTCGATCTCAAATCGAATATTTCGGGCTGCATACCGCTAAGTCGAAACTTCAAAAAATCATAACTTCCTCATACGAAGTCAGATTTGGGCGTTCTATATATATTCGGAAACCTCGTTTCAGCCACTACAACTTTATGCAAAGATATTGAGTTTATTTTACACTTAAATTTTGACGCTTATTTTATTCTTAATTAATCAAATCACATAATTAAGCAATTAAGCACGAGCCACATAATACATAAATAGTACGCTCTTATTATTTCAAAACGGGTTACAAAGGTTAGCCTAGACTATTACATCAACGAAAATGCCTTGCCTGGAAACGTGGGCGTTACAATTCTCTCCCCCTTAGGATGATTCCGTCCCTGGAATCACACATCAACAAACAAATGTGTATAGCGACTCAACATGTCACTCTTCGTTTCCCAGGTGAGATTTGGCCTATTCGAATGTTTCCAACGAACAAGCACTAATTCGACCATCTTGCTTCGAAGCTTCTTAGACTTTCGATCAACAATTGCCTCAGGTTCTTCAATTAACCTCTTGTTTTCATCAATCCTCAATTCAGAAATTGGAATTATATCGGGAACTTCTCCCGTGAACTTCCTCAAATAACACACATGAACAGTGTTGTGAATTCCATTCAGTTCTTCTGGTAGTTCAAGCTTGTAAGCTTGGTTCCCAATCCTCTAAAGAACTTTAAACGGTCCAATAAACCTTGGACTCAACTTTCCCCTTTTACCAAATCTTATAAGTCCCTTCCATGGCGAGACTTTAAGCAAAACTGAATCTCCGAATTCAAAAGTCATCGGTCTTCGCTTCTTGTCAGCATAGCTCTTTTGACGATCCTGAGCTGCTAACATTCTTTCTCTAATTATTTTCAACTTTTCAATGGTTTGATGGACCATCTCGGGACCCATAAACTGCTTTTCTCCTGCCTCAAGCCAACAAGACGGCGTACGACACTTATGTCCGTACAAAGCTTGATAAGGTGCCATCTTCATGCTCGAGTGGAAACTATTATTGTAGGAAAATTCTACCAAAGGTAAATGTTCATCCCAATTACCTAGGAATTCCAAGGTACATGCTCTCAGCATATCTTCAAGTGTTTGTATTGTTCTTTCACTATGACCGTTAGTCTGCGGATGGTAAGCTGTACTTAAACACAACTTGGTACCCATTTCCTCTTGTAGACTTTTCCAAAACCTTGAGGTGAAATGGCTATCACGATCTGATACAATTGTTAACGGAACACCGTGAAGCCTCACAATTTCCTTCACATAAGAATTCGCAAGCTTATCCATAGACCATTTCTCCTTGGCTGCTATGAAATGCGCACTCTTAGTGAATTGATCAACGACCACCCACATCATGTCGTGACCATTCTTTGTTCGGGGTAGTTTAGTGACAAAATCCATAGCAATGTCTTCCCATTTACCCATAGGCACAGGTAAAGGCTCTAAACTCCCATATGGTTTCTGATGCTGTGTCTTGACTCTTGCACAAGTCACACACTCGGCCACATACTTTGCAACATCAAGCTTCATCGTCGGCTACCAGTAGTAGGGTTTTAGGTCCCTATACATTTTAGTGCTACCAGGATGAATCGAGTACATGGTCTTGTGAGCTTCTTCCATCAGAAGATCTCTAATTCCTCTGGACATAGGTACCCAAATCCGATCTTGGAACACCTTCAGTCCGTGACTGGTTATACCGAACACTAACGTTCTACCCAAACGTTCCGCCTTTCGGTCATTCTTCTCTAAAGCTTCTTCTTGAGCTTTCTTTATACTCTCAACAATTGTCGAGACAACTTCTATTCTCAACGCTCTTGGCCTTTTCCTCTCAATATTGACTTTCCGACTAAGAGCATCAGCAACAACATTAGCTTTACCAGGTGGTAAAGTATCTCACAGTCGTAGTCCTTGAGTAACTCTAACCAGCGTTGTTGCCTCATATTTAACTCTTTCTGATTAAAGAGATATTGGAGACTCTTATGATCAGTGAAAAGTTTACACTTCGTGCCATAGAGGTAATGCCTCCATATTTTCAAAGCGAAAACTACCGCTGCCAACTCCAAATCACGAGTCGGGTAATTCTTTTCATGCTCCTTTAGTTGTCGAGATGCATATGCTATCACCTTTTCTCTTTGGGTCAAAACACAACCCAATCCAACCCCAGACGCATCGCTATAAACAGCGAAGTCTTCAACTCCATCGGGTAGAGAAAGTATTGGTGCCTCACATAGCCTCTTCTTTAGCTTCTCGAATGCTTCTTTATGCTTATCACTCCAAGCATAAGTAGCTCCTTTGTGGGTCAAAGTTGTTAATGGAGTAGCGATTGAAGAAAAGCCTTGGATAAACCTTCGGTAATATCCGGCTAATCCTAAAAAGCTTCGGATCTCCGTGGGACTTTTCGGTTGTTCCCACTTCATTACAACTTCAATCTTTGTTGGATCAACCATTATCCCTTCTTGGTTGACCACGTGACCCAAGAATTGGACTTCTCGAATCCAAACATCACATTTGGAGAACTTTGCATACAACTTCTCCTTCTTCAAGACTTCCAACACTTCTCGCAAGTGTCTACCATGCTCCTCTTGGCTTTTCGAATAAATCAGAATATCGTCTATGAATACTATCACGGATTTATCAAGGAACGGATTACAAACCCTATTCGTTAAATCCATGAATGCTGCTGGAGCATCGGTTAGTCCAAACGACATAACCAAGAACTCGTAGTGTCCATATCTAGTTCTGAATGCAGTCTTCTCGATATCTTACTCTCTTACTTTTAGCTGATGATATCCTGACCTTAGATCGATCTTCGAGAAATAAATTGAACCTTGAAGTTGATCGAACATGTCATCAATCCTCGGCAACGGATATCTATTCTTTATTGTTGCCTTGTTCAGCTCTCTGTAATCAATGTACATTCTCATACTTCCATCTTTCTTCTTTACGAATAACACCGGAGCTCCCCAGGGTGATGAACTAGGTCTAATGAAACCTTTGTCCAATAACTCCTGAAGTTGCATCATCAGCTCCTTCATCTCCGTCGGTGCTAATCGGTAAGGTGCTTTTGCTATTGGCGTGGTTCCTGGTAACAAGTCAATATGGAATTCCACTTGTCGATCAGGCGGTAATCCAGGAAGATCTTCGGGAAATACTTCCGGATAATCACACACCACTGGTATACTCTGCATCACCTTCTTTTCCTTCTTAGCATCGATCACGAATGCTAAATATGATGTACACCCCTTGGTCAAACACTTTCTAGCTTTCATTAGGTAAATGATTCCAGAATTTACTTGTCGTTTGTCTCCATACACCATAAACGATTCCTTCCCAGGCAGGTTTACTTTTACTATCTTCTTCTTGCATAATATTTCGGCATCATTGGCGCTAAGTCAATCCATTCCCAACACGATGTCGAAACCATTAAGTTCGATAGGCAATAATTCCTTGTGAAACTTATTCCCATTAAGGTTGATTAAGATGTTTTTCATACGATGGCTAACAGGTACAAACTTGCCACTAGCAACTTCGACTAATAAAGCATTATCTAGTCTATCAATAGGCAAAGCTAGTTTTCTACCAAACTCATGCGAAATAAAGGAGTAGTTGGCTCTAGAATCAAACAAAATTTGAGCAGGTAATTCGTTTACGAGAAAGGTACCTGAAGCGACATCAGCTTCATCTTTGGCAGCCTCAAGTGTCATCTGGAAGGCTCTCGCCTTCGGCTTTGGTGGAATGTTGGGCTTAGCTGCCTCCTTCTTCTTCGGACAGTCTTTCAAAATATGCCCCTCTTCATTACAACCAAAACACATCCTCTTGTTGTTCGGACACTCATTGGCAAAATGCCCAATTTTTCCGCACTTGTAGCAGGTTACGTCCTCACTACATTTTCCAAAGTGCTTCTTCTTGCACTTATCACACCACTTCGCTTCGCCTCCTTTTCCTCCACCAAACTTTTTTGAATCAGATTTCAAAAATTTGCTTTTCTTACCGGAACCAGATGTTCCCTCAAACTTTCTCTTCTCACCAACCTCAACCTTGTTGGTGGTTCTCCCTTTAATCATGTTCTCAACAGACTTGGCAACCCAGATAGCTGCCTCTAGAGTATGTGCCTGACGTACCGGCACCTCGTACTCCCATGGGAGTCCTTTAGCGTATCGGTCAACCTTTGTCAGCTCGTCTGGCACGATGCGCAAAGCAAACTCCATCTTATCGGTAAAGTTATTAGTGTATTCATCAACTGACATGTTGCCTTTCGTCAATGCCAAAAACTTATTCTCCAACTCCAACAGATTTTGAGCCGAGCAGAACTTGCGTTTGAACTGCACCAAGAATTCTGCCCATGTCAATTGCAGTGGCTCATTAGGGCTTAAAGTCTTCCCTAGAGTGTTCCACCAACGAACGGCTCCACCTCGGAACTGACGCACTGCGTACGTGGTCTGCAACTTGTCTCTGCAGCCACAAGTCATAAAGGCCAATTCCATCTCCGAGATCCAATCCATAACTCCGATCGGATCCTCCTTTCCATTGAAGGTCGATGGTTTGCAAGTTAGAAAGTCCTTGTACTTGCATCCCATTCCATCATTCCTTCCATCATGGTTGTTTTGCCTAACTATCGGTGGGTTGGCTTGACCAACAGACCCACTGAAGTTTCCACCTTCCGAGTGCCCTTCATTTAATTCGGACTCTTCCACACGAATTGACAGTTCTTCACGATTCTGTTGAAGCAACTGCCTAGTCTCCTCCATTTGACGATCCAACATCGTTTGAATCATCATTTGTACACCAGCCATTGTTATTGGCTCAGGTGCTGCTGCTATGACAGGTATTTGCTCAATCACTGGTGGTTGATTCATGTTTTCATCAACATTTCCATGTCCACTTCTTGTTCTCACCATTTTTGATCTACACACCAAATAAGGTGAAATTAGATCCTCATTCACAATAGATATTCAAATCATCCTTATTACTCCGAAACGTTTACATGCTAGTTCTAATATCGTAGACGTACGCTTAGAATCCTACACACATAAGGTTTCTAGATCCGGTCGGCAACAGACCATAGATCCGAACAAATAATATCATATATGGCAACATATAACATTTAGCACATAAAGCATTTTAGGCAACTTTCCTAAAATAAACTAGTGCTAGTGTCTAAAACATAACCGACATACATCTCAAAATTTCACTTAGCATTTTAAGTTTAAGTCTAGAAATCCTACAAATTCCTAGTTCGCTTAAACTAATGCTCTGATACCAACTGTGACATCCCCAAAATCTCAGCCAAAAAAGACCGATTTTCATTTATGCTTTTAAAATAATTTCAGAGTAAATCCTTTTGATTTGAAAGAGTTGCGGAATTTGTTCCCAAAAACAAAATATGATAAAATAATATTTACCAAAGCATTTCATAAAGAAATGTATTTTCATTATGTAACCAAAACTCGGGATGTCATGTTCCGTTACAGACCATAAAGCATAAACGATAACATTACAAGTCATTCAACAAATATATACATATACAGACTTGTAAACAAAATAACTTGATGGTTCATCCATCCTATGCCCTTGCGCCACTACCTGTAATACAAATAAACTGAGTGGGTCAGGCTTGGGAGCCTGGTGAGCATATAGGGTTTTCAACCCACAATAAGTAATTAACTTTATTTTCATTAACCAACAATAACCCAATTACCCATTCCCATTATTCTCATTTTATGTCCCTAAATCAACTAACACAAGGGACCTAGTCTAAGAATATTTCATCGGGGCGACAACACATGCTTTGGGGGTTCCTCAGCAATATAAGTCAAATAAGACAACCATGAAGGGGATGGAATACAACGAATGAACACCCAAGTTCATTAACACCTACAGGTTATGAGCCTGCTAGCATTCCACTGGACTGTCTAGAAAAGTCCGTGGTCGTCATCTAAATTCCGCTAGATGACAGGATCAAAACAACATCAAGGCCTCTCATCTGTTTATTACACACCAACTATCTACCCATGTTCTACCAAACATATTAGTAGATAAAATATACATTTTTATACATAGTTTTAAAACCTATGTAGAATGCTCAATCAATACATTTTCCACATAACAGATGAGCCACACACACACACATAACACATATTTCATAGAGAAATAATCAGATCTATAAGATAGAAGAAAGTGAATATACATTCACACACATAACAACAAAATAAACACATAACACATATTTCATATAAAATACTTCATAATTATGCGTTAGAAGAAAGTAACTACACACTCACTTGATCAGAAGATGATCGGACAGCACTCCGGCTTACAGAAATAGTATTCTTCGGCAGATCTGGAAGATCTCCACAAAAATCGAACTTCTCACGGGCAGAGCTTCGGCTTGGGAATCGCACTTCTCGGGATCTCGAGAGCGTAAAACTTCCTTCTTAACTTGGATATGAGATTTGGGGTGTCGGGATGGCTTCAGGGGTTTACACGCAGAGCTTCAGCACGAAAAAGAGGAGAATTGAGCAATTATGCCCGGAACCCTCGCATCCTATTTATAGGAGGCTGAAGCCTCGCAGTACGCTGGGCGTACAGCTGTACGCGGGGCGTACGCGTCCAAATTTGTCACTGCATGCGTCATCCGAAGAACTCAAGTGCGAGGTGTGTCATGCTACGCTGTACGTTGGGCGTACGCAAGTACATTGGGCGTACTTCGGATGAGTCCGATGACTCCCCTTCGGATAATACCGGATTTATTAATTAAATTTAAATATTAATTATTTAATAAACTTCGGAAATTCATATCTTCTTCATACAAACTCCGTTTTCGACGTTCTTTATATCCACGCGTAGGTGAGACTACGCTCTACAACGTTTGTTTAGACTCCGTCGGCTAATTTCGATTTATTTTTATTATTTATTTTTAGTAGGCCCGGACAGGAAAACTTTGTTATAAATTCATAACTTCTTCGTCCGACGTCCGTTCTCGCCTAACTTTTCATCGTTTCGCTACTAACAACGAGATCTTTGATTCTCGTTTAGATTGTTTCGGCTAAAAACCGCTCGATCTCAAATCGAGTATTTCGGGTTGCATACCGCTAAGTCGAAACTTCAGAAAATCATAACTTCCTCATACGAAGTAAGATTTGGGCGTTCTATATATATTCGGAAACCTCGTTTCGGCCACTACAACTTTATGCAAAGATATTGAGTTTATTTTACACTTAAATTTTGACGCTTATTTTATTCTTAATTAATCAAATCACATAATTAAGCAATTAAGCACGTAACACATAATACATAAATAATACGCTCTTATTATTTCAAAACGGGTTACAAAGGTTAACCTAGACTATTACATCAACGAAAATGCCTAGCCTGGAAACGCGGGCATTACAGGAACAACTTCAACTTTTGTCAGTGCGTTGACGAGTGGTGATTATTTGAGACACTCAACCACATACAACATATAGGGCTCATATACGAATGGAGTGAGATCAATGATCAGGTTCTGTTGGGGTTTGATAGTGAGTAGGGGTTGATGAACTGAGGTATCGTGAACTGATGAGGATTCTGCCATTGTAGTAGCTTGGAGAAGATGATGAATAGTCGCAGAGAATCACCGGGTTTCTTTGAGAGAATTTTGGAAGTGATAAAGGATGAGAGTGTACCGTTCCAATTCCTTTTATATGTATAATGAGGAGAGAGAAAAATTTGGCTGAAATCTTGGATTATCTCAGCAATAGCGCCTGAGTTGATGGGTGGGCAGTTGACGCAGGAGAGAGAAAAGGCGTTTCCCTTTTACACGCCCTTTCATAAAACTCACTTTTTCAAATCGCCAAACCGTTTGGATAGCTGCTGAGTCAGCGTCCACTTTATCCCAATCGTTTCTCCTTATGACGCTTGAATCTCTGTGCCTTTAGCGCTTTAATGATCAATCTGAATCAGAACTAGAATTTGGAAAATTAAAAATTTCCGTGCATAGGGTGTAAAAGATAAAGAAATAAAACGAGATTTTAGGGATTATATGTGATGTCGTAATCTGACATGAAACAATTGATTCTGGGCAAAAATCGCTTCCTTCAAAGTCAAGAGAGACATTAAAGTGCTTGCTTGGTTTCCCATTGAATAACGATCAATAACTTTTTGAGAAGTTTTGAAAGGCTTCTTTTAAAGGTTAAAGAGGGTGGCTTTCGCTTCAATTCATAATTTCGATACTTAACATAAGACCGAAACTGAATGAAGTACTTGTGAGATCATTGTGGTCTGTTGAACAAGTAGGTATGATAAACTTTATAGTGACCAGAGAAGAATGAAAATCTCAAAAAAAAAATAAACTGGATCTTTTATGGTTAGAGAAGCCTTGGTGAGAGGCAAGCTCATAAAGATCACGCAAAAGAAAAAGAGATTTCATTGGGTAACAAGTAAGAGCTTTAATTGTTTATTTCACCGTCAATTCATTAGTGGCGTTGAACTTTGGGTTTCACTTAGTACATAGTGGCATGAAACTAAGATCATGAACACGGACTTGGCATAACCATAAACCTCAGTGGTTAAAACTGAAAGTCTCAGGGTTTATATTGATGAAATGAATTATAATGGAGAAAGATGATAGAGATGGGATAAGAAGCGAATGTACCTCTGCTTTACAGAAAAGAAGGACCAAGCAGAAAACTCAAAACTCAATATGAGCAAAGTAAGGTAGCTCAAGATTAGAGTGAATATGATAGCCTGTATTAGGAAAACATGATGGGTATAAATCATGTTATTAAGGCTTCACTCAAAATCAGTCGAGGCTTTGGTCAACATACAACAACATGCTTCTAGGGACTCCTAACTAATAAACCCATTAACCTACCTTAGCTTTGCCATCGAGAATCACACTTAAACAAAAACGCAAAAAAAAAACATTAGAAAAAAAATAAAAAACTATTTTTGTGTTTTGAGAGAATGAAGTATTTGAACAAAAAGAAAAATATTTTTGGATTTTATAAGAATTTTTATGAAATCAAGATAAAAAAAATGTTTTTGGAATTTTATAAGTAGAAAGGAAGTAATGAAAAGGTTGTACACAAGAAAACGGTTGAAATGCCTTAAAAAAACGAACGAGTTAAGAAGGACCAAACCCGAAATAGACCGAATGCTCGATTCATTACGGTTCATGGTCGAACTTCACCCGAAATAGACCGAACGTTCGGTTCATTTCGGTTCATTCCGGTTCGCTCTATTTCGCTTGTTACCGTTATGAGAGCGAAGGTAATTTCGGTACAGACTCGGCTTGCATAATTCCTAGGTCTTGTAGAATCTTATTGAAGCTTGCTTCGGGTAAGGCCTTTGTGAATATGTCTGCCAGTTGATCAGTCATTCTGACGAAGTGAATTTCTACGTTACCGTCTTCGACGTGATCCTTGATGAAATGATATCTCTGTGCTATATGCTTAGTCTTGGAGTGTTGCACTGGGTTGTGACAAATCCTGATTGCGCTTTCAGAGTCACAATATAGTGGGATTTTTTTCATGTTTAACCCATAATCCCGGAGTTGACTTTGTATCCATACGACTTGAGATGTACAAGATGCTGCAACAATATATTCGGCTTCTGCAGTGGATAACAAAACACAGGTCTGTTTCTTTGATTGCCAACTGACTAATTTACCATCAAGAAATTGACATCCTCCTGTGGTGTTTTTATGATCCAATCCACAGCCACCCAGATCAGCATCTGAAAATGCTTGAACGAAGAATCCTGAGTTGGCTGGATACCATAGGCCGGGAGAGGAGGTTCGCTTCAGATAGCGAAAGATGTTCTTCACAGCTTGAAGATGAGGTTCTCGTGGGTTGGATTGAAATCGTGCACAGTAACAGACAGAGAACATGATGTCAGGTCTACTGGTTGTGAGATACATCAGAGATCCAATCATCTTTCGATAGAGTGTTGTATCAGCTGTTGGTTTCTCCAATGATGGTGTGAGTTTAGTTCCAAAAGCCATAGGTACTTTCACTTTAGAATCTCCCATCATTCCAAACTTGGGTAGCAGAGTCTTGGTATATGCTTCCTGATTAATAAAGATGCCTTCGGGTCCCTGTCTAATGTTCAATCCAAGAAAAAAGTTAATTGGACCCATTGAGCTCATCTCAAATTTAGTTTCCATCAACTTTCTGAATTCAGCTGTTAAGCTTGGATTCGTGGAGCCAAAGATGATGTCATCAACATAAATTTGGACTATCATAAGGTGGTTACCTTCTCTATTACGAAAGAAGGTTGGGTCAACCGAACCTTGTTTGAATTTAGACATTTTTAAGAAGCGTGTGAGAGTTTCATACCAGGCTCTGGGAGCTTGTTTGAGGCCATAGACAGCTTTGTCAAGGATATAACAATGATTGGGATACTTCTTGTTCACGAATCCTGGCAGTTGCTCAACATATACGGTTTCTTCAAGTTCACCGTTGAGGAAAGCACATTTGATGTCCATTTAATAGACTTCAAAGTTCTTGTGAGCAGCGTACGCAAGAAAAATACGAACAGATTCCAATCTTGCCACAGGAGCAAAGGTTTCTTCATAATCAATTCCTTTTTCTTGACAATATCCTTTGACCACCAGTCTTGCTTTGTTACGAATGACATTCCCTTCTTTGTCCATCTTGTTTCTAAATACCCATTTGAGACTGTCAACCAAAGCCTCCTTTGGAGTTGGACTAAGACACCATACCTTGTTTCGTTCAATCTCATTTAACTCATCCTGCATGACTTGAACCCAGTCTGAATGATCAAGAGCTGAGTTAAAAGTCTTTGGTTCAATTTTAGAAACGAATGAATTGAACATGCAGAACTCTACTTTTGAAAAAAGTGCAGCCTGTTTCGCTTTGATTTGAGAGCGAGTTAACACTTTTTCTGAGGATTCCCTAATAATTTGAGTTTTAGGATGATCTTTGGTCCATTTGATAAGTGGAGGAAACTTTGGATCATAAATAGGATCCAGTTCAGCATGGATTTCTTCCTCCAGTTCAGACATGGTGTCATCATCACCAACATGGGTGCTCTCCCCCTCAAAGAATAAGTCCTGTTCAGGACTAATATTTGTATCTCCTTCATTGGTTGGAATTTCAGTAGAGCTTGATGTATTTGGCGATGAGTTCTCCCCTGGAATGAAGGACCTTGATCATGATGAGTAGAGGAAACCTCCCCCTGGACAGTAGGATGGCCACCAGAAGGTTCGGCTGCATCTGCGCCTTAAGTGTCTTTGGATTGATCTTTAGCCATCTTCTTAGCCGCATCGTCTATAACTTGTTTCAGATTATCAACTTTGTTGTCTTTTGCAGTTGATTCAGAGTCAATCGCCTGTTGAGGCTCATTAAACAAGAGCATGAATTGGTCAAAAAGATTCGAGATAGAGATAGTAACATGACCATTCTTTGGAAATATGTCTTGTGATGCATCTTCTGTTCGTTTCAACTTCTTAACAGAACTACCGTCAAAAGCGACATAGTATGTTTCTTCAATTTTCTTCGAGCATTTATTGAGAACTCTATACGCCTTGGAGTTCAGGGAGTAGCCTAAGAAAATTCCTTCATCTGCCTTGACATCGAACTTGTTTCGATTCTCTTTAGAGTTGAAAATGAAACATCTTGAACCGAACACATGAAAGAATTTCATGTTTGGTTTTCGATTGTTCAGGATCTCGTAAGGAGTAATTAAGAACCGTTTATTCAAGTATGTTCGATTCTGAGTATAACATGCAACCGCTATTGCATCTGCCCAGAAATACAACAGCAGGGACACGAAGCATAACATGGTACGAGTAGCTTCACATAGTGACCGATTTCTCCTTTCAACAATGTCATTTTGCTGCGGAGTATAGGGAGCTGAGAAATTGTGAGTCGTCCCTTTTTCAGCAAGAAAACCTTCACAGTCTTTGTTGTTGAATTCTAGGCCATTGTCGCTCCTTATATTACAAACTACATTTCTTAGTTGCGTCTCGATCTGTTTAATGAAGAGCTTGAGCTTTGGAGTAGCTTCATACTTTTTCTTGAGAAAGAAAATCCATGTAAACCTCGAGAAATCGTCCACAATAACCAGAATGTATTTGTTTCCCCCAATGCTTTCGATGGGCGAGGGACCACATAGATCAATGTGCAGTAATTCCAGTGGTTCTATCACCTTAGTATTGATAATAGAAGGATGACTCTGCCGACTCTGCTTTCCCGTTTCACATGCTGCACAGAGATGTTCTTTATCTAATTTTAGAACTAGTAGACCTCGAACGTGATCACCTAAGACCAACTTGTTGATGTCTTTGAAGTTCAGATGAGAGAGTCTTCTATGCCATAACCAGCTTTCATCGGAGTGAGCCTTTGTGAGTAAGCATACTGCTGGTTTACCTCTTATAGGATTGAGATTCAAAGGATACATTTCCCCTTTTCGTTTTGATTTCAACAGAATGTTGTTTGAGCTCTTTTCGAATATTTCTGAGCCTTCATCGTCGAATGACACTTTTAATCCGGTACCAACCACCAGCTGTGATACGCTGATGAGGTTGTGTTGGAGCCCTTCAACATATGTAACCTTCCTTATGGAGAACTCGCCATTAGTGATCATTCCATAGCCTTTGATAGTTCCAAAAGATTTGTTGCCATATTTTACAATACCACCATCTTTGAGTGAACAAAACTCTCTTAGTTCCTCCTTCCTTCCTGTCATGTGACGCCAGCAGCCACTATCGATGTACCATTCTTCGTCAAACTGCTCGTCACGAATAACCTGCAAAATATTAAGCAGATTTAGGAACCCAAAGTTTCTTGGGTCCTTGTGAGCCTTTTACAGGACAGGGAATAGTAATAGAAATATCAACCATATATGTATGTTTAATCAAAGTTGTTTCATCTTTTCTTTTAATGGTAAAAACTTTAATTTTTGTTGATTTAGGAGGACTGGGATTTTTGGCTGAGGAATTGGAATTTAGAGAATTGGATTTAGAAGAGACATTAGTTTCCCGGTTTTGTTGATCAGACTTGCAGGCATGAGGACCGAAATTGCTATTTTGTTTGCCATGGGATGAGGGACCGAAACTCTCCTTTCGATTGTTGTAGGATGAGGGACCGAAACCCTCCTTTCGGTTGTTGTAGGATTAGGGACCGAAACCACTCTTTCGGTTGTAGTAGGATGAGGGACCGAAACCGCTCTTTCGGTTGTTGATGGATGATGGACCGAAACTACCCTTTCGGTTGTTTTCATTCGAGGGACCGAAACTACCCTTTCGGTTCCTATCTGTTGAAGGACCGAAACCTTCCTTTCGGTTGGTATTGTGATGAGAAACGTAACTGTTCTTTTGGTTCCTTGAGTTTTCTTCTAATTTAGACTTCCTTTCAATCCTTACAAAATCAGGATTCTGAGAGTTCCAAAATCGCTTTCTTTCGGAGAGATTCTTCTTATATCTCAGATTTCTTTGATGCTTTTGATCAGCCACCTGTTTTGGATTTCTATGAATATTAGCCTTTCTTTTAGAAGCATGAGCACAACATTCACTCTTTGTTGAAGAAGTATCACTCGTGGTTTGCATCGGTTCGTGCAAAGAGGGTTTAGTTCCACTTATGCGCGGCACATTGTACTTTGTAGGCCCATTTAGTGGTTCAGGTATGTATCTACCTTTCAATCTCCATGAGGTTTTCTGAGAAAGACCCTTCGTCTCATCTGTGTTGTTTATTGGGGCCGACCAGAAGAATTCATCACATCTAGGGTTGTTAATCGGGTCAACCCGATCGGGTTTCGGGTTAAACGGGTCGGGTTAGTCGGGTTTTCACAAAAAATAATTTAACCCGGTACCCGACCCTATTAAGGTATGGGTTGGTCGGGTTCGGGTTAATCGGGTTTCGGGTTAATAGGGTTGGGTTAGCCGGGTTAGTCGGGTTAATACACTAAACACTTAATTTAAACATAATATATATGATTTTTTCAAGAGTGCAATCTGATATAAATCCAAACCATTTTTTTACTCTTTTTTTAACATCAAGAATGCATACAAATTGAAACAAATTAAAAATAAAAGATGATGGACCTCATGGTTATTACAACATACGAGAAAACATGCATATCACAATAGCTAAAAGAGTTCTTCCATTATAAATATTAAATAGATGAACTTTCAATCTCTAGATAGCGATCAACACCATGTAGTTTATTCATGTTTATAGTTAGTTTAAAGTAGAAATAACTATCAAAATAAAATCTTTACTTTCTCAGCCGCTCTAGTAATTTTGAGATGCGGAGGTTTTATATCTTTTTGGACTTCAACTTCACAAATGGGAGTTACTTGACCCTCATATGCTTCTAGAGTTACAAAAATTTACATTTTCAAAGGATTTGTAGTCTTTTTGTATAGTTCAAGTAAAGAGCAGTGAAATATGTAAAGGTTGTGAATTCCTAACCAGGTTATTCGGGTTGACCCGAAACCCGATTTTTTTGTAAAAATCAACC
Organism: Lactuca sativa; assembly: GCF_002870075.4. Classification (NCBI taxonomy): domain Eukaryota; kingdom Viridiplantae; phylum Streptophyta; class Magnoliopsida; order Asterales; family Asteraceae; genus Lactuca; species Lactuca sativa. Next base: position 123,331,692 of record NC_056627.2, read on the forward strand.
CTAAACCCGACCCTAACTACAAATCGGGTTTGTCGGGTTAACCCGATTTGGAATTCTAACCCCATTGAACCCGACCCTAATTACCTTATTCGGGTTAGGGTCGGGTCGGGTTAATCTGGTTCGGGTTTTTTTGACACCCCTAATCACATCCACCAACATTGTCTTCTTCTACCATAGCAATTAACTCTGCACTTTTTGTGGAGTGACTCTGGCACAGTGTAGACTTGATTTGGAGTAGTTTGAACCTTTTGGTACACAGCAGCTTTAGCTTTGAGAACTTTGGACTTATCGGTAGAGGAACGAGCAAACTCAACAGAGTTTTCAAAAATTAGGTTCTTATGGGACTTGGGTTCGTTTTTGGCTAATTCAGAACAGTCTACCAAATCTTCTACAAAAATTTCACTCATATCATCATCCTCATTAAGTTCAGATGTATTTTTAACATCAATTTTGTTTTTTGAACTTAAATTGGCACTCAAGGAGTCAAATTTTTGTATAGTTTCAGCTCTCAATTTCAATCTATCATTTTCATCTAACAGATTTTTGAGCATGTCCTTGTGGTCCTTGGACTTTATGTAGGATTCAATTTTGTCCAGACCTATTTTGTATGCTGGAGACACTTCATCAGAAGATACAACACTTTCACAGTTGTAGGCTTCAGCATCGATTTCATCCTCCTTAATTCAATGAAAGGTAAAATCATACGATGTATCTTCTTCCCTATTTCACAATCAAGATGCAACTGAGTGATGTTAAAATAGAGTCTCTTAGAAATTAAACAAAAAACATTTCTCTGTTTAAGAAGTTTAAGATTGTCTCTCTGCAAATAAATAGAATCATCTTTAGATCTAATTAACTCCTTTTCCTTCTGCTCAATCCACATTATTCGTTCCTCACTCTTTGAAGAAATCCTGCTGATTTGATCAGTTAGGTTAGAATTTGTGACACAGGTTTGGATGAGACTACTACTTATGCTTGAGAATTTTGACTTTAAATTATTTAATTCATTTTCATAATTATTAGCAGGTATTTTTAGAGAAGCAAGAATATTTTGTACCTTTTTGATCAACTCATCACATTCGTTGATCTGAGCACTAACAGGCTTGGCAGCAAAACATCTGTCCTCTCGCTCTCTTTCTTCTTCAACTCCCCCATCAGTTGTGTATCCTCTCATTCGGGATACACCCTAGGTCACTGCAAAGCATCTCCCCGTTGCCTGTTCTGCTTTTGCCAGCATAGCTTTTCCGTGAGTAGGCTTCCTTAATTCATCATCCTCAGAATCTGTGGACCAGACCTCCACACCACCAAACTCATCATTGTTATTCAAACCCTGCATAATCAAAGCATTCATGGTAGAGTTATTAACAGCAGACTTTCTTTTCTTTATTTCCTCCAATCTTCTCAGGAGACTCGCTTCCTCATATTCTTCGTTTGTCTTTTCTTCTTTCTTTCTCAGCATGCAGTCTTTAGCAAAATGATTTTTGCCTCCACAGTAATGACAGTCGAATCCTGAGTCTCCTCCAACTTTAGCTTCCTTCTTTGACTCTTCGGACTTTGACCCCATCTTTGGTTCCTCCTTGATCCTTTCAGCGCTATAACTTCCCTGCCAGTTTCGGTTCTTGTTGGCTGGGAATTTCTTCTTAATGAATTTTATGGGATTTGACACCATCATGGCGTATTCTTCACCAGTTAGATCAAAATCTGCAAGATCAAATTCCTCTTCTTCTTCAACCGAACTCTTTCCTTTGGAGACAAGAGCTAAAGAACCTAGACCCGAGACCACATTCGTTTACTTTGATAAAGCATTCTCATGGGATTTTAAAATACCCACCAGTTTTGCCAGAGAGTAAGACTTGAACTGTTCATGAGCTTTGACAATTGACACAACAGCCATCCATTCAGGTTTGAGGCCATTCATGAAAGTGACCTTTTGTTCAATTACCTTTCTTTCAATTCCTTGCTTTATCATCTTACTCAAAAGATGATTGAAGCGATCGAAAGTTTGAACAAGTTTTTCTTCAGGCTTCTGCTTAAAGTCACCAAACTCAGATAACAAGAGAGTTTGGATAGAGTGTTCCAGATCTTCATCTGTGGAATATAATTCCTTCAATCTATCCCAGATCTCCTTAGCTGTAGCACAAGAACTCACTAAACGAAATGTATCCGATTGCAGCGCAAACTGTATCATCCTCAAAGCTTTGATGTTGCATTGAAACTTCTCTTTTTCATCCTGAGGAATGTCTTTGACGTCATTGACAACCTGATTGTATTCTTTCTGTGTTTTAACAACCTTTGATGTGCTTGAGTGAGCGAATGGGCCTAAAGTGATTGCTTCCCAGATTAGATACCCATTGTCCTCCGATCCAATCACGTAGTCTTCAAAGTGATGCGTCCAAACTTCATAGTCTTGTGTATACAAGATTGGTATTCTTGTTGTAGACCCTATGTTGTTGGAGATATTGATCGGATTGGTTTGTGAATCATCCATGGACATTGTAAATACTTTTCATCGATAACCTGTAAAAGATCAGTCTTGTAATATTTCGTTAGGGTTAGATTAACAATTAATGAGATACGTCAATAAAGAGTAATGCGGAATTAAAACCCTATGAACTTCTTCAGCAGAAGAGGTGTGCATGGATTACACAGTCTCCTGATCTGATACCAATTGATGAATTCGCAACTCTTAGATCAATTAGATCTTTCACAAGTACGATAAAAGTAATAAAACAATTTAAGATCAATACGAGTATGAACACATAACATAATCAAACTTATGCTTATGATTCAAACTAAGTCACGCCTCAGCAGAGCTCGATGAAGAACTTCCGCTGTAGAGGCGAGCTAGGGTTTACAGAAGATGTGAAACAAAAACAATGAAAGCGATAACATCTAAGTCTGCATGCATGCAACTTATATACTAAACCCTAATACAAACTTGTGCACGGCTGGACAGGCCCAATACCGGCATTCAAACTAGGCTACGGACTGAGCCCATGACGCAACCCAATAGACTCAACAGTTGTGTGTAGCTTGTTGGGCGGAAAAGCCGCTGCCACCACCGTGAGGTCCGCTGCCACCATAAGCCGCCATGGGTGCGTGTTGATGTAGTTAGTGTGTGTGTTTATTCTTGGTTAAGTCATTGTAAGCTGTATCTAGCTAAAGAATAATGAAAAGAAACCCAATAAAGCCCTAATTGACATAAAAGGCCAACAAATTGATAAATGGGCTAATATTTGGATTGGAAAACCCCTAATGCCAATGAAACCCTAACTTTAAGAATTATTCGGGTCACACACACGAGAATTATTTAATAACTTGGAATATTAAATAATAATCAATGGCGGAAATTAATCTAAGCAATATTGGACTTAATGGATTAAGTCCTTAATGGGTTAAGTAGGAAACTTAACCTTAATCGTCATTTTATGTGAAACCCTAATTTCACATGGGTGTATTGTTGGGCCTTGATGATTGTGTTATTAATGGGCCATCCAAAGTCAAGCAAATGGACTAAAATATTTAATGGGCCTAGGGTAAGGCCTATGTAAGGGGTTTGGGCCCAATTTGGAAAATTGGCCCATAGATGGGCCATAGTTTGGGCCGTAATCATTATATGATGTTGGGCCATAGAATGAGACCATGTATAGGCCTAGGCCCAATTTAGAAAATTGGGCCATGTGTTAGGCTTTAATTCCTAATTGACTTTGAGCCTATGGATTGGGTTTTGGGCTTGAATAAGCCAAGCTAGGGGTAATGTAGTAATTACCCAAAGAATGTACTTATGCTTATGTAGTGGGACCCAATTATTAATTGGGTGATGTTTGATATTGGCAATTCGAGAATCTGTCAGCTAGCAGCTGGGGTTGAGTCTGCAGGACTTCAGCAGTGTGGGATTGTGTCTACGAGACTTCAGCAGTGTGATGTGAGTTACCTTCCAGTAACGGTGGGTCTACGGCCACAATGTCGGCCCACCAGTAGGAGTTGTATGTTAGATTATTGTCTTTGTGATATCATCTAGGTTTGCTGCTACCTGATATGTTATATGCTAGCACGATATGTTATATGTGATAGTAGTAGAGTTCGGTTGTTAGGACCGAAGGGTTGGTCAGACACCCTAGATATGTCTGACAATATGTGATGATACATTTATATGCTGGCATGATATTTATATGTGATAGTGGTAGTAGAAGGGGAATAGTCCCTAAGTTCGGTTGTTAGGACCGAAGGGTAGTTCGGACACCCCAGATATGTCTGATAGTATGTTTATGCTATGATATATGTGATAGTAGCAGCAGGGGGTGGAATAGTCCCCGAGGGTCGGTTGTTAGGACCGACGGGTACGTCAGCACCCTAGAATGGCTTGACACGGGTAGGTCGGCACCCCAGAATGGCCGTACCGGGTAGGTCGGCACCCCAGAATGGCCATATCGGGTAGGTCGGGCACCCCAAAATTTCCCGACAGTATGTATGCTTTGTGATTGTATGGTATGTGGTATGATGGGGGAACTCATTAAGCTTTGTGCTTATGGTTTACAGTTTTGGTTTCAGGTACTCGTTTTCAAAGGAATGAGCCGGCTTGATCGCAGCGCATCACACTATGTTTTCTGCACATGAGATCTTTGGGATTACACTCTGATATGGTTTTATGATAATATGTTTTGAAAATTGACACTTTAGTTTGACACGAGATACTATAAGAACATTTTTATACTGATGGTTTTATGTAATAACTTAATTAAAACGAAATTTTTGGCCTTGAAAATTGGGATGTTACAAGTTGGTATCAGAGCCTTGGTTTGTGGGATTCAGACATACTCTCGGGTGTGTTTGAACTTAAACTAAGGGCTTGGTATGAAAATTTTCAAAAGAAAAACCATTTTATAAAAAAAAGAGTTTGAAAAGAATCTGAAAAGAGAAAAAGAACTTTGAGAAGAACAAAGTGTGTGATGCGTGCAATCAGCCGAGCTCAAGTAAGTTTTCCCCAAGATACACATACATGTTATGATATCTTATGTTACGATATGATTATAAGAACTGCATGCTAGATTAGAGATAAGAATCTAGGAGGATGCCTTATATGCCTATTGTATGTGCTTGTAGACTTGCATGCTAGTACTGATCAGTCAGTAATAAGATAACTTGTTTAGGTTATGCCTAATTATATGAGCCTTTGAATTGCGTTTACAGATTCTCGATTAGAGGAAAGAATGATTTGAATGGATTATGATGGTTAGATTTTCCATTGTCTGAATGTTGCTTGCTTTGTGCTTTGTGGGACTCTTTCAGTGAGTTCGGGAACCTAGGGAAGCCTAGGATATATTTTAGTGAGTTAGTAGTGAGGTTCAGCGAGACTTGGGTGTCCAGTTTGAGGAAGTGACTTGGAGGATTCGGGAGGATTGCTGAGAAAAGTATGGATAGGTGTGGAAGGTAGTATTGGGCCCGTACTACTGAAAGCACATGATCCATACTCGAATCAGTGAGAGTCTTGGAGAATCTAAGAAGCTTCAGGGAAGAGTTGTGACCCAGTTTGGGGACAGAGGATGTTCCAGTTTGCAGCTTAGCCATTGGCAAGCGAGTTAGTGAGCGTGACAGGGTGTCAGACCCTGAAGGATATGATTTCCAAGAGTTGCAGATACGGGATCGATTTGGAGCACTTTGAGAAGAGAGGTTCATACCAGGTACGTATGGTTGAGGGTCGCGGGAAGATACCCGTCACCTCTGATCATCGGGTGAAAGGCCAGCAGGGCCAGAGTCAGTGCAATGCGTACAAGAGAGTACACGAGGGAGTTTGTCACTCCAAGTGTTTAGGCTGCCATAGGTGTGGCAGGGTTGGTCATGTCTGCAGAAGGTGACCAGTATTTCCCCAGACATTGCGAGTATGTCATCTTCTATTGCTACTAGATGGATGTTGGGGATACGTATCACGTTAGAATTGTGAGTGAGTTGGATAACTCAGACCTCGGGTCGGTTTTTCTGCTAGTGTTTGGGTTACCAAAGATCATATATGCCATCCTGCATGTCGAAAAGTCCTTGATGAACCCACAGAGGGATGCATCTTGCGGAGCGGGTTCCACGTGTACCATTATCATTCTGGATCTTTGTCGAGATCTATACATGAGTATTGTTTGGAAGATCCTTGGTCAGGATTAGAATGATAGTTCTCCAGTGAAGTCAGCGTTCAGGGGTTCTATCATTGTTCATGTATGGTCGGTAATTATCTATGGATGAACTTTGGAGTTCAAGGAACTACCATTGCTAGGACAGAGCCGTTGACATGAAAAGGGTAGTGTTAGTTGCGGGTGTTAGATGCATAAGTGGTTGGTCATAGCATGTTCAAGAGAATCGTATTTTCGGATGGGTTGTGTTCGGTTAGAGTTCAATGGTGCTACAAGAGTGGAAGTGGGAACGAGGATTCATCAGTCAGAGTGAAGGGTAAGGTCTTCAGTGGACAGCATGAGAGAGGGATTGAGGTGTCAGATTGGACCAGATTTCAAGAGTACTCTTCAAGATTTTAGAGGATGGGCGATCTTAAGGTTTGATTGGTGATGGATAGCTAGCACAGGTAAGCGCAGGTTATCGTCGGTGGAATATTAGGAAGTAAGAAGGATTGGGAATCCTTCAATTCTCGTGTACAGTGAAGACTTAGTCGAATCTAAGTGGGGGAGAGACTTTTTATAAAGTCTCCAAATGTGAGTTCTGGTTGCGTGGGGTGCAATTTCTTGGGCACCTTGTCAACCAGAAGGGTATTCTAGTTGATCCGGCCAAGATAGAGGTCGTGATGAGTGGGAGATTCCGAGGTCTCCATCTGATATTCGGAGTTTCCTGGGTCTAGCAGGTTACTACCGGAGACTTACATGGGACTTCTCCAAGATTGCAGTTCCTTTGACCTGACTGACCGAGAAATCAGTGGCCTTTCGCTGGGGGCCTGAGCAGCAAGCAGCCTTCGAGACTCTCAGAAAGTGGTTTTGCGGGGCACCGATTCTAACCCTGCCAGAGGGTGTAGATGATTTCGTGGTTTGCTATAACGCTTTGATCACGAGCGTGGGTGTGGTACTGATACAGTGGGGTCACGAGATAGCAGGTTTCGGGAACCGGGTTAGAGTTCCAGTTAGGATTCAAGTTCAGTTATGTGTTAGGTCGAGTGCGTGTTCGACCGATATGGAAAGTGTTGTAAGACTACGGGGGTAGCCGTAGCATTCACTAGCAGTCAGATAGTTGGTAAAGTGTTGTAAGACTACGGACGTAGCCGTAGCATTCACTAGCAATCAGATAGTTAGGAAAGTGTTGTAAGACTACGGGGGTAGCCGTAGCATTCACTAGCAGTCAGATAGTTGGGAAAGTGTTGTAAGACAACAGGGGTAGCCGTAGCATTTACTAGCGGTCAGATAGTATGGAAAGTGTTATAAGACTACAGGGGTAGTCGTAGCATCCACTAGCAGTCAGATTGTCACACCCCAAAACCGTAACGGCGGAAACGTTCTGGGGTGGATGACGTCACGTCAAGTATCACAACATATGCAGTATAGTAATCAAAGTACAACAACCATTGCATTCATAGTAATAGTTTTACATAGTTTACATTGTATAGAATCATCAAAGAAATACAAAAACTAGTATAAATGCAGCTTGGCACAAAACCGTCTTCAACAGAAGCTCCTGGAATGTACCTGTCTAATGCTGACCTGAGAGTACAAGTTATTTGAAAACGAGTATCAGCATTTTTACAAATGTTGGTGAGTTCATAAGTATTTAGTGTCATTTTATTCAAATAACTTTATATAAGTAGTAGTAGTTTAGAATCAAGGGTGCATTAGAGTCCTTTCCAGAAAATCCTATATTTTCTTAAATAAAAGTAGTCTTCTACCAAGACCCGTCAGAGCTATGTTGTAAAAAGTAGTTTTCCCTTAAACACTATCATTATCAAAATACGGGATTTGATTTTTAAAGAAAGTAGGAGAACATCAAGGAAAATAACATATCCCTTAGCAGTGAGGATTGTTGACTAAGGCAAAAGGAATCATAGACTCCAGAAGAGTATCGAATGAACGACACGCCTGGCTAAGTCTATCAAAAGGAGACACAGACCCCAGACTGTATCAAATGAAAGATACAACTAGCAAGGTCTAAAACAGTGAATACAGACCCTAGACAGTATCAAATGAAAGATACAGCTAGCACAGTCTAAAATAGTGAATACAGACCCTAGACAGTATCAAATGAAAGATACAGCTAGCATGGTCTAAAACAGTGAATACAGAACCTAGACAGTATCAAATGAAAGATACAGCTAGCACGGTCTAAAACAGTGAATACAGACCCTAGACGGTATCAAATGAAAGATACAGCTAGCACGGTCTAAAACAGTGTAATTCTAGGTGTGTATACTCGAGGTGTGTATTTTCAGGGTGTGCATATCCGAGGTGTGTATTTTCTAGGTGTGTATTTCCAGCATACAGTGTTAAGCATCATTACCTTAAGGCCATGAATTATAAGGTAACCCCGAGATACTCATAACCATACTGATAGACACTAGAGAACTCGACGCCCTGCAAGCGTCAAAATAAAGATGTGACATTTGTCACCCCTTGGCTTGGTAGGCCGTGGACTGTAGCTAACAGTTAGGGTGCGGGGGTGTCAATCCCGTATAGATCTATACACACAATGTCCGCTCTCCCTACAAGAGACTCTGGTTACCAACTAGACAACGGAGAAGGCCATGTCCTGAAGGTGTATCCCAAATAGTGACTTCTCATGAAAGTGTTGGACTAGCAATAGAGACTCATAATTGAACCGACCGATGTGAATACCCATATGTCTATACATGTACACATGTTATATAATTGATGATCAAACGACCTGCGGATGGATATCCTATCCCACCAGACCACATCTCAACGAAGAAAAGGAAATAGGGCGAACTAGCCTTCCTAAGTCCTTTAATCATTATTTATATAACTATACAAGTACAGGGATACCTTTAACTAAGTGGAAGCATATCGTGAAGTAGAAGCGTGTTGTGAAGTAGAAGCGTATCGTGAAGTAGAAGCGTATCGTGAAGTAGAAACTTATTGTGAAGTAGAAGCGTTAACAAGTATAAGTGTATCACGAAGTGAAAGCGTTATCAAGTAGGAGTTTAAACTAAGTAGAAGTGAAGCAGTAGTATCTTAACCAAGTAGGAGTATAAAAACATGGAAGAAATCTTTGATGAAAACTTTGGAAAACCTTTATACGTAAGAAAATCATGACTTTGTATTCTTTTGTAAAATAAGTTTGAAAACCTTTAGAAATCCTTTGAAAACCTTTCATAAACAAGTTTAAAATGAACTTTGATAAAACATTCAGTGTGAAAGTCAATTTGAGGAAAGCTTGAACAAGTAAAGACGTTTTAGAGAACCATTTACAATATCATACTTGGTAAGACAGTTAACAGTGTAATAAATCCTTATGCATGCGAGTTATCAGTCACATGTGATTGATATGATAACTGGCATGTTTAACTTGTATTCCCCCCCCCCCCCATAAAACATGTAAAAACACTTAAAAAGAGTTAGTTCAGGGGTATGAACTCACCTAATGTAAGTGGATCGAACGAAGGTGCCGGTTGGGTGCTCGGTGTCAAGTAAAGACTTGAACACACTTAGTGACCTATTAACATATGATAACATATGTTTACATATAGTTAGTACATATAATACTAATTTAACAAGTATACGCATCCTAAAGCGTGGAAAACACTTTAATTAAGTGTTAGGGGTGTCCCGGGTAACTTTTAAGGGTGTGTATGGCTCGGATAAGGAGTTTACTCTCCTAAAACTCACTGTATGTGAGTTCATAGATGGGAGGCCACATCCCCCATGAGTTTACGTCCGTAAAATCATGGGAGGAGTGTTTTTGGATGATTTCACGTCCCATGTGGTTCTAGAAATGGTTTTAAGAAATTGTACAAGGCTATAGGGATGGTTAAGGGTCCAAGAGTTTACTCCCTTGGAGTTTACGGCCCAAAGGACACTCCTTGGGAGTTTACAGCCGTAAACCCTATGGTTTATGGTAGTAAACTCTCATACACCCCATTCTTTGATTTCTAGGCCTTTGGTTTAATTCTAACAAATTCTAGTAAGGGTATACGGCTCTTTAGGGGGCTTAAACTCCCATTTTGCATGGTTTAGGGGAGTTTACGGCCTAAGCACATGCTTGGTCCGTGAACTCTATTTCACCCCTCAAATGTCTGTGTTTAATGGTTCCAAACTCGAAATAGCAAGCCCCTAAACCATATCTTAAGTCTAAATGTGATTTGGAAGTGATTTTGAGGCTTGATTTGCATATTTTGAGGAGTTTATGGCCTAAGAATGCTCTTGGGCCGTAAAACCTCTTTCAAGCCCCTAAACTTGTTGATTTGAGGTTCAAACACTTCTAGGCTTAATCCTAAATTAGTTTCCAAGCTTAAGGGAGGGACTTTTGGGCATTTTGGCACCATTTAAGGTGTTTACGGCCTAAGGAGGTTCTTACGCCGTGAACTCTTTTTAATTGGCTTTCTTGGGTGATTTTTGAGCTATACCAACAAACCATGATGTTTAGAATAAGTTAGGGTAAAGGGACTTACGTCTTGGAGGCGGAAATTCGCGGTTTTGAGTCGGAAACGAGCTTGAGAGAGAGGGTAGAGGGAGGAAATGGGTTTAGGGTGGTAAAAGCTTCAAATGGAGTATCCAACTCCCTATATATACACCTTGGGTGTTGCACCCGGTATACGACTATCCGATACTAAAGCTTACCGAGGTTTAAGCTTTTTACCCGGTTAAATGGTCGTAATAAAAATTAACTTTTTCCAATTAAATGGAAATGTAAATTACGTGTTTTTATTTATTTTATCACGACGATAACAACATAAAATATAAATAAATAAAACATTTATTTATTTAACGGCCTCAAATTAACAGAACTTTTATAAAATAGAATATTCCGTTAACGGAAACGGGGTAATATAACGGAATAAACTTTGGGTTGTCACATCATCCCCCCGTTAGAGGGAATTTCGTCCCGAAATTCAGGTTTAGGCAAGGAAGTAGGTATGAATGACCAAGTAGCGGCAGGAGGGTACTTCCTATTCGGTTTGTCTTGCGCTCCCAAGATATCTTTGACTTGTATCTGTCATTCCAACAAACCTTCACCTATGGGATGCGAATTCCATCTCGTGTAGTTAGCGATTTCCTACAGGTATGTCTACGAAGTTAGCATTCTTAATGGTTTCTATCAAGATGAGTGGGATACGAAGGGTGACGTCGGGCAAGCACTTATCAAGTCTAAGAAGTGGATCAATATGGGGTGAAGCTTGTGGAATTTCCGAAAGTAGTAGTGGTCTGATGAGGGTTGGACCAATCTCCGTAAAGGATCTCGGATGGTCCAAAGCTCCCAGAAGGGTATAGCTTTTCAGTACTTAGAACATAGTGTACTTCTATGGCAAGATCATCACTGGCGTGATCGCCATTTCGAAGTTCCTAACGTTCTTTCTCATACTGGAAGTGTAGTCCTTCAGGTTGGTTCTTAGGAAGCTCGGGTTGTCCTTGGTTTCGCGTTTCCTGTCAATTGGCTTTTAGAGACTTTCTAGATCATCGGATGGGTTGTGTGTCTATGGGTACTTGTTTGTTGCAGAGTGTCTATCTCAATCTTGTGCAAAATGAACCTGCACTTCTGATTCTTGAGATATTTCCAACGGAAACCCTCAGGGTCGGGGAGATAGGGTTTCACCAGACGAGTGTTGGACTATCTCAGGAGGTGGTTCTACTATTTCTGCATGAGATAGTATTCGTGGAACACCTGATAGTCCAATGAATCTTGTAAGACATGCCCTAATTTCCAAGGTGTTAGTTTATTTTAGTGTGGAACGCGCGTGCTCCTGTATAACCCATCGACTAACACCTAGACTGGTGTCAAGTCTATAATCTCTTCGGGATCTGGGTTATAAGGCTTAACGCAACTACTTTCACACTTTGATCAAGTATTCTTGGCTGCGGAGGTTATCCTGTGGTTCTCGGTATTCTAGTGTTCGCTTCGGAGAATGCAGTCTATCGCCCACAAGGCGGCGGTGACTTCCTCTATGCGAGAGGGCGGAGGATCCTAGGTACTATTCGTCTGTAACGGGGTGGACGAAGTGCCTGTGTAGTGTGAATATCTTCAACAACTACTCTCCCGAAGGTTCTGAGTTTTTCTCGGTCTAGGTCAAATCTAGTGGGTATAGGGTTCCATCACTCGGAACTTTGATCTCCTCATCCCCTCTTATCAGAGTTTAATTCACCGCAGCTTTCGGATTTCAGGGATATCCGCTGAGATGCTTAGTTCGGGGATTAAGCATGAATCGATGGTCGTAGTCAATGTCCTTGACTCTTACGACGCAGATTTCTTTACCAATTTAGGGTGTTGTCTACTATGCTGGCTTAACCAGGATGACAACAAATTTTTGGATTTGTGGTCATTATAGTGGCTCAACCTGCCGTGACTCTCTTGACTCTAGTTCTTATTCTATGGAAAAGGACGAATGGTTTTACTATGAGGTTCGTGGTAGAGCTCACACTCGGCTTAACCACTAATACTTGGTATATGCGAGCCATATATAATTGAGGTCGGCAGGATGTTCAGTTGTGCGGCTCCACCCCAGATCCACAACCCAACGAGGAACAGGGAGTAGGGAGGAAGCACACATCTTAAATCTTTTTGATCTCAATTATATACCACCCATACGCATATACTCAGCTACAGTGGTCAGTCCCATGAGTTCTATCCTCTTGATTCACGAACCTGATTGCGAGGTGCGAAGGGTCTTTCTGGGTTTCTACTGAGTATGCTTCGAGTGGTTATCGTCTTCTGGAATATCTGTAGTGTCTTTCGCTTCGGTTTCTATCTGTCTAAGAAGGGTTGGTTAACAGCGCGTGGTACCCCTCTCCTGGGTACTTTGGAAAGTTTAAAATAAGAGTGATGACTGACGGATCGCATTAGTTTTTATTATTCTTATTTTTTAGGTTTGGAAGAACCTTTATTTGCCGAATGGCTATGGAGAAAGTTCTTTTTACACAGCACTAGGGATTTACACATGGTTGCACTACGTCAAACCATGATTGATAGAGTTGTTGAAGTTGGCACACTTCGACATGATACATTAGGAGGGTCGATAGAGTCAAGTGCTGAACAAGCACACAAGTTCTAGGCATCTCGGGTTTTGTCCCGTGTATCACTGTCGCGGATACTTGGACCGATAGAGTCGACGCAAAACTATAGAGGGTCCTGAATGTTTCTGAGTAGAGTACCTTTTCATGAATGGATTCTCACGAGGCATTTCTATAATCGCCTAACATATACTAGTCATGTATAATTAAGGTGGGGAGGACTATTGACTGAGCGACTCCGCCTTAAATCCACAACCAAACGAGGAACAGGAAATGAGGCGGCATTCACTCACTCTAGGTCTATCCATCTCAATTATACATGGTTGTAACATATATACTTAGCCATTATAGTTTTACCTAATGAAATTTTTAAATTTTATAATCGTGCCGCGACTTTCGCCTTAATGGGGGAAATAATTACATTTAGAATTAGCCTTTTAATGTTTCCGGTTAACTATCTGAGATTGAGAGACGTACCAAAAATCTACCGGGTTCCTTGATGCTTCCCCTAAGCATTAGGGTCAGACTCCTCCCGAGTCTTTGTTGTTTCCTTCAGTTTGGATAGTTCTTCTTGAAGTGTCCAATCTCACCACATAGACAGCAAATAGATTGGCCGCCACATTGGTGGTTGGTGTAATGAACTCAACCGGGGCTCTGCAGGCGCGAGCAGCATGGCCTTTCATATTGCACCTAGCACAAAAGAGTTCTCGATAGCTATCATGATGGTGGTAACTGCTCTTGCTGTAGTGGGGAAGGTTTCCTAGGTATGGTCTTCTGGAGGTCAGGATGGGAGGGTTGGCATGGGTATTGACTGTCTCATCTCGTTGCCCTTCGGAAGGTCCTTGAGTCGAGTACTTCCCTCCTCGATCTTGAGTTTTCTCTTTAGCGGAGTTGGCTGTGGTTCTTGGGTGGCTGCGTACATAGAGGTTGGTTGCTGCTGTCCACCACTAGGATCGGAATTCCCGATAGGGCTCTTGCTAACCATGGCGTTGTTAGCAATCAGCTGAGCCAGGACAGCTGCTACGGCTGCCGAGACTGCAGCTTGGAACGTAGCTTCATCGAGTAGGAGAGTAGGTTTCTTGCTAGTGGATTGGTTACGCTTGCTCGGAGGCATGGTTTTTCCTATACGGAAAGGAACTCAAGCGGATGGGAGACTGTAACACCGTGGATTTTCAAAGCAAAATTTTTCATTTAAATAATCAATTTAATATTAAAACACTTGTTTAAAATCTTATTCATATTCGAATTACAAAACAAAGTTCCATTTTCATTTGAATAGACAACCAGGGTCCTCCAAAATACAACTCTTTCCTCGGTGTGTACAATCGAGCCGATGCCATTCCGCGTTACTGAAAGAACCTGAAACAACATAACATAAATACTGTAAGCACGAAGCTTAGTGAGTTCCCCAATATACACTTACGCACATACGCCTTTCTAGGCCCTGACCTTCCGGTCCTCATTACCACGCCTTCCGGCCCATAACATAATCGCCTTCCGGCCCATAACATATTGCCTTCCGGCCCACATAACATACATAGCACATATAACAAATAACTTACCACATATAGCATACATATCACATAACATATCCGACCTTCCGGTCACACAGTCAAACCCTTCCGGGTACAGTATAGTGAGAAGACTCACCTCGCGGCCACTGGAAGATAGCAACTCCTGAAATCTCTTGCACTTGATCCTCCGAGCTACAAGCTCCCTGTCTCATCATATATCTCTTTTTAATACTTCTATCTTCCACGTTAACTAACCCTAAAACGTTACACACAGGTCAACTCTGGTCAACGGCCATCTCGACTGGACTCGGCGAGTACCCTGGCGACTCGGCGAGTCTAGTCGTCCTCACCAATTCCTGCATGATCCCTTTCTACTCGTCGAGTATCCTTCTTGACTCGACGAGGTCCTCGTGGAAGAATCGCGGGGCCACCCCGACTCTACTCGCCGAGCCTGAAGAACAAACTCGGCGAGTCCCAGTAAATCTTCAAGCTACTCGCCGAGTCTGATCATCCGACTCGGCGAGTCTACGCCATGCAGTCGATCGAACTGCTTCCTGAGATACATATATTCTCGAATATACAAACATGGGACCTTCTGGACCTCTAAGGGTCCTAATACAAGGTTATAAACGTTGAATAACAACACAACAACCCATCTAGACTCCAAATGGGTTCCATAAACCCTAAATCTATATACACATCAATCACAGGAGAATGTAATCCGAATTATTACCTGAATGATGTACCTTCCATGTCCCCAAACTTCAGAACTCGAACTCCCTGCAGTTCCTTTAGCTAAAACCCTTCTCCTCCTTGCACAACAATTCCTTCAAGGTCACCAATGGCCTTCAAGCTTGCTCTAGCCGCGCCAGTCACCTAGGGTTCTTCCCAATCGATCCAAAGTCGTGAAATGACGGCATAATAACCCTTATATACAACCCAATACTGAACGGCTAGGGTTTCCGCTGAACAGCGTCGACTCGCCGAGTCCATATCTGGACTCGTCGAGTCCAGTCGTGAACCCGCGACCAAACCTGCGACCCTACTCGGCGAGTCTTGGCTCCAACTCGTCGAGTCTCCCCTTTAAAACACCCCCAAAATGCAACTTAACAATACTTGAGATTTTGGGCTGTTACAATTCTCCCCCACTAGAATTAGACTTCGCCCTCGAAGTCTCACTCTGAAAATAGCTCTGGTTGCTGCTCCCGCATCTCACGTTTCGGCTTCCCTAGACACTACCGATCTCTCCCGAGGCCGCTACTGAACCAATACCAGAGGTACCTCCTTGTTCCTCAGAACCTTGATCTTCCGATCTCCGACGGCCACTGGCCTCTCGACGTAACACAGGCTCGCATCCGCCTAATCGTTCTCTAGTAGAACCACTGCTGACTCATCCGCTATACACTTCTTCAATTGCGACACATACCAGTGTCATGGATCCGTCCCAATTCCGTTGACAGCTCCAAACGATAGGCCACCCTTCCTACCTTCGCACCTTCACGAAAAGACCCAACATACCGGGGCCCCCCATTTACCCCTCTTCCTAAATCGAAACACCCCGTCAGAAATACGAAGTTGCCGACCTGAATCACATGCTCGCAGCGGCGTCTGCCTGCATAACTTTCCTGTTAGCTCTAGACGATCACTAACTCTCTTTAACCTGCTGAGTCCGCTTTGTCAACTAAAGTACGAACTCTGAACTGCTCATCACTCTCTGTAATCGGAAATTACCCAAGATGCACTCTGCTCCAAATCTCAACGATCACTCAACCCATAAGGGTTAGGAAACCCTGAACCACCGGATCCCCGATCCAAAGCCCACTTTGCCCATTCAGGACCGACTGAGAGATCCGTTCTCCCTCTCAGATCAACTCTCACAAGTTTCTTCTTGCCATCACATACACATACTGAACTAGTCCCAACACTCGCAGGTTGAAAAACCCGATTCACTGATGATATCCTCGAACATCTCCCAAGACGAACCACTAATATCCGTCCTATACCCTGATCAGAATCACACTGAGAATTCAAGATTCTCTATTCCCTTGCATCCTTTCTGAGTCTCGTCAGTCATCCCAACCCGGATGGGTTCCTACTTTACTGCCGCATACACGATGCTCGAAACCATACTTGAAATACTCTAACCATAATTCTGCTCTGCAGCTTTCACTTTCGTGAACTTGCACCCCTTCGGAGTTACACACCTTCCTCTTTTCCTTTTTCCAAGGAACCCTCTTGGCCATAATGCCACTCCAACCGGTGCCACGGTGCTCGCCCCAAGCGACACCACCCTTTTTGCGTAACCGCTATCCACATACTCTGGTTCTCATTGCAGGGGCTCTCAATCTCATGGACTCTCTCCACTCATCAAGATCACTGCCTCAGCTAAACAAGATCGCCAATCCCGGGGCCCGACCTTCCAATGTAATCACACTGCACATACACCATCCGTAGTCTCACACTGATCCAGCAATACCAACAGAGTCTCCAGCATGACTGGACCGACTCTCATAACACATACTAGCCACTCGAGGCTATATCTCTGTGGGTCCGTACACCCAACTCTGCGAACCCTCAGGTTCTAACTCTGGAACCTTCCGGTTCCAGCTCTAGAAACATGCACAACATAATCCCGTGGGATTAATGCAGTACAACCCATCACGTACCTCAAACATACCAATACTCTGATCACATAACCCCGGTTACTTACTCAAGCTTGATCCCGACCTTCTCTCAGGCCTCCACAATCGAATGCCCTAGGTCTGTATCCCGCCCCGCATACCCGACACTCGCTCTCGTCGGCCTATACTTTGCGCTGACAAACACTGCTGAATCCCAACAGCTAAGCACCCTCACATACTCATCGATCTCCCGGAGAATTTTCTAATTCTCCCCCACTAAAACACTGACTAACTGCCACCGATCGTCATTAACGACCTTACAAAACAATCCTGTACAAAGAGAACAATTACACACTGACTGCTTCCCACAAGCACAAGCAACCCTCAGCAAAACACACCTCCTCCCTGATCAACCCACTCACAAGAATCTAGTCCTTCAATCATCCACTCCACGACTGCAGATGCTACCCGACAATCAACCCAGTGCCGCATCTCCCCTAACAACCCCCACGAACGATAACCAAAGGAATCCGCGACAATAACCCATAACCAACTCACAATCTGCCCAAAGGATGAACACCACATCGAAAACCGCACAAGACTACTGACACTAAAACACCAATTATAACCATACCCAACCATCAGGGAATAACGTATGCCAAAGCGAAAACCTGAAGCACCAATCCATAACCATGCCAGACCCGCGAAACAACGAATACCGCATTGAAACCCATACAAGATACCAGCACAAACAATACGCCAAATCAATGCAAGACAATTAAGACATCATGAAAGCATCATACCCGCAGCTGCCTCCGGCACTGCTCCGTCTCCCTCTGTCGCACGCAGATAAACACGACCCTGAGCCCTCTGGGGCTCCGCTTCATCCTGTCCTCCTCAAATCCCGAATTGGCACTGACTGCCAACAATCCCGTGCACAGTGCCCCTCCTTTCCGCACTTGCGGCATGCACCACCGGACCCGCAAGCTCCGATGTAACCCCTTTTTACTCGATCATCGACACCTATGGTCTCATGATTTCCTACTGCATCTCTATACTCCACTTATTACTACTCCTGACAATTCTTGCTTTCTTACATACTGCACCCGGTTCTCCCCCACTAGGGTTCGAACCAACACCAATTAGTATACAATCAACCCACGACTATCTTTCACCAGCGAAATCGTACCTGCCCCAGAAAAGTACTGTGCAACACCCGATAGTCCCTCCCCTTATGAAGTCAATCAATCCCCTATACTCTGTACCTCTAGCTAACTCTTCAAGAACTTCTCATCACGGCTGCCTCCAATCGTTCCAAATCCCATACTGATCTAATACTAAGCACCTGCACTGCTCGATAACATATCTGGCTCGTAGACTGCACCGCAGCATCATCGTTCCTCTCATCTCAACTCATCAATCCGTATCCAACGCCGGATTTGTCCCAAGGACAGGGACTTACTCTCAACATAGACGAAAACTCTCCGCACTGCAAAACTCGTCTGAACTCTTCACTGCTACCACTATAACCCAACCTGTTATTCTCAATTAGGTGTGGTGTGGTTCTCGACTACCTCAGCCCCAACTGACTGTCTGTTCACGGTAAATCTCTGTCTCGCGGTACACCCGCTACCTGATGCTCTGAGGGAAGTCATTATCGATAACTACCTGCAGGGTGTACTCCCAAATCCAGAACTGAAACACCAGACCTCTCGCGTCTTGCACACGAGCATAAATGACACTACCCACCCAAAAGGTGACCTCTCCTCTGTCGTCTGATTGCTCGACTCAACTGAAATTCTCCCCTGTCTTTGACTCTTACCAAAATACTCTGATAGGCACTCGCCTTTCCCCTCGAGGAACGCCTCTCCGTACTCAATCATGGTCTACAGGCCTGAAACCCATAGCGTCCAATCTCTACCTCATCGGTCATAACCGGATAACAAGATAGCCACAAGCATCATCCACTACGAACCATGGTACTCATCCCATGACATCCCTCCTCAACATGCTTCAGTGTATGGTACCTGAACCATAGCACCACTCCTCAATCTGCTCCAATGTATAGCACTCGGACCACAACATCTATCTTAATCTGTTCCGATGTATGGTGCCCGGACCATAACATCACTCTGTATCCGCTCCGATGTATGGTATCCGAACCATAACATCACCCCTCAATCTGTTCCTTAGGACCTTTAGGATGCCCCCTGTATCAAGTATGGGTCCTCTGCTTTCAGTAGTACGGGCCCATACTACCTGCCACATCTACCCATACTTTCCACACGGACCATCCCAGAGTTCCTAAGTAGCTGATAAACCTGCTCTTTCACCCATCTCATCGCGCGTGCTCGCTTTCCAGCGAAATCCTCTACTTTACCAGCGCACTCATCTGGCTAGGTTTACTCCCTAGTCCCTTCCGCTGTCCTCCCACTTCTTTGCTATCAGCTGCTGAAGAGTTCCTAATGATGCCAGCCCTCTACCTCCTGAGTATCGTCATACTCACTTAGTAGCTGACTCCCATCATCGATAACTCCACAAAGCACAAAGCAAGCAGCATTCGAGCATTGAAGCATACATAGGACTCCCCATCTGTGGTAGCTCCACCTTCTCGGCTCATCCTCGGGAGTACCTCTGTACCCCGTAGCTTTACCCCTTGTGCGTTCTAACTAGATACTCTCACTCATCACATACACACAAAAGCATAACGCACATATAACAGCAAACCCTAGACTAAGACATCACAAATCAGGCCACTCTAGTCCTAAGATGTGAAATACCTAGCCTGTCTCTAGCATGCAATAATGTCTCATAAAGTGCATAATAGATATTTCATAATACAAAGTAAGGGTATTTTGGGAAATCACCGTTTGGCTCTGGCTGATTGTACACACTGCTCTTTCTTGCTTTCTCTTTGAACTCTTATTCACTTTTAGAAAACTATTTATTTGAAAACCTTTTCTTAATTCCTCAGTTTGAGTCCAGACTCACCTGTAGGCGCGTCCGAATCCCTCAAACCAAGGCTCTGATACCAATTGTAACACCGTGGATTTTCAAAGCAAAATTTTTCATTTAAATAATCAATTTAATATTAAAACACTTGTTTAAAATCTTATTCATATTCAAATTACAAAACAAAGTTCCATTTTCATTTGAATAGACAACCAGGGTCCTCCAAAATACAACTCTTTCCTCGGTGTGTACAATCGAGCCGATGCCATTCCGCGTTACTGAAAGAACCTGAAACAACATAACATAAATACTGTAAGCACGAAGCTTAGTGAGTTCCCCAATATACACTTACGCACATACGCCTTTCCAGGCCCTGACCTTCCGGTCCTCATTACCACGCCTTCCGGCCGATAACATAATCGCCTTCCGGCCCATAACATATTGCCTTCCGGCCCACATAACATACATAGCACATATAACAAATAACTTACCACATATAGCATACATATCACATAACATATCCGACCTTCCGGTCACACAGTCAAACCCTTCCGGGTACAATATAGTGAGAAGACTCACCTCGCGGCCACTGGAAGATAGCAACTCCTGAAATCTCTTGCACTTGATCCTCCGAGCTACAAGCTCCCTGTCTCATCATATATCTCTTTTTAATACTTCTATCTTCCACGTTAACTGACCCTAAAACGTTACACACAGGTCAACTCTGGTCAACGGCCATCTCGACTGGACTCGGCGAGTACCCTGGCGACTCGGCGAGTCTAGTCGTCCTTACCAATTCCTGCATGATCCCTTTCTACTCGTCGAGTATCCTTCTTGACTCGACGAGGTCCTCGTGGAAGAATCACGGGGCCACCCCGACTCTACTCGCCGAGCCTGAAGAACAAACTCGGCGAGTCCTAGTAAATCTTCAAGCTACTCGCCGAGTCTGATCATCCGACTCGGCGAGTCTACGCCATGCAGTCGATCGAACTGCTTCCTGAGATACATATATTCTCGAATATACAAACATGGGACCTTCTGGACCTCTAAGGGTCCTAATACAAGGTTATAAACGTTGAATAACAACACAACAACCCATCTAGACTCCAAATGGGTTCCATAAACCCTAAATCTATATACACATCAATCACAGGAGAATGTAATCCGAATTATTACCTGAATGATGTACCTTCCATGTCCCCAAACTTCAGAACTCGAACTCCCTGCAGTTCCTTTAGCTAAAACCCTTCTCCTCCTTGCACAACAATTCCTTCAAGGTCACCAATGGCCTTCAAGCTTGCTCTAGCCGCCCCAGTCGCCTAGGGTTCTTCCCAATCGATCCAAAGTCGTGAAATGACGGCATAATAACCCTTATATACAACCCAATACTGAACGGCTAGGGTTTCCGCTGAACAGCGTCGACTCGCCGAGTCCATATCTGGACTCGTCGAGTCCAGTCGTGAACCCGCGACCAAACCTGCGACCCTACTCGGCGAGTCTTGGCTCCAACTCGTCGAGTCTCCCCTTTAAAACACCCCCAAAATGCAACTTAACAATACTTGAGATTTTGGGCTGTTACAGAGACGGTAGTTAACCCTTAGACGTATCTATCCTTACTATGTTAGGCCTAAATTTTTCGCGTGCCTCGGATATTGGCTGTCTAAGTGTCGACCTACATCCCTATGATGTAGTCCTGGTATTCAAGGTAGGAGTGTGAGTATCGTAAAAGGCCATAAGATGGGAGTTGTTGTAACGCCCGAGTTTCAGGGCTAAGCATTTTTGTCAATGTAATAGTCTAGGTCAACTCTTGTAACTCTTTTTGAAGTAATAAAGATGAAATATTTGAGTATTATGTGAATTATGTGTATTTATGTGCTTATAATTTAATTATAAATGTATAATTAATAAATAATAAAAATAAGCGTCAAAATTAAAGTATGAGATAAGCCCGATATCTCTACATAAAGTTGTAGAATATGTCTCAAGGTTTCCGTACATATAAAGAATGCCGGAATCCGAGTTATAACGAAGAAGTTATGACCCGTCGAAGTTTTACGGTAAAACCGGCACGGCACCGGGAAGCGTAAATAGTGAATTTACGATAGAGCGAGATTTAGCCTTAGCGATCTAAATGAAAGTCGTAGAATATGTTAAACTAAGAACATCGATAAAAAGAACGCCCAAATCTGACTTCGTATGAAGAAGTTATGATTTTTCGAAATTTCGGAATAGCAGTGTACAGCCCGAAATTCGAATATTAGATCGAGCGGTTTTTAGCCGACACGACCTGAACGAGAATCGAAGATCTCGTTAAGGGTAGCGTAACGAGAAAAAGATGGGTGAAAACGGATGTCGGATGAAGAAGTTATGATGATTTAACGGACCAATCATGTCCCGGCCCGTTAATAATATAAAATTTAAAATCGAGCCAAAATTAGCCGACGGAGTCTAAACGAAAGTTGTAGAGTACGTTCCCACCTTCGCGTGGATATAAAGAACGTCGAAAACGGAGGTCGTACGCGAAAGTTACGAATTTTTAAAGTTGAAGTATGAAAATGCGAAGTCTGTTGCGAGGCTGATGAGGATTGATGACGTGGCACGTTGTGGGCCGTCAGATGATGATTCAGATCTCGCTTCGGATCATGCCACAAACCCTCGCATTACGCCCCGCGTACGAGGTTCGGTACGCCCTGCGTACCTTCGGTCTTATCCGGGTCCGTCCGAGTGCGAGCCAGCTGGAACGCGCGCCTATCTACCTTATCCGAAGCTACGCCCCGCGTAGCGCTTCTGAACGCCCAGCGTAGCGAGGCCCTCGCGGCTATAAAAGGAGGCCGAGGCTGCCCTCATTTTTCACACCAAAATCCTTTCTCTCTCTAATTTCTTTCTCTCTCTACAACCCCAAACCCCCCCTAAACCCTAGAAAAACCCCTTAGCACCCTAGGGAAGCCCCGAGGCTCCCGGAGTCCCGAGAAAAAGGAGTTTTTCGGTTTTGAAACGCCGCTCCAATTAAGTCCCGGTTCTCGATAAAATTCGCTGTAAGTATGCTACGCTTACGCAATTTTTAATATAGCTTTCAAATAATTATAGGAATGTTATTAGGTCCTTAAAATAATTATTTGGGCTATTATTATGAGTTATATCGAGTATTATTAACGCTTAATAATCCTCGGACTAATTAATTTGTCGCGGTTATCGTTAAACTAAACCCTAGTGGTATCGATACTAGGTTTTATCGAAGGAATATCGTTTTAAGAGTATCGAAGCGCTGTCCGAGTGCTGAATCACCACCTAATCAGGTGAGTGCATAGTTACTTTCAGCTTACACATAGATATGAAGTATTTTATATAAATTACGTGCTATGTGTGCATATTATCTGAATACTTGCTATCTATGCTGGATGAACATTGTTATACATGTTTTCAATGATTTAAACTGTATATGTATTTTATATCTACGAAAATCTTGGGGTAAAACATGGGTAGATGTAATAGCTGATGTGTGATAAAATGATGAGAGGCCTCGATGTTGATGTTGTTGTTTCTGTCATCTAGCGGAGTATGGATGACGACCACGGACTCTTCTAGACAGTCCAGTGGAACGCTAGCAGGCTCGCAACCTGTAGGTGTTTGTGAACGACGTGTTCACCGGTGTACTCCATCCCCCACATGGTTGCCTTTAGGACATTTATTGCTAAGGAATCCCCTTAGCAGTAGTGTCCGTCCCGATGATGATCCTTAGGCTAGGTCCCTTATGATAGGTGTTTAGGGACGTAAAGTGAGGATAACGGGAACGGGTAATCGGGTTATTGTTGATTGAATTAATAAACTTATTTATTGTGGGTTGAAAACCCTATGTGCTCACCAGGCTCCCAAGCCTGACCCACTCAGTTTTATGTATTACAGGTAGTGGAGCATGAGCATAGATGTGATGTTTTGGACGAGGGATTACGGATATAGGCCTGTAGATATGAAATAATGTAGTAAGGCTTATATTGTACTGTTTATGCTTTTGATCTGTACGAACATGACATCCCGAGTCTTATAATGAAATACATTTCTATGGAAATGCTTTTGATAAATCTTTATCATATTTTTGTTTTGGGACAAATTCCGCAACACTTTCATTTAAAATGTAACTCTGATTTTGAAACAAAGCATAAACAAACCGGTCTTTTCTGGCCGTGATTTTGGGGATGTCACAGTTGTTCCTACTAAGTTACCTTTATACTAGGAAAGGTTTCACTCTCCGACCTGGAGAGTTTTGAGAACAGTTCGGAACGAACACAGCGGGAAGAGAGGCTCATGAAGGCTTATGGCTAAACATTTCAATAGAGGTGTTGGGATCCGCTCTAATCGTGTAACTGGCAACGGGAAAAGGCGATTTTACCTAACACATAGCGTGAGTAGTGTAACCACTAACTCACTAAATTGTATTATTTTATGGGTGTATTAGTGTGATGAACACAAGGAAAAGACACTTCTCGAGTTCCATGTACTGGCTCCCTCTGTCTACCTCGTATCTTTGACTGGGACCAGTGTTGGTTTTCCTTCGGGTAATTACCTAGGGTTTTCTTCTTGTATAGACATATTGAATTTCCACTCCGTCTTACTTCCGATACTGACTCTGGGTGTCATCATTTCATGATGGATGACTGGAAATCTCGAAAGTTTAGGCGAATTTCTCATCAATGTCCCTAAAAGATAGAGGCACTTGGTGATTTCAATAGTCTCGACCTAGTTCATTTATTTCTGAACTGGAAATCTTCTCAATGAACCTCTTCTAGGTCTGAATCAACTCTTCTGCCGAGTACTGAAGTGGATAGGGTTTTCTACAGGGTTTGTGCGAGAATGGAAATGTCTAAAGAATCCTAAGAGATTATTAACATTTCACTGGATAATCCATATCGAGTCCTGCTACAATTACACAGGGTATACAAATCATATATAGCTTAGATCCGATAGGCCTTCGAATATGTGATACTACTCGATATCCACATCCAAACAAGGACAAGGAAGTAGAGTTAAACCACACATTCTTAGCGTATGGGATCCTTATTATATATAACCTTGGGAGTATACTCTCTGTAATTGTAGGTATATCAATAAGGATCTTTTTAGTTCTTCACACAAGGTTGTCTATGGATCCTAAAATACTGTTGGGGTGCAAAGTTATTCATGATTGACTTTGTAAATGTTTGACTTCTGTAAAACCCACTTACATGTGGACTATTAGCCTTTTGACACATGTGTTAGTGAGAGTGAGAGAGAGACATGTAAACACCTCTATAAATAGTGGGTTCATACCACTTGTAGAGGTGTGCTTGAGAGATGTAGAAGTGAGTGTGTAAGTGTGTGTTAATTATGTAGTCTAGATCTAGATCTTTTTTGTAACACCATATACATTCACTATATCTCTTAAACACCCAAATCACCATGTTCAATTGTGCAATCTTTAATTCCGCATGCCAAACCATGTTCTTTGTCACTACAATTGGTATCAGAGCAGGTCTTCAAGATCAAAGTGATATTTGAAGAACGATTCTCGGTTTGGCAATTTTTGTCGCAATTTGATAAAATTTGGTGAGTCTCTCTCTATGATCTCTCTTAATTTCATTGAAATCGGGCGTTACGTTCTTGATTTTTGATCATTTTGATTGATTGGATCTAATTTGTTTCAACCCCATAGTTGATCCAATTATTTTTGTTTAGATCAAAACCAAAATCAAAATCTTATTCTATTTTTCTGAAATCATTTTTTTATTGTTTCGAAAATATCAATAACAAAATATTTTGATTTTCAATACTCTTAAAAATTGTTCGTATGATGAATTGTTCGAAGCCCAGCCCAAACACCAATTGTTTACTGTTCATCATTCAGTTTGTTATTCGAAACCCAATCCATGATAATGAATCTGTTTAAAGCCCATATTGTTGATTCATATTTTTCAGTCTTGAACAAAATTTTTCACTGATCATTCATTTTAAGCCCAAAATCAAGTTCTGTTGATATTCATATAAATCTGATTGCGTATCCAACATCGTTCAAAATCATGTATAAGTCAATCATAAATGTCAAAATTGACTTTGATAGATACTCGATTCATATGTCTTTGAAGTTTGAATCGAACATAGTTTGTATTATCAATTGTTGGAATCATAGTTGATTCACAATTGTTTTAAATAATCTCGATTTTGACTATTTCATGAATTCGTGGCTTAGAATTGAACCTAATTTCTTTTATCGATTACTGAATTTGTCTCTGGTATCGATCGAAACAACAGTTTTCAAATTGATTTCGCTTTTGGAAAACTATCTTGAAATCGATCATTATTGATTCGTTTTGGAGTTTATATTTGTTGTTGATGTTGTCGATGTTCTTGATGACGAACGAGATTGGAAAGAAAGAATGACTGTGAAAGTGAAAATCGATTTTGATGTGGAATTGGTTTTTGGTTTTGAAGGTTGTGTTGATTAAGATTTCGAAAGGACGGTTACGGTGAATAGATTCGTATGTTATTTGATTTGAGTCAAATGAGTTTGAGTCGATTTCGAATTCTTACTGTGAACTTTGAATGGAGTTTTGAAGATCGATTGGGTGTTGGGTTTGAATACTAGAATCGATTTTATTTGAATAAATAATGAAGAACGAAGGATCGGTTTTTGGTGATTGATGTACGAAGTGAAGAAGAACTGTAAGAACAGATGGTTTACACCAAAAAGCGAAGGATTGGTTTGGGTTACTAATTTTCGAAGACTAAGTTGGTGTTGGTTTGGGAAGAACTTGGATTTGTACGAAGAGATTTTAAAAGATTCATACGAAGAGTTGTGTTTTGATTTGATTCGAAGGGGTGATTGCTTTGGGGAATCATATGAAGGGTATATGTTGAATATTCGAGGGGTATATGCTGAAGATTCGAAGGGGGTATTTTGGAAATTCATACGAAGACTTTTACTATTCATAATTGACCCTTCGTATGATTCGTATGTTCCAAAGTCTTCGTATTTGGCATGAAAAAGGAAATGACAAAGTTTCAAATCTGGCCCCTGAACCTTCGAATTTTTGACACTTCGAAAATTAAAGCAAGTTTCGTATGTTTGACACTTTTCACCCAACTTTGAGAATTGTTTGAGGCTTCGTATGTTTGGAACTAGTCTTCGTATGTTTGAGCAAAAAGGGCAGAATTTACGAAGATGGTCCCTGAGACTTCGAATTTTTGGTAGTTTGCACCCAAATTCGAAAAATGACTATTTTTTGCTGAAAATTGAAGATTGTGCTTTTTAGGCCCCTACAGTTTGTGCAATTTGACGCTTTCTACCCAGCTTTGGAAAAGGGGGAGATTTTTGCATATTTTGCTGTTTTGGGCGCAACGGGTCACCGCAGAATTTTGAAATTGACAATTTCTACCCATTTTTGAGAAATTTTGTCAAAGGCAATCCGAGAACGGCAATAAAAATTGAATATTTTTTGGTTTTCCGGATTGAAGCACAAAGTTTATGCCACATGTTAAAGGGGAGTTTTAACATGAAAATTTCCGAATAGAGCACGTTCTTTTTCCTTGGAGGTTTTATAATCAAATTTCGATTATAAAAAGGGGGAGAAGTTTTATATGGAAATTTGAACTTGAATTTTTCATATTACGCGGATTTGAAGACCGAAGTGATCTTGAAGTTTTGAAGTTTAGATATGGAAGTGATATATTTGAAATGGGTTTGGTTTTATTGAAGATTTTTGGGGTGTGTTTTTATGCGCAACTTTTGGGTGATTATTTGGAGTTTGGATTACTCTTAATCATTCGTTGCTGCTCGTTTTGTAAGGTCTCACATCCTAGAGCCCAAATTGAAGAGTCATGGAAGAATTGAAGATTGAAGTTCGTTTCGACATGTGTCACCTTTGAGGCTCGAACCGCGTAGTGCTTGATTTTGGAAGATTTGAAGTGGGTCATTCATTCCTAACTTTGAGGGGGAGAATGTCGGGGTGAAAAGTTATTCATGATTGACTTTGTAAATGTTTGACTTCTGTAAAACCCACTTACATGTGGAATATTAGCCTTTTGACACATGTGTTAGTGAGAGTGAGAGAGAGACATGTAAACACCTCTATAAATAGTGGGTTCATACCACTTGTAGAGGTGTGCTTGAGAGATGTAGAAGTGAGTGTGTAAGTGTGTGTTAATTATGTAGTCTAGATCTAGATCTTTTTTGTAACACCATATACATTCAATATATCTTTTAAACACCCAAATCACCATGTTCAATTGTGCAAGCTTTAATTCCGCATGCCAAACCATGTTCTTTGTCACTACAAATACCCCTATGGTATTTTAATTTCTTGTTTGTTTCTTATCTTCTGAATTCGATTTTGGGATTAATGTGAGTCTTTTAGTATTCCAAAATACTCTCATAGTATTTTAAACTATATGTTTGGCTCTAGCATTCCTAGTTGGTAAGTTTCAGACCTGTTGCAACACCACTATCACTCCTAAGCACACGTTCATCGCACCTCGAATAAATGTAGTTGATCAGGTTACATTTATTCCAGCTTACGATTACATAACTGCCCAGGTTTGATGGTAATGCTCAACATCCGGAGACTTTTATTCTTGTTCTTCTTGTGATACTTGTGTTCGAGTGTTTAGATTCTGGATGTTCTTATACTTTGGTAAAATATGGTTATATTTTAAAGTATAATTCTTGGTCAGAGTGTTTTATCCCTATGTATTTATAGGCTGTATATCTTTTATGAATTGAAATACTTAGCTCACTATAAACAATGCTCTGATACCGATTTGTCACACCCCAAAATCGTAACGGCGGAAACGTTATGGGGTGGATGATGTCATGTCAAGTATCACAACATATGCAGTATAGTAATCAAAGTACAACAACCATTGCATTAATAGTAATAGTTTTACATAGTTTACCTTGTATAGAATCATCAAAGTTATACAGAAACTAGTATAGATGTAGCTTGGCACAAAACTGTCTTCAACAGAAGCTCCTGCAATGTACATGTCTAATGCTGACCTGAGAATACAATTTATTTGAAAACGAGTATCAACATTTTTACAAATACTGGTGAGTTCATAAGTATTTAGTGTCATTTTATTCAAATAACATTATATAGGTAGTAGTAGTTTAGAATCAAGGGTGCATTAGAGTCCTTTCCAGAAAATTCTATATTTTCTTAAATAAAAGTAGTCTTCTACCAAGACCCGTCAGAGTTATGTTGTAAAAAGTAGTTTTTCCTTAAACACTATCATTATCAAAATACGGGATTTGATTTTTAAAGAAAGTAGGAGAACATCAGGGAAAATAACATACGCCTCAGCAGTGAGGACTGCTGACTAAGGTAAAAGGAATCATAGACTCCAGGAGAGTATCGAATGAAGGACACACCTGCCTCATTCTATCAAAAGGAGACACAGACCCCAGACTGTATCAAATGAAAGATACAGTTAGCAAGGTCTAAAACAGTGAATACAGACCCTAGACAGTATCTAATGAAAGATACATCTAGCACGGTCTAAAATAGTGAATACAGACCCTAGACAGTATCAAATGAAAGATACAGCTAGCACGGTCTAAAACAGTGAATACAGAACCTAGACAGTATCAAATGAAAGATACAGCTAGCACGGTCTAAAACAGTGAATACAGACCCTAGACGGTATCAAATGAAAGATACAGCTAGCACGGTCTAAAACAGTGTAATTCTAGGTGTGTATACTCGAGGTGTGTATTTTCAGGGTGTGCATATCCGAGGTGTGTATTTTCTAGGTGTGTATTTCTAGCATATAGTGTTAAGCATCGTCACCTTAAGGCCATGAACTATAAGGTAACCCTGAGATACTCGTAACCATACTGATAGACACTAGAGAACTCGACGCCCTGCAAGCGTCAAAATAAAGATGTGACCTTTGTCACCCCTTGGCTTGGTAGGTCGTAGACTTTAGCTAGCAGTCAGGGTGCGGGGGTGTCAATCCCGTATAGATCTATACACACAATGTCCGCTCTCCCTACAAGAGACTCTGGTTACCAACTAGACAACGGAGAAGGCCATGTCCCGAAGGTGTATCCCAAATAGTGAATTCTGATGAAAGTGTTGGACTAGCAATAGAGACTCATAACTGAACCGACCGATGTGAAAACCCATATGTCTATACATGTACACATGTTATATAACTGATGATCAAACAACCTTCGGATGGATATCCTATCCCACCAGACCACATCTCAACGAAGAAAAGGAAATAGGGCGAACTAGCCTTCCTAAGTCCTTTAATCATTATTTATATAACTATACAAGTACAGGGATACCTTTAACTAAGTGGAAGCATATCGTGAAGTAGAAGCGTGTTGTGAAGTAGAAGCGTATCGTGAAGTAGAAGCGTATCGTGAAGTAGAAACTTATTGTGAAGTAGAAGCGTTAACAAGTATAAGTGTATCACGAAGTGAAAGCGTTATCAAGTAGGAGTTTAAACTAAGTAGAAGTGAAGCAGTAGTATCTTAACCAAGTAGGAGTATAAAAACATGGAAGAAATCTTTGATGAAAACTTTGGAAAACCTTTATACGTAAGAAAATCATGACTTTGTATTCTTTTGTAAAATAAGTTTGAAAACCTTTAGAAATCCTTTGAAAACCTTTCATAAACAAGTTTAAAATGAACTTTGATAAAACATTCAGTGTGAAAGTCAATTTGAGGAAAGCTTGAACAAGTAAAGACGTTTTAGAGAACCATTTACAGTATCATACTTGGTAAGACAGTTAACAATGTAATAAATACTTATGCATGCGAGTTATCAGTCACATGTGATTGATATGATAACCGGCATGTTTAACTTGTATTCCCCCCCCCCATAAAACATGTAAAAACATTTAAAAAGAGTTAATTCAGGGGTATGAACTCACCTAATGTAAGTGGATCGAACGAAGGTGCCGGTTGGGTGCTCGGTGTCAAGTAAAGACTTGAACAAACTTAGTGACCTATTAACATATGATAACATATGTTTAGATACAGTTAGTACATATAATACTAATTTAACAAGTATACGCATCCTAAAGCACGGAAAACGCTTTAATTAAGTGTTGGGGGGTGTCCCGGGTAACATTTAAGGGTGTGTATGGCTCGGATAAGGAGTTTACTCTCCTAAAACTCACGTTATGTGAGTTCACGGATGGGAGGCCACATCCCCCATGAGTTTACGACGGTAAACTCATGGGAGGAGTGTTTTTGGATGATTTCAAGTCCCATGTGGTTCTAGAAATGGTTTTAAGAAATTGTACAAGGCTATAGGGGTGGTTAAGGGTCCAAGAGTTTACTCCCTTGAAGTTAAGGCCCAAAGGCCACTCCTTGGGAGTTTACAGCCGTAAACCCTATGGTTTATGGTAGTAAACTCTCATACACCCCATTCCTTGATTTCTAGGCCTTTGTTTTAATTCTAACAAATTCTAGTAAGGGTTAGGGCTCTTTAGGGGGCTTAAACTCCCATTTTGCATGGTTTATGGGAGTTTACGGCCTAAGCACATGCTTGGGCCGTGAACTCTATTTCACCCCTCAAATGTTTGTGTTTAATTGTTCCAAACTCGAAATAGCAAGCCCCTAAGCCATATCTTAAGTCTAAATGTGATTTAGAAGTGATTTTGAGGTTTGATTTGCATATTTTGATGAGTTTACGGCCTAAGAATGCTCTTGGGCCGTAAACCCTCTTTCAAGCCCCTAAACGTTTTGATTTGAGGTTCAAACACTTCTATGCTTAATCCTAAATTAGTTTCCAAGCTTAAGGGAGGGAGTTTTGGGCATTTTGGCACCATTTAAGGTGTTTACGGCCTAAGGAGGTTCTTAGGCCGTGAACTCCTTTTAATTGGCTTTATTGGGTGATTTTTTAGCTATACCAACAAACCATGATGTTTAGAATAAGTTAGGGTAAGGGGACTTATGTCTTGGAGGCGGCAATTCGCGGTTTTGAGTCGGAAACAAGCTTGAGAGAGAGGGTAGAGGGAGGAAATGGGTTTAGGGTGGTAAAAGCTTCAAATGGAGTATCCAACTCCCTATATATACACCTTGGGTGTTGCACCCGGTATACAACTACCCGATACTAAAGCTTACCGATGTTTATGCTTTTTACCCAGTTAAATGGCCGTAATAAAAATTAACTTTTTCCAATTAAATGGAAATGTAAATTACGTGTTTTTATTTATTTTATCACGACGATAACAACATAAAATAGAAATAATAAAACATTTATTAATTTAACGACCTCAAATTAACGGAATTTTTATAAAATAGAATATTCCGTTAACGGAAACGAGGTAATATAACGGAATAAACTTTGGGTTGTCACACAGATAGTATGGAAGTGTTGTAAGACTATGGGGGTAGCTGTGGCGTTTACTAGTGGTCAGTTAGCATGAGAAGTGTTGTAAGACTGCGGGTGTAGCCATAGCATTCACTAGCGGTCAGATAGTGATAGAGTGTTATGAGACTGCGGGTGTAGCCGCATCATTCTCTAGGTTAGTAGATAAGTGTGAGCACGTTGTTAGGACGCAGAAGGAACAGTAGTACCCACCAGTTCGGGTGTGGCAATAAGGATAAGGAAATCCACGGATTGGATTTCGAAATTACCCAGATGAATTAGATCTGGTTGAGCCAGTGATAGGACTGTAGGAGCACCACTACAGTTATGGGATCAGGGATAGCAATGGACTACTTAAGGACGTGTGAGATATGGCTATCATTGGTCAGGTAGCAGTCACTTTTAGTCTTGGATTTGATGATGACAGGATTCGACGCATGGACCCAATCGGTTAGATCAGAAAGTATTAGAGTCACAGTGGCATGATAACTAGTGGCTACTAGTTCCAAAGAAGGATTTCGTTCAGGAGTCGTGTGAGGCGACTAAGTAGGGAGTCCTTTGGCTCCGCAGCTGGGTGGAAACCCAGTATTTCAGAGGATTGGCAAGCGAATTAAGACCCAGGAGGTCTTGGTAGCTTTTGGTAAGCAGCTATGTAGCAACATACTGCTTCAGGCAGTTCAGTGTTCGGGCAGTTTCAGTGTTTGGGCAGCATTAGTATTTTCATTTCATGTTGCAAATACAGACGAAATAGCTGGTTGATTGGGAAGTGGTAAGTCACTTACAATGGGATTATCTGAGTTTTGGCCGAGTATAAGTGAACCACAGGGATAAGTGGAACTGTGATTCTGTTTTTCTAAAGGGTGCCCTGAGTTATCAGAAGATGATTAGGCAACTAAGAGACAAGTGGACTGGATTTAGCAATAATGATTCAGTAAGAGTGGTCTGTCAGGGATCTAGGCTATCTCGAGACAACAGAATTCCGACAAGTAGATGTGATCTTGTTTCAAGGAATTAGTTCGCCTACGGATTATAGGGCTTTGCGAAGATTGGTCACGGCTACCCTGGGAAGGCTAGGGTGTGCCCAGGAAGATGACTATGTTGCTAGAGTGGCTTGGTATGTAAAGATTGGTAAGGAATGATTTCGAGGACGAAACCTAATTGAAGTGGGGGAGAGTTGTAAAACCCCGTTTATTTATTAAATAAATAAATAAATTAATGAATGGCTGGTAGCCCTAAAATAGATAATTATATGTCAAAGGTTGGTCTCGAGGAGTTAACTGCCACATTTTTTGAATTCGAGGGCTAAAAGTGTAAGTTTCGAATCGGATTTGTAATTATTTATGAAGGCAGGGACTTAATGGTAACTTCTGGGACTTCATTTGAAGGGATTTTAGGGGCTAAGGGGCTGTTTAGTAAGTATTGAACCTAAATTGTAAAGAATTATAATATCGAGGGCTAAAAGGGTAAAATTAGGACTCATTTTGTAAGGAATGGGAGGACGAGGGGCTGGTTATGTAAATATGGGAATATGTTTCATATGAGACGGGTATTTATGCGAAAGAGAACCCTAACCCTAGGGACCATATGCGGCCGTCATCTTCACCATTCTCACACTCTCCACCCTTCAGCCGCTGCTCTCCTTGCCGGCGATATCAAGAGCCTTAAGACCAAGCTTGCTGCTATCGCTATCTCACCACCGGTATGCCACCCACTGCCGGTAATGTCGTGGGTTGTGCTGTGGACCGAAGACCGAAGTCATGGACGACATCGCGAGGGTTGTCATAGCTGAGAGGCGCAGTTGTTGTTATCGTTATCCGGCTAGGACTCAGCCTCCTTTCTCCTTCGTTCTCCTATCTGTTGAATCTCCGAGCGGCAGACGACGTCCAAGCCGTTATCAGATCCGTTGATTGCTACAGTTGCCGAAGAGGATGCAAACAAGCGACTTCTCTCCGCCGTGTCACTGCTGCTGTTGTCATGGGTTGTGTCGTCGTTGCCGTTCCTTCTACTCCCCGATGTCGCTGCCTTATCTCGTGTCACCACCGCCGTCCAACAACTATTCCACCCACTTCCATCGTCATGAACCACCAGGCGGGTGATTGAACTTATCCTCCGAGCATATTCGTGTGGGTGTGTGTTCTCGGCTGGGAATCAAAAGAACCGCCGCCACCACCATGAGGTGGTGGCTGTTATTGCAAGATGTTGCTATCACCTCCGCCACTATCGTGGTTTTGTACTTCCGCTGTCGCCAACCGCCACCAGGAGGGTGGCTGGACCTTTTTGCAAGCAAGAAAAGAGTGTGGATGTTTGTTCTTTCTCTATCATGTGTTGTGTGTAGCTTGTTGGGCGGAAAAGCCGCTGCCACCACCGTGAGGTGGTGGCTGCCACCATAAGCCGCCATGGGTGCGTGTTGATGTAGTTAGTGTGTGTGTTTATTCTTGGTTAAGGCATTGTAAGTTGTAATTAGCTAAAGTATAATGAAAAGAAACCCAAACCACCACCGTAGGGTGGTGGCTGCTACCACCGGCCGCCGTGTCAGGTGGCGGTGTGCTTGCCTTATGAGATTGATTCGTTTGGGGTGCTAGAAACCCTAATGGGCTCAAAGGAGCTCTAATGGGCCCAATGAAGCTTAATGGACTCTAATGGACCCAATAAAACCCTAATGGCCTTAATAATATTTTAAGAGGCTTAACAGGCCCAATAAAGCCCTAATTGACATAAAAGGCCAACAAATTGATAAATGGGCTAATATTTGGATTGGAAAAACCCTAATGCCAATGAAACCCTAACATTAAGAATTATTCGGGTCATACACACGAGAATTATTTAATAACTTGGAATATTAAATAATAATCAAAGGCAGAAATTAATCTAAGCAATATTGGACTTAATGGATTAAGGCCTTAATGGGTTGAGTAGGAAACTTAACCCTAATCGTCATTTTATGTGAAACCCTAATTTCACATGGGTGTATTGTTGGGCCTTCTATTGGGCCTTGATGATTGTGTTATTAATGGGCCATCCAAAGTCAAGCAAATGGACTAGAATATTTAATGGGCCTATGGTAAGGCCTATGTAAGGGGTTTGGGCCCAATTTGGAAAATTGGGCCATAGATGGGCCATAGTTTGGGTCTTAATGATTATATGATTTTGGGCCATAGAATGAGACCATGTATAGGCCTAGGCCCAATTTAGAAAGTTGGGCCATGTGTTGGGCTTTAATTCCTAATTGACTTTGGGCCTATGGATTGGGCTTTGGGCTTGAATAAGCCAAGCTAGGGGTAATGTAGTAATTACCCAAAGAATGTACTTATGGTTATGTAGTGGGACCCAATTATTAATTGGGTGATGTTTGATATTGGCAGTTCGAGAATCTGTCAGCCAACAGCTGGGGTTGAGTCTGCGGGACTTCAGCAGTGTGAGATTGTGTCTAAAGGACTTCAGCAGTGTGAGGTGAGGTACCTTCCAGTAGCGGTGGGTCTACGGCCACAATGTTGGCCCACCAGTAGGAGTTGTATGTTAGATGATTGTCTTTGTGATATCATCTAGGTTTGCTGCTACCTGATATGTTATATGCTGGCACGATATGTTATATGTGATAGTAGTAGAGTTCGGTTGTTAGGACCGAAGGGTTGGTCAGACACCCTAGATACGTCTGACAGTATGTGATGATACATTTATATGTTGGCATGATATTTATATGTGATAATGGTAGTAGGAGGGGAATAGTCCCCAAGTTCGGTTGTTAGGACCGAAGGGTAGTTCGGACACCCCAGATATGTCTGATAGTATGTTTATGTTATGATATATGTGATAGTAGCAGTAGGGGGTGGAATAGTCCCCGAGGGTCGGTTGTTAGGACCGATGGGTAGGTCAGCACCCCAGAATGGCTTGACATGGGTAGCTCAGCACCCCAGAATAGCTTGACACGGGTAGGTCAGCACCCAAGAATGGCTTGACACGGGTAGGTCGGCACCCCAGAATGGTCGTACCGGGGTAGGTCGGCACCCCAGAATGGCTGTATCGGGTAGGTCGGGCACCCCAGAATTTCCCAGCAGTATGTATGGTTTGTGATTGTATGGTATGTGGTATGATGGGGGAAATCACTAAGCTTTGTGCTTACAGTTTACAGTTTTGGTTTCAGGTACTCGTTTTCAAAGGAAGGAGCCGGCTTGATCGCAGCGCATCACACTATGTTTTCCGCACATGAGATCTTTAGGATTACACTCTGATATGGTTTTATGATAATATGTTTTGAATATTGACACTTTAGTTTGACACGAGATACTATTATGAACGTTTTTATACTGATGGTTTTATGTAATAACTTAATTAAAACGAAATTTTTGGCCTTGAAAATTGAGATGTTACAGTAGCTTCCCTGCCAATTTCGGTTCTTGGCTGGGAACTTCTTTCTAGCAAACCGCTTGGGATTTGATACCATCAATGCGTATTCTTCATTTCTCAAATCACACTCAGAAAGATTTGACTCTTATTCTTCTTCAACTAAATTCTTAACCTTTGAGATAAGAACCAAGGATCCCATTCCGGAGACTACCTTCGTTTCCTTTGTCACGGCACTTTCATGCGACTTGAGAATTCCCAAAAGTTTCGCCAATAAGTAGGATTTAAACTGTTCATGAGCTTTAACAGTTGAAACCACTGCCATCCATTCTGTCCTTAGACCATTCATAAAAGTGACCTTCTGCTCAGTCACTTCTCTGCCAATTCTATGCTTAATCATCTTACTAAGAAGAAGGTTATAACGATCGAATGTTTGAATGAGACTTTCATCTGGCTTTTGCTTGAAGTCACCAAACTTCGAATGTAGAAGAGTTTGAGTTGAATGCTCGATATCCTCATTGGTGGAATATAACTCCTTGAGCCTGTTCCAGATCTCCTTTGCAGTAAAGCCAATCTGATCATCCTCATTGCTTTCACATTGCCGATCAGTTTATCTTTCTCGTCTTGAGGAACTTCTTTCACATCGATCATCAGTTGGTTGTACTCTTTCTGTGTCTTGATGGTTCTGTTGGTTCCGGAGTGGGTGAAAGGACCCACAGTAATAGCCTCCCAGATTAAATATTCGTTGTCCTCTGAGCCAACAACATAATCTTCAAAGTGTAGAGCCCAAACTTCATACTCTTGAGTATACAAGATCGGAATCCTCGTACTCGAACCAATGCTGTTGGAGATATTGATGGGATTGGTTTGAGAATTGTTGTGTGACATGATGACTTGATTTGTTTACCTGTCAAGAATCAGAATTGTAAAATGATATTCGAGTAAAATCGAGATCGAAGAACAACGTCAATGAAGGGATAACGGCTCAACATATTCGATGAAAGCGGAAACCCTAAAGATTCTCTTCAAACAGAAGAGATGCGTATGAATTACACAGCCTCCTGCTCTGATATGTCACACCCCAAAACTGATAACGGCGGAATACGTTTCGGGGTGGAGGACGTCATGCACAGTATCATCACAATTGCATAATAGTAAAAACAAGAATCAACAACCATTTCATTTACATGATGAATTTAATTACAAGCGTGTTCTGTAAAGTTTCATTAGACACCAAAAATATAACAAAAATAAGAGATGGATCTTGTATGC
Source organism: Lactuca sativa (assembly GCF_002870075.4). NCBI lineage: Eukaryota > Viridiplantae > Streptophyta > Magnoliopsida > Asterales > Asteraceae > Lactuca > Lactuca sativa. The sequence continues at coordinate 123,369,904 of NC_056627.2, forward strand.
TCCATCTTCTCCAAAATGTTGCACCTGTACCTGTCTATCTTTGACCTGAGGATACAAGTTATTTTGAAAACGAGTATCAGCATAAAGCTGGTGACTTCATGAGAATTTAGTGTGGTTGATGTATAAAATGTGTTAAAACTCATAGTGCGAAAGGCTGCAATTTACATTTAAAAGTAGTAGAAAACCCTAGAAAATCCTATATTTTCCAAAAAGTACATTGTAAGTGAAATCCTTTAAGTTGTGTGTAAGTTTTATCATTGAAAACTGTTTATTGTAAAAGTATAGTAATAAATCTCCAATATGTACTGTAGATAAGGAAAAGATATGCCTGTTGTCAGTAGTAGTGGTGTGAACTTCCATTAGTAATAGATACTTACTTACTTCATGATGTTAGCTTAGACTTTAGTCTTAGTGTTTTGGTGTGGATATAAGTGTATTCCTTTTATGTGACCAATAGTGTGAGAAATAGAGAGTCCGATGACCTTCCCGGTCATACGTAGTGTAGTGAAGTAGTGCCATCTCGGCCCGGACTGTAATTAACAGTCGGGATATAAAAGTGTCTGCCCCGTATAGATCTATACATATAGTGTCGCCTTCCTTCCGGAAAGCCCTGGTCACAGGATGTAAGCGCGATAGAGTGTCTTGTAGAAGGATAGTGTGTTATACTCTGGATTAGTGTTTTCTCTTGTATTATAGAGTAGTAGTAGTCTTTTGTATAGTTCATAGAGCATTCTCTTATACATGTATCATCTTGTAATAATAGTGGTTATAGTGTGTATAGTAGTAGAGGTAACGAGTAGTAGTAGCCTTAACTATACCTATTATAGTTAACTTATTATGTATGGTTCTCGGCATTTGTATAACAAAGGTATTGAATATGATGAAGCCTTTTATATCTAACACCAATATACATGATATATAACTAAGAAATCAACGACAGTCGGACGGATAACAGATACGCTAAGACCACATCAAACAAGAACAGGAAATAAGGCGAGCTATCGGTCCTAAGTCCTTCAAGTCTTACTTATATAAATATATTGATGTAGATACATTTTTATAAGAAAAGTAACTTAATAATAATTCTAACAAAAAGAATGCATTTAGATATTAAAATTAGTTTTGTTTTTCAAAGCAGTTTTAAAAATGTAGAAATCTTTTATAAAGCATGGTGATAAATCACATGTGATTTGTACTATGAATTGTAAATCACATGTGATTGATTCCCATAAATTGGACAATTGACTTGTATCCCCCCCCCCTAAAACATGTAAAAACAGTTGAAAAGGTTCATTAAGGGGTATGAACTCACTTGAAGTGGGTAAATCGGGTGAATGTGTCGGTTGAGCGTTTGGTGTCAAGTAAGGACTTGTACACCCTTTATGACCCTAGTAACATATGAGATACATGTTTTACAAGTAATTAGTGACTAATACTCTTATTAAAACATTTAGACATCCTAAATTTGATTTAAGGTCTTATGGTTGAGTGCTAGAAGGTTAATGAGTTGTATGGAAGGAGTGTATGACCTCACATTGGAGTTTACTCTCCTAAAACCCACCCTAAGTGAGTTTACGGTTGGGAGGCCACATCCCCCATGAGAGAGTGAAGCTAGAGTGGTAAAAGAGTTCTAGGAAGTGTTCCACCCTCTTTATATAAGTTTCGGGTGTTGCACCCGGTATACGACTACCCGATGCTAAAGCTCAATGAGGTTTAAACTTTTTACCCGGGTTAAATGATCGAAATAAAATAACTTTTTCAAATTAAATGGAAAAGTAAATTACGAGTTTTTATTTATTTCGTTACGACAATAATCACATAAAATATAAATAAATAAATAAACATTTATTTATTTGACGACCCCAAATTAACGTAACTTTTATAAAATGACATATTCCGTTAGCTGAAACGAGTTAATATAACGGAATAAACTTTGGGTTGTCACATGATACCAATTGATGAGATTAAAACTCTTTAAGATCGATGAGATTCTTAACAAGGGACAGAATAACGCTAAGCAATTAAGAACATAAGATGAATCAAAACTTGTGTCAAATGATTAATAATCCACAACCTCAGAAGAACTCTATGAAGAATTGCTACTGTAGAAGTATGTTATGGTTACAAAAGATATCATCGACGACCTGTACATCCCCGATGCATGCATGCACAATATAAAGCTAACCCTAATAAATGAAACATGGTTGGACATGCCCAGTACCGTGAAAACTATGGACTATAAACAAAAAGCCCAATGACGCAATATTACTAACCCAACACTAGCTTTTGGTGATTTTGAAGGAGGTAGAGGAAGATTTTGTGCAAGAGACCAGCAAGCAACACTCCCCATCCTCTGAAAGCACCTTGTTGGACCATTTGTAAGGCTCTTGATCTAGTCTTTTATCTTCTCCTTAGAGATCTAGAGTTATTTTTCTTAATAAACTCTTTTATTGGACTTTTGAGTGGATCAAAGAGATAAAGTTTGCAACTTTATGACTCTTAGGAGTCCAAAAGACATCATGTTTTATGGATATAAGATTTGGTTGTGATTTGGAAATCTTGCATGAGATTTAGGTCCATTTTCTTCTTTTTGACCAAGATTTGAGGAAGGACATGCATGGGGCATGCATGTCTATAAAGATTACATTGTTAGGGATCAAAAGGACCCCTGAAAGCTTTATGGAAAGATTGAGCTTGTATCTCTTATGATTAAGGACTTAATGGATGAGTTGTACATCTTAAATGACCTTTAGAACCTATGTTTTGAGATCTTGTCTTAATGAAGTGTCTTAATGGATAAAGTTGGAAACTTTATCCATCAAGATGTTGGGAAGGAGTAGATCTGGGCTTTTGAGCCCATGGAATTGAGTTAAGAGCAACTTAACTTGATTAAGCTATTCCGATTGGTCCCCACAACGTGGCTCTAGGACGTCACGACATGGTGACCAGAGACCAATCGATTGTCTTGTCGTTTTGTGCCCATGGTGTGGCCAAGGAATGACACGACATGGATCAGTGTTAATGATGTTGAATTTGTCTTTAACCGTTGACTTTTTGGCCTAAGTTGACTTTTGGCCAACTCTTAGTATTGGGAAGTGGTCTGAGGGTGTACCTTGTATGATTGTCCAGGTGGGATATAACACCTTTTATTTCGACAGTAAGTGCGGTAACATTTGAGTATTAACTGAGAAGTGAGTATTCTCACTATACTATGTACGATGCTAATTGTTTTTGTCATATTTGCATGGAAGACCTCGGGGGCAGCCCATGACATTTGTCTGAAAGACCATGGGGGTAGCCTATGATAATTGGATGTTAGACCATGGGGATAGCCTGTGACATTTCAAGGAAAGGCCATGGAGTAGCCTATGGCACTTAGTTGTAGGACCTTGAGGGTAGCCCATGACATTTCAGGGAAAAGACCATGGGGGTAGCCCATGACACTTGTATGCATTATAGGGGTAGCACATGACAATGTATGTATGTTATGTAGTATTTTGGGGAACTCACTAAGCTTTGTGCTTACGGTTTATGTTTAAAATGCTTTTCAGATACTTCTGGTACGAAAGGGAAAGCCCGACATGAACTCATAGCATCCACCTCTATTCAATATTTTATGATTTTGGGATTGTATTCTGATAATATTGACATACTTTGATGGTTTGAATGAATGATTGATGATTTTGGTTGACTTAAAAAAAAATATATATATTACTTAGTATTTTTAGGATGTTACAGCGTGACCATAAAATACTTATGGTCACATATTATTTTTTAAATGGTGAATATTGTTTATTTTTAAACAAACATAATAAATTAAATCGTGACATGTAGATGCTTACAGTCACACATTTTTTTATTGTTTCATGACTATTGATTATTTTTAGTAAAACATATAAAGTTGTGACAATAAAATACGAAGTCCCACATTTTTTTACCATGAATATTATTTACGTTTAGGCATACAAAACAAATCAAACTGTAGACACAAAAAGACAAAAGCTTACCGAAGTAATTTACTCCAAAATCCCCTTTTTGGGTTTATCTATGTAATTGCTTTTTGGTTGCTTGTTGTTAGTCTCTTCAATAAATTCATATGGTCAAAAAAATAACAAATGAAACCGTGACAATAAAAAATTTATAGTCACACCAAATAAGGTATTATGAGTAGGCCTGACAATAGAGTGGGTTTTGACCCTGATCCGATCCAAACCCTTAACAATTATATGAGTTTGGAGCATAGTTTTTGATCCGTTTACCCATTAAAGACCTGTACCCGCTAACCCTTTTATTAAAAGGGTCGGGTATGGACCATCACTGATCCGCTCCGTTTATAACCCGCCCTATATAAATTTTAGAAATATAAATTTATATTTTATATTACCTAAAATTCATATTAAATTTCAATCATAAGTCCAAAAAGAAAAGACCAAAGACTAAATTGTTTTTACATAGGACTCGATGACTCAACTTCTAGACTTCCAATCTTCTCTCAAGATTCATGATTTCAATTCATTTATATTTCATCATGTAATCACCAATTTCATTTATAAATCAATAAGGTCATTTATCAACTGAAAGAAAGTTTGTAATTGTTATTCTCTATCAATGCAATCGACGATCAAAAACCAATTGGAGTAACTAAAATAATAATTTTAATTCCAATAGAAAGTCATCGAGTACATAATGTGTTTTCTAAATCAAAACTTAGTTTTATTTAATAAATGTGATTTTATGATTTAAGTAAAATGTGTTTGATTATTCAAAAAACCTATGGGTTACGGAGCGGGTTTGGATATCTGTTGATTCGGTGGATAAGGATATGGGTTTGATTATTCAAAACCCTGCAGGTTACGGAACGGGTTTGAATCGGATTTTGAAATTTGTTAAAAAGGTTTGGATCTAGGTTGATTCGCTCCAAACCCGCCACATTGCCCCGTTGCCAGGTCTAATTATGAGTAATTGAAATACTCATATCCATTGGTATTCCTAATAAAATAGATGCTATCTCACTTGCAATCATATTTAATTCGATGGAATTATTTTTTCTTTTAACATGACAATCACTTATTTTTAGACACATATGAATTTAGATTGTAGCCATAAAATACTTATATTTACAAAAAGATTTTTCTTAACATTTTGCTAATAAACTCTCCCCTTTGGTTACAAAAAATAATTTTCGTGACTAAATGTTACATTTTCGCTAAGGTTTATTAATGTGAGTATATCCACCTTATGATTTAGTCACATAAAATTAGATGTCATGTGAGCTTTTATGTTTTTACGTTTTTATGTCTCGGCTAGTAAGTGTTACAATATAAAGTTAGACTTAAAAAAAAAAAAAAAAAAAAAAAACGTAAGAACTGATGAGATTTTATCACAGTTATCGGTCGTGACTATTGACTAAAACTCGTTATACTTTTTATATAAATTGTGGCTAAACTAGAGTCTAGAATGCATAGATATAGTATAGAACTCGAAGAACAATTCCAGAATGTTGAATTAATTGATAGAAAGGTGCCTTGGATAGGTAGTTATTTAGTTTTAGTGACCCAAAAGATTAGAAAAGTAGCTATGTAATAAATTTGTTTTTACATGTTTTTTCTTAGTTAAAAGTATTTTATTTTTGAAAACTTGATAAATTTGTTTTGAGGCGCAAAGAGGTAAAATGTGTCCATACGAAAAAAAAATCTATTGGTTTTTTATTTTGATTTTTAGAGCTGGTAAACTTGTTTATAAGTTGAACTTGATAAATTTCATTTTTTGTTCTTACATAGAGTCCTTTCCATTTTTTAAGCTTGCATGGATTTTTATGTCCACGGTTTTTTTAGATTAATGGATGAATAACTACTTTTTATTAAGTCATAAAATAGGTCTTAATTGATAAAGATACATACATTTAAATTAAGTCAAAAAATAATAATACTAATAAATATGATATTTTAACAATTTCTAAGATATATATAGTGTTATAAAGATAGTTTTATAAGATGGTATAATCATATATAAATTTTTAGACAAAAGAATCAGCATTAACGATATATAGTCAACGTTTCTTCGGTCAATAAACACAATAAATCATATTACAAGTAAGACTGTAAGAAGTGTTTCCATGGTGGACCATCCTTCTGATCTAACGAGGATGAACCAAACCCACAGTAACTCAAAAATAAAAGGAAAAAAAAAATCAAATTCAAATTAAATCGTGTGAAGATTGCTAACTTGAAAAAGTCCATTTCCAGATCTTGATCCGTAGATCCACCTTGCATTTAGCATCAGAAACAGTAGCAGTCACAGAAGTTGATGAATTTTTAGACTTACCACCACCACCGTTTGGAACGAGGCTATGAATTCCTTCGCATTCAATTCGAATCCCAACTTTTTTGGTTCTAATCGATTCGATCTTCACTCTAGCTTCAGTATCAAGTAATATCTTCAATGGCAATCCAGATTTCTTCTTCAGATCTGATCTGATCTGATTCACTATAGTCGTTTCCAGAAGCAGAGAGTTACTGTACAATGATGAGCGTATGATGGTGATGTTATTGGGATTACTGACTAACGAATTAGTAAAGGACCCATTCGCGATTTGGGTTTCCTCTGATAAGCATGTGATGGTGATTGGATCGTAGTAAAACACTACTTTCTTATTTGGGTTTTTGGTGGAAAGGGTAAGATTGAGGTTGGATGTGAGGCGGGTTGTATCGTCGGAGGTGGTGGTGAGGTTGAACCGGGAGATTTTGATTGCTGTGATTGAGAATGTTGGACGGTGGGGCCGGTAAAGGAGGTACAGGATGCAGCCTGTGATGGTGGCGAGGAGGAGGAGGAGGATTATGATTAAGATTGACCAGAAACAGCATAGGCAGAAGTAGCTTCGACGGCGATTGCGGTGATATATGTTAGGGTTGGGGCGGTACGGGTGGCGATTGAGATTAGGGTTGTAAAGTTGGGGTTTGTTAGTCGGTGGTGGTGTTGGTTTAACGGCGGCTGCGCCTTTCGGCTTTGATGGAGGGTAGACAGGATCTGCCATGGTTGACAATGAGTGGGACTGTGGGAGAGTGATTGTTGCGAAGGAGTATGAAACCAAGGCAGACACATGGGATTAAGTAATTTTGAAGATTCCAAGTCATGTTTATAAAAAATGATTAAAGTTTTAAAGTACAAATCTAAAGCTCACATCCACAATTAAAGATTTTAAACTATAAGATTTGTATGTTACTATCTTCTATTAATTCTTTTAATTGTCAACTAGATTATAATTCGCGTTAAAAACGGTGAATACATAATATTTAAAAAAAAATAAAATTTATGTGAAACAGATGAAAAAAAAAACATAAAATTTTAAATCAAAAAAATTACTTGTCAAACAATTTCATAAACAAACAGTAAAAACTAATTAAAAAAATCTTCAACCCAAAATGTCACATAATGATTAATGACTTAAAGTTATTCGAGTTTTTCTATTTTTAGGATCTTCAAAGAAAGAGCGGCAACATAATCTTTAATGTCCAATAATGAAACCGTAAAACAAAAAAAACAATAACCAAAAAGAGCATCATTAATATCTAAATAAATTCTAAATGTAGAAATAAATTCATATATTACATGTTTGATGTTATTTTTTCCAGTTGAGTAATAATTATATTATTATCAGTGAACTTTAAGATTTCATAACCATCAAATTTGTTCAAATTATCATTTGAAATTTGAATTTTGAATGCTAATTTTTTTTTTTATCTAAAAGTACATTCGTAGCAGATGGATAAATGTCCATATTACCCTCCTAAAAAAATGAACGGTTATACAAGTAGATAGACAAAAAGTTAAAATTAGTTTTGTGTAAATAAAGATAATATGAATAACCTCATTAAAATTTTCAAGCAACTATTTTGCGGTTTTTTTAAAAAGTATATTTGCGTCACGATCAAATAAAGTAAGTGACACCAAACCGGTAAAGTTGCGACAACCCGAATATTTTGTATATATAATTTCTAAAGTCAAACACTTCATTTGGAAGTCAAATTCATTTACGCCATCTTCTAACAAATTTAAAATCCGTTTTAGTATTCCGAACTTTTCATGCTTAACGATCAAGTCTTAGAAAGTAACCACTAAAGCCCTAAAACCAAACATCATGCCATAAACCTTATAAGATGGAGTTTCCGGGCGGTAAACTCCGGGAGGTAAACTCGGGCGGTAAACTCCGGGGCAGTAAACTCACCCTATATAAGGGTGAGTGAACCTCATTTACACTCTTTCCACTCTTTCTCTACCCTCTCTCTCTCTCTCTTCAAGACCCGATTTCTCCTAGAAATCTTCAAGTTTTCGTCCTCAAACTGTAAGTTCTTCTACCCTAGAGTGTATTAGAGCTTATTACATGTCCATATATCATAGAAATCACCCAAAAATGACATGAACAAGGTGTTTACGGCCCAAGAACTTCTTAGACCGTAAACCCTTAAAAGGGTGCCAAAATGCCCCTAACTCCTTCCTTGTGCTTAGAGACTAGCTTAGATCATACCCTTGAAGTGTTATGGACCTTAAACATTAGGTTTTGGAGGGTTGAATGAGAGTTTATGGCTCATGATCTTCTTAGGCCGTATGTAACGTCCCAAAATTCAAGACTAAAAATTTCATTTAATAAAACATTACTTTAAGCAAATTCATCATTTCAAAACATAAACAGAGTATTAATTTCCAAAATACATGTTCGTTATCAGAGTAAACATTCCAGGCTGTCTAATCTATGGTGTGTGTCATGCGATCACCCCGAGCTCTTCCCTCCGCTACCGGAAGCACCTGAAACCAAAACTGAAAACCGTAAGCACGAAGCTTAGTGAGTTCCCCACCCTACCACATACCATGCATAACCACATACTGCACATATTGGGCCACGCCCGCTAACCTGGGCCTCGCCCCTACCTCGGGCCTCGCCCGATACTGAGATTGTTTGTATTTTCCCATAAAAAACCCATCTATTATTAATTCACAGTATGTATATATATGAATACATCAGAGGAGGCCAATGGGCCGAACAAATATATCAATGAAAAGCTATTATACAAAACACAATAATAATAATAATAATAATAATAATAATAATAATAATAATAATAATAATAATAATAATAACCCGCTAACATCCCCCCGCAGTGAGAACAGGAGGAGACTCTTGCACGTTCAAACTGGTTATAAAATCCAGAAATAAGGACGTAGGAAGACTCTTCGTAAAGATGTCAGCATACTGAGATGAAGAGGGAACATGAAGTACACGCACATGACCAGTAGCAACCTTGTCCCGAACAAAATGAAGGTCAATCTCGATATGTTTGGTACTTTGATGATTAACCGGATTATATGACATATAGATAGCACTCACGTTATCACAATATACTATCGTAGCTCGATGAGGAGAAGAGTGAAGCTCTAATAGAAGATTGCGAAGCCAACATGTCTCAGCGACAGCATTCACGACACCGCAATATTCTGCTTCTGCACTAGACCGTGACGTTGTGTTCTGTTGTTTAGAGGACCAAGAGAGGAGATTGTGTCCAAGAAAAACACAGTAACCCGAAGTGGATCGTCTAGTAACCGGACAGCCCGCCCAGTCGGCATCAGAATGCGTGATGAGATCGTTACCAGGAGAAGAAAATAGCTGAAGCTCGTGACCGGTAGTACCGCGTATGTAACGCAGGATGCGTTTCAGAGCTGTAAAGTGAGGTTCCCGCGGGTCATGCATATAAAGACATATCTGTTGTACTGCATATGTGATATCTGGTCTCGTAAATGTGAGATATTGAAGAGCACCAGCAAGACTGCGATACAAAGTAGGATCATCAACTGGAGGACCCGAACCATCAAGCTTAGATGACATATCAGTTGGAGTGCGAGCTGATTTACAGTTAAGCATCTTAGCCCGATCAAGGATCTCATTGGCATATTTATGTTGAGACAAAAATAGACCAGTGGTGGAGCGAGTAGCAGAAATACCCAGAAAATAATGTAAGTCACCGAGATCAGACATAGAAAACTCAGCACTCAAAAGAGAAATGATGTGATTCAGGAGCTGAGAAGAGGATCCAGTGAGAACTATGTCATCCACATAGAGGAGGATATACGCCATATGAGAGCCCTGTCTGTAAATGAATAGTGAAGAATCACACCTGCTATGCACAAAACCAATACGTGTGAGAAACATCGCAAAACGCTGAAACCAAGCTCGCGGTGCTTGTTTAAGACCATATAACGATCTTTTCAACAAGCAAACATGATTCGATCTAGAAGGGTCCCGAAACCCTGGGGGTTGTTGCATGTATACAGTTTCTTGAAGGTGACCGTGAAGAAAAGCATTCTTCACATCAAGTTGGCGAATGGACCAATGGTGCATGACAACAATGCTTAAAACCATACGGATGGTAACAGGTTTAACGACCGGACTGAACGTCTCATCACAATCAATACCAGGTCTCTGGCTACTTCCATTTGCAACAAGACGAGCTTTGTATCTAGACAATGAACCATCTGCATTTAATTTCTTCTTAAACAGCAAAATACAATTAATAACATTAGCATCGGGTGGTCGTGGAACTAGAACCCAAGTATTATTTGAGATAAGAGCAGTATATTCTTCTTTCATCGCATTAAGCCAATTAGGATCATTAAAAGCCTGTAAATAATTTTTAGGAATAGGAGATGTAGAATCTATGTGTAAATTTAGTTTACGGATTGGTTTAGAGATACCCAATTTAGATCGGGTAAGCATGGGATGTTGAGATCGAGTAGGTGTGACACTCGGAGGGGACTCAGACAGAGGAGACGAGGTGGCCGATTGAGAAGGATTGTGGAGTGGAGAGAATCCTGACACTGATGAATCAGTAGCAGATGGACCAAGCACAGTTGGGCTTGGCGTACTGGTAGAGGAATCAGACTCACTGGGCTAATCGATAGTCGGTTGATCAATGACTCCACAAGGAGATGCTGGAGGAGTTGAGGGAGGTGTATCACCATGAGAGAATGATGGAAACAAGACATGATAAGGGCGATACGAGGTGTTGTTTTCATTGTTGAGAAACGAGTATGAAGGTGCGATATTAGGCGTCATGGAGCCAAAAGGAAATACTGTTTCATCGAATACCACATGGCGAGAGATAATGATTTCATTTGTGTCAAGGTTAACGCACTGGTAACCCTTGTGATTAGTCGGGTAACTAAGAAAAACGCACGGAGTGGAGCGTGGTGCTAATTTATGAGGTGTAACAATATGTGGAAAACATAGACACGCGAACACCCGTAAGTGATCATAACTTGGTTGAGTTTTGTAAAGTTTATGAAAGGGGGTGTCATGGTGAAGAGTGGTTGAAGGAAGAATGTTTATAAGATGTGATGACATGTGTAAAGCTTCGACCCAAAATGTGGGAGGAAGTCGAGCATGAAAAAGAAGATCACGTATACCATTGTTAAGAGTGCGAATCATACGCTCAGATTTTCCGTTCTGTTGGGATGTATAAGGAAATGAAAAACGCATTAGAATGCCATTTTAATCAAACAATTGATGAATTTTTTTGTTGTTGTATTCACCCCCGTTATCACATTGAAGTGATTTAATATCTGTTTGAAACTGATTTTTAACAAACTCACGGAAAATCACAAATTTATCAAACACGTCAGATTTGTTACGCAATGGATAAACCCAAACATAGTGAGAAAAATCATCTAGAAACAAGACATAATATTTAAGACCACTTGTGCTCTCAATAGGAGAGGTCCAAACATCAGAATGTACCAATTCAAAAGGAAAAGACGAAACAGAACTCGAAGAATTAAAAAGCAATCTATTGTGTTTGCCCTTTTGACATGCATGACATAGACTAGAGTCTTTATTAGATGAACTTGAAATAAAACCATTATTAACCAAATGTTGAAAAATGTGATGTCCCGGATGTCCAAGACGTTGATGCCAAAGAGACGGAGCAATGGAGACACGAGCTTGAGGAGTCGGGGTTGTAACAGGATAGAGATCCCCAGTGCTATCATATCGCATGGGAATTTGTTTGGTGCGGAAATCCTTCACATAAAATCCAAACGGGTCAAACTCAATGGTACACATATTTTCACGAACAAAACGACGGAAAGAAATAAGATTTTTAATAATAGATGGAGTAATCAAAACATTTTTAAGTGTAAGAGTGCGATACGAATTTTGATGCGGAAGAGTGGTGTGTCCCATTTTAATTATAGGCATAGATGATCCGTCCGCTACTATAACAGATGAAGGAAAATTACTATTTTTATCAGAAATGGACTTGAGTATACCTGCACTTGAGTGAAGGTGCGATGTGGCCCCGGTATCCATGTACCAATCACTTTGCCCCGGGTCATTTAGAGTCATCATATTAAACATTCGAGGCAATGTAGTAGGCTCGTTATGTGGCTGGTGAACCTGATGTGTCGAGTAGAAGGCCTGCTGAACAGGGGTTGTAGGTGGGCTAAAAAACTGATGCTAGTGGGCTGATGTGTGCTGGGTCAGAGGCTGTTTGGGACCAGTGCTGGACTGAAACGGAGTGCTGGACTGAAATGGAGCAACCAATGGACTAGGTAGAAGACCCGGCTGAGAAGACCCGTGAGTGGGCTGGTGTACTTGAAACCACCCATAAGCCCATGCACTTCCATTGCGATTTTGATTATGTTGACCACCCGCATTAGAAAAGTTATTAGAGCCACCATAGAGAGATGGAGAGAGTACCATAGAGCCAAGATTTGATGATTGAATCCATACGAAGCCATGCATCCTTAGCCGATGTTGACTCTAGTGTTTCCTTTTCTGATGATGCTTTGACTGGTTCAACAGGGCGGAGATGATCGTCTACCCCATATCCTATGTAATGAATCTCAAAAAGCTCTCTCCATATGTCATAGTTCATCTGCTCCAGGTCAATAACAAGGGGTATAGCATGTTTAATGTTAATGGTAGATGTAGGTTTATCAGACGAGTTGTTTCCTGACATCTTGAGAACACGTATAGCAGAGACAGACTAGAATGAGAATATTAGAATAGAAGATAGAATTGATAAGATGAGAAAACGAGAAGAGGTCGAACGACAGAAGAACGGCTGTCGAGTAGGGTTTACAGGGAAATTGTTATCGCTCTAATACCATGATATTGTTTGTATTTTCCCATAAAAAAACCCATCTATTATTAATTCACAGTATATATATGAATACATCAGAGGAGGCCAATGGGCCAAACAAATATATCAATGAAAAGCTATTATACAAAACACAACAACAACAACAACAACAACAACAACAATAATAATAATAATAATAATAATAATAATAATAATAATAATAATAATAATAATAATAATAATAATAATAATAATAATAATAACCCGCTAACAGATACAACGGCCCCGTCGCTCCAGGCCCCGCCTGACTTCGAACCTCGCTCGGATACAGATCTGTTTCACTTAGGCCTCGCCTGTCACAGGGCATCGCCCACTAACATCTAATAGCACATAAACATATCACATCACATAAGCTAAACACATACTAACGAATCTTGTCCTACGGCCTCGCCTGTCTCTGGGCCTCGCCCTTGTCCTGCTACTGATGAGTCATGGAACCCCGTCCATACTCCTGCCGATAGTGAGGTACGGGCCCAACCTACTCTCACTCCTTCCCTTACTTGGGCCTCGCCCCTGATCTACTGCTAATGAGATGTGGAACACCATCCACACTCTGCTATTGGTGAGTTACGGGACCTCGCCCACACTCACCTCCCTACCAGGCACATACAAGTATCACACAGACAACAAGTATAAACTATCACATAAACCATTCCTTGGGCACCTGCCCGCTATCGTTGGACCTCGTCCTGAATATCATACTAGCATACTGAGCCTAGGGCTAACCCCTGGGTCTTCTACTCATAACTACATGGACCGGCATTGTGGCCGTAGACTCATTCACACAAAAGGGAAACTCACCTACACTGGCAGAACTTGCTGATGATCCCACTAGCCGCTGCCCGGCAACTCTCTGAACTCCTGCTCCACTCGCTCCCCGAGCTACCACTATCAATGCAACACTAAGTCCGACTGACCCCCGAAAGACAACCAAGTCAACTCTGGTCAAAGTCAAAGTCCTGGTCAAAGCAACCTTCCAGGTCAACCCTACTCGCCGAGTTCATATGTTCAGAGTCCATCCATTCGTGACTCGACTCGCCGAGTCAGTTCATGACTCGCCGAGTCTACCGATTTCCAACTCTTGACCTGTCCAACTCACCGAGTCTCCACTCGACTCACTGATTCGAGTCTCAACTCGAAGGGTTTGGGGTTTCGCGACCTGACTCACCGAGTCAACGAACAGACTCACCGAGTCCAAGACAATCTTCAACAGACTCGCCAAGTTGTTTTTCCAACTCGTCGAGTTCCTGCCCAACTTTGTTTGACTCGACGAGTTGTTCATCCCACTCGTCGAGTTCCTCCAAATCTTCATGCTACTCGCCGAGTCCACTCAAAGGACTCGTCGAGTCCATTCAGATCTCCATACATGCAGAGGACTTTTGAGTCATGCATGGACTCCAAATTGTAGATCTACCCTTCCCAAGCCTATTCCTCACGTAAAGTTGCAAACTTTACGTGTAGAGAAGGAGATCTAGGCAAAATACACCATAAACTAGGGTTTAAGGCAAAGAGGCTCCATAATCAACTCAAGGGCAGATACTTTATGCTTCTCAAGACCATAATATGCTTAGATCCAAAGTAGCAACTTCATATCTGGCTTCTAACTCAAATGGATACCATTATGGCTAAAAAGCCCCAAAACTCACATATAGATCTAGGTGCAAAAGAGTCCAAGAACTAGTTTATTACCTCCAAATGTTCAGAAATATCTTCCCAATCCCAGATCTATAGCCCCTTCTTGCACCTCCAAGATCCTTCTTCCTTCTCCAAGCTTTAATGCACTCTTCAAGGCACCAATTGGCTCAATCAATGGATATGGCGGCTAGGGTTTGGTGTTCTGGGTGAAAGAGGCAGTAAAGGAACCCTAGGGAAGAGAATGAGACGTTTAAATAGGCTCCAAGTCCCGGATTTAGGGTGTTCCTCGTACAGACCAGACTCGCCGAGTCTCCTTGGCAGACTCACCGAGTCGGTCACTTACTCCTCGACCTGGATCCCGCTCAGACTCGCCGAGTCGCCCCTTAAAATTAGGGTTTTCTTTCCCTTCTTGGCCTTCCAGACTTTGGGTGTTACAACTCTCCCCTACTTAAACTAAACTTCATTCTCAAAGTTTGCTATGGCCCACCGCCTGCGATCTGCCTCTAATACCCCACCAATTATTCCAACACCAGCTGCCTACCTTCGCTGGCCTTCCGCTCGGTCATTCCGACTAACATTAATCCTTGCGGATAATCATCTCAGGTCAACCCTAACCCTGAACATTCTGGAAACGCAACTTACTCAACCGACAATCCTTCTGGTACTCACCGAGTACAGCACTGAACCCATAGGGGTTCGTCCCTTCTTTCCTTGCGCGATTTCCTTGCCTCCCCAAGGTAGTGCTCCATAACCAACTATTTCCTCTGTCACTGTGAAGGTCCTATCTTCACCAATCCATTACTCCCGCCTCCTCCAGTTCGGGTCATTATCGCCAGTATCCATTGGGAAATTCTTTCTACTATAATTTGGTGTCGAGCACCCCACGATCAACTAACTGAATTCCACCACACGCTGCATACCCGCACTGTTACTGACTGGAAATTCTGCTATTCCTCATCTGACTTCCGGATGAGCTGAGACCACCCTCGTCCCTACCAACCTATCAATATCTGGATTACCGGTTCCCACCGATCGCTGTCCGAACACAACTACTAGTCGCTCCCAGCGACTTTCGAAGAAACTTCGACCGCCTATAACTACTCAATCTATTCTTCCATACAGGCACTACAATTCCTGGGATCCCTGATCCCCTATCTTGACACTAAGGTCCCTACTAGATCCCATCTGTGCTGCTAAAACTCACGGGCCTCACCCATGGGTCTCACCCGCCCCTATCCTTCTAGTCCTACTTGTCTAGCCATTCTCGCTCGGGCCTCGCCCACGGGGTCTCACCCAACCATACTACTGAGCAACCCTGCTCTCAGGTCTCACCTATAATGCTATTCTCATATGGGCCTCGCCCACGGGTCTCACCCAACTATATCCTGGAGCGGCCTCTCCTAAGGTCTCACCTCTCTAGGGCTATACAGGCAAACTCCCTATCATTCTCATCCACCACCCATTCCTGATCCCCATCTGATCACTAGGAGATAAGGGCCTCGCCCCAAATCTGCCAACGAAGCTACTATGGAATGCTACGGCTTGCCCGCAGTCTTACATCACCTACTATCATCGTCTGCTAGTGAATGCTACGGCTGCCCCGTAGTCTTACAACACTTTCCATTACTGACTGCTAGTGAATGCTACGGCTGCCCCGTAGTCTTACAACACTTTCCACTTCTGACTGCTAGTGCGAAAGCACCCCATGCTATTAGTTCTCAAGATCTTCCTTCTGACTCACTCGAGCCCTACAGGCGATCCCCCATCCTGAATTCCCAACCACATACTAACCATCACCAATACACACAATGGCTGAGGGGGAGTTTCTCAAACTCCTAACCCTGACTCCTCAATCCATCAAACGTTGTACCACTTCTTTTTCCTTCTTGGAGGTCGCGCACTCATTCTGGATCTACGTGCCCTTACCTTTGCCCATTCGGAGGATTCTCCCCCACTTCGATCCTGCTTAACCCTTGCTGCTCAATGCTCGAAAAGAAATCCCCATCCTCTCTACCATTCCATAAACAACCTGCTGAGGAACCCCAAGCTTACCATAGCTAGGGATCTAACCACTCCAATTCTAAAATCATATGGCTCCGAATTAGCGAGACATACCAAGTCCCTCCCAGGCATGCTACAGTTGTTGCATCCTAAGCAACCTTCCCCAATAGAGCACATCCCTTAACTACCATTCAAATATCCAAGGTATGCAGATGGCATATAACTCGATCATAAGCAAGCCGCACAAAAATAAAATAATCATACCGATAACGATGCATAACCATAACAATATAATCATGCACAAATAAAAGAACTAAAAACGGAAATCGCATACCTGCAACGTACGATGCTGCTCGCGCCTCCAAGGTAATCATCTGAAAAGCCCTGCCTCCTACCGCAGACGCCTCTGCACGGCCCTGACAGCCGTCTGTGATCCTCAAGGTTGCAGGGGCAGGTGCCATCACCCGTCCTGCTGAAAACAAACTAGGGCACTGGGCCTTCTTGTGGCACCGCTGATTGCAGTGAAAACATATCAAGTCTGATCCCTATGTGGTGGTAGCAGTACAATCCCTGCTGAAATGACCAGTCCGACCACACTTGAAGCAGCCAGACTCACCGCCGCTACCACTCCTGCACGCGCCCCCATGCGCCCTGCCACACTTCCCGCATCGGCTGCGGTCCCGATAATCCCTCGATCTCGAATCCGATTCCTTGGGCCTTTTGCCCCGAACTCGCAGATACCTAAACCTCATCCGGCTTCCTCTTCCGGATCTGCTCCAAATCAATTTCCCTCTCCCTGGCTTGAGAAATCGTATCTTCTAGCGTCTTACAGCCGGACCTGCTCACGAACTCCCTGATGTCAACCCTCAACATCTCATGATAACGGGCCTTCTTCATCTCCTCATCCACGACATACTGCGGTATAAGAAGTGCCTTCTCCCTGAACTTGGCGGCGATCTCCGCCACCGTCTTAGTGGTCTGCGTCAAATCCTAAAACTCCCTTGCCAACTGCTGCACCTCAATAATTGGCAAAAACTCCGCCCTGAACCTGGCTGAGAAATCGCTCCAAGTCATCGCGTCCAATGCGACATCATCCCTCAGAGCATGACCAATCTCCTCCCACCAATCCCTCGCTCTGTCCTTCAGAAGACAGGAAGCGAGTTTGACCTTGTCCTCCTTAGGACACCGGCTCGTACGGAACGCGTTGGCAACATCAGCCAACCATCTGCTGCTAGCGATGGGGTCCCTAGCCCCATGATAATCTGGTGCCCCGCAAGCCCTGAACTCCCGAAATGTCAAGGTACGCGCTCCCATCAATGCCATCATCTCAGTACGGAAGGCTCCCAACCTCTCATCCAAAATCTCCAATATACCCTCCTTGATTGTGCCAAAGATCATAGGAGTCTGATCTAGAATACTGTGTGTAACCTCGGCGGATATCAACTCCCTCATTCGCTCCTCGAGCTGCTCGGCCCCTGAACCCGAGCCTGATCCATCTCCGGCGCCTGATCCGCCCGCCGGTCTCTCTCGCAACGTCACCATGCTGAAAATATACCACAACCACTATCAGAATACTGATCACTGATGCGAGACCAAACACACCCTACCAGGTTCCCGGTCTTGTCTCGACCTTTCCCGAATCGAGTACGGATCCTCTGATTTCAGTAGTACGGGCCCATACTACCTTCCACATCTATCCGTACTTTCCTTAGGAATTGCTTGGACTCCACCAGGTCCCTTATCCACTACTATTGCTCCCAGCACTATCTCATCCTAGGCTTACCCTAGGGAAACCTCTGACTCAACTCAAACCAGTCCTCAGCTGCTGAAGGTCTCCTTGTGATGCCAATTAGCCATCACCTGGATACCATCACATGTTACGAGGCTCAGATAATCCTTCAAGTAAAAGACTCGTCCCTACAACGGTTGGACTCAAACAAGAGCTGCGCAATAGGACCAAATCCAACACTCTGAGATAATTCAACCCTGATCACATCTGACGTGTCGTATCCACCTAATGGCTAACTCCCATCACTCAGAATCCCACAATGCACAAAGCAAGCAAGATTCAGACAAGGGAAAATCTAACCATAACATACTCAAGCAATCATATCCATGTAGCAAGAATCTGAACTAGCATGCAACACAAACTCGCAGACTCACACAAACTCATAGACTCAGGCATAACCTAAACAGGCTATCGTACTACTGTCTAATCAGTACTATCATGCAGCTCAAAAGCACATGTAACAGGCACATAAGGCATCATCCCTAGATCCTTAGTCCTAATCTAGCATGCTGTTCTATTAACTGATAATCATAACATAAACTTCTATGGGTATTTTGGGGTACTTACTCGAGCTCGGTTGATTGCATGCACCACACCTCTTTTCTATTTTCAAAGTTCTTTTCTTTCTGAATTCTTTTTTGCTTTTCTAAAACTGTTTTTCATTCTCAAAATTCTTTTTACAAAACTGTCTTTTCAATTTTTTGAAAACTTTTTATCCGACCCCTTAGTTTGAGTTCAGGCACACCCGAGAGTATGCCCGAATCCCTCAAACCAAGGCTCTGATACCAACTTGTAACGTCCCAAAATTCAAGACTAAAAATTTCTTTTAATAAAACGTTACTTTAAAAAAATTCATCATTTCAAAACATAAATAGAGTATTAATTTTCAAAATACATGTTCGTTATCAGAGTAAACATTCCCAGGCTGTCTAATCTATGGTGTGTGCCATGCGATCACCCCGAGCTCTTCCCTCCGCTACCGGAAGCACCTGAAACCAAAACTGAAAACCATAAGCACAAAGCTTAGTGAGTTCCCCACCCTACCACATACCATGCATAACCACATACTGCACATACTGGGCCACGCCCCCAACCTCGGGCCTCGCCCGATACAACGGCCCCGCCGCTCCAGGCCCCGCCTAGATTCGAGCCCCGCTCGGATACAGATCTGTTTCACTTAGGCCTCGCATGTCACAGGGCCTCGCCCGCTAACATCTAATAGCACATAAACATATCACATCACATAAGCTAAACACATACTACGAATCTTGTCCTAAGGCATCGCCTGTCTCTGGGCCTCGCCCTTGTCCTGCTACTGATGAGTCATGGAACCCCGTCCATACTCCTGCCGATAGTGAGGTATGGGCCCAGCCCACTCTAACTCCTTCCCTAACTTGGGCCTCGCCCCTGATCTACTGCTAATGAGATGTGGAACACCATGCACACTCTGCTATTGGTGAGTTACGGGACCTCGCCCACACTCACCTCCCTACCAGGCACATACAAGTATCACACAGACAACAAGTATAAACTATCACATAAACCATTCCTTGGGCACCCGCCCGCTATCATTGGACCATGTCATGAATATCATACTAGCATACTGAGCCTAGGGCTAACCCCCGGGTCTTCTACTCATAACTACATGGGCCGGGATTGTGGCCGTAGACCCATTCACACAAAAGGGAAACTCACCTACACTGGTTGAACTTGCTGATGATCCCACTAGCCGCTGCCCGGCAACTCTCTGAACTCCTGCTCCATCGCTCCCCGAGCTACCACTATCAATGCAACACTGAGTCTGACTGACCCCCGAAAGACAACCAAGTCAACACTGGTCAAAGTCAACCTTCCAGGTCAACCCTACTCGCCGAGTCACCCTATTGGCTCGCCGAGTTCATATGTTCAGAGTCCTTCCATTCGCGACTCGACTCGCCGAGTCTACCGATTTCCGAGTCCTGACCTGTCCAACTCACCGAGTCTCCACTCGACTCACTGATTCGAGTCTCAACTCGAAGGGTTTGGGGTTTCGCGACCTGACTCACCGAGTCAACGAACAGACTCGCCGAGTCCAAGATAATCTTCAACAGACTCGCCGAGTTGTTCTTCCAACTCGCCGACTTCCTGCCCAACTTCGTCTGACTCGATGAGTTGTTCATCCCACTCGTCGAGTTCCTCCAAATCTTCATGCTACTCGCCGAGTCCACTCAAAGGACTCGCCGAGTCCATTCAGATCTCCATACATGCAGAGGACTTTTGAGTCATGCATGGACTCCAAATTGTAGATCTATCCTTCCCAAGCCTATTCCTCACGTAAAGTTGCAAACTTTACGTGTAGAGAAGGAGATCTAGGCAAAATACACCATAAACTAGGGTTTAAGGCAAAGAGGCTCCATAATCAAATCAAGGGCAGATACTTTATGCTTCTCAAGACCATAATATGCTTAGATCCAAAGTAGCAACTTCATATCTGGCTTCTAACTCAAATGGATACCATTATGGCTAAAAAGCCCCAAAACTCCCATATAGATCTAGGTGCAAAAGAGTCCAAGAACTAGTTTATTACCTCCAAATGTTCAGAAATATCTTCCCAATCCCAGATCTATAGCCCCTTCTTGCACCTCCAAGATCCTTCTTCCTTCTCCAAGCTTTAATGCACTCTTCAAGGCACCAATTGGCTCAATCAATGGATATGGCGGCTAGGGTTTGGTGTTCTGGGTGAAAGAGGCAGTAAAGGAACCCTAGGGAAGAGAATGAGACGTTTAAATAGGCTCCAAGTCCCGGATTTAGGGTTTTCCTCGTACAGACCAGACTCGCCGAGTCTCCTTGGCAGACTCACCGAGTCGGTCACTTACTCCTCGACCTGGATCCCGCTCAGACTCACCGAGTCGCCCCTTAAAATTAGGGTTTTCTTTCCCTTCTTGGCCTTCCAGACTTTGGGTGTTACACCGTAAACTCCCTCAAATGGTGCAAAATGTGCCCTAATCACCTCACCTAGCCTTGGACTTAACCTAGAATTATACCTCAATGAGTTAGGGACTTGAATCAGCGATTTGGCACTTCATGTCATGAGTTTACGGCCGTAAACTCCACACAAGACCATTTATGGACCTTAAACTCACCCAATCTCTCGTTTAGGCCATGGAGCACTTAACCACTTAAGATATAGTAGTTTAAAGACTTGTTTGGAGACCCAATTGAGAGTTTACGGCCAGGAGTAAACTCCCCTGGGCCGTAAACTCCAACAAACATGGTCATTTGATCATACATTTCCGTATAAAACCCATATACCCTTTTATTGCAACCCAATAGCCTCTTAGCATTTGACCAAAGTGTTTTTCTTCGCATTAGGATGTTTATACATGTTTAATTAGTGTTATAATCACTAATTATATGTAAAAATATGTCTTCATATGTTACTAGGGTCATTAAGTGTGTTCAAGTCTTCACTTGACACCAAGCACTCAACCGACACTTCCATCCGATCCACTTGCTACAGGTGAGTTCATACCCCTGAAACAACCTTTTAAATGATTTTAATTGCTTTTATAGGGGGGGGGGGGGAATACAAGTTGAACTGTATGGTTATTAGATAAATCACATGTGTTTAATAACTGTATAGCAAAATAGATTTTTGCATATTAAACTGCTTTATCCAGCTTAAGATTTCCAAATCATGTTTTCGAATCTTGTTAAAGTATGGATATCCCTTTTTAGATTATTAAAAGGTTATCTAAAAATTTTCAAAGCTTGTTTACTAAAGAGACATCAAGTCGTAATTTCTTGTTAAAGGTTTTCCAAAGGTTTTCTTCACTTAAACTATTTTATCAAATCGTTTTCAAAAGCTTGTTTTATAAACTGATATCGAGTCATAAATTCTTATTTGTAAGGATTTTCCTAAGGTTTTACCATAGTTTTCTTCTATGCTTTTATTTTGTTAAATGCATGCCTATATTTGTATAGTTATATAAATAATGTTTAAAGGACTTAGAACCGCTAGTTCACCCTATTTCCTTTTCCTCGTTGAGATGTGGTCTGGTGGGTATCGGTTATATGTCCGAAGGTCGTTTAAATATTAGTTATATATCATGTATATATGTATAGACATAAAGGTTTCCATCGACCAGTTCGTTTCCCTTGGGTAGCAAGGGCATCCTTCCATTCACCAATCATATACCTGAAACATTAGTAACTATTATAGGAATAGTTAGGAGATTCTATTTACTCTTTCCAGTACGGAGAATTCCAAAGGAGTCAGTTCATTCGTGAGTCTATATCATTATTCCAATACTTATAATAGAATTCGAAATACGAGATACATTCTCGGGACACGGATTCCACCGTTGTCAAGTTGGTAACCAGAGTCTCCTGGAGGGAGAGCGGGCATTGTGTGTATAGATCTATATGGTACATACACTCCCACACCCTGACTACTAGCTACAGTCCCGGCCGACCAAGCCAAGGGGTGAAAATGTCACATTCATTCCGACGCCAGCAGGTCGTCAAATATTCGATTGTCAATTAGTATGGTTACGAGTATCTTTATGTTTACCTTATAATTCATGGCTTTAAGGTAACAAGAATTATCATGGTATTTTGAAACCATCTTAACCTATTTTCCTAGTTATATACTAGATCACGTTATAAACCTTTAAACCAACCCACCTAGGATTACCGGATATTTTAGACTTTACTAGTTGTATCGTTCATTCGATATTGTCTGGAGTCTGTATTTCCTTGTTTTAGACTTTGCTAGCTGTATCGTTCATTCGATACTGTCTGGAGTCTGTATTTCCTTGTTTTAGACTTTGCTAGCTGTATCGTTCATTCAATACTGTCTGGAGTTTGTGCTTCCTTGTGTTAGACTGAGCCAGGCGTATCATTCATTCGATACTCTCCTGGAGTCTATGTTTTCATTTGCTTTAGTCAGCAGTATTACTACTGAAGTATATGTTATTTTCCTCTAGTATTTTTACTTGTGATTTTCTCATAATTCCTTTAAAGTCAAAACTGCATTTTGGTAATGATAGCATTTTGGGGAAATTACTCCTTAAAACATAAATCTGTCAAGTCTTGATAGAAGACTGCTCTTATTTAGAAAATATAGGATTTTTTGGAAAGAACGCTAATACACCGTAGATTCTAAACTACTATATGTCATAAAGTTATTTCAAATAAAAATGTGTATTTATACAAATGACACTAAATACTTATGAATTCACCAGCATTATAAAAATGCTGATACTCGCTTTCAAAATAACTTGTATTCTCAGGTCATCGATAGACAGGTACATCCCGGGAGCTTTTGCGAAGTCAGCCTAGAACCGAGCTGCATCTATGTTATGTTCTGTATTTACTTTGATGTTGCTATGAAATGTAACCTATGTAAAATTATTACTATTAATGCAATGGTTGTTGTACTTTGATTACTATATTGCATATGTTGTGATACTTGACATGACGTCCTCCACCCCAGAACGTTTCTGCCGTTCCGGTTTTGGGGTGTGACAAAAGTCTTGTACTGTAATGGTGATTTTGAAACTAAAACCATTGATATAAACAAATTAAGTGATATAAAGTTTGAAAGTTTAACCGAAGATTATAATAATATGTATAAAGAACTATTGAAAACCTTGGAACAACATATATCTCTTTGTTAACGCAAGTTGAAGTGTAACAATCAAAAACTTCTTTATCTTGAAGTTGATCCTCATACATATAAACGACTTTTTGAGCTTTCTTTTGACATTTACTACAAGCAAAATAATACCATTCCGCATCATCTATATGCTTAATCATACCGACAACAATCAATGTTTTTTCCTGCAAAATATTAATGTAACTTTGAATTATATAATAAAAAAGTAAAATGAAATATGAGGGTAAAAACAATCAAAAAACTATTTGATATAATATAAATTTGATAAATGAAATTTAAGTATATAAAACCTCATCTACTTGTTGGAGATCAGCAATAGCATGTAAATCAAAGTTATGAAGGAAATCGTCATTTTCGGAGTAGACGTTGGAGGCTGAAGCGTTGTTACAATAAGCAGATGTACTTTGAGCCATGTTTCTGTTTTTGAAAAAACTAATCATTATTAACACACTAGGTTATAACATGTGTATAACAAGGTTGACAATAAAAAAAATTATATGATAAAAAACATAATTTTATTTAATCATACAATTGTAAAAAAATATTTATATATAATAATTGGTGTATATTGATAAGTTTATAATCCATGTGTATAAATAATATTTAAAATGGTTATAAAATTTAAATAATGTTATTTAAATAACTATTAATGACAAAAACAATAATATTGTTAAAGGAAATATTTAAATTTGATACACTGAATATGACAACAATTGTTATAAACGATAGAACTGCCAAAAAAATAAGGAAATACAACATAACAATAGATAACATTCTCAATAATTTTGTGACATGTGAAAAATATTTTACGTAATTAATAGATATGTTGTGCTAAAGGATTTAATAAAATAAACTAATAATCTTAATAAAAAAAGTTAAACCAATTATAAAAACTTTAATGAAACATAATAACATTTGAATCAAATAAATTTATTTTGACTTCATATCTATACATATTAGAAAGTTCCATAGACATAGCGATGATAGCATTTTCTAGTAAATATTATTGCTTAGAATAAATATTTATATTGGAAAGCAATAGTGAATTAAAGATTAAAACAAACATGTATCCAACTGAAATCAGTTATATAATATATAGGTGAAATTGTTTTATTTATCTCTATAATATCATAAGTTAAACATAGAAACATAATTTCAAAAATATTATATATATATATATATATATATATATATATATATATATATATATATATATATATATATATATATATATATATTAAAAATACTTAACCTTATACATGAAATATAAATCATACATACTTATAAAGCTAGCATTTTTTCTTGAATCTCATGCATTTGAAAACCCCTTTTCTAACTTCCTCAAACCACATTCATTTGAAACCCCATTTTTTAACTATTGCAACTCAAAAGTTTTTTTAATTATGATTTTACACTAAAATGTTTTATAAATTAATTATGTTTAATTAGCATTTAGTGAAAAGTTTACTATAAAAAGACCAATCTTTTGGGAAAAATGAATACAAATCATATATAAATTTTAGAAAGAAAACAAACTTAAAGGTTTTTGTATTGGGTTGAGGGTTTATGACCACCTTTGGATATATCCTATTATATTAGAGCTTTTAATTTGTAAGTTTGTTATAGTAATTGGTTTTATATTTTCTTCGTTTTTAGATTATTGTAATACAGTCGTTGTATATTGTGGTTTAATCGTCAATATATTGATCATATGTTATATACGGTGATGCCGAAAATATTTAATTAAATATGTTAACTATGTTTTTTTTTTTTTTTTTTTTTTTTTTTTTTTTTTTTTTGTAATTGTACTGTTTAAAAAAGATAATTAATTAAAACTCATACATATGTTATACTTTCCATCTCTCTCTCTCTCTCTCTATATATATATATATATATATATATATATATATATATATATATATATATATATATATATATATTATAATAGATGTCAAAACACTTCAACCAGAATTCATTTGAAATCTAATATTTCAAATGATTTTTAATAATGATTGTAAAAATTTCAACATGTATTACTTAATTGGTTGATTAATTAA
Source organism: Lactuca sativa (assembly GCF_002870075.4). Taxonomy (NCBI): domain Eukaryota; kingdom Viridiplantae; phylum Streptophyta; class Magnoliopsida; order Asterales; family Asteraceae; genus Lactuca; species Lactuca sativa. Next base: position 123,396,235 of record NC_056627.2, read on the forward strand.
AATATTAATGTTTTGAAAGTACTAACTCTCAAAGGTGTACATAGAATGATTACTTCAATTTCACATATGAATCGATACCACTAGAGAGATATGTTGTCTTTAACCGGTGGTAGGAGATCCACATACAAGTTTTAATTATTTATATTAATGTTTAGTAATATATATTTTATATTCCTATTCACCTTAATTTTTTAGGTACAAATTTAGGAAGAGGATTCTCGGCGCACCAACATAAAGTCAAACGCACGCCTTGCAAAATATGTAATTAAAATTAAATATCATATTTACTAATCGACTTATTTTAAAACTCTTGATGACTGATGGGATTAAAAACAACTGTTAATCTAAGAAGATCGATTAGATCTTGAACAAGTATATGAATATAAAACAGTTAACAACGCAATAATAAGAACAAACAGCTTGAATCAAACGTGTCGAATGATTAAATAAAATCCTTAGAAGAGCTCGATTAAGAACATCAACTGTAAAGGATTAGAAGATTACAAGAACGATTACAGAAAAATATGTTACTCTTGATCAATCGCAGTATCGATAATCTCTAGAATCTTGACCTAATATGCATGCAAGCATTTAACTTATATACAATACATAAAAGGCTCTCGGTTGGACAGGCCCAAACCGGAGAATAAAAGGCTAATCTAACGAGCCCAAAAGACGCAATACAAAACAAAACTTCAGCCCAACAATCTCCCCCTTTGCGTCAATTTGGAGCGAGACCTTCACTTCTTACTTGGGCCGGCGGCTGAAGCTGGTACCTTCTTCTTCACGGTACTAAACAGACACTTGGTTATGGAAAGGATGGTCTGTCTAAACCGAATGTACCAATTGATCATATCTTCAAAGTATTTGATGTCATCAGCCGAATTGTCCTTACACCGCTTGACGATTGATAGGACGTGTTCCAAGCAGGTAGTGGTGTAGAGGTGCTTGTCAGCTAACGCGAACAGACATTTCTGTCCTTCGGCTCTGGTGAACATCACAGAGTTTCGCCTCGAATCTATCTTGCCCATTTTCATTGTGTTTAGATCACTGGCCGATCCCACAGGCTTGACTTTTGGTTTCTTCTTAAACACTGTGGCAACCTCCTGATCCATTAGGGCCACCTCCATGATATAGCATGCCAGCATCCTTTTGACATGGTCTAAGATGGGACCATATTCGGCTTCGTTTGTCAGCAAGATGTTGTACAAGACTATCCAATCATGAGGGTTCAGATTGGGCAGATCCGCCAGAGAGATCATGTGAGCAGTTCTTGCAGATCCTCGGATAAGCTTGAACTTGACGTTTGTGAATCTCCCCACGGCAAAAGGCTTCATCACCCGAACATTGACAATCTTCTGGGCGCTCCATGTAAGGTATTGAGGGCGAGCGGCCTCCAGATAAAAGTCAATGAGCTCCCTGTCAAGCTCATCGTTCGGATGCGGGACTTCGAAAATGTTGGAGAAGGCGTGGAAGATGAACGCCTTTCGAGTCAGCGGCATATCAAATTGCGAATCGACCGAGTTGATGCAGTCGAACGATATCACCGGCTCGAGCCATAGTATGCTTGGAGTCTCTATGGCCTCTTTTATCAACCGATCCCTGGTCCAGGCAGGGAAGAGCAACTTTCGGCTCTCAAGGAGATCGTTGGCTTCTTTTTGTTTACGTTCGGCTTCTTCAGCTTCACGTGCCACACGACTGACATCGTCATCAGTATTGCGACTGTTCTTTCTTTTTAACATGTCCGCAATAGTCTCCTTGTCTTCATCTTCATCTTCATCTCCTCCCTCTGCAATGTTTTTACCCTTGTCCTTCACACCCGAACCCGAGGCATGACCAGTTGGGGGTGGTTCGGTTGTGTGAGTTGCTTTTGAGGAAGGAGGTGGTTTCGATCCTTTCTTCTCATCTCCCCCTTGTTTCGGAATGGACACGAAACTGGGTAGGCCTTCAATTTTACTCAATAGATCCATGGCCGGAGAGAGTTTCTCAGCGAGGGTACGCCTCACCGAGTGATTGAGGATGGGGTCGTGTGCTTCGAGGATGTTAGATAGAGCGGCGTGGACATCCGAAACACACGTCTTGATGATTTACCTTTCGGATCGAAGAGCCTCCAATTGTTGTTCGGAGTTGGAAAGTTGGGTGCTCTTGACCTTGAGGGCAGTAGTCTTACTCGCCAGGACGTCCATCAGTTTATTTTCAGCCGCAAGATCCTCTTGTAGTTTTGCCAAGCGGGCATCGATGGAGGCACGGAGTGCCGAGTTGTCGTCGCTAAGGTTTTGTCTGTGGGTAGCGAACGAGGATAACTCCGTCTTTACAAACTGGGCCAATTGATTGACAAGTGGTTCCAGAGTTGTTTTGGTGGCATCGGCGCTTTCCTGCATAGACTGCAGCAGGATTGTAGCGTCATGGAATAGTTTATCGACTTTTTCGGTCGCAGCCTCACAAGCGCGGGTGGAAGCGTCTATTGCAGCAGTAGCAGAGGCCACTGAGTCATGTTGAGCCCTAGAGAAGGCATCAACTATCCTCTGAAGGGCAGCTTCAGATAAGGATGACTGCTGATTGGAAGAGGAGGCGAGAAGTTGATCAACCTTCTCGTTCAGCTCGCGGAGATGCTTCTTGGTTACAGGAGCATCATCCTCCTCATCACTTTGAACTTGAAACGGACTATAGTAGACCGAATCAAAGTTCAGGTGATCACCACCTAGGTATTGATCATCGCCATCGGAGGCGTCTTCTGGAGATTGAGGTGGTGGTGAAGCTGGGGGTGTTATGGGTTTGGTTGGTTCAGGTTGAGTAGGTGGGGGGTTAGTTTCGGGTGGTGGTTGTGTATGGGTTTCGGTTTGTGGAGGTTCGGTTACGGGAGGGGTTTCGGTTACAGGTGGTGTTTCGGTTGAGGTGGTGAATATGGGTGGAGGTATAGGGAATGAGGTTGGTGGTATAGTAGGGGTTATGGTGGGAATGGAAATAGGTATTGTGGGTGGAGGGGAAGGAACTGGGGATTGGTGAAGTTCCATCTCCGGGGTTGGGGACCGAGGGGGTGTGTTGCCTCGTAGAGGAGAGTCATCGCCTTGTGATCCCTCAGCGTCCGAACTCTCAACTTCGGATTCACTTGATGAGGAGGAAAGGATTAGCTTTCGCTTTTGTTGGGTCTTCCTCCTTTTCGGTTGTGGTGACGAGGCAGCCTTCGGTTGTTTGCGCTTCTTGGGAGTAGGTTTTGGGGCTTTGGATGGTTTCTTCCCCTTGTCTGCCTTCTTACCCCTGGCCACCGGTTTGTCGGCATCATGGATCGATCTCAACATGTCCGGTGTCAGTTCCCTCGGACCAGATGGCCCTAACTCCTTGATCGCCTTGATCATACTGCTGTCTGATGGCACACTACCATACATCGACTCCGGGATAGAGCCAATGAAGGAGAATTTCGATGCAGCGGATACGATGATCTTCGTGGTGTGGAACGTACCAATCGAAGACATCTGTGCACCGTCAGCAGTTTGGACATCGAACCTGTCCATAGCCCATCTTGTGATCAAGATCCAGAACCGGGCTAGTGACACCTCGGAGTGTCGGGAAGCGGAAGAGAGGCTCTGAATCATTTGTTGCCAAAGGACAAATCCGTAGTCCAGATTGATCCCGTTGTACAACGCATACATAATCGACAGGAAAAGACGACTGACCCCGTCCGATCCTGAGCTTCGTTCTGACAGTCCCTTGAAGAGAACTGTAAATAACCCATTCCATTGGGGTGGTAGGCATGACTTCTTGAATCTGGCGACGGAGGTGAGAACTTCCGTGTAGCCCATGTTGTAGAACATGCTGTAGAGCATACCAACCGGAATTGTCTCCGGGTGAACACGCGATGGGTCAGCAGCAAACCCAAGCAAAGAGCAGAAGCGGGAACGAGAAATCGACGTCTTGTGTTCCGCCACTTCGAAAAAGACTCTGTCAACGGCCTTGTCGTAATAAGCCGTTGCGTAGACCTGAGATAGGGCCACCATTGGCACCGTTTCAATCCGTGACAGTGCCGGAGCAAGCTGGGAGTATTTGAGACACTCGATGACCGGCGACATGTAGGGATCATAGGCCAGTGGGTTCAGATCAATCACGAGGCATTGCTGAGGACGGATTGGAAGAATCTGAGAAGTAGCATGGACGGAAGAGGATTCAGCCATTGTTGCAGGTTGGAGAAGAAGATAACCGGGAGAGAGTTTGGAAGTATTTTTGCTTTGGAAATTATGGGGCAGTAAAGAGGTAAAAGGTGGTCTGGATGGGTTTTTATAGTAGGTGATAGGAGAGAGAAAGATCGATTCAAATCTCTTATGGAAATATGGAAGGGTTTTTGAGTGACTGATTGGTGACAGTTGGGACGTGCGATGATCACGTAGGAGAGAGAGTGTCAGATTCCTAGGATCACGCCGCCCAATAAGCGCCGGTTCAGAGAGAGGAACCGTTTCCATTTCCACACGCGCCATTAATGCCAGATGGATGACGCTTCAATACTGCACATGCGTCCAAATGTGTCAGAAAAAGCGCGACCTCTTCAAATTCACGCGCCCGCCCTTTATTTTTTACCGTCGTTTGAATTTCTATCCTTTGAACTTCCGCCGCGTCAGCATCTTTTTGTCTTTTTCCCTTTTGAATCAGCTGTATTCAATTGAGGACCCACGTGGCTAATTTTTGGCCACAACTTCTTTAGTAATCCCTCAGTAATAAACCAGCCTGTAAAATAATTAGTAACGGAATTTTGAAAATCTAGGATTTTCGTGCTGAGAGTGTAAAAGATAAGGAAATAAAGCAACTCTTTGTGGAATAATCTGTGATGTCAATTATGACACGAAACTGATGATCCCGGGCACGAATCTCTTCCTTCAAGATCAAGAAAGACCTCAAAGTGTTAGTGTGGAATCCCGTTGAATTACGATCAAACATTTATTAATAAATGTTGAAAGGCTTCTTTTAATAAGACTAATTAAGGGTGGTTTCGCTTTGATTCAACAATTCAATTCTTGATATAAGAACGAAAGTGAACAAAGTACTTGTGAGACCGGTGTAGTCTGTTGAACAAGTAGGTTGGAGTTGATTTTTAAGTGACTTGGATAAGTATAGAATCTCAGATAAAAATTATAACTGGATCCCATGGGAAGAAATGTTATGGTGTGTAACAATTTCATTGGAATCGAAAAAAATTGAGATTTCATGAAGGTACATTCGTCAATTCATTGGTGAAAACTTGATCAAATTAATTTGTCACCGTCAATTCTTTGGTGTTGAATTTTGGGTTTCACTCAGCTCGTAGTGGCACGAAACTAAGATCATAAACACAGATGTTGTGTAACCATAAACCTCAGTGGTAGTTTCTGAGAGTCTCAAGGGTTACAGTGATGAAACGAATGTTATGGAGAAGTGTAATGGGGATGGTGAAAGAAGACATAGTACCTCTGCTGCGAAAGAAAGGACCAAGCAGGAGACTCTTAACTCATGTGAGAAGAGTGTGAGGTAGCTCATGATTAGAATAAATAAGTTAGCCTTATTGGGAAGACAAGGTTTGTGTATACCAAGTCGTGAAGGCAATTATTCAAAATCTTATGAGGCTTGGGACACATACAGCAGCATGCTTCTAGGGACACTTAAGTAATTCAGCAAATATATCCCCATAAGTAAACGAACATACAAAAAAATAAAAACATAATTTTGGAGTGTTTGAAATTTATATATAAAAAAAATAAAAAAAATAAAATTAAAAAAATAGAAAAGATAAAAAAAATAAGACAAGAAGAAAAAAAAAACTTTTGATTAAAAAAAAAATGGAAAACCGAACCCGAACGTTCGGTTGGTTTCGGTTGGAAAAAGTTGGAAAACCGAACCCGAACCTTCGGTTGGTTTCGGTTCAGGAAAATTTTGAAAAACCGAACCCGAACCTTCGGTTGGTTTCGGTTCAGGAAAATTTTGAAAAACCGAACCCGAACCTTCGGTTGGTTTCGGTTCAGGAAAATTTTGAAAAACCGAACCCGAACCTTCGGTTGGTTTCGGTTCTTGAAAATTTTGAAAAACCGAACCCGAACCTTCGGTTGGTTTCGGTTCTTGAAAATTTTTAAGAAACCAAGAAGTTTAGAGATAATTAAAAAAAACTTGTTACGTAAAGAAAAATAAATTTTGCACAAGAAATATACAACACAGAAGAACTACCTTTGAAGTAATGAGCGAGTCAGATGGTTGAACCGAACCCGAACGTTCGGTTGGTTTCGCTTCTTACGGTTGAGATTGAGTGGTAGTGTGAGGAACTGATTCTGATTCCATCATACCGAGCCCTTGCAATATTTTATTGAATGATGCTTCAGGAAGAGCTTTGGTAAAGACATCAGCCAGTTGATCAGTGGTTCTTACGAAGTGAACTTCGACATTTCCATCTTCCACATGATCTTTGATGAAGTGATACCTTAGTGCTATGTGTTTGGTTTTAGAGTGTTGCACTGGGTTATGACAGATCCTAATTGCACTTTCAGAGTCACAATATAGTGGGATCTTCTTCATATTGAGTCCATAGTCTCGAAGTTGACTCTGGATCCAAATCACTTGTGATGTGCAGGATGCAGCGGCAATGTATTCCGCTTCAGCAGTAGACAGCGACACACATGTTTGTTTCTTGGATTGCCAGCTAACCAACTTCCCATCAAGAAATTGACAGCCACCAGTTGTGCTTTTGCGGTCGAGTCCACATCCTCCAAGGTCAGCATCAGAATAGGCTTGAACGAAAAAGCCTGAATTGGATGGATACCATAGACCTAAGGAGGCGGTTTGCTTGAGATAGCGTAGGATGTTCTTCACTGCCAGCATGTGAGGTTCACGTGGGTTAGCCTGAAATCGAGCACAGTAACACACAGAAAACATGATATCAGGCCTGCTAGCAGTTAGATACATCAATGAGCCTATCATTTGACGATAGAGTGTGATGTCAATAGCCGGTTTATCTAGTGAAGGGGTCAGCTTGGTGCCGAATGCCATTGGGACTTTGACTTTTGAGTCTCCCATCATTCCAAACTTTGCTAGGAGAGTCTTAGTGTAAGCTTCCTGATTGATAAAGATGCCTTCGGGTCCCTGTCTTATGTTTAAACCAAGGAAAAAGTTAATAGGACCCATTGAGCTCATTTCAAACTTAGTCTCCATCAACTTTCTGAATTCAGCTGTTAAGCTGGGATTCGTGGAGCCAAAGATGATGTCATCGACATAAATTTGAACTATCATAAGGTGGTTACCTTCCTTTTTACGAAAGAAGGTTGGGTCAACCGAACCTTGTTTGAATTTGGACATCTTCAAAAATTTTGTAAGCGTTTCATACCAGGCTCTCGGAGCTTGTTTGAGGCCGTACACAGCTTTATCCAGAATGTAGCAATGATTTGGATACTTTTCGTTCACGAACCCAGGAGGTTGCTCCACATACACAGTTTCTTCAAGTTCTCCATTGAGAAATGCACACTTGACGTCCATTTGGAAAACCTCAAAGTTTTTGTGAGCAGCATAGGCCAGAAATATTCTAACCGATTCTAGCCTAGCTACTGGAGCGAACGTTTCTTCGTAATCTATCCCTTCCTCCTGACAGTATCCCTTGACAACCAGACGAGCCTTGTTCCTTATGACATTACCTTCCTTGTCCATTTTGTTTCTAAAGACCCATTTAAGACCAACAACTGAAGCATCTGGAGGAGTTGGAATGAGGCGCCAGACTTTGTTCCTTTCAAACTCATTCAGTTCGTCTTGCATCGCTTGAACCCAATCAGAGTGATCGAGGGCAGTGTTCACTGTCTTCGGTTCAACTTTTGATACGAATGAGTTAAACATACAAAACTCAACTTTTGAGAATAAGGATGTCTGTTTTGCCTTCAGTTGAGATCGGGTCAGAACCTTTTCAGATACATCACCAACTACTTGGGAGATAGGATGATCTCTGGTCCATTTTGTGAGAGGAGGGTAATTCGGATCGAAGGTTGGATCTAGTTCAACATTGATCATCTCTTCGGGCTCAGATTGGCTATCGTCATCATTCGTCATATCATCATGCTCCCCCTCAATTGATGAGTCTTGAGAAACATGAGTTTCAGGGGTGTCTTGTGGTGCTGGAGTTTCAGGCATTGAAGCACCTTCGTTTGGAGGGGCACCTTCAGTTGGAGAAGTACCTTCGGGTGGTGTTGTAGAGCTTTGCTCCCCCTCGATATGAGAACTTGGCTCCCCCTCGACTGAAGCATTGTTGGTTGGAGAGTCATCAGTGGGCGATTCTCCTTCATGCATTCTTCTTGCAGTATCTTCGACAATCTTATTCATATGATCTATCTTGTTGTCAGCTGCACCTGCTTCGGAGAGAGAAGCTTTTTCCGGTTCGTCAAAGAGATCCAGAAAGTTCTCGTACATATTGGCGATTGAGACTGTGACTTGACCAGTTTGAGGAAAGATTTCCCTGGCAGTGTCATCTATGGCCTGTAGCTTCTTGACAAAGCTATCGTCGAAGGTCACATAGTATGTCTCTTCAATCCTTCTTGATCGTTTGTTTAGGACCCTGTACGCCTTTGAAGTGAGTGAGTAACCCAGAAAGATTCCCTCGTCAGCCTTGACATCAAACTTGTTGCGGTGTTCTTTAGAGTTAAAGATGAAACACCTTGATCCAAACACGTGGAAAAATTTCACGTTGGGTTTTCTGTTATTTATTATCTCATATGGTGTGAGCGTGAATCGCTTGTTGAGATAGGACCTGTTTTGTGTATAACAAGCAGCAGAAATAGCGTCAGCCCAAAAATAAAGAGGTAAGGAAGCGAAACTTAGCATAGTTCGGGCAACTTCACACAACGATCGGTTTCGTCTTTCGACTATTCCGTTCTGCTGTGGTGTGTAGGGAGCTGAGAAATTATGACTGATTCCCTTTTCTGCAAGAAACTCTTCAAACTCTTTGTTCTTGAATTCGAGACCATTGTCGCTCCTTATGTTGCGAACGACCTTCTTGAGCTGGACCTCAATTTGTTTGATGAACGCTTTCAGCTTTTGAGTCGCTTCAGATTTGAGCTTTAGAAAGAACACCCATGTAAATCGAGAGAAGTCATCAACGATAACAAGAATATACTTGCTACCACCGATGCTTTCAATAGATGAAGGACCACACAAATCGATATGAAGCAATTCGAGTGGTTCAACAACTTTTGTGTTAATTATGGATGGGTGACTTTGACGACTCTGCTTTCCCATTTCGCATGCAGCACACAAATGCTCTCTGTCGAACTTGAGCAATGGAAGACCCCTAACATGACCTCCAGTGACAAGTCGGTTGATATCCTTGAAATTGAGATGAGAGAGTCTTCGGTGCCACAACCAGCTTTCGTCGGATTGAGCTTTTGTTAGCAGACATATGGCTGGATTTCCTTTGATGGGTTTCATGTTCAGAGGAAACATTTCACCCTTTCGCTCTGACTTCAGAATCACTTTCTTTGTCTTTTTCTCTATGATTTCCGAACCTTCATCATCGAATGAAACTTTGAGACCAGTACCTCCAACAAGCTGAGATACACTGATGAGGTTGTGTTGAAGTCCTTCCACATAGGCCACCTTTCTTATGGTAAAATCACCATTCGTTATCATCCCATATCCCTTTATGGTCCCGAAAGAGTTATTTCCAAACTTAACATTGCCACCATTTGCAAGGGATCTGTATTCCCTAAGCTCCTCTTTCCTCCCTGTCATGTGACGCGAGCAGCCACTGTCGATGTACCATTCTTCGTCAAACTGCTGGTCACTTATAACCTGCAAAAAATTAAGCAGATTTAGGAACCCAAAGTTTCTTGGGTCCATGTGAGCTTTTCATGGGAACAGGAATAGTGAGAGAGATGTCAACTAGATATGTTCGTTTTATTAGAGTTGTTTCATCTTTCTTTTTAATGGTAAAGACTTTTATTTTATGAACATTAGGGATGTTCGTTTTGGACTCAGGTTTGGATTCATCGACCTTTTGCTTTCCCTTCTGTTCAGCTGAAGAATGAGGTTTTCGAGGGCAAGCGTGATTAGTTTTGGAACTAGATGGAGATGAATGAGTGGAAGTGAAAGAACGAGAAGAATTAGGAAGAGAGGATTTGGATTTGGATGGAGATGTCTTCCTTGCTGATGACTCTAGGTGACCCTTTTGCTTTTGATCGTTGGTGGGGTTAACCTTTGAGTCTTGTTCCTTTTTCATTTTGGAGCCAAACCTCTGTGTTCGGTTGGTGTTGTTCTTGGAACCGAACCTTTGGTTTCGGTCGAAGTCCTTTTCAGAACCGAACCTTGGCTTTCGGTTGGTATCTTCTTGTGAACCGAACCTTGGCTTTCGGTTAATATCTTCTTGCGAACCGAACCTTGGCTTTCGGTTAGTGGAACTTTCAGTCTTTCGTACAGGATTGTTTTCATACTTCAGATTCTTGTCCTTGTGTGTATAGTATGCGTTCTGGGAGTGCCAGAATTGTTTCCTTTCAGAAAGATTTTTCCTGTATCTTTGGTTCCTCTCTATCTTCTTATCCCTCATCTGCTTAGGTTGATGATGAACGTTCGCTCTTGTTTTTGCTGTAACTTTGACTGATTCCTTTTGAACTTCAGGAGTTTTTCTTTGTGCAGAAGGAACAGATGGAATATCTGAAGAAGATTCAGTTTGCCCTGAGGAAGTGGAAGTAGTATCTGATGAAGTTTCGCTTCGAGCTGTAGGTGTTGAAGGAATGTCTTCTTTTGCTAAACAATCATCCTCTTGAGGAATTTCTTTGGTACCACTTGTACTTGGTTCACTGAAATTATCAGGCTTGTTCAAGGGTTCAGGTATGTACCTCCCTTTCTTCATCCAGGAGGTTCTTTCAGAAAGACCAACGGTTTCGTTTCCATTATCAATAGGAGCTTCCCAGAAATACTCATCACAACCATCAGCATTGTCTTCGTTAACAATAGCTGTGAGTTCAGCTGTTTGATGTTCGGTTACTCCAGTCACCTTGTATACTTGATTTGGAGTGGTCCTGACCTTTTGATACACAACAGCTTTTTCTACTAATTTCGGGGACTTTTGTTGGGACAATCTAGCGAATTCCACAGAATTTTCAGAAATAAGGTTTTTGTGGTTTTCAGTTTCGCTTTTAATAAATTCTGAGCAGTCAACCGTATCCTCCACAGAAATTTCACTCAAGTTTTCGTCCTCGTTAAGCTCAGATGAATTTTCAACATCGATTTTGTTTTCTGAGCTTACGTTGGCGTTAAGAGAGTTAAATTTTTGCATGGTTTCGGTTCTCAGTTTAAGTCGGTCATTTTCGTCCAAAAGGTTTTTGAGCATGTCCTTGTGGTCTTTGGACTTAATGAAGGACTCAATTTTGTCCAGTCCATACATATAGGTTGGATTGACATCATCAGACGATATCACACTTTCACAATTGTAAGCTTCGGCATCGATTTCATCCTCCTTAAATTCTAGAAAGGGCAAAATCATGCGATGGATCTTTTGACCTATCTCACAGTCCAAGTGAAGTTGAGTAATATTGGAATATAAACGTTTAGCTATTAAACAAAAAACATTTCGTTGTTTTAACAGTTTCAAATTGTCTCTCTGCAAATAAATGTTTTCGTCTTTAACTTTAATTAATTCCGACTCTTTTAACTCAATCCACATTCGCCGCTCCTCACTCTTCGACGCCGCCCTGCTTAATTGATCAGTCAGGTTAGAATTGGTGACTCGAGTTTGAGTTAGGCTACTATCTAAATGAGAAATTCTTGTATTGATATTTTTTAGTTCTTTCTCGTAAGAGGATGGTGGTACTTTAAATGAAATAAAAGCAGATTGTACCTTCTTTATCAGTTCATCGAGTTCATTGAACTGCTGGCTGAGTGGTTTAGCCGTAAAGCACATATCCTCCTGCACCTTCGGTCCATTGCTTCCTCCATCGGTGTTGTATCCCCTCATTTGAGACACCTCAGTCACCATGAAGCATTTTCCACCACTGCTTTCCTCCTTAGCCACATATGCCTTTCCATGAGTAGGCTTTCTCACTTCTTCGTCTTCTGAGTCAGTAGACCAAACTTCAGTGCTACCGAACTCATCGTCATTAACCGAACCCTGCACAATAAGAGCATTAATAGAAGGGTTAGCGGTAGACTTCTTCTTTCTTAACTCATCCAATCTCTTCTGCAGCACAGCTTCCTCATCATTTCCATTGTCCTTTTCAGCCATCTTCTTAAGAACACAGTCCTTAGCGTAGTGGTTCTTGCCACCACAATAGAAACAGCTTACTCTGGAATCGCCATCTGCTTTCGGTTCCTTTTTGGGCTCCTCAGCTTTCGGTTCATTGTTTGCTTTTTCTGAGCTGTAACTCCCCTGCCAGTTTCGGTTTTTGTTGCTGGGGAATCTCTTCTTTATGAACCTCTTAGGATTGGATACCATCATGGCATAATCCTCAGTTGAGAGGTCATATTCATCCAAGTTGAGCTCTTCATCCTCCACCACAGCTTTACTTTTAGATAGGAGGGCCAACGAACCAAGACTAGAGACAACATTCTTCTCTTGAACCACATTCTTCTCTTGGGACTTTAGAATACCTACCAGTTTTGCCAAAGAATATGATTTAAACTGTTCATGGGCTTTGACTGTGGAAACAACTGCTCTCCATTCAGATCGCAGTCCATTCAAGAAAGTAACCTTTTGTTCGATAAGCTTCCTTTCAATGTCGTGTTTGATCATCTTGCTGAGAAGATGATTGAAGCGATCAAACGTCTGGGTCACAGTTTCTTCGGCCCCTTGCCTGAATTCACCAAATTCAGATAGAAGTAAGGTTTGGATGGAATGTTCAAGATCTTCGTCGGTGGAATATAGTTCACGAAGTCTATCCCACACTTCCTTTGTCGTAGTGCATGAGCTGACCAGCCTGAATGTGTCGGACTGAAGGGCGAATCTGATCAACCTAAGTGCCTTAATATTGCACTGGAGTTTGTCTTTTTCATCTTGCGCGATATTCGTCACGTCCTTGAGCAGATCATTGTACTCTTTTTGCGTCTTAATGATTCTGGACGACGTAGAATGAGAAAACGGTCCACTAATGATGGCTTCCCATATGAGATAACCATTGTCCTCCGATCCAATCACATAATCTTCGAAATGATGCGCCCATACTTCATAGTCATGGGTGTACAAGATTGGAATCTTTGTCGTCGAACCGATGCTGTTGGAAATATTAATAGGGTTTGATTGCGTTGCGTCCATAATGATCGTAAAAACCTGTTCAAAGATCAGACTTGTAATAAAGCAGATTAGGGCAAAACAATAAATACTAAGATACGTCAATTAAGATGACGGCTCAATAAATATCGATGGTTGCGGAAAACCCTAATGGAAATCTTTTTCACAGAAAAGATGTGTATCGATTACACAGCCTCCTGCTCTGATACCAATTGATGGGATTAAAAACAACTGTTAATCTAAGAAGATCGATTAGATCTTGAACAAGTATATGAATATAAAACAGTTAACAACGCAATAATAAGAACAAACAGCTTGAATCAAACGTGTCGAATGATTAAATAAAATCCTTAGAAGAGCTCGATTAAGAACATCAACTGTAAAGGATTAGAAGATTACAAGAACGATTACAGAAAAATATGTTACTCTTGATCAATCGCAGTATCGATAATCTCTAGAATCTTGACCTAATATGCATGCAAGCATTTAACTTATATACAATACATAAAAGGCTCTCGGTTGGACAGGCCCAAACCGGAGAATAAAAGGCTAATCTAACGAGCCCAAAAGACGCAATACAAAACAAAACTTCAGCCCAACAATGACATTTATGTATAATGATATATTTGGTATGACTTCATTCTTAATTTCAGTGTTTAATATTTGAAAGTTCATATATGAAACCTTGGATGTTTTGGCGTAATATAAATAGTATAATACAAAGTTTATTAGTTCAATATTGTTTATTAACAGCTCATTCAAAACAATTTATTTCTTATTTTATCCAAAAAATATTATCTGACATAAGAAAAGTAGATTATATTAATGTTATACAAAAACTTATAATATTTATTGGATATTATAAAATTAAAAGTAAAGTTTATAAGGTATGAACTATATTAAATAGTATAAAAATATAAGTTGATGGATTTTTATGTTATTTGATAATTCGATTAATGCCTAAAACATGACTAAAAACGTAAATTTAAACATATTTTTATTTTTTTCCATAATTATTTTAACCACTTAAATACATTATTGTGCAACGCGCGATGTTACGCCTAGTTTATTTCATAAACTCACTCATTAATCAAGATAAACAAATCAATTTAAAAACAAACAACATATATAAACCTTTATATTTAATACGATATTAATGAATTAACATTAAAAATGAAAATATTTTGTGTTTCATACGCATACACTATTAGCCCTAGATATTTTAGGAAGCTTAACATATCTTTGTTTTTTATCACTTAAAACTTATAAGCTACCGATTCAAGAATGCAGACTATAAAGTGAAGTCATTGAAGACGAGATTTTCAAAAGAAAATAAAGACAACGTACCTGATCTTGAAGATCTAATTTTCAAGAGAAAAGAAGAGGTGGAGAATAATAGAAAAAACAGTGCAATTGACGAAGAGGACGGAAACCATGGAGGACGGAGGTTCGGAGAGTCGTAGAGACGGCTGGTCAGCAACGGGTTTGATCAGTGAGTGAGTATTAGTCTACAAAAAAAGCTTGATCATAGGCTGACAGATAGGGGCAAGAAGTGTAGCCGATTTTAAGACAGATTTTAGTCAGGGACTCAACGAGTCAACAACGGGTGCCAGACGAAGAAGATGGTGAAATCGGAGACTTGGGACTGACAACAGAGAGGGATTGGTTAGGTATGTCTAAAAGAGCAAAATCATGAGTTTTTGTCCCTAATTTCGTAGGTTTTTATATTTTCTTATAATCTCTATTGTGACATTTATTTAAAGGTAAAATCGTGTTATATTTTTTTCCTGATTTTCATAGTTTTTGTGAGATTTGCAATTTTTATAAAAAAAATCCTCCCTAATTTTGTAGGTTATTATATTTGGCTATGATCTCTATTGTGACATTTGTTTAAGGAGAAAAGTTCTCTGTCTGCCCAATGTGATTCACTGCCCTACTCAACATGAAAAGAGTTAAGGTAAGCAAAATACGTATTTTGCCCCAACTGTGTAACTATGACATTATCTTTCTCACACACATATTTATCACCTACGGTTACTTGGAAGAACAATCAACTTCAGAAGCTTGATATATGAGAGGATGAACAAATTATTTAGAGATAACAGTGAATTTTTGTTTGATCGTTTTGAATCCCTGGAATTGTGTGCTATCACTGTAAGTAATAGCAACTTTTATCTTTTGTATCATTCTAGCTGTTATTTGATGTTCTTTTGTTTAATCTATCTAGGATTTGGAGAAGCTTCTCTAAATCTTAAATATGAGTCATGAATTCTTGTCGCGTGATCTCATTATAGATTCATTCAGTATAAGCTTCTAAAGTTGACTTGCTTCTCAGGTATAAATGTCACACCTCCAAACCAGAACGGCGAAATCGTTCGAGGGCGGATGACTTCATGTAGTATCGTAACAGTTGAATACATAGTAAAGAAACTAAAACAACCATCATATATATAATTTAAAAGTTACATTGTTGAATGATACTTGTTTCAAAACAAATTGCAATATGATGACAAAATGAGTTTTAAACTGACGCCTTAGCGTCACTTCTCCAAAAGCTGAAGTTTACCTGTATTACTAAATCCCTGAGAAATACAAGTAGATTTGAAAGAGTAGATCAACATCTAAGCTGGTGAGTTCATAAGTATTTAATGTCAATGTTTGTATAAATTTGAATGAATTTGTTTGTAGATGTTTGAAAACTCCTAGAAAATCCCATATTTCCTACTAATATAAAAGTAGTCTTCTACCAAGACCCGACTGTTTTAAATGTTTGCTTTTAGAAATCCAATATATTTTCCATAAGTATGTGGTAGTTTAAAAGTTCTAAAACTGTAATGCAATAGTGTTTTAATGTCTAGAATAGTAGATTTATGTATGTATAAAATCACTAAGGCATTTAATACTCCGTAAATCAATGTGTTTTTAATACTCCATGTGAGTTTTATAACCATGCTATTGACCCAGACTGCCTGTAACAACGTTCTTCAGGCGTTGGAATGTTATGACGTTTGTCACCCCAGACCTGCCGGTCTAACTGTAGCTAACAGTTTAGGTGTGGGATTGTCAATCCCGTATAGATCTATACACAAGTATCACTCTCTCCCTACAAGAGATTATAGTATATAATACAAGACTTTAACTGCATACTTGAAAGTACGTGAAGTTGAATGTCTCACAAAACTTAGTATCAAATAGATTTACATATGAAAAGTCCAATTATTCTTGTATATGAAAGTATTTCCTTGATATAGTACTTATAGTACGTAAAATCTCATGAATATCTAGTAAACTATACCTATTATAGTTTTTCCAAATGTGTGATTTGTTTGTATGATCAACCTTAGTGTAGTGTCGACTCTGTACGTAAAGTATAACATTTGTAATAACATTATTGGACATTTATACTCAAAATATAAATAAAGTGTTTGATATTTATATAACAACATGTTTCATTCCAAAAAGACAAAGTGTTATCATGATATGTTGTATGAGAATGTTTTCGTATGATAGTTATAAATCACATATGATTTATTATATAACAAAAGTATAGCAAAACATTGATGTTTTTCACACGAGGATAACCGTGTGTGTACTTGTATCCTTCCCTTAAAAGTGTATAAAAGCATTTACAAAACATTTGAAAACATAGTTATAGGGGTATGAACTCACCTGATAGATTGAAGAAGGTGAGACGAAAACCGAGCAGAACTTTGACTTGAGAAAACGGATTTCTCGGGATTCTCGGGATTTCTCGAGAGCATCGGGACTTGCGTCGTGAGCTAGTGGTAATACTGGGGCTTCAAGGTAATCTTAGAGGGACTCGAGAGGTGTTCGGTGGAGGAAATGGTGAGAGAATAGCAACCAAACCCGGAGCCCTGGTCTCCCTTTTATAGTGCTGGGGGCACTCACGAACGCAGGGCGTTCCCTGGGTCATCATGGCTTACGTACTCTTGATTTGATAGACGGATGGGACTTGCTCTATGCCCCGAACGCAGTGCGTTCCCTCAGACCTGCCTCGTGTTTTGTGCCTCGATCTTGTAAATTGCGCAACTTTCGCGTACGAGCTCTGTTTTCGACGTTCTTTATATGCACGCGAAGGTGAAAATATACTCTACAACTCTCGTTTAGAATTCATCGTATAATTTTGAATTTATTTTTTAATAATATATTTTTAACAGGCCGGGAATGGAAAAGTCCGTTAAAAATCCATAACTTCTTCATTCGATGTCCGTTTTCATTTGTCTTTTTACCGTTGTACTACTATTGACGAGAACTTCGATTCTCGTTTAGGTCGTGTCGGCTAAAAATCGCTCGATCTCTATCTCGAGTTTTTAGCTGTCTACTGCTATATCCGAAACTTCGAAAAATCATAACTTTGAGAATTTTGCGTATAGCTTCTCTTTTCTTAGCCTTGTGCATAGTACAGAACATATGCGCGATTAGGACAATTTCTGGCAATGTGACCAGGTGTTCCACAGTGAAAACAAGTCTTTTTCTTCACTGTGAAGTTATCTCTTCCTGCCCCTGGTGGCGTATCCTTGCCTTGTCTCTTGCTTTTCCCACACGCACAGTTGCAACAGGCACTCTGTTTAGCTTGAAATGGTGGCCTGTATTTACCAACGACAGCTTGATTAGAAGCAACAGATCTAGAGTTCAAGGGGTCGTTTGTTTGTTCAGAAGAACTCTCCTTGTTCTTCTCATCCTCTGTTACTTTGCCTGCACAAGAATGAGAAACCTTTGTATTTTCAACATTAATAACTCCTCCTGACATAAATCCAACTCGTTTGCCATATTGAAGATGTGCCTCCCTGACAATTTCTTCCTGAGTCATAGGGATGGATGTGTAGTTATGATTGAAAGGTGGAGGAACACTATCATACCCTAGACCCTTATTTTGATTATCTTTAAATTTTAATTGGGTTTCAAATAAGGACTCGACTGTTTGACTTGACGCAATATAATTTTTGAAACTGACATCAGTTTTTCCACACTTAATTTTTAAAGCGTCAAGTTCTTCAGTTATAGCAGCAAGTTGTCTCTTAACATAATCATAATTTTCACACTTGCTGCTATACTCTTCCCGAAGTTTCCTAAAGTCCTTGGTTTTTGCTTCTAATTCAGCCTTCAGGGGTTTATGTCGTTTCCTGAGTTGATATCCTTCATATCTCAGGTCCTCAACTTCTCTTTTAAATAAATCAATTTGTTCCCAAAGAAATTTAATCGTGGCTTCACAAGCTGGAGTACATGTAACTTCAGTGACCGGAATGTTTTCAGAAGTCATTGTTTCTCTACACTTCAAAACATCAAGTTCTTGAATAACATCAACAAGACTAAGATGATTGAGATCTTTTGTCTTCTTGATGATAGCCACGTTCATATCCCACGATTTCGGAAGTGAATTTAGCAGCTTTTTGTTGATCTCGGACTTAGTCAAGAAGATCACGGCTATATTCATCTCAGTAGTGAGTGTAGTGAATCGCTGCAACTGAGTTTCGAGGGTTTCTCCAGGGATATAATCGAAAATGTTGAAATTATGTCTTAACATATCCTGACGACTCTCTTTCATGTTTCAACTCCCTCGTAGACACAAGATTAATTAAAAGGCACAACTAAGACCCAAAATCAAACTTAAAAGTCAAACCCTTTGATTATAGACCTCAAAAGTCAACCTTAAAAGTCAAATTTAAAAAGTTAAACCGAAAAACTAAATTTGAAAATTTAAGAGTTAAACTAAAAAGTCAATGTTTAAGATCAAAGGTCAAAAGTTAAAAAAATTTAAAATATAAACTAATTTAGTTAAAATTCGATTTACTGTCGTATAAAGAGTTCACTACCAAAAAGGGTTTGCGGCCATAAACTCAGAGTTTGCGGCCGTCAGCCTCAAATTTTCGGTTGAGAGTTAATTAACATTAATTAAGATTCAAACATAAAATAAAATTAACTGCTGAAAACAAGATTTTCTGCTGAATATAGTTTACTGCCGGAAAATATAGTTTACTGCCGGAAGGAGTTTGCGGCCGTAAACTTCAATTTTTTTTGATAAATATTTTTCAGTTTAATTGTTAACAAAAATTCACGAGATTAATTTAACTCACGGTCCAGGGTTCAACGCGATTTAGAATACGGTCTTCAAATTAACAAACTTGCACCAAAAATCGGTTCACGGCCAAAGAACTAAGATTCACGGTTGAAGAACTTGATTGGCGGCCGTGAACTCGGAGTTTACGGCCGTAAGCTTGGACCGGAAACACCAATTATTCAGATTCCAGACGAAACAATAAACCTTTTGACTGATACAACCAGGCTCTGATACGAATTGTAAGTCCCTAATTTGCCTGTGTATCAATCAGATCCGTTTGATGATGCGGAATCCCAATCAAACGGATGATGTCAGATCAAATAGAAGAGAATGAGAAGAAGAAAAATATGAATCTTGTATGTATTGATATGAATTAAAGCAAAAGATTCACACACATACGCTCCTTATTCTCTCTGGACCGTAAACTCTCTTCGTGTTCATCAATCTGTACTCCTCACCCTAACACCTCTATTTATACTTGGAATATGGGCCGGATTTAGACCTGGCAATTCGTGTATTCGTGTCATGAAAACGTGTCAGCCACAAATTTGACACGATACGATTACACGATGAGAAATAAGCTTTATCTCAATTTTTAAGATGTATTCGTGTCGTGTATTCGTGTCGTGTCGTGTCTCTGACAGATTCGTGTCTTCGTGTCTAAAATTACCAGGTCTAGCCGGATTACACATGGGCCGTAAATGAGTTTACGGCCGTAAACTCAGCCGTAAACTAGACCATAAATTCATAAATATTACAGAAAAATATAATTGCCTGTAAAAGCAAAGTATAAACCATATTTTGACCCAACATCATGGCTTACGTACTCTTGATTCGACAGAAGGATGGGACTGGCTCTGTTCCTCTAACGCAGTGCGTTCCCTGGGGGACGCAGTGCGTTCCCTCAGACCTGCCTCGTTTTTGTGCCTCAATCTTGTAAAATGCGTAAGTTTCGCGTACGAGCTCCGTTTTCGACATTCTTTATATGCACGCGAAGGTGAGAATATTCTCTACAACTGTCGTTTACAACTCTCGTTTAGACTTCATCAACTAATTTTGACTTTATTTTTAATAACATATTTTTAACAGGCCGGGACTGGAAAAGTCCATTAAAAATCCATAACTTCTTCATCCGACGTCCGTTTTCGTCTGTCTTTTTACCGTTGTACTATTATTGACGAGATCTTCGATTCTCGTTTAGGTTTTGTTGGCTAAAAATCGCTCGATCTCTATCTCGAGTTTTTAGCTGTCTACCGCTATATCCGAAACTTCGAAAAATCATAACTTCCTCATACGAAGTCAGATTTGGGCGTTCTTTTTATGTATGTTCACGGTTTAATGATATATACGACTTTCATTTAGATACTTAAGGTTAAAAAGTATTTTATTAAACTTCGTGTTTTACGTTTAACCGTATTGATGGTTTTGCTGTGAATCTTAGGTTGGTCATAACTTCTTCGTTATAACTCAGATGTTAGTGTTCTTTATATTTCTGAAACCCTTGACACGATATCTATCATTTATGAATTCTAGTAAAGATTTTTGAACATTTTATTTTTTGACAATAATTTCATTATATCAAAAGAGATTACAATTCTTGACTTTTTAGGTCATTACATTGATTCGAAATATCGGGTTGTCACAATAAACTTAGTTATTATACTTTTTCTGGTTTTTGCATAACATAATAATTTCCTTTATCCTAGATATGGACAGAAATGCAAAATGATTTCCTACCAAATTCCATCCTATGTAACACAAGTCAATGTTTTGTCTGATCGTCAAAAGTCCTTTTTTCCCCTGTTCAGAAACCATCAGTTCCATATGCCAAACCTAACTTCTATTGTGGACTTTTGGGTTCTAGATCATTGCGATGGCTTATTCATGCACTATTGGATCATATATCAACCAAGGTACACATGATTATTTTATAGGGTTTAGTTAAAATCAGCCATCCAACTATTTGTTTTGTGCACATTTGGTCACTTTGGAATTTTCTTTTGTACATATGTTATTGGGTCCCTAAACATTTTAAATTTTTATCAAATACACTGTTATGACCGTCTATAGTTGGCTCATGCTTGCATTGTTGTATAAGTAATAATAATAATCATAATTATTATTTGTTGGTTTGTGTTCTTAGGATTACTCCACATCGATGTTTTCCATCAACGACTTGAGCATGTTTTTTTTCCTTCTTTTCTGGGCTTTTAAAAGGCCAAATTACATAAAATCCATTACTTTTATCAAACTTTTGGCTAAAACGCCATTATGCAACATAATTTATGTAAAAAAAAAATCATAATGGCTTTTCAAGTAAAATACTGATACTTTAATGGGTTTTCTGTTGTCCAAGGTAGAAACTTATGGACAAATTACGCGATCGTTAGTTTGAAACTGGTCAATGGACTCGCCTAAATGCATAAAAACCTACTTTTGTTGGTGAGGTTATTCTACAATATGCATTAAAAAACAAAACAATGTTTCTATTGAAGTTATATATTATCTCTAATAACCCATATGGTTAGTTTTTTGGTTTGATAATGGAGTGTTGTTTGTTGTGTTATTACTTATTAGAGCCAAGAGGAAGGCAAGATGATTTTGAGCAGGCTTTGAGTAGCGATTATGATACAATTTGTACCAAGAAACTTGCAATTTGGAATGGGAGAAGGGGTAAAAAGGTGGAAGTAATATCATATTCTAAAGGGACCGATAAAAAAGGAGCTACATTTTTTGCTATCTATCGAGGAAAGGTATATTGTTGATGTGTCATTTGAATAATATTTCTTGAAATTTTTTAAATTGAAAAAATGTTGTATAGGAACCAACCTCCCCCTTATTGTGTAATTGATTTATATACTATGACTGGCTATACAGGTGTCTGAAGGAATTGAATTCTCAGATGATAATGCTCGAGCGCTTGTATCCTTTATGTTATTAATTGCTTCTTAATTCATTATGATCATAATTTTATTGCTAATATCTTATTCAGATCATGGATATAGTTATGGTACCCTTTTCAATTTTCAAGATGATCCTCAACTACATCACTTGTTCATTCAATAATCACAGATAATTATAGTGATTCATTTTACAAATGTGTAAGTTTCCCCTTCTTTCCTTTTGACTATGTTTGCACCCTTTAAATAGGATATTATGTATTTATGTTATATTTAAAGTATTAATATCATGCTATGTCTTTGATATCCTGCTGATTGCTAGTATTGTGTCACCTTGCAGGTTTTATATTCAAGTAGCAGAAAAAAGAGATACAATGACACATTTATATTTGCTTATGACATGTTGTATTTATTTTAGGGATCAAAACATGTTGTTTTAGTGTAGATTTTTCTGGATATAATCACAAATTATAATCTGTATAAAATAATAGAGTGAGTATTTCCCTCAATCCCTCATATATTTTAGGCTTCTTTTAGTTTTTTACTAATAATGAAATCTTAAATGTTCATTACCAATAATATGAAAATTTTATTAACTTATAAGAAACAAAGGGAAATACTTGTTTATTCAATAAACTAAAAGTTGTATTTTGTAGGTTTTAGAATTTAGTCTGTTTCATACCTTTGAGATAGATATATGGTGTTTATTAACCACACTTTCTAATTTATGAAAGGTAATTGGTAATAAAAAGACAAAAAAAGGGGGGAGACAGAATATCTAATGCGTACAACACATGATGCAAGTTTAATAAGTTAACATATTTGATTTTCATGGCATATACTACTGTGATTGAGAAATTGATATATGCATATTGTACATTAAAAAAACAAAAAGTATCATCATGATTAAGTAGCATGACTCACATAGTTTTCATTTATGTTATAATCAACTTGTTTATGATCATTTTGATTATATTTTCAGAACAAATGTTATTATTTAAGCAAAAATATCATAACTATAATTTCAAAATAAATTGTGGGTTTTAGACTCATTCCGAACCGATTTCGGTTTTTTAACTCGGTTTAGATGGACGAGACTGGTTTTAGAACCAGACCAAATTTTCATATTGTGAGGAACCAGTAAGCGAACCGTCATAGCAAATTCGGTCCGGCTCCGGTTATTCTGGTTGTAAAGTTTATCCCTAGTCAAAACAATTTCAACACCACCACAAATCCTATGAAATTTCCTTCAACACCATATTTCCAAAGAAATAAATTTTCAAGAAGAGCTTTTTGGTTCATTGTCTTCTCTACCAAATTCTCAAACACAAACAACCCTTCAAGCAACTCCTAACCAACAACTGCAACCCAGACAACCATTGGTAGAAATTGTTGACAAAAATAAGTGGAACAAATCGAATGTAGAAGAAAAGGAAAACCAAAGATGCTTAAAGAGTTTTGGAATCAGAGAGGAATTTGATCTAAGGGTGTAAAACAAATAAAGAAAACACAATCACGGACCCCGATTATTTAAGATGATGTCAAAAAAACGGACACAATAAAATTAAATAGGATAAAGTAACATAAAGACACCTCATTTTATTGATTATATTGAAATGTATAAATAAATAAAAAGAAATGTCTGATTATCTATAATCGTTGAAGGAACTATTAGTACACAATATTTTTTGTTTTATTGGTTGGACAACGTTCCTCATCACATATGAGTACCTTCAAGTATTTTTTACTTGTCACACGAGATACGGCTACATATAACTGACCATGAGTGAAGACAGGTCTACGTAAATACAATCCAACAGTTGATAATGACTGCCCTTGACTCTTGTTAATGGTTATAGAAAAACAAACAGCTACAGGAAATTGTCTCCGTTGAAAACGGAAGGGGATTCTTTTATTAGATGGAGTTAACTTCATGCAAGGTGTATAAGTAGTCTCATTGAAGAATCTACCGGCTATAATGCATGCCTCAATGACATGTTTTCCAAGCCTAATTATTTGTAACCTAGTACCATTGCGTAGACCTTTGGTTTGGTCAATATTACGAAGCAACATGACCGCAACACCTATTTTTAGTGTGAGTTAATGGTTGGGAATCCTAGATGCCTTAAAAACATTATGTAGTATAGAGAGTAAACTGATTCCTCAAAACAATCTGCTGACTCTGTCTCACATAAAGAATCTGAACTCAATTAAGTTTTCCCTTCGTCTTTCATCAATCCTAACATATAGTCATTGATAGCATCGACTTCTTCATTTGTAGGGACCAAAATAGCCTTATCTTGAAAATATTATGGATCATCAAGATGGTTTTCAAAAGATGGATAAATGGTCGATACAATTGAATGAGTATGGTCACCTGTAGAGAGAATGATAACATATTTTGGAAATTCAACTTCAGCTTCACCATCATTAGGACCACCAATATTACCTTCACCAATTTTAAGAATCCATTCAACAAATGCTTTTGTCTCATCCAAATCATTAGTTGGACAACCAACTTCAAGCCTCATGTTTACCGTTAAACATAAAACTATACATTGACTCCGTAATCTTGATGAATGCAACGATGCCTGCACAATATGTGATAACCCAAAATTTCTATCTTGTAAAGTCAATCAAGTCAATCAAAATTCAAACTCGTTTATACTATCTTTTAGCATTGTTAAGGGTCTGTTTGAGTGTTCTAAACCTAGTACATTCAAGGATTGTGTCTAAGGATGTGTTGGATTAAGTTCGTTGTGTTGCATTCAATCTGGAAACTCCATCACAAGGAGTTCACGGCCGCAAACTAGAGTTTACAACCGTAAACTCCATGTTGGCCATGAACCCCTTCCCTTAAGTATCCAATTCCTTCATTTCTTCCTCATTCCTCACCTCTTCAAGGTTGAGACTCGAATTCTCTCTCAACTATCTTCAAGAACACTCCCATTGTTCTTCAAAGTTGTAAGTATTTCCTTCATTTTGAGTTAATATCTTTCACATTCAAGTGAAACCCTTTGATTTCATCCATAAATCCAACTCTTTTGGCATAGATCTTGAAATCTTCATCCATTTCATCAAGAACACACACTTGTTCTTGGTGGTCGTGAACCCCCAAAGTCTCCCCAAATCGTGAGTATCTCTTCTATCATCATGTATCCATTAGAAACACTTACTTTCCAACATGAAATCAAACATATTGTTCATGATCTTCAAGAGTTTACGGTTGTAAACCCTTCATAAGATCATGGTGGCCCTGAACACTTCAAGTGTTCTTGACCGTAATCACACCCATGGTCGTAAACTCCCTTTTTCCAATCATTTGTGATTGATACACTCCATTATTAGTGATTCCTAGTTCCTAAGGGTGTTTTCCTTACATGATTAGTTGTTATGTACACTAATTGTACACATATATGTGTTATTATATGTTTAATAGGATCTGTTTGTGCTCGGGATTTTCACTGGGCCTACTTAACATCTTTTATCAATCCTTCCTTCGAACCACTCACTACAGGTGAGTTCATACCCCTACAATCAGCCTTTTACATGTTTTAAATATTTTTAAAGGGGGGGGGGGGGGGAATACAAGTTGAAACACAATAGAATTGTGTTTAGTTTTACAGTTGAATTCTTACAAACATAAGATTTTTTACTGTTTTCAAACACTGCTAAACTTCATTTTCAAAACCTTTTTAAATTACTTATAAAACCCTTTCACATCAAAATCATATTCATATAGATATTTAAGTATAAATATGCTTTAATGGACTTTGGACTAATGTTAACAACCTTGAATCATGTTCCTTGTTTGGTTGTGGGCTTAGGGTAGGATTCACTAGTCCGACTGTCGATTAAATTATAGTTATACATTCTTAATACTTATATGAATATTAAACCCCATTTTCAAGGATATACTTAACTTAATCATTTGTGATTAACAAGTGAGTCTTTCAACATGTCAGTTATACAACAAACTATAATAGGTATAATTTAGAGGATTGCTATTTACTATTCTCGCACAATGAAACTTACATGAGCCAGTCCATAACATGAGGTAGATCATTCGTATTATAACAAGAACAGAAAGGAACATATATATTTACAAACAGGAACATATACAATTACAAAAGGAACATATACACTATAACCAGAACAAGATCACAATAATGTGAGATACTATTTCATGGTACAACAATACACTTGTTGTTTCATGTTTTGTAACCAGAGTCTCCTGGAGGGAGAGCGTTAGCTTGTGTATAGATCTAAATTAACCGACCCGGTTATAAGATGGAAAACTAATTGTCACACCCCCGAACCAGACGGCGGAAACGTCTGGGGGCTGTCGTGACTCAATTGAATACCATAACATTGAATATATATGAAACATAACAACATTCGTCACCGTGCATTAGTATAATACAACCAGTAGTGTTTACATGTCATACATTGTTTAAACATTTCATTCCCAAAATTTAAATTGTTCGATTCATACATAAATAAACTGCAACCGTCACCGAATATGATTTCCTTTGATTCACTGGTTCCCTGAGAATACAAGTATTTTGAAAAACGTCAACATATGAAATGTTGGTGAGTTCATAAGTAGTGTTTGAAATCCAATGTTTGTATTGTTTGAAAAACCACCAGAAAATTCGATATTTTCTGAAAAGAAAGACTTTCAAAAATGTTGTGAAGATCCATAGGTATGCCTATTTGTTTCTATACTTGTGAAAATTGTTTAAAAAAAATTTATATGTGTTTCGAAATCCGATGTGTTTTTGAAAAACCTAGGAAAACCCGATGTTTTCCTAATCCTTTGAAATCCATTATGTTGCGTTGAAACCATTACAAAGAGAGAGATGTGTCATTCCCAGGCGACGTTGGATTATTTTTGAGCATGATTATTTACTACAAACCCGCATTACACAAACGCCCAGTTTATAGCAATACTAACGATCCCGAAGGCGTCGTTCGTACCAATCATGTTATCCAGCCGCCCTGACTATGTGTCGTCCCACATCCGAAGAGTAAGAGGACACGAAGGCCTCGATGACTCTTTTAATCGGTTGGGGATAATATGCGTACGAGGGGTCCCCGACCCGCCTCGCAAAAATATGCAGACTCTTCTAGCAATACCAAAGGGCCCTTGGGGACCAGTGGTATACAAGCCATTGAAAGTCCCTCTACGTTGTGCCAAGTCGGTGAAACTCAACACTTCGTAGAAAATATGCGTCTTCGGGCCTTAAGATCAGGTCATTGGGCTAGCTAGGCCCAACAAGCAAGATTTTACACTTTTGGGGCCCGAAGATGGTGCGTAGACGTCTGTGCACACTCGTATGTAAGCTAAGTTCCCAAACGTTATTTGTATGAGCCGTAGTGTAGTAGTGTCGTAGTGTTAGTAGTTGTAGATTTCTATTGGTTCGAGACCGAGCCAATTCGTTTAACAATGACTTTTGGTATTGCAATGTATTGTACTTCGTCGAAAGCCGCGATGCCATTATTTGATCAAATTGTGTATATTGAATTAGCCTTGAGAATTTTCTGTTTTCAGCCCCTCATTGTTTGTAAAGTTTACATTTTCAACCCTTTTATTAAATACTTCCCGGTTTGGTCCTTAAATTAATTTTCTTGACATTTTAACACCAAAAATTATTGAAATTAATATTTTTCAGCATATATTTCATAGAAAACAGTTTAAGTCCCTGAAAATGCAGTTTTCTCGGTTTTAACCCTTCTTTTTTGCAATTTTTACAATTTTGGCCCAAATTGGAAAATTTTTGCAACTTTGGTCCTTTTTAAATTTAAAAAGCATTTTAAACCTTTGAAAAGGACTTGGATCACTTATGGTCCACTGTTTTACAGAAAATCACAGTTTTGGCCTTCCAAAACAGAAAAATTCGCATAATGGGCCTCATTGGGCCACATATGTCATTTTTAGCCCATTAAGCTTGAAATTTATGTTTTTAATCCTCTAATTGAGTATAATTCCAGAAATTGTTTTATGGAAACTGTTTTGACACACTTCATCCATCAGAATTCGTGGAATGTCAATTTGGACCCTTAGTTTTGTATTTTTCACATTTTTGGCCCAAAATTTATGTTTTTAGCTTAAAGAAAATTGTTGCTAAACCACTTAGCTATTTTTCTTGTAACACTTTGTATGTAGAAATACATTTCGTGCTAAAATCATAAAACATAAGTTATATCTCGGTTTTGAGGGGTTTTATGGCTAGATCCAACATTAAAACACATAAAAGCATACATATAAGCATGGAAATCATACAAGGATACAAAACACATATAGATCTACACTTTCACTTGTATTCCCCCCCCCCCCCCCCACAAAACTCATAAAAACAGAAAATAGGGAGTATGAAGCTCACCTTGGGTGTGGTTTCGGTTTTTGGAAGAAAAGATGGAAGGAAACTTGATGATTTTTGGGCCTTAACTCCTTTCCTTGGTAGATCTCGAGTTTGAAATGGTTCTAGGGTGCAAGATCATGATTTTTGCATAGATTAGGAAAGGATTTTGATAAAACAAAGAATTAAGTTCATAGATCCAAGCATTTCTTACCTTAGATGAAGAATTTTGTGGAAATTTCCTCTTGAATGCTTCCTAAAACTCGAGATTTTTGAGTGGAGAGGGAGAGATGTTCTTGAGTGATCTAGAGAGAATTTGTGAGAGATTTGTGGTGTGTGTGTGTGTGTTTGTGGCCGAGAGTGAGAGAGAGGAAGGAGTGAGGTGATTTTGAAGTGATACTTGCATGGGAAAAGGGAATATCTTGCATGGAAATCCTATGGACAATAATGAGGTGGCATGGGAAAGTCAAACCCTCCTCTTGGGCTTGATGTGGGCCGAAAACATGGAAGGAAAAGGAAATTTTTGGGCTTTTTGCTCCCAAGCCCAATATTAGTGTTAATTAGGGTGTGTTTTAAGTCTAAAGGAGTGTGGTAGGATTTTTATATTTTTATTGGACTAGTTTAGGTCATTTATGGAGAAAAGCTTTTAATTCATTTCATTCTAGGCCCAACATGGCCCAAAATGTTGAAATAAATTAGTGTGGGTCCAATTAGAGCCCAATTAGGGTTCTAAGCCCATGATAGTCTAGTTGGAAGCTTTTTGATTCACTTAGATCCAATAGGGGAGTCCTAATCCAAAATGGACTTAACAAGGACTTTTAGGGTCTCCAATTGTTTGATGACTATTTGTAGTTCTAGCATGTTGTATTTGATTGAAGTTTTTGATTCACATTAACTTGAATGTATAGATTACATGGCTCAAAATTTACAGTTGTGACATCATCCCCCCGTTAGAGGGAATTTCGTCCCGAAATTCTGTTTGAAATCTAGATTTGAGAATGCTAGAATAGGTGAGGGTACTTCTGCTTCATTTGATCTTCGCGTTCCCACGTGAATTCTGGCCCACGCTTTGCGTTCCACCGTACCTTCACGATCGGGATGCGGCTCTGTTTAGTACGCTTCACCTCCCTGTCCATGATTTCGATTGGTTCTTCGACGAACAGAAGATTCTCATTAATTTCGATTTCGTCAAGAGGAATGACAAGGGTTTCATCTGATAGGCACTTCTTCAGATTAGAGACATGAAACACGGGGTGTACACCATTCAGCTCCGCAGGTAGTTGTAGTCTGTATGCTACTGGACCTATACGGGCGACGATTTCGAAAGGTCCAATGTATCGTGGGTTCAACTTTCCCCGTTTTCCGAAACGTATAACCCCTTTCCAGGGTGAGACTTTCAACAGTACTCGATCGCCGACCTGGAATTCTAAGGGCTTTCGCCGTTTATCGGCGTAGTTCTTTTGTCGGTCACGCGATGCTTGCAATCGAGCTCTGATCTGTACGATCTTTTCTGTGGTTTCGCGAATGATCTCCAGTCCTGTGAGTGCCTTGTCTGACGTATGCGTTCTTGCTAGTTGGGTGTCACCTACTTCAGCCCAACATAACGGTGATCTACATTTACGCCCGTACAGTGCTTCGAAAGGGGCCACCTTGATGCTCGAATGGTAACTATTGTTATATGAGAATTCGATCAACGGCAGGTGGGTATCCCAAGACTTTCCAAAGTCTATCACACAAGCACGAAGCATGTCTTCAAGCGTTTGGATGGTTCGTTCGCTTTGACCGTCCGTTTGTGGGTGATACGCGGTGCTCATATCGAGATGAGTTCCCATTGCTTTGTGGAGTGATTGCCAAAACCGTGACGTGAACCTACTGTCCCTATCCGAGATGATAGATTTTGGCACTCCATGGAGTCTTACGATTTCTCGTAGGTACAACCGCGTCAGTCTCTCCATCTTGTAGGATTCTTTGATTGGCAGGAAATGGGCAGATTTCGTCAGTCGGTTGATTATTACCCATATGGTGTCCAGTCCGTCCGACGTCTTGGGCAGCTTGGTCACGAAATCCATAGAAATTCCCTCCCATTTCCACTCAGGGATTGCCGGTTGCTGTAACAATCCGAAAGGTTTCTGGTATTCCACTTTTACTTTGGCGCACGTAAGGCCCTTACCAACATAAGTCGCGATTTCCGCCTTCATGTTAGGCCACCAATAGTGTTGCTTAATGTCTAAATACATCTTGTCTGAACCAGGGTGAATGGAGTATCGTGTCTTGTGGGCTTCCTTCATAACGGTCTCCCTAAATCCTCCGATTTTTGGGACCCAAACACGGTTCATGAAGTAGTATACCCCATTCTCCTTGACTTCTAGGTTCTTTTCCATTCTGCGCAATGCCTCGCTAGTTCTATTTTCCGCTTTCATAGCCTCTGCCTGGGCTAGTGCAATTTGAGTGGCCAGATGAGACTGAATAGTTATCGAGTGTGTTTTCGTACGGCGATTAGAGTACTCCTTCCGACTAAGTGCATCAGCTACCACGTTGGCCTTGCCTGGATGGTACTTGATCTCGCATTCATAGTCGTTTAGCAATTCCACCCATCTTCGTTGTCTCATGTTCAGCTCCTTCTGATTCAAGATGTGCTGGAGACTCTTGTGGTCCGTGAAGATGGTGCACTTTGTACCGTACAGGTAGTGCCTCCAAATTTTCAAAGCGAAGACCACGGCTCCCAGTTCTAGGTCATGGGTCGTGTAATTTACTTCGTGCGTCTTTAGTTGGCGGGACGCGTATGCTATCACTCTTCCACGTTGCATGAGAACGCAACCTAAGCCTTGATTCGACGCGTCACAGTAGACTACAAAATCTTCCGTTCCTTCGGGTAGAGATAGCACAGGAGCGCTACAGAGAGCTTGCTTCAAGGTTCGAAACGCAATCTCTTGTCGGTCGGTCCACTTGAATGGCACGCCCTTTTGCGTAAGCAAGGTAAGCGGCTTGGCGATCTTAGAGAAGTTTTGGATGAACCTCCTATAGTAGCCTGCTAGGCCTAAGAACTGACGAATTTCTGTGGGCGTAGTCGGAGTTTCCCATCCTTCCACAGCTTTGACCTTAGAAGGATCCACATGAATTCCGTCTTAGCTAACTACGTGGCCTAGGAAATTCACACCCCGGAGCCAGAACTCACACTTGGAGAGTTTGGCGTAAAGCTTTTCCGTTCGCAGAGTCTCTAAGATTTGTCGGAGATGTTGGCCATGCTCCTCTTTGCTTCGAGAATAGACGAGGATGTCATCGATAAACACAATGACGAAGTTGTCCAGGAACGGTCGACAGATTCGATTCATTAGGTCCATAAATGCGGCGGGTGCATTTGTTAGACCGAAGGGCATTACGACGAATTCATAATGTCCGTAGCGGGTTCGGAAAGCGGTTTTAGGAATATCTTCTTCTCGGACTTTGAGTTGGTGATATCCAGATCGTAAATCTATTTTAGAAAAATAACTAGCTCCTTGGAGCTGGTCGAATAGATCATCGATTCGTGGGAGTGGGTAGCGGTTTTTAACAGTGAGTTTATTTAACTCTCTGTAATCGATACACATTCTGAAAGATCCGTCTTTCTTTTTGACGAAGAGCACCGGAGCTCCCCATGGCGAGTAGCTAGGTCGGATAAATCCCTTGTCCAGAAGCTCACTGAGTTGGCTGGATAATTCCTGCATTTCAGCAGGAGCCAATCGATATGGTGATTTAGCGAGAGGAGTTGCTCCTGGAACGAGGTCAATTCGGAACTCAACCTGTCTCTCTGGGGGTACTCCTGGAAGATCTTCGGGAAACACGTCCGGAAATTCACACGCTACTGGAATGTCTTGGATGTTAGTTTCTTCTTTGGCCTTGTCCACTATGTGAGCCAAGAACGCCAAATTGCTCTTTCGCAAGTGTTTTTGTGCTTTGATGCACGAGACGAGACAAAGATTCGTACTGGGTTTGTCTCCGTAAATTACTAGGGTTTCGTTATTCGGAAGACGAAGGCGAACGGCCTTCTCGTGGCACATAATCTCAGCATGGTGGGGGCTTAACCAATCCATGCCGATAATCACATCGAAACTCCTAATTGATACTGGCATCAGATCTATTCGTAAGACGTGTTGGTTGAGGGTTAGGGTACATCCGATGTAGATTTCCCTAGTGGATTCGGTTTTCCCATTGGCCATTTCCACCGTATAGGTTTCATTTAGCTTCTAGGGTTGTTGTTTTAGTAAATGTTTAAACTTCTCACTTACGAAACTTCGCTCCGCTCTGGTATCAAATAAGATGCATGCATAAGCGTGGTTTAGGAGGAACGTACCGGTCACAACGGCGGGATCCTGAACTGCATCACTCTGACCCATAGTCAGCATTCTTCCTGCTCCTCTGTTTCCTGAGTTGTTGTTGTTAGGGCAATCTCGACGGAAATGTCCCGTCCTTCCACACCCAAAGCAGGTGTGGCTAGGCCCTGTGTTGTTGCCGCCGGTATTGGTGTTGATGTTATTGCGGGGGTTGTTGTTGTTCTGGTTGTTTCCCTGACTCTGGTTCTGAGAAGGATAAGTCCTACAGAACCTTGCAGTGTGTCCCTTTCGGTTGCAACTGGTGCAATGGAACTCCTTACATTCTCCATGGTGATGGAAACTGCACTTATTGCACTTGGGAGAATTACCGGAATAGGGTCTTGAAGCATTTGAAGCAGCTGAGGCTGGAGCATGTGAGGTGACTGGAACCGGCGCAGTAACAGCGTTAACTGCCACCGTTTGTTGCTTTTTAGAGGTCTCGGGGCCCTGACGCCCCTTTCTCTTGTTGTTCCATCCTTTCTTACCATCACCCTCCTTCTTCTTCTCAGTCTCCACTGGTTTCTCGCCCTTCTTGTTGTTGTGATCATATAGCCTCTTTGCCAATCTCTTTGCACTGTCAAATGTTTCAGGGTTCGCAGCTATCACATTCCCTTGAATGGGGGATGTCAGTCCCCAGATGAATCGTTCGATCTTCTTTCCTTCTGATGTGATCATTCCCTGGCACAATAGAGATAGTTCGCTGAATCTCGATATGTAAGCATCGATGTTCCCATTCTGCACCGTGAGATTCCATAGTTCCTGCTCCATCTTCTGTATTTTGCCTCGGGGGCAGTACTCAGCCGTCAACATCTCTTTCATTTCTGCCCAGGGAATAGAGTTGGCGACAGGGAGTGTCATAGCTTCTACGTGACCATTCCACCAAGTGAGTGCTTGGTCCACGAAAGTGCAGGCCGCGAACTTCACATTTATCTGCTCGGGGCACTCGCATATCTCGAATACTGTGACAACCCCAAATCTAATTCCGTTAAAAATCCCATTTTCACTAACGGAAAGCGTCACTATACGTTATTTTACGTAATATTTGGAATCGTCAATATCCGAATATCTAAATTTAAGCATGGTTTGATATTATTATAAGTAATATGTCTCATAGGTGTTAACCCCGGTTAACCTAATAGAGTGGTTTTACCTTCTCAACCACTTCACCGGGTAAAAAGTTTTAACCCAGTTAACTTTAAACATCGGGTAGCCGTGTATCGGGCACGATTCTCGAGACATATGCAATGGTGTTCCCAACATTTGAACACTCATTCACTACACACCCACTCTTTCTCTCTACTTTCTCTCTCTAGACTCAAAAACGACCCCGATTCCGCTAATTTCCGACTTCCAAACGTAAGTACTCATCCCCTATCTTATTCTAGACATGCTTCATTGAATTTGTGGGCCAAAAACCATAGGAATCAAGATTCAAAGAGGAGTTTACGGCCTAAGAAGCTCCTTAGGCCGTAAACCCCCAAATCCAAGCCAAAGACCAAGTTTTTCCTTCTTGTATGCTAGTATACTAATTAAGGCTTATAACTAGAAGAGTTTGGACCTTAAAACACAAGAGAATGATGCTTAAAAAGGAGTTTACGGCCCAAGCATGTGCTTAGGCTGTAAACACCTCAAACACCCCACAAATCCATGTTTTAAGCCCCAAAAACACTTCTAGGATGTTTGGAAAATTAGACTTGACAGCAAGGAAGGCTTGAAAGCATTAAACAACATCATTTGAACACAAAAAGAGGAGTTTACGGCCAAGGCTAAGCTTGGGCCGTAAACACCCAAGAAATTGTGTCAAACAAGTCCCTAAACTACCCTAATGCATGAAAGGAATTAATCTAAGGCCTATGGAAGTGTGTTGTACCATTAAACACTTCATTTTGACACCAAATGAAGAGTTTACGGCCAAGGATGTTCTTGGGCCGTAAACTCCCCATAAATATGTGCCAAATTGCTCCAAACTCACTATAGGACCTCCTAGGATTTTTCTAAGCCATTTGGGACCATGTTGTACAAGTAAAACCATCACCTTAAAGGACTTATAGGAGTTTACGGCCCAAGAACAAGTCTTGGCCGTAAACTCCCCTAAAATATCACAAATTTAGATGTTTAATCCTTCCCTCTTGGTCCAAAACACACACCACTAAATCAAGGAAGTGAGATGAGGCCTTAAACACACATTTTGGAGTGTCACAAGAGTTTACGGCCAAGCCTAGGGGGCTTACGGCCGTAAACTCCCAATGAATGGCTTTTAGGCCATAAACTCTAAGAGAATAAACTCTAGGACCCTCCCGTAAATCATCCATGGCCTTGTACCACTCCCGGGAACCCTTTCTAGGCCTTAAAACCCCGAAAACGACACTAGAATGTCCAAATACTATAATGAGAAGCATAAGATGATTAACTTCTTGCAAAATACATATTTCATATGCCATTAGGGTCCTAAAAGGTGCTCAAGTGGTTATTTGGTACCAAACGCTCAATCGACACTATTACCCCGATTTACCCGATTCACCCGATTTCCGCGATTTCAGGTGAGTTCATACCCCTTTAATGAACCTTTCAAGTGTTTTACATGTTTTAGGGGGGAGATACAAGTTGCTTATAAATGTTTATGCAAAGTTTTACAGAACGATTTCCGAGTTACAAGGGTTAATCGCATGTGATTCACTACTCTTAGTTCAAATCACATGTGATTTGCCCCTATGCCTTAAAAACGGGTTTTACCCTTTTCAAACTATTTTTAAACAGTGAATCAGAATTCAAATGTTCTTTTGGAAAAATACTTTTATTAAATCAATTTGCTTATAAAATGTAACCACTCTGATATATTTATATAAATAAGATTTGGAGGACTTAGGACCGATATCTCGCCTTATTTCCTGTTCTTGTTTGATTGTGGGCTTAGGGTAGTAGTTATCCGTCCGACTGTCGTTGATTTCTTACTTATATAAAATCTGTATATCAGCATGGGATACGAATATTTCTGCTCCCACTAAATGCTAAAGTCACTAACGTGCTAAGAAACACCCCCACTAAGATAACCATAATAGGTATGGTTAGGGTCGCTACCGCTACTACTCGCTAAAGTTATTACTACTACACTATAATACTCACTAATACTAGACGATACACTAGTAAGAGAATACACTATGATCAATACTAAAAGATTACTACACTATGACCATAGAGAAAACATTAAACAAACAATAATACACTAACCCGCTACGAGATACTCTATTCGCTATTCACTACGCCCAGAGTGTTCCAGCAGGAGACGACTCTACATGTATAGATCTATACGGGGGCAGACGCTATTACATCCCGACTGTTAACTCAGTTCGCGCCGTACAGGCCCAGGGATGCCACTACTTCACTACACTGTGCATGACCGGGAAGGTCATGGGATTCTCTATTATTCTCACTATTGGTAAATTACAAGGAATACCCTACAACTACACTAAAACACTACACTAAATGTTAAACCACATCCCGAAGTAAGCAAGTATCTATCACTAAAGGAAGCTCGTACCTCTATCATGGATCACGGGCTTAACTTATCTTGACATATTTGTTATTTGAAGATTGGCCAAAGAATCTTTGCAATAAATTGTTTTCAAAGAGATAAAGAATGCACACTTTTCACAGATTGTCACTTACAATGTATTTCCTGGAAAATATGAGATTTTCTGAATTTCTACTACTTATGAACATAAAGGATACATTTTTAATACTAATGCTTTGTATACAAAAACTCACACTAAACTCTTATGAACTCACCAGCTTTATGCTGATAATTGTTTTCAAAATAACTTGTATCTTCAGGTCAAAGATAGACAGGTACAGACGCGGCATTTTTGGAGAAGGTGGAGCACACAAGACCCATCTCTTATTTTCGAATTACTTTTGAGTGATTGTTAAACATTACAAAACACACATGTAATTAAATTCACTATGTAATACTATGGTTGTTTGATTCTTGTTTCTACTATTATACAATTGTGATGATACTGTTCACTACGTCATCCACCCCGAAACGTATTCCGCCGTTATCGGTTTTGGGGTGTGACAAATACCGAGTCTACCTTCTCGATCCATCGCTTCAGAGCGATCACTCCTCCAGTGCCGTTGAAAGTTCGGGGTTTAGCGTTCGCAAAATCCTTGTAGGTGCACGTTTTAGTGGGTCCTTGGTTCGTCCCGTTGTTCGAACTTCCGGATCCTTGCCCGTTACCTCCTCCGTTGTTCCCTCGGTGAAGTTGTGCCATAGCTGCTGTGACCGCAGCAGACACAGCTGCCTGGAAAGCAGTGGAGTCAACTTCAGGCGGGGTTGGTCCTGGGTTTCCGCGAGTAGGTCGGAGAGGCATCTTCTTGTCACGAAACGGAAAGATGTTGGGTGTACGTGGTTTCCGTGAGGTTGTGGTCCTACTGACTAGGTGTATGGCACGAACTTAAGTACTTCTATCATTTAGCATACAACCATAGATTCGCAACACATAGCAAAACACGTAAAAGTTCACTAATATTATCCTATGCCTCTTCCACTATTGCAGACTAAACAGACGTTCTCTTTTTGGTGATAAGGGGTATAGTTTTAGGTTCCCTAGCTATCCCGATCTCATCAAGACATGTGTTAGTTTTACCTTGGAGAGAATGTAGTTGATCAGGCTACATTCACTCCTTGGTATCACTAAGAACAGTCCCGAATTAACCGAGATACCAGTATTATTGTGTTTGATTCGGCGTTAGGTCCTTATCCCTAATGCAAGCAAGTGTGTTTTATTTACTTGTTTTGTTCAGAGTTATGTTAGTCCCTCTTTTTGGTTTATAGTTGCATATCAATGTATGGCTCGACATGCTAGTTCACTATAAACAAAGCTCTGATACCAACCTGTCACACCCCCGAACCAGACGGCGGAAACGTCCGGGGGCTGTCGTGACTCAATTGAATACCATAACATTGAATATATATGAAACATAACAACATTCGTCACCGTGCATTAGTATAATACAACCAGTAGTGTTTACATGTCATACATTGTTTAAACATTTCATTCCCAAAATTTAAATTGTTCGATTCATACATAAATAAACTGCAACCGTCACCGAATATGATTTCCTTTGATTCACTGGTTCCCTGAGAATACAAGTATTTTGAAAAACGTCAACATATGAAATGTTGGTGAGTTCATAAGTAGTGTTTGAAATCCAATGTTTGTATTGTTTGAAAAACCACCAGAAAATCCGATATTTTCTGAAAAGAAAGACTTTCAAAAATGTTGTGAAGATCCATAGGTATGCCTGTTTGTTTCTATACTTGTGAAAATTGTTTAAAAAAAATTTATATGTGTTTCGAAATCCGATGTGTTTTTGAAAAACCTAGGAAAACCCGATGTTTTCCTAATCCTTTGAAATCCATTATGTTGCGTTGAAACCATTACAAAGAGAGAGATGTGTCATTCCCAGGCGACGTTGGATTATTTTTGAGCATGATTATTTACTACAAACCCGCATTACACAAACGCCCAGTTTATAGCAATACTAACGATCCCGAAGGCGTCGTTCGTACCAATCACGTTATCCAGCCGCCCTGACTATGTGTCGTCCCACATCCGAAGAGTAAGAGGACACGAAGGCCTCGATGACTCTTTTAATCGGTTGGGGATAATATGCGTACGAGGGGTCCCCAACCCGCCTCGCAAATATATGCAGACTCTTCTAGCAATACCAAAGGGCCCTTGGGGACCAGTGGTATACAAGCCATTGAAAGTCCCTCTACGTTGTGCCAAGTCGGTGAAACTCAACACTTCGTAGAAAATATGCGTCTTCGGGCCTTAAGATCAGGTCATTGGGCTAGCTAGGCCCAACAAGCAAGATTTTACACTTTTGGGGCCCGAAGATGGTGCGTAGACGTCTGTGCACACTCGTATGTAAGCTAATTTCCCAAACGTTATTTGTATGAGCCGTAGTGTAGTAGTGTCGTAGTGTTAGTAGTTGTAGATTTCTATTGGTTCGAGACCAAGCCAATTCGTTTAACAACGACTTTTGGTATTGCAATGTATTGTACTTCGTCGAAAGCCGCGATGCCATTATTTGATCAAATTGTGTATATTGAATTAGCCTTGAGAATTTTCTGTTTTCAGCCCCTCATTGTTTGTAAAGTTTACATTTTCAACCCTTTTATTAAATACTTCCCGGTTTGGTCCTTAAATTAATTTTCTTGACATTTTAACACCAAAAATTATTGAAATTAATATTTTTCAGCATATATTTCATAGAAAACAGTTTAAGTCCCTGAAAATGCAGTTTTCTCGGTTTTAACCCTTCTTTTTTGCAATTTTTACAATTTTGGCCCAAATTGGAAATTTTTTGCAACTTTGGTCCTTTTTAAATTTAAAAAGCATTTTAAACCTTTGAAAAGGACTTGGATCACTTATGGTCCACTGTTTTACAGAAAATCACAGTTTTGGCCCTCCAAAACAGAAAAATTCGCATAATGGGCCTCATTGGGCCAAATATGTCATTTTTAGCCCATTAAGCTTGAAATTTATGTTTTTAATCCTCTAATTGAGTATAATTCCAGAAATTGTTTTATGGAAACTGTTTTGACACACTTCATCCATCAGAATTCGTGGAATGTCAATTTGGACCCTTAGTTTTGTATTTTTCACATTTTTGTCCCAAAATTTGTGTTTTTAGCTTAAAGAAAATTGTTGCTAAACCACTTAGCTATTTTTCTTGTAACACTTTGTATGTAGAAATACATTTCGTGCTAAAATCATAAAACATAAGTTATATCTCGGTTTTGAGGGGTTTTATGGCTAGATCCAACATTAAAACACATAAAAGCATACATATAAGCATGGAAATCATACAAGGATACAAAACACATATAGATCTACACTTTCACTTGTATTCCCCCCCCCCCCCCCCCCACGAAACTCATAAAAACAGAAAATAGGGAGTATGAAGCTCACCTTGGGTGTGGTTTCGGTTTTTGGAAGAAAAGATGGAAGGAAACTTGATGATTTTTGGGCCTTAACTCCTTTCCTTGGTAGATCTCGAGTTTGAGATGGTTCTAGGGTGCAAGATCACGATTTTTGCATAGATTAGGAAAGGATTTTGATAAAACAAAGAATTAAGTTCATAGATCCAAGCATTTCTTACCTTAGATGAAGAATTTTGTGGAAATTTCCTCTTGAATGCTTCCTAAAACTCGAGATTTTTGAGTGGAGAGGGAGAGATGTTCTTGAGTGATCTAGAGAGAATTTGTGAGAGATTTCTGGTGTGTGTGTGTGTTTGTGGCCGAGAGTGAGAGAGAGGAAGGAGTGAGGTGATTTTGAAGTGATACTTGCATGGGAAAAG
Source organism: Lactuca sativa (assembly GCF_002870075.4). Taxonomy (NCBI): domain Eukaryota; kingdom Viridiplantae; phylum Streptophyta; class Magnoliopsida; order Asterales; family Asteraceae; genus Lactuca; species Lactuca sativa. The sequence goes on from NC_056627.2 coordinate 123,436,500, forward strand.
GGAATATCTTGCATGGAAATCCTATGGACAATAATGAGGTGGCATGGGAAAGTCAAACCCTCCTCTTGGGCTTGATGTGGGCCGAAAACATGGAAGGAAAAGGAAATTTTTGGGCTTTTTGCTCCCAAGCCCAATATTAGTGTTAATTAGGGTGTGTTTTAAGTCTAAAGGAGTGTGGTAGGATTTTTATATTTTTATTGGACTAGTTTAGGTCATTTATGGAGAAAAGCTTTTAATTCATTTCATTCTAGGCCCAACATGGCCCAAAATGTTGAAATAAATTAGTGTGGGTCCAATTAGAGCCCAATTAGGGTTCTAAGCCCATGATAGTCTAGTTGGAAGCTTTTTGATTCACTTGGATCCAATAGGGGAGTCCTAATCCAAAATGGACTTAACAAGGACTTTTAGGGTCTCCAATTGTTTGATGACTATTTGTAGTTCTAGCATGTTGTATTTGATTGAAGTTTTTGATTCACATTAACTTGAATGTATAGATTACATGGCTCAAAATTTACAGTTGTGACACTAATATTTTAGTATCATTCGTTAGTAAAATCATTTTAATTAAATTACTATAAGAGAACAAACAAATGGTACGGTCTTGGTAGGAGACTACATTTTTAATTACAAGTAGAAAATATAGGATTTTCTGGGAAAAAAACAAACCTTTTTATGATACAACCATGACCCGTTTTCTGAAGTAAATAAAAGCTAATGACACTAAATTGCTTATGAACTCAACAACTTAAATGCTGATCCTCTCTTTCAAAATAACTTGTATCCTCAGGTCACCAGTAGACAGGTACAGATGGCCAGGTTTTGTGAAGACGGAGTTTCTTCAAGACTCGTCCTATTCTTTTGCTAATATAATCCTTTTTGGTGTCATTTAAACTTTACAAAGAACACATGTATTAACTATTATTATTAATGCAATGGATGTGGTTGCTTGATTTACTATTGTGCATTGTTATGATACTGTACATGACATCCTCCACCTTAGAACATGTCCGCCGTTCCGGTTTTGGCGTGTGACACAATAGTCGAATGATTATCTCTTTGTATTACTGGAAGAATTTGTCTAAAGTCACCTCCAAATACAATGGTCTTGCCGCTAAATGCTTTATTCCTCTCAGATGAACGGATAATGTCTCTAAGTATCCTATCAAATGCTTCAAACAGTTTCGGTGCATCATTGGAGCTCCATCCCAAATGATAAGTCTCACTTTGTTCAGCAGTGCAACAAGATCACTGTCTAGCGCGATAGAACAAAATGAATCCTCGGTCAAGTTAATTGGGATATTAAATCTTGAATGTGTTGTCCTACCACCAGAAAGCAATAGTGCTGCAATTCCACTTGAAGCAACGTTGATAACAATTTCACCTTTGGATCTAACAGCAGTAGACAAGGTCTTCAAAACAAATGTTTTGCCGGTTCCTCCATAATCATAAAGAAAAAAAAGACACCACCTTGTTTGTTGTTAACCGAATTTATAATGGTGTTATAAACATTTTTCTTTTGCTCGGCATTTAATTTAAAATACAAATCTTAATGCTCTTGTTCAATAATACCGGAATCATAGTTAAGCTCATCTTGAATTAACATATTGCAGGAATCTTGAATGTATCTATGATCAGGAAATGACATGTTAGTATCTACTTCAAACTCAATCCACAGCTCAATAATGATTTCTCGATGTATGTCAACGTAAGGTTGAAAATTGCATCATCTTTTAGCTTCAAGCCTAAAAATTCAATAAACAACGAAATTAAATATAGTTATACCTTCGTAGATGACTTATGTTAAGACTTTTTAACAACAAAAAATGATGTAAATTTATTTTGCTTTGTTTCTCAGTTTTACATTCATAAGGTAAAAATGATGCAAAATGAACAATCTTTTGTGAAAATGGCAAAAAAATTGTTGATTATGTTTTATGTCAAATTTGTGCATAAAGGTCATGTTTAAGCAATATAATTATGTTCAAGGGCCATTTGTATATGAACAATAATGGGGTTGTTTTGGCATCATATTAAAATGTAGGGGAAAACGAAATTATACAAGAATTAATAACAATGCACTTCCATTAAATGACCAATTAAATATGAAGTAAAAATGTTGGTTTTGGATTTCATATTTCATTTAGTATAATAATAACAATACAAATTAAATGACCTTATGTTCATTAGTTTTTATCCGTTTTATTTAAATTTGAAATTGATTTATTTTATTTCGAAGAAGAAATTAATTAGTTTGAATTAAAAATAACTATAAATTAGTGTATTTACCTCTAACGTCTATTTCTTGTTCACGAACTTGAATGACATAACCAGAAAGACATTTATACGTCTCTTTAATAACATGAGCAGGCCTGGACAAACTATCTGATGTAATCAACACAACAAAGAGAGACCAACATAAAGAAGAAGTGGCCCAATGATGTGTTTCCTTTATTGACGAAATGTACTCTCTATCATCATCTAATAAACCAAGAGGATAGCAAGCATCTTTGTAAGACTCATGCACGGTGCCGTTAATTGTCCTGATATCTTCATAGCATGTAGGACCCTTGATTTTGTTCAACAAAATCCATAGGTAATAGATGTCACCAAACTTGGGAGAAACGTGGTTTAATCGACCGAGTGCCTTGGACTTGGTTTTTCTTCTTGTCCATATCTTATCTGATTTGTTCCAAACATATTTAGTTGGGAACTCAACATATGATAGCTTCTGTGCATCTTCATCATGCTTGTTACATTCCATCCAAGCCAAAAATTGAGAAGCAGCGACAGTCGGTTTAGAAACAACCTGATTATCATCTTGGTTTGGTTTAAACACAACAAACTGTTTGTGTTCGAGGTGAAATGACAAACTTTCGACAAATGGTGTTTTATAATGAATGTCATACCCAAAAAGCCTCCAACATGCCTCACATGCGGAAATATAACGACAGTTATCGAACTCACCAATTTTGTCATGGTCATTATTTTCCATTTGTTGTTTCTTCTTTTGTGTTGGATCAACAATAGATGTCGTTATCCTATCCGGTCCTTTGTTAATATACTTAAAAATATTATTTATCGATCCAACTTGGTTACACCACTCTAGATTCATGTGACCTTGGTATTGTTTCAGAAGGATCTTATTATATGGAACATCATTTCAGAAAAATCAAGAAAAACGTCATAAATAACATTAAGTGATAATTTGAGGTTAACAAAGGAACAACATAAGAAAACATCAATAATAATAATATAATAATTAATATGTTTTTATAGATTACATTACCTGTTTAAAAAAATATGTTAGTACAATTTTAATTGAACTTGTTTATTGATATTTATGTATTTAAACGTCTAATAATATATTTCATAAAAACAAAACAAATTTAAGGAATTAAAATTTAGTAAATCATTGAAAAGGATTTGTTTATACATGTTGTCTAAAGAAACACCGTTTTTAACAACATTATTTCCATTGTTACGTCTTCGGTAAATAGGATAACCATCTTCATTGATATATGTATGATCGGTAAATTCCCTTGGAAATCGTTTTGAACATTTGCGTTTTTTTTTTCATATACGACATAAATGGTAGATCATTGCCACAAGGTCCGTGTATCATGTTATCACAAAAAATCTGATACAAATCGGGTTCACTATCCTTATTAGGCAATTCAGCACATATAACTCGGTCTATGTCTTTAGGATTTGGAAGTTTAGAATTTTGTTTTCCTAAAACAGGCATACATGACAATGTGGAAGTCCCCTCTTTTGAAACTCAATCATATATACAACTGTGTTAGCAAAGTAAGAAACCAGGGTTAAAAGATAAATTTATCAAAAAAAATTATGACGTCAATGACTAAAAAATATATAATATTGATACCGCCAGCGACTTCACCCAAAGTTTTTTCATCCTTCAATCGACTGATTAATGAATCAAGTTTAGTTTTGGATATTCGTGTTAGAATATCGGGCGTGTCGTATGATTTAAGATTCTCGGCTTCAACAAATCTAATAACTTGTGGACATTTAGGATTACATGTAAGGGTTAAAAAATGTCACACCCCGAAAACCGAAGGCGGAAACATTTCCGAGGTTGACTCCACGTTGAGTATCAAATCCAATGCACATAGTAAGTAAAGTAAAACAACCATCACATTACATATAGAAAAGTTTTACATTTGTTTCAAAAGTAAAGTTATACAGTTGTGATACATAGTATAAAATAACAAAACGAATTGGTCTTCTGCGCACTCCAACATGAAACAAAATGATCTTCGGGTACCTGTTCTAACGCTGACCTGAGAACACAAGCGGTGTGAAAATCAGCATAACGCTGGTGAGCTCATAAGCGGTTTTTGTTTTGTGAAAATGTTCGAGTTTCCTTTCTGTTTTCTGAAAATGTTACACACACCAAGAAAATCCCATATTTTCTTAAAAAGGTAGGTTTTTGTTCTCAACATGTAAAGTAAAGTTGTACACTGAAAACAAGTTTACTCTTGTGAAAATGTACAGTTATGTTATCATGTTTGTTATACTGTTCTGGTTACGTACCAATGTATCCCAAGGAAAGTCCCATACTTTCCTGATTGTGTTTTACCAATTGTAAAACATGTACAGTTATCCAGTTTGTTACACTTTTCTAGTTATGTAAACGTTCCCCAGGAAAGCTCCATGCTTTCCTGAATGTTGGTTATCAATGTAAAAGATGTATTCTGTAAAACGTGGTTATGTTCAATGTGTCCCTAGGAAAGTCCCATACTTTCCTGAATGTTGGTTATCAATGTGAAAGATGTATACTGAAACTTGGTTATCTTGTGAAATGTGTTAAGTTATTCATTAATACTATTAAGTAAATCACTATTATCCTAATTGCGAGTTCCATAACCATACGATAGACTAGATATGGCAATAAGTAGTCCACATCACCTTATGACTTTCGTCACCCTTGAACCATTTCGGTTCGGCTGTAGCTAGCAGCCAGGTGTGGGGTAGTAAGCCCCGTATAGATCTATACACTCAAGTCACGCTCTCTAATCCCAGAGATTCTGGTTATGGGTGCAGTCCTCCACTCGCGTATCTCTGTGGAGTGTTCACTGAGGACGTGTCTCTAATCATACAGGACTAACAAATTTACTAGTAATAATATGATAATCCTCCACTCGCGTATCTCTGTGGAGTGTTACCGATGACAAACAATGTACAAGTTTTATGTTTCAAATGTTCTAATGTCATGCTTTTAACTTATAAAATGTGGAAACCATTTGTGAAATATATAAAACACAACAGTTTATAAACCCATTTCACAAATATATGTTTACGTGATCTGCATGTTCAAACGATTATCAGTTGTATAAATCAGTGTTAAAAGCATATAAAATGTGAAACACGCACACGAAATTTAGTTTTGAGTACAAGTAATCCCTTGTACTTTGCTTGTGTTCCCCCTGAAAACAGTGAAAAACAGTGGAAAAGGGTAGGGGTATGAACTCACCAGACGAGGAAATGCGACTGTTTCGGACACTAAACGTTGGTTCGGGGCTTGATTACTCGTGAGGTTCCTATGTAAAATGGAATAATGTCCAAATATATCTAATTAGATTTACAAATACTAATTAGATGGAATATTACACTCCAATGAGCTAAAACACTTCAAAACGAGTGTTTGGAGTGACCCGGGTGACATCTACGGACTTGAAATGAAGCGAGGGACTTGGGATTTGAGTTTACTCCTCAAGAGTAAACTCCCTAATGGAGTTTGCGGCCATATACCCCTATATGCATGAGTTCACGGCCGTGAACTCATGTTTGGGTGGTTTTGAGTGCTAAATGGCTTGAATGGACATGGGGATTGCTAGAATGGATTATTCAAATGCCTTGGAATGGATTGTATGAAAATATACATTAATTATGGGAGTTCACGGCTGTAAACTTGGAGTTTACGACTGTAAACTCTCCCATGCTCAAACCATATTTAATTTGTGGTACTTAGAGTAATCACATGTGATTCTAGTTAACTTTCCAAAGCTTGGGGTGAATTTAGGGCATCAAACAACATATAATTAGGAGTTTATAGCCCTGGAGCATGTTCTATGGCCGTAAACTCTCATATGTAAGGTTTTGCTATGTTTAAGGTCTCCAAACTATTTTTAGATGGTTCTAGGATTTACCACAAGGCTATTGGTTAAGTTACAAGGCATTCTAACATGTAAAAGTGAGTTTACTCCCCATGTTTGAGGGGTTTACGGCCCAAGAACATACCTTGGCCGTAAACTCATGTTAATCCCTCAAAATTCAAGTTTAAGGTGTTCCAAGTCCGGGTTTGTAAGCCTTAAAGTCGTATCTAAGTCTCAACAATGATTTGGAAGGGTTAGATTGCTCAAAAACCCCAATATTATGTGTTTACGGCCCAAGCATGCTCCTTGGCCGTAAACACATGTTCCAAGTCCAAAATCATAATTTAAACACGGATTTGAAGGCCTAAGAGGTTGAATAACAAGCTAGGGAGGTTACCTCTATGATTTGGAGCCTTAAATCTTTGATTTTGGACCTTAATCTTGGATGAGGAGAGAGGTTAGAGAGAGAGTAGTGAGATGAAGCAAAAGCTTCAAATGAAGGCTTACAACACTTTAAATAGTGTTCGGGATTTGGACACGGTGAAATTCTACCCGATACCGGCTTTAGACGCGGCTTTTGGTCGCACCCGGCTAAGTTGCCGTAACCCGATATGGTTGATTCTAGAAATGTTCCGATCACTATAATGGGGTGTTAGAATGATTTCTAAATGCATTAGGACACCCATTAAGTCATTTTAGATAAATACGAATTAATGAAGTAATTAAATGATTAAATCGGAAACGAATCTGAAAACGACGATTGGTTGATCGAATTGGATTACGAAAAGAGTTACAAACAATGATACGGAATTTCGGGTTGTTACATTATCCCCCCGTTAGAGGGAATTTCGTCCCAAAATTCAAAATTAAGATACAAGACAAGATACAAGTCATGGATCTAGAAAGAGTTGCAGATACTTCTGCTTCATTGAGTCTTCCCACTCCCAAGTGAACTCCGGTCCCTGCTTGGCATTCCAACGGACCTTCACTAACAGGATGCGGCTTTGCTTTGTACGTTTGACTTCTTGATCCATGATTTCGATCGGTTCCTCCATGAAGTTGAGGTTTTCATTGATCTCGATCTCGTCTAAAGGAATCATTAGGGTTTCATCGGATAGGCACTTCTTGAGATTTGAAACATGGAAGACAGGATGAATGTTACTGAGTTCGTGAGGTAAACGAAGTTTATAGGCTACTGGACCGATCCTGGCGAGGATCTCGAAGGGTCCAATATACCTCGGGTTAAGTTTCCCATGCTTTCTAAAGAGTACCGTGCCTTTCCAGGGCGAGACATTCAACAGGACACGGTCTTCGACCTGGAATTCCAGTGGTTTCCGACGGTTATCAACGTAACTCTTTTGGCGATCTCGTGAAGTTTTCAATTGTTCCCGGATTTGGATAATCTTCTCAGTGGTTTCACGGATGATTTCAGGACCAGTGAGAGCACTGTCGGGGACTCGACTCTTGGCTAACTGTGTATCCCCCACCTCGGACCAGCACAGAGGGGATCTGCACTTGTGACCGTAAAGGGCTTCGAACAGGGCAACCCTAATGCTGGTGTGGTAACTGTTGTTGTACGAGAATTCGATCAAAGATAGATTTGTGTCCCACGACTTTCCAAAATCAATAACACATGCCGTAAGCATGTCCTCTAGGGTTTGGATTGTTCTCTCACTTTGTCCATCGGTCTGAGGATGATACGCCGTGCTCATGTCTAATTTGGTTCCAAGGGCTTTCTGGAGAGACTGCCAGAATCTGGAGGTAAACCTGCTATATCGATTAGAGATAATGGACGTAGGTACACCGTGCAGTCGAACTACCTCTTGGATGTAGATTCGCGCGAGTCTTTCCATCTTGAATGATTCTTTGATCGGGATGAAGTGGGCGGACTTTGTCAGACGATTGACAATTACCCAAATGGTGTCGTACCCACTCGGACACTTGGGTAGTTTGGTGATGAAGTCTATGGTAATCATCTCCCATTTCCATTCGGGTATCTCGGGCTGATGGAGCAGACCCGAGGGTTTCTGGTGCTCAACTTTAACTTTGGCGCAAGTCAGACACTTGCCCACGAACATAGCTATCTCAGCTTTCATGTTTGGCCACCGGTATTGTTTCTTGAGATCCAGGTACATCTTGTCCGAACCCGGGTGAACAGAGTATCTGGTCTTGTGTGCTTCCTCCATAATAATCTTCCTGAATCCTCTGGACTTTGGAATCCAGATCCGATCCATGAAGTAGTAAACTCCGTCACCTCTGATCTCAATTTTCTTTTCCATTCCTCTTAAGGCTTCGATCGACACGTTCTTAGGTTTGAGGGCTTCTAACTGGGCTTCTCGGATTTGCATGGGTAAGTTGGAATGGATGGTCATCGTCTGGTTCTTCACTTTGCGGATTGAACTCTCCTTTCGGCTAAGGGCATATGCTACCACATTGGCCTTGTCGGGATGGTAACGGATTTCACACTCATAATCACTGAGTAGTTCTACCCATCGCCGTTGCCTCATGTTCAAGTCTTTCTGATAAAAGATGTGCTGCAGGCTCTTGTGGTCAGTGAAGATCGTGCACTTGGTTCCGTAGAGATAATTTCTCCAAATCTTCAATGCAAAGACTACGACTCCTAACTCCAAGTCATGCGTGGTATAGTTGACCTCGTGTGATTTCAGCTGTCTAGAGGCATAAGCAATCACCTTTCCTCTTTGCAAAAGCACACAGCCTAAGCCTTGATTGGACGCATCGCAATAGACAATGAAATCCTCTGTCCCTTCGGGTAGGGACAGAACAGGCGCGCTACACAAGGCTTTCTTCAACGTCTGGAACGCAGTTTCTTGTTTATCACTCGAAGAAAAGGGTACACCTTTCTGTGTTAGAGTGGTTAAGGGTTTGGCGATTCTGGAAAAGTCTGGATATATCTCCGATAATAGCCAGCGAGACCCAAGAATTGCCGGATTTCTGTGGGTGTCTTCGGTGCCGACCAATTCTCTATCGCTTTAATCTTGGAAGGATCTACATGAATACCCTACTCGCTTACCACGTGACCGAGGAAAGTTACCTTCCGAATCCAGAACTCACACTTGGAAAATTTCGCGTACAACTTCTCGGATCTAAGGGTTTCCAACACTAGCCTCAAGTGCTGTTTGTGATCTTCTTCGCTTCTGGAGTAGACAAGTATGTCATCAATGAACACAATGACGAACTTGTCCAGATAAGGACGACACACCCGGTTCATCACGTCCATGAACACTGCTGGTGCGTTAGCTAGAACGAAGGGCATCACTACGAACTCGTAGTGTCCATATCGAGTCCTGAAAGCCGTTTTGGACACATCACTCTCATGAACTCGTAGCTGATGGTACCCTGACCGAAGGTCTATCTTGGAAAAGTAATTGGCTCCCTGGAGTTGATCGAAGAGGTCATCTATTCGCGGAAGAGGATATCGGTTTTTGACGGTCATCTTGTTCAGGTCGCGATAGTCGATACACATCCGAAAGGATCCATCTTTCTTCTTGATAAACAATACCGGAGCTCCCCAGGGTGAGGAACTCGGTCTAATGAATCCTTTACTGAGCAACTCATTGAGTTGACTGGATAACTCCTGCATTTCTGCTGGAGCTAAGCGGTACGGAGACTTCGCTACGGGAGTAGCTCCAGGAATTAGGTCAATACGGAACTCGACCTGACGCTCGGGAGGAATTCCTGGATGCTCTTCGGGAAACACATCAGGAAAGTTACAGACTTTGGGGATGCTCGCGAGGTCTTTAACTTCCTATTTCTCGTTGATTACATGGGCTAAGAATGCAATGCACTCCTTTCGCAGGAGCTTTTGAGCTTTGATGCAGGAAATGATACGAAGATTGGAACTGAGTTTATCGCCATAGATTACGAGAGTTTGATCCGAAGGAAGGTTGAGACGGATGACTTTTTCGAAACAGAGGATATCAGCATGATTGGGACTCAACCAATCCATGCCAATGATGACATCAAAGCTCTTTATGGAAACCGACATGAGATCGATAGGAAATGAATGGTCATTCAGGATAAGGGTACAACCTACGAATATCTCGTTAGCGCTTTCTTTCTCACCGTTAGCCTTCTCGACGCTAAACGTTTCAGTTAAAGGTTAGGGATTATATTTTAGGTTATGTTTGAACGAATGAGTAACAAAGCTTCTTTCAACACCCGAATCGAAAAGAATACTAGCATATGAGTTGTCGAGAAGGAACGTACCCGAGACAATAGTGGGATCGGCGACCGCTTCCTCCCGTCCTATGGCTAGGACTCTCCCGGTGTTATCGGCTGTAGACTTCTTGGGGCAGTTCCTTTTAAAGTGCCCAACTTCACCACAGTTGTAGCAGGCTTGACCAACACCTGCTCCCGAAGATTGATTGGCCGATTGGGCCGGAGCTTTGCAGAATCGAACCGTGTGCCCCTTCTTACCATAATTGGTACATGATAATTCTCGGCAGGGGCCGGGGTTGTGATGGTATTTGCACTTGTCACACAGAGGGAGATTACCAACATACCTGCTGGTAGGATTTGGAGCTGTGGATCCCACAATAGAAGCAGCAACAACGGGGTTAGTAGCAGCATGGACTGCTACAGTTTGCTGTCTCTTGGAGGATCCTTGGGAAGATTGACCATTCTTCTTCTTCCAGAACTTTCTCTTCTCACCACTGCTTTTAGTCGGCTCAGAAGCGGTGGTGGTTTCCTGGACATCATCACTATGATCAATTAGGGTTTGGGCTAAAGTCTTGGCACTATCATAGGTATCCGGACGAGCAGTTAAGACATGACCCTTTGTTGGTTGAGTTAACCCCCAAATGAACCTCTTGATCTTTTTACTTTCAGGAGTGACTAGTCCCGGGCAGAGAAGTGCGAGATCATCGAATCAGGAAGTGTATGCAGCAATGTCGGAACCTTTCATCTTCAGGTTCCAGAGCTCGTGCTCTAGTTTCTGCATTTCACAACGGGGATAGTATTCGGCTATCAGGAGTTCTTTCATGGCTTCCCAGCCCATGGGGTTGGCTACGGGTAGGGTCAGAGATTTGTCTCGGCTGTTTCACCAAGTCAAGGCTTTATCGAGGAAGGTACAGGCTGCGAATTTGACCTTATCGGACTCAGCACAGGCACAGATTTCGAAGATAGATTCGATTTTCTCGAACCATCGGGATAAGGAAATGACACCTCCAATGGCATCAAAGGATGTTGGTTTCGCATTCATAAAGTCCTTATAGGAACCCTCCTTTCGGTGTTCCTGATTGCTTTCTTGATCCTGAGTTTGAGTACCACCTCCTGAACCACCGGAACCATCGGTGTTTAATTGGGACATAGCAGCTGCCACTGCGGCGGTAACAGCTGCCTGAAATACCACGGGGTCAATTTCAGGAGGAGGTGGTGGCGGAGGGTTGTTGGTCTTTGAGCTGGGTCTCTTTCTGGGAGGCATCTTGATCTAATAAGATCAAGAAAGAGAGGATGATAAGTCCTCTGAATCGAATCGAGAGAAATGGCAGATATATATTCCAAATAAGCGATAAGGCAGGAAAAAGTTATCAAAGCAGGTAAACTATCGCTAATGGAATGATCAAGGATCTATACGTGAGCAAGGATTTCTACAAAGAATTGGCTCGAGAACTACTCCCATAGTATTTCATGATTCGTTACTACACCGGCTCGATGTTTGTGGTATTAGGGTAAGTTTTAGGCATGCCGCATACCACAGTCACTCCCAAGCACATGTTGGCCGTGTCTTGAATGAATATAGTTGGCCAGGCTATATTGATCCTAGACACGACTACATAACTACCCAGGTTTAACCACAGTACACAACACCCATTTACTTATGTTTTGTTCTACTTGTATTTACGGATCTCGACGGTTCGTATACTTATATACTTTTGAAAATACTTATAGTTTGAAGATACTTTTATTTCAGAGCACTTAGGCCCTTTAGTGTTTATAGTTTTATACCATGTAAGGTTTGGTATACTTTATTCACTATAAACAAGGGCTCTGATACCAATCTGTCACACCCCGAAAACCGAAGGCGGAAACATTTTCGGCGTTGACTCCACGTTGAGTATCAAATCCAATGCACATAGTAAATAAAGTAAAACAACCATTACATTACATATAGGAAAGTTTTACATTTGTTACAAAAGTAAAGTTGTAGAGTTGTGATACATAGTATAAAATAACAAAACAAAATGGTCTTCTGCGCACTCCAACATGGAACAAAATGATATTCGGGTACCTGTTCTAACACTGACCTGAGAACACAAGCGGTTTGAAAATCAGCATAACGCTGGTGAGTTCATAAGCGATTTTTGTTTTGTGAAAATGTTCGAGTTTCCTTTCTGTTTTCTGAAAATGTTACACACACCAAGAAAATCCCATATTTTCTTAAAAAGGTAGGTTTTGTTCTCAACATGTAAAGTAAAGTTGTACACTAAAAACACGTTTACTCTTGTGAAAATGTACAGTTATGTTATCTTGTTTGTTATACTGTTCTGGTTACGTACCAATGTATCCCCAGGAAAGTCCCATACTTTCCTGATTGTGTTTTACCAATTGTAAAAGATGTAAAGTTATCCGGTTCGTTAAACTTTTCTAGTTATGTAAACGTTCCCCAGGAAAGCTCCATGCTTTCCTGAATGTTGGTTATCAATGTAAAAGATGTATTCTGTAAAACGTGGTTATGTTCAATGTTTCCCCAGGAAAGTCCCATACTTTCCTGAATGTTGGTTATCAATGTGAAAGATGTATACTGAAACTTGGTTATCTTGTGAAATGCGTTAAGTTATTCATTATTACTATTAAGTAAATCATTGTTATCCTAATTGCGAGTTCCATAACCATACGATAGACTAGATATGGCAATAAGTAGTCCACATCACCTTATGACTTTCGTCACCCTTGAACCATTTCGGTTCGGCTGTAGCTAGCAGCCAGGTGTGGGGTAGTCAGCCCTGTATAGATCTATACACTCAAGTCACGCTCTCTAATCCCAGATATTCTGGTTACGGGTGCAGTCCTCCACTCGCGTATCTCTGTGGAGTGTTCACCGAGGACGTGTCTCCAATCATACATGACTAACAAATTTACTAGTAATAATATGATAATCCTCCACTCGCGTATCTCTGTGGAGTTTTACCGAGGACAAATAGTGTACAAGTTTTATGTTTCAAATGTTCTAATGTCATGCTTTTAACTTATAAAATGTGGAAACCATTTGTGAAATATATAAAACACAACAATTTATAAACCCATTTCACAAATATATGTTTACGTGATCTGAATGTTCAAACGGTTATCAGTTGTATAAATTAGTGTTAAAAGCATATAAAATGTGAAACACACACATGAAAATAATTTTTGAGTACAAGTAATCCCTTGTACTTTGCTTGTGTTCCCCCTGAAAACAGTGAAAAACAGTGAAAAAGGGTAGGGGTATGAACTCACCAGACGAGGAAATGCGACTGTTTCGGACACTAAACGTTGGTTCGGGGCTTGACTACTCGCGGGGTTCCTATGTAAAATGGAATAATGTCCAAATATATCTAATTAGATTTACAAATACTAATTAGATGGAATATTACACTCCAATGAGCTAAAACACTTCAAAACGAGTGTTTGGAGTGACCCGGGTGACATTTACGGACTTCAAATGAAGCGAGGGACTTGGGATTTTTGCTTACTCCTCAAGAGTAAACTCCCTAATGGAGTTTTCAGCCATATACCCCTATATGCATGAGCTCACGGCCGTGAACTCATGTTTGGGTGGTTTTGAGTGCTAAATGGCTTGAATGGACATGGGGATTGATAGAATGGATTATTCAAATGCCTTGGAATGGATTGTATGAAAATATACATTAATTATGGGAGTTCACGGCTGTAAACTTGGAGTTTATGGCCGTAAACTCTCCCATGCTCAAACCATATTTAATTTGTGGTACATAGAGCAATCACATGTGATTCTAGTTAACTTTCCAAAGCTTGGGGTGAATTTAGGGCATCAAACAACATATAATTAGGAGTTTACGGCCCTGGAGCATGTTCTATGGCCGTAAACTCTCATATGTATGGTTTTGCTATGTTTAAGATCTCCAAACTATTTTTAGATGGTTCTAGGATTTACCACAAGGCTATTGGTTAAGTTACAAGGCATTCTAACATGTAAAAGTGAGTTTACTCCCCATGTTTGAGGGGTTTACAGCCCAAGAACATACCTTGGCCGTAAACTCATGTTAATCCCTCAAAATTCAAGTTTAAGGTGTTCCAATTTCGGGTTTGTAAGCCTTAAAGTCGTATCTAAGTCTCAACAATGATTTGGAAGGGTTAGATTGCTCAAAAACCCCAATATTATGTGTTTACGGCCCAAGCATGCTCCTTCGACATAAACACATGTTCCACACCCAAAATCATAATTTAAACACATATTTGAAGGCCTAAGAGGTTGAATAACAAGCTAGGGAGGTTACCTCTATGATTTGGAGCCTTAAATCTTTGATTTTGGACCTTAATCTTGGATGAGGAGAGAGGTTAGAGAGAGAGTAGTGAGATGAATCAAAAGCTTCAAATGAAGGCTTAGAACACTTTAAATAGTGTTCGGGATTTGGACACAGTGAAATTCTACCCGATACCGGCTTTAGAGGGGGTTTTGGTCGCACCCGGCCAAGTTGCCGTAACCCGATATGGTTGATTCTTGAAATGTTCCGATCACTAGAATGGGGTGTTAGAATGATTTCTAAATGCATTAGGACACCCATTAAGTGATTTTAGATAAAGACGAATTAATGACTTAATTAAATGATTAAATCGGAAACGAATCTGAAAACGACGATTGGTTGATCGAATTGGATTACGAAAAGAGTTACAAACAATGATATGAAATTTCAGGTTGTTACAAAAAAAGACCTGGATAACTGAATCACTTAACCATAGTCATTGCATCTAAGTACTTTTGTTGCATGTAACGGCTGCCGCCGGTAAAAGAAGATGGTATAATAATACAGTTTCCCATCAAAGAAGCATCTTCAATGCCATCTTCAGCTGCCTGGGCCAAGTTACGATAAGGTGCCACGCGTAATGTTGGTTGGTAAACCTAATATAATTAAGTCGTTCGTCTTCAATCATTGTATACGAATCAACCAAAAACTGTTGGAATAGTTTTCTTGAACGTAATATCAATGATATTTCATTGGTTCTCTGTTGTATACGATAAGCAAAAAGCTCTCGCATGTTCAACCTTATTCGTCCCTCAGATTCCGGATCTTCAACTCCACGATGTAGCATATCAACTCGAAATCCATCCTCAGCATAAGGGAATAATAAAGGATATTGAAGTGCAAGATACTGAGGATGCAAATCATTAATACCTTGGAGTTGTCAACTATGTGTTTCCAATACAATATCTCTCGAATTAGACCCATCAATGTCACATATAATGAGGGCAGCTACCTCATTTGTGGTAGGAAGATTATACTGCCTACCATCATTTTCTCTTGTCCCAATCAATTTCAGCCTAATACGCTCTATTGGATTTGAGCCAAACCGATCATGTGCCATTCTAAATTGCTTAACCAATGGATTGATGAAATCCAATAAGCCCATCAACTCGTGAATAGTCCAGAACTCGAGAGAAAACGGATTTGCCATGGACTCATTAGATGTGGTCTTTTTCTTTTTATTAGACCTATAATAACATAAAAAAAATAATGGATATAAATTTTTTGTAAATAATATATATATATATATATATATATATATATATATATATATATATATATATATATATATAAGTAATGCATTTATAAAACATAGGGTATTCACATACTCGCATGCTTTGAATCTGTTTTGAACCTCATGATCTGTATCATATATGTACAACTGGCAAAATCATGGTAATTCACCCTTTTCAGGAAGTAAGCTGCCTGCAATATGATAATTCTGGCCATGCATTCTATAAACATTAGGACCACCTCTTGAGTTAATGGCGTGATCAATCTTTCTAGCCATAGATGTGAATACAAACATCATATTGTATCGACGTACATTATGTATAAACTTTTAACTTTTTTTTAGAAACACCGCTATATAAATCAAGCAACAACTGAGGTGGGTGAATCAGACTAGGTAGTTCAACTTTTCCATTGTAACAACAAATGGAATAACACGTTTGCTTTAAATCTTTATTTCCTCGAAGTGCTTCTCGTTGCCACGCCTTAGGTTTACGTACTGAGCAAACATATACAACATCTCCAGAATCCAAATAATATATAAATAAATAAATAAAGTTTACCAAATTATATTTGTGGTACGCTTGAAATGTAATAGGGTAATGACATTTTATTTGTAATGACAAAGAATTTGTGGTATGGATATAATACCTTTGCTTATTCCGATAAATTTACTCTGATTGTTACCGGTTACATCATTTTGAGCATTTGAAGTAGAAGGCATGCATATTTGTGTCTTTTTTTTTTTTTAGAAATTGGTCTCCCTCTTTTGTTCTGTTCTTTAGATTCAGCGCCGGTACCAAATAAAAAATGTGTAACTGTATGTATAAATAGAATTTATTCTATTTATAATAACACAACTGAATGATGAAGCCGATCATTATTAGTAGATGAACGATCAAGTTGAACAATATGGCTACTTGAAGGTTCAACGAAATCTTCATTCAACTCAAAAAATGGAATATATTTTGTATTAAATTGTTTCCGTTTCCATGTTGTTGAATGAGTTGTGTTGTTGAGCTGGATTGTATCCTGGTTGTTGGAAAAGTCTGGAGCACTGGAAAATCTGGAGGCTTGTATTGGTAATGTTTGTGAAGGAATTTTGAAAGATGAGATAAGATATAATATTAGAGATGATGTAAATAAATTTATGATAGAATAAAGGTATATATATATATATATATATATATATATATATATATATATATATATATATATATATATATATGTACTAATTAGTAATCAAATAGTACGAAAAGTATGATCTGGTTTATGATGCGTGTTAATAACATTGAAAGGTGTGGAATTTTGATTTGTATGTTCATTTGAAGGGGAGGAAGTATATGGTAGGTTTAAAATTGTTATTTGCTTACTTTAACGGTTAATATATTGGAAAAATATAATTGTGGTTATATGATTTAAGATGTGGATGCAAATATAATATTAAAGAAATTAATAATAATTTACCTTGACCGGTGATTTCTAAAGGTAATTCGATAAACTTTCGAGCAACTCGACAATTAGGGGTATGAAGAAATTGTTTTCTGAAAATGAAAATTCGTATGCAAAGAAGCGAAATATCTAAATAAAATATATGAATTTAATACACGTAAGAAAATACAAAAAAAATGCAATACAAAAGAGGCATAACATATAACAATAAGTACAAAATCAAGATTCAAGTGAACACAAACACATTGTTTGATAATCTGTTGTGACAACCCAAAATTTTTTTGCTTTGAAAGCTCAGTCAGTCAACTCAACTCAGTGTCAAACTTACTCCTGCTATCGTTTAGCACAATTTAGAGTCCGTTTGAGTATTTTGAGCCTAGTACACTTAAGGAATGAGTGTTAGAATGTACCTGCTAGAGACACTGTGGAACATTCGGGCCTTAACCTCATCATAAGGAGTTCACGGCCACAATGCCAATGAGTTTATGACCGTAAACTCATGTGGCCGTAAACTCAAGTCCATATATATGGCCCTTGGTCATTTCTAGCCATTCTTTCACTTCCAAACTCAAGGACTTCCATTTCTCTCTGAACTATCATCCCGATTTTCATCATAGATCTTTAAAAGTGGTAAGTGTTCTTCCTTGATTTGTTGTTACACTTCATCTCCTAGTTACACTCTTTGAGTTCATCCATGAAAATCCACTTTTCTTAGATCTTCAAGTTTCACCAAGAACACATACTAGTGTTCTTGGCCAAAATCGACCAGAACCTTGAAATCATAAAAATGTAAGACCAAAAGGAGTTTATTGTCAAGCAATCTCCCTAGGCCGTAAACCCCTATAAAGGTGAGATTTGAGCCCTAAAATCTTCCTAAGGCTTGGATTTGAGGCTAGAACACTCCCATGTGCTTTGTAAGACCATGAACCATCACCAAACTCATCATTTAGAGAGTTTACGCCCCAAGAGTAAACACCCTTGGCCGTAAACTCCAATTAAGGTCAAGTCTTGGACCTTAAACACATCTAGGCTCTTGCTAAACCTTAGAAAACTTGAACCCTTGAGACTCCCTACCTATAAGAACCTAAATGTGACCATTTAGAGAGTTTAGGGCCAGGAGTAAACTCCCTTGGCCGTAAACATCTCAACACTCTCCATTGAGTTGGTCTTTCTCATCCTTGTGTAGAGCAAAATTACCTCAAGCTTCCCTAGCCTTCAAACACCCTCATATGCATCTTTTACCATGAGTTTACGGCCGTAAAATCCCTTGTCCGTAAACACCAAACTATGGCCTTAAACACCCTTTAGATGAATCACATGAGATTCCAACACTTGGTTAAAGTGTTTCCTAGTCTCGTGAGGTATTTCCTTGCATTTGGTTGCTTCCATGCACTATATTTATGTCAATATATGCCAATGCATGTCATTTAGGACTTGTTGTATCTCAGGACTTCATTCGTAGAACTTCTCATCCTTACACGCGTATACGCTGAATCACCCACATCAGGTGAGTTCATACCAAGTAATGAATCTTTTAACTATTTTAAATGCTTTTAGGGGGGGGGGGGAATACAAGCTGAACACAATGATAATTGTGTAAATGTTTGATATAAACATCTTTCAAAAGATTACTTATGTCTTTTATAAGTGATCAAAACATTTCAAAAACTCTTTTAAAGTTATGTTACTTTATAGTTTTACAAAAACTCCGCTTTTAAAGTACAAGCATAACTTAGTAGATAAATGAGTTTTTTCAATAACAGTTCAAGTAAAACATTAGTAAACTATAATAGGTATAGTTTAGGAAGACACTACTAATTACTTCTAGTACAATGAAGCATACAAAGAGTCAGTTCATACATGAGTCAGAAACAGAACATACTGTAACAAGTACAGGGAGGAACATACTATAACAAGTACAAGGAGGAACATACTATAACCAGCACATGAGGAACATACTATAACCAGCAGATGAGGAACATACTATACTAAGTACCGGGAAAAATCACGTTAATATATCTTTCCGGTTTGCGTTAACTTTAGTATGATTACACGTATCTTGATTAGCAGACACGAGGTGATAAAGTATAATAATATATATTTTCGGTTTGCGTTAACTTTAGTACAATTACACATATCTGGATTAGCATACACGAGGTGATAAAGTACAATAATATATTTTTCCGGTTTGCGTTAAGTTTAGTATGATTACACGTATCTGGGTTAGAAGACACGAGGTGATAAAGTATAATAATATATCTTTCCGGTTTGCGTTAACTTTAGTACGATTACGCGTATCTGGGTTAGCAGACACGAGGTGATAAAGTATAATAATAATTCGTTAGCATAGTTACATATAACTTGACATTTAAACCTTTAATTAACCAACTTGGGATTAAAGGCAAAAAGACTCCCCGAGGTGTATTGTACATTAATACTACCTGGAGTCTATATTTTATTACTTTATAGGCAGCAGTGTCACTGCTAATGTAAAACCTTATTTTCCCTATTATATTTACTTTGTGATCTTCTCACATATTCATTAATGTATAAACTATATTTAGTTAATGATAGTCATACTTGGGAAAATACACACTCATACAACAAAACAAACATACATAAAATTTGATGCCTTGGTAGAAGGCTACGTTTAATGGAAGGGAACATAATGATAAGCTTATGATTCCTTAATGTATACACCAAAGGATACATATATATATATATATATATATATATATATATATATATATATATCAATAGGATCTGACATGTAATAGGATGTGTGCTCTCCGCTTCTTTTCATGTTCCTTGTTTGGTTGTGGGCTTGGAACGGATTCACCCAGTCTATTATCTATTCGATTCTAGACATATATGATCAGTATACATTAAGTCATCATAAGGGTACCAGGTATGGGTCAAGTCATAGGACACATAGTCAATGCAAAGTTTTCTAGTACAAAACATACTTTCCAAATCAGAATTTTTGGTATACAAAATAGAAACTTAGCAGTTAAGGGTTTAATCCATTTTATTAAACCAGGATATACTTAAAGGATCTTAGGCGATTAACTCTATAATACTTTAGTTTATACAACATGGTTATATATCGTTAATACCCAATAGCTAGTTGGATGTGTGCTTTCCGCCTTACTTCCTTTTCCTTGTTTGGTTGTGGGCTTAGGGAAAATTCACCCAATTAACTATCTATTCAATATTAGATCATATATAGCCAGTATAAACCAAGTGATTATAGAAGTAATCACTGTGGTCACCATTTTATTATAAGGAATAAGGGTTGTATTAAAGAATCTTTTCATTAAATATAAAGGAACCAATACAATTAACTCCATGAGTAACAAGTGAATACGCCCGAGTTATATATAACAATGATCTAACGAACAATAGGATGTGTGCTATCCGCCTTACTTCCTGTTCCTTGTTTGGTTGTGAGCTTAGGGCAGATGCGCACAGTCGATTGTTTGTTTACTCTGAGTTGTATATCACTTGTATCCATTTAGTACTCATAGAAAGGATTGTAGGATCATTTTTATGTATCTATCTTCAAAGTAGGAAATATAGGGTTTTCTAAGAGGAACAGGCGAACGTTTCTAATCAGAACTTACAACTTACTACATTTTTCAACAATATTTTACAACAACTTTCTTCAACTTACTACATCACAAAAATCTTATGAACTCACCAACTTAATTACTGATCAACTCTTTCAAATAACTTGTATTCTTAGGAGCCTAGTAGACTGGTACTCGCGCTGGGAATTCAGAAGATGGAGCATAATAGCTTCAAGTCTTGTTTTGTTACTTGCTTATGTATTCTATGTTTTGTGAACACATACTTTGTAAAGAATTTCTTTCTAATGAAATGGTTTTTCATTACTTTTATTACTATGATGCATGTCTTGTGATACTAAACATGATGTCCTCCACCCCAGAACGTTTCCGCTGTTCCGGTTTTGGGGTGTGACAAATTGGTATCAGAGCATTGTTTATAGTGAACTAAGTATATCAACCGATAAAAGATATACAACTATAAATACAATGGGGCTTAAGTGCTCTGGATAATGATATATTTTACGAGTATAATGATAAGTTATAAAAATATACCTACTTGCTTATACATGTACATACTAGACCAAGTATCACAAGAAGAATAGAACTAAAGTATTTAAAGGTTGAACACTGTCGTCAAACCTGAACAGTTATGTAATCATAGCTAGGATCAATATAGCCTGATCAACTATATTCATTCGAGATGTGACCGACATGTGTTTGGGAGCGATGTGATGTTGCAACAGTCTTAAAACTTACCTAACGCCAATCAAGAGAATTCTAGATCAAGTACATAGAGTTAGAATATACTATAGGAGTATTTTAGGCACTATATAAATAACTTATGTGATAACTTAGAAGACCCTTACGGATAGGTCTATAATCTTGCAATGTATACTCCCAAGGTTATATATAATTGAGGTTTTATAGACTTAGAATTTGTGATCTACACTTCATTACATGTTCCTTGTTTGGTTGTAGTTTTGGAGTAGGATCACTTATTCGAAGGTCTATTTAATCTTAAGTTATATACAAATTGTATACATTGTGCAATTATAGGAGGAATCTGTAAGGATCACCCCATAAAGTTACCTTAAATCTCATAGATTCTATAGTTACATCCATTCTCGCACGACAAACCCAGATAGATGTAACCACTTCCTCAGAGTAGACAACAGAAGAGTCAAGAAGGAACGGGGGCAAGTTCATGAGAGGTTTTCAAAGAAGGATCAACCAGAGTAACGAGAACATCTTATGCGTCACACTAATAAATAATAATATTCGTTAACTTAATGAGTTAGTGGAAACACTGCTCACATCATGTGTTAGGATTATTTTCTTACATGCAGCTGGTAACAGTTATTCAGGTAACAGATATTCATTCGAAGATAGCCATTTGAAATTCATAAAGTTTATTCGGTATAGACTCTATTATGAATTGTTTCCAGAACCTTATGGAAGTCAGGACCACATATACCCAGAACTAGGATAACCTTGTCTTTTCAGCTTTCGGCTTGTGTCCATTGCTATAGACTTATTCCGTTTCATCTTTGTATTCTTTTAGCAAAGATGCCTCCTCGCAAATCAAACAGACGCACTATTATGATAAATCCAACTCAACCGCCACTACCCCCGCCACAGTTCGACCTAGCTGCTTTTCAGGCAGCGGTAACAGCAGCAACGATAGACGCCCTAACCCAAATTTGCGCAAGTAGTATCAGTGGATCTGGTAGCGGTGGTCACCTAAAAAACCACGGAGATACCCACAAAAACCCAAGGAAATGTGTTTTCTTCTAACCCAGCCACATTCGATAGTGCCAAACGCCTGGCCTAGCAACTCATCGACCATGAAGTCCACCATGGCGTAGAAGTTCCGATTCCTGGCCCATCGAGGGAAGAGGACTATGGACAGAAATCGGGGAACAAGAGGAAGGAGAAATGAACAACACATGACACCCCGCAAGAGCAACGAACGAGTACTATGTACACTGCCACAACACCTGCTGCTCCAGCACCTGCCAGTCGATATGCTGGAACCCTTCCGAAGTGTGGAAAGTACAACTATCACCACACCAGAGTATGCTAGAAAATGCAGTGTCTAAACAACCATAGAAAAGGACACACAATCCGTTTTTGCAGGGCACCAGCTCAACCGATCTCCCAAGTCCCCAGAGTTGAAGAAAACCAAGCCTTTTATGGTTGTGGTGAGACTGGACACTATCAGAGGGACTGCCTGATAACAAAGAACTCAGGAGCGGATGGATGCATTTTGATGATCACCGCAAGAGAATTGACCTCGGAGTCGCCATCGAGCAGCGGTACGTTTCGATTTAGTAGCTGCTTTGAAAATTAATTTAGATTTATATAAGATTAAAACTTAGGGATAACACGTAAAAATAATTATATTAACTCACTGATAGGAACAAGTCATAATATTCAAGAGAACTAAAGGATCCGTTTAAAGAAGCTATGATGGCTGAACATATACATCAGGGTAGTGCATAACTAAGATTTTGCAGACTTAGAGTGAGTAATTCCACCTTAATTCCTGTTCCTTGTTTGGTTGTGGATTTGAGGTAGAGTTACTCGGTCGACCGTCTTATTCAACTTAAATATTCATAACTTGTATATGATAGGGGATTGTAGTCGTATCGAGGAGGATCATGATATAAAATATCATCACCAGTTATCAAAACACATTCATTCGTATGTACTCGCCCATCGCAGTACAATACGTAGGAGTGTCAACATCAAGAGGAAAGCAGAAAGTACTAGAACATTCACAAAGAGTACATTGTCGAACGCACTAAGAGTACACTATCGAACGCACTAAGAGTACACTATCGAACGCGCTAAGAGTACATAGTCGAGCACACTAAAAGTACATTTTCGAGCATGCTAGGGATACGTCATCGTATAACATACATTTCTTTCCAATCGGCCAAACTTTCTTCAGTAAAGAGCCCGTTGCTATCTTTCGTCATGAGCTGGCGTGGTCCTCACTATACTAAGTTAATATGTTCCTATCGCCTTGACCAACAAGTTCGCGAAACCTTCGTCATTCGTTTCGACAGTCCGACCTAAACCTCAGTTTTGTCTTTCGTATTCTAAACCCCGAAGTACGCGTGCGAAGAGTACTTTGTCGTCCGAAGCCTTACCATCAGATGTCCACAGACCGTCACGAAATACCACTCGTCCAACAGACCAAGTTCAAGCACATAGGCTATGGACGAATAAAGCCCACCTATCATTATTCAGTGTATACGCGAGGGTGGTTTATGATTATGATTACGCAGATTTAGTATGTGTGCTTCCGCCCTATCTCCTGTTCCTTGTTTGGTTGTGGACCTGGGGCAGAGTCGCACATCCGACCGTATTACTATGCCTAATTATATACGACTTGTATATACAAGGTAATGATAGATGGACCAAGTACAAATCATATCAGGAGCACAAAGGCAAAGTTGCCAGGTCTACGAGTGAGTATTATGCCAAACAGAGGAGCACAACCTCAGTAGTACTGTAAGAAAGTTAATTTTGGGACGAAATTGCATTTAACGGAGGGATGATATGACAACCCAATTTTTTTTTGCTTTGAAAGCTCAGTCAGTCAACTCAACTCAGTGTCAGACTCACTCCTGCTATCATTTAGCACAATTTAGAGTCTGTTTGAGTGCTCTGAGCCTAGTACACTTAAGGAATGAGTGTTAGAATGTACCTGCTAGAGACATTGTGCAACATTCGGGCCTTGCTCTCATCATAAAGAGTTCATGGACACAATGCCAATGAGTTTACGACCGTAAACTCAAGTCCATATATATGGCCCTTGGTCATTTCTAGCCATTCTTTCACTTCCAAACTCAAGAATTTCCATTTCTCTCTCAACTGTAGTCCCGATTTTCATCATAGATCTTCAAAAGTGGTAAGTGTTCTTCCTTGATTTGTTGTTACACTTCATCTCCTAGTTACACTCTTTGAGTTCATCCATGAAAATCCACTTTTCTTAGATCTTCAAGTTTCACCAAGAACACCAAGAACACATACTAGTGTTCTTGGCCAAAATCAACCATTTCGAGTTTCTATATCATATGTACTCTTCCCTATACTTGATATCTAGTTAAGACTCGTGCTTAGAACCTTGAAATCATCAAAAATGTAAGACCAAAAGGAGTTTACGGCCAAGCAATCTCCCTTGGCCGTAAACCCCTATAAAGGTGCCATTTGAGCCCTAAACTCTTCCTAAGGCTTGGATTTGAAGCTAGAACACTCCCATGTGCTTTGTAAGACCTTGAACCATCACCAAACTCATCATTTAGAGAGTTTACGGCCCAAAAGTAAACACCCTTGGCCGTAAACTCCAATTAAGGTCAAGTCTTGGACCTTAAACACATCTAGGCTCTTGATAAACCTTAGAACACCTAAACCCTTGAGACTCCCTACCTTTAAGACCCTTAATGTGACTATTTAAAGAGTTTATGGCTAGGAGTAAACTCCCTTGGCCGTAAACACCTCAACACTCTCCATTGAGTTAGTCTTTCTCATCCTTGTGTAGAGAAAAATTCCCTCAAGCTTCCCTAGCCTTCAAACACCCTCATATGCTTCTTTGACCATGAGTTACGACCGTAAACTCGTTTGGCCATAAACACATGGCTATAAACACCAAACTATGGCCTTAAACACCCTTTAGATGAATCACATGTGATTCCAACACTTGGTCAAAGTGTTTCCTAGTCCCGTGAGGTGTTTCCTTGCATTTGGTTGCTTCCATGAACTATATTTATGTCAATATATGCCAATTTATGTCATTTAGGAATTTTTGTGTCTCGGGATTTTATTTGTGGAACTTCTCATCGTTACACGCATATCCATTGAATTACCCATAATAGGTGAGTTCATACCTCGTAATGAATCTTTTAACTGTTTTAAATGCTTTTAAGGGGGGGGGGGGGGGAATACAAGTTTAACACAATTATAATTGTGTAAATGTGTGACAACTCGAAATTTCTATCTTATAACAATCCATACATTCAATCAAAGTCAAACTTTCAATTGCTAAATTTTAGCAGTTTTGGAGTCAGTTTGAGGGTTCTAAAGCCTAGTATTGCAAGAGGTAACTGGAGAGAGGATACTTTAGGGTAAAGTATGCAACACTTAAGTCTCAAAACTTCAAGAGTTTGGAGTTTACATCCCTAACATGGAGTTTACGGCCGTAAACTCTAGGGTATAAAGGTGACACTTAGTCATTTTTATCACATTTTCACATTTTCAAGTTTAGAAACCATTTCTATCTCAAGTATCATCACTAGATCTTCAACTTAGCAAGTGTTTTCTTCCTTGATTAGTTAATAAACTTCATTATCTAGTGTATGTGTATGATTTCATCCATGAAATCTCTTCATTTGATAGATAATCAAGTGTTCTTCATTTCACCAAGAACACACACTAGTGTTCTTGAGCCTTAAGCACCTTTTCAAGCTTCTACATTGTAAGTACTCTTGTCCTAGCTTGTTCTATGCTTAAATCAACTAGATTACACTTATAATTCATCAAGAAATCATGATCAAAAAGGAGGTTTTGGCCAAGGAACCTCCTTCGGCCGTAAACTCTATTTAAGGGTCCAAATGAGCCCTAATCTCTTCTCAAGCCTTAGGATCAAGTCTAGAACACTTCTATCATAAGCTAGGGACCTTAAAATTTGATTTGGTACAAGATACCATGAGTTTACGGCCGTAAACTCACGGGGAAATGGTCCTTAGGCCGTGAGCACTAGTTAGTGGTGCAATGGTGCCACCATTCCTTCCTAGGGCTTAGACTTGATCATAGAACACTCTATATTGACTTATAAGACCTTAAACCACAACTTGATAGTTAGTACCATGAGTTTACGGCCGTAAACTCATGAGGAAATGGTCTTTGGGCCGTAAACTCATGTGGTTCTTACCATATGGGCCATAATCTCCCAAGTGAGGCCCTACACCCCTTATATGCAACCCTACGTGGTTCAACACTTCAGTACAAGTGTTTCCTAGTCCCTAAGGTTGTTTCATTACCTAATTAGTTTTTATAAACACTAATTGTAAGCATATATGTGTCATTATATGTTAAATAGGATCCGTGTGTGCTCAAGTCCTCACTTGACACTTAGCATCCTTTACCGATCTTACATTCTCATCACTCACTTCAGGTGAGTTCATACCCCTTAAACTTATCTTTTAAATGATTTTAAATGCTTTTATAGGGGGGGGGGAGGGAATACAAGTAGAAATCATGCTAGTTATAAGATCAATCACATGTGATTTATAACTGTGTTTCAATCAAGGATTTGATATACTTCAAACTGTGTTTCAAAACAAACTAATTTTAAATCGTTTTATAAACTGACATCAAGTCATTATTTATTTATTGGTCAAAACTCTTTAAATGTATTACAAAACCTCTTTTTAACTTGTATATACTGTCAAAAGCATGTATATATATGTATAGTTATATACATAATGTTTAAAGGACTTAAGACTGCTAGCTCACTTTATTTCCTTTTCCTTGTTTGGATGTGGACTTAGGGTATTGGTCAGTTGTCTAAAGGTCGTCTAAAGATTAGATATATATTATGTATACATATGTAGACATAAAAGTTCTATTCAATTAGTTCAGTACCTTTGGGTAGCAAAGGTATTCATCTATTCATATATATATATATATATATATATATATATATATATATATATATATATATATATATATATATATATATAACTTACTAGTAAACTATAATAGGTATAGTTTAGGAGAATACTATCATATACAAATACTATAACAGAGAATACTATACAAAGGGTACTATATAGAGAATACTATACATAGAATACTATTACTATAGCAAGTATACTATATCAAGATTTAGAGATAACATAATGTGAGATACTACTTCATGACACATCGACCATTTCGTTATGTAATGTTTTGTAACCAGAATCTACTGGAGGGAGAGCGTGTGTTTGCGTATAGATCTATACTGGATTGACTATCGTACACCTTTGCTGTTCGCTACAGTGGGACTTGCAAGTCTACGGGTGCCAAATGTCATTTCTTCCGACGTCTTTCGTCATCATGTTATAGTCAGATTTGTATGGTAACAATCATATCACATTTTGCCTTAATTTAAACCATTTCTTTTAAGGTAGTTATTACTTCAGTGATTAATATAAATAATACTGCAATACACATATACATTTTCCCATTACATCCAAATTGTGATCTTCTAACATAAAGGGTAATATAAAACTATATTTTGGTAATTATAGTCATACTTGGGAAAGGAACTCACTTTTACAAAGGAACAAACATACAAAATAGTCGGGTCTTGGTAGAAGACTACTTTTTATACTAGTAGATAATATAGGATTTTCTAGGAATTTTCAAACATATACAAACATTTACATTGTTCAACTACAAACATTTTCATCAAACTTATACAAACATTGACACTAAATACTTATGAACTCACCAGCTCAAATGCTGATCTACGCTTTCAAAATAATTTG
Source organism: Lactuca sativa (assembly GCF_002870075.4). Taxonomy (NCBI): domain Eukaryota; kingdom Viridiplantae; phylum Streptophyta; class Magnoliopsida; order Asterales; family Asteraceae; genus Lactuca; species Lactuca sativa. The sequence continues at coordinate 123,464,912 of NC_056627.2, forward strand.
TATTCTCAGGTCACTAGTAGACAGGTACCGATGACCAGGTTTTGAGAAGATGGAGCATCTTCAAGAATCGTCTTTTATTTTGATTACGCATTTTTGGTGTCTTATTAATATTAAAGAAAACACTTCTATGAAATTATACTATTAATGCAATGGATGATGTTGTTGCTTATTTACTACTTTGCATTGTTATGATACTGTACATGATGTCCTCTACCCCAGAACGTTTCCGCCGTTCTGGGTTTTGGGGTGTGACAAAATGTTTGCTATAAACATCTTCCAAAATATTACTTATGTCTTTTATACGTGATCAAAACATTTCAAAAACTCTTTTAAAGTTATGTTACTTTATAGTTTTACAAAACTCCGCTTTTAAAGTACAAGCATAACTTAGTAGATAAATGAGTCTTTTCGATAACAGTTCAAGTAAAACATTAGTAAACTATAATATGTATAGTTTAGGAAGACACTACTCATTACTTCTATTACAATGAAGCATACAAAGAGTCAGTTCATACATGAGTCAGAAACAAAACATACTATAACAAGTACAGGGAGGAACATACTATAACAAGTAAAGGGAGGAACATACTATAACAAGAGTCAGTTCATACTGGAGTATGTATTTTATTACTTTATAGGCAGTAGTGTCACTACTGAGGTAAAACATTATTTTCCCTATTACATTTACTTTGTGATCTTCTCACATATTCATTAATGTATAAGCTATATTTAGTTAATGATAGTCATACTTTGGAAAATACACATTCATACAAGAAACAAACATACATAACATTTGATGCCTTGGTAGAAGGCTACGTTTAATGGAAAGGACCATAATGCTAAGCTTATGATTCCTTAATGTATACACCAAAGGATACATATATATCAATAGGACCTGACAAATAATAGGATGTGTGCTCTCCGCTTCATTTCCTGTTCCTTGTTTGGTTGTGGGCTTGGAACGGATTCACCCAGTCTATTATCTATTCGATTCTAGATATATATGATCAGTATACATTAAGTCATCATAAGGGTACCATGTATGGGTCAAGTCATAGGACACAGAGTCAATGCACAGTTTTCTAGTACAAAACATGCTTTCCAACTCAGAACTTTTGGTATACAAAACTAGAAACTTACCAGTTAAGGGTTTAATCCATTTTATTAAACCAGGATATACTTAAAGGACCTTAGGCGATTAACTGTTTAATAATTTATTTTATACAACATGGTTATATATCATTAATACCCAATAGGTAGTTGGATGTTTGCTTTCCGCCATACTTCCTGTTCCTTGTTTGGTTGTGGGCTTAGGGCAGATTCACCCAATTAACTGTCTATTCGATATTAGATCATATATAGCCAGTATTGTCACACCCCCGAACCAGACGGCAAAAACGTCCAAGGGCTCGCGTGACTCAAATTGAATATCATCACAATGAATATACATGAAACATCACATAAAGTTCACCATTCATTAACACATTACAACTGACATTGTTCACATCAAGTACATTGTTTAAACATTACATATCCATAGCATAAATTGTTTGAAAGTTTTCAAAGCATAACACCCTAACATACTTGGTATTACTCTTCAACTTACCTGTTACCTGAGAATACAAGTTATTTTGAAAACGTCAACATATGGAAAGTTTGGTGAGTTCATAAGCAGGGTTTTTATGAAAATGTTTTGTGCAGTTTATAAAAGCCAGAAAATCCGATAATTTCTGAAATAAAACAACTGTTTATACTAAAGTGTGAAGATCCATAGGTTTGTGCATGAATGATTTGAAAGCGTGTATAAATGAGAAGTTTTGCATTATAGTTATTGAAAAGTACAAGTGAATGGTGTTGACTTCCTCGAAAAACCCGATGTTTTCCGATAACATAATATGATTGTTTCGAATTATTATACCGTCACAACAAACAATTTTAAATTCCTTTGATTACTCGGATAGTATTGGATTTATTTATGTGAGACGTTATAACCATGCATGATAATGACTAGTTCGTCTCTCTTGGCGTTCTAGCAACCGACGGAATTGATCTTAAGATTTTGTCACCATAGACTGGCCGAGTCTAACTGTAGCGAACAGCTGAGGTGTGGGGGAGTCACCCCCATATATATCTATACACAAACTCTCGCTCTCCCTCCAGGAGACTTTGATTATAACTACAGACTACGAACGAAACTTAAAGGTGTCGCCCGTTATTACTCACTTAATCCAAATGAATTTGATTACCATTGATTAACGACATGTATTTGTTTACTTGAATTGAAGGTAAGCCTAACAAACGAGGAGAAGCGGATTACGAGGTCCTACTAATTGTGTATGTTATTAAGGCTGTTGGGTATACGAAAGATGCGTTGGCCCATTTCAAATTTGATTTATCTGGACCTTTCTAGCAATGCTAATGGGCCAATGAGGTCCAATAGCACATAAAAGCCATTGAGGGTCCCTTAATCATGTAATTGGGTCACAGAAGGCCCAATAGACATGTGTTATTATTGTTAGGCCCAAAAGTCATGTCAATGGGTCACGAAGGCCCAATAAGCATGACTAGAATCTTTCAAGCTCAACAATTGAATATTTACTTGTCTTAGGTATAGTATAATTGTTGGAAGTTTGATTGAACAATTGTTAAATCGCAACGTCACGAAGCTTGTCGATCGTTTATAACGATATTTGAAAATATATGTATCTTCTTCATTTTATTTTCATAATTTATAATTTGGTATTTTTGACCCAAATATCTTAATAATAAAATAATTGACTCAAAATATTGGTTTGACCTATTCAGCCCTACTTTAATAAAAATGACAATCTTAGTCCCTTTTAAAAAAAGACATTTTAGGCCCTTAAACCATTTTCTTGGCATTTTGACCCATAGACTTGTTTAAATAATGTTTTTAACTCAAAATTTACTTTTTGGAAGTTTCAGCCCCTTTAGTAAAAAAATTTCATTTTAAGTCCAAATTTTTCGCAACTTTTACAGTTTTGGCCCAAAATCCAAAAACTTTGCATTTTTGATCCTTTTTGGCAAAAAAGTCATTGTAACCCTTGAAATAGATTTATTTACCCTTTTACCCACTGTTTTGAGAAATTTACCATTTCGATCCCATAAAAACCATATTTTTCGTAATTTTTGGGCCTATGGGCCGAAAAGCCCAAAAATTTGGCCCATTAGGCTACAATTTACATTTCTAGTCCTTTGAAGAGCATAATATTCATAAAAACATTTATTTTAACTATTTTGACTCTTTTGGTCCTTAAGAAAACCGTGAATGACAACCTTTAACCCAACTTTTGTTTATTTGACAATTATAGCCCAAAAATGAGTTTTATGTTGTAATATGTTTAATATAACCTTAGAGGGTAATTTTTCATGACTTGTTTAATGTAATATATCTTAGATCATGTTTATTTTCCTCCTTGAGCTATAGATCTTGAGATTATTTTCCTTTTTGTCACATATTTACCACATAAACACATGAAATCACACATAACATACACATACATATACATCTACACATTTTACTTGTATTCTCCCACATAAAACTTGTGAAAACCGAAAATAGAGGGGTATGAACTCACCTTTGCTTGTTGTTTTCGATTTGAAGAAAAAATGGAAGAGTTTGATGTTATTTTTCGGCCCTAACAAGCTTTCTTAGGTTGATTTCGAACTTAAGAAGCTTCTAAGGAGTAGATCACGAAAATTGTGTGAGTTAGGAAGAAGTTTTGATGAATTAAAGAGACTAGGTTATGGATCTAAACAATATCTTACCAATGATGATAATTCTTTTGGAATAACCTCTTGGAAATGCCCTAAATCTCGAAAATTTTGAAGGAGAAATGAAGCTATTCTTGAGAGGATTTAGTAGTGAAATAAGTGTGTGTGTGTGTGTGTTGATACTCTCGGCCGAGAGTAGAAGAAGGAGAAGAGAGAGAGAGAGATGTGAAGGGATGGATGCAAGGAGATATGTGAGATTTTCATGGAAGTCCAATATGTAATAAGGAGGTGGCTAACCCTTCTTAATCCCTTAATTTCTCCTTTTTTTCTTTCTACTTGGGCCGAGAGAGGGTAAAGGAAAAGAAAGGTTTGGGCCTTTTTGTGCTTGAATCCATAATATGGGCCCAATTTTTTGGTTTTCGGCCCATTAGGCCTTTTAGAGTAATTCACGACCCAATATTCATCAAAGTATGAGTTTTATGGCCTATTAGGGCTAATTAGATTTGTTATAGCCCAATAAGGCCCATTAAAGATAAACTAGTCCATTTTAGGCTTATGAGGCCCAAAATGTTAAGTTTCATGCAAATGGGTCCAATTAGAGCCCATATAAGAGTTCTAAGCCCACAATAATCAAATTGGAAGCTTATTGGTCCATTAGGACTAATAAGAAAACCCTAGTCCAAAATGGACTTGAACCGGGATTTTTTTTAGGGTTTCCAACCTTATGTTGACTATTTGAATGTTTGTATAGAGTATTTGATCGAATTTCGTTGTCATTGAATAAACACCATACATGTTTTTAAGTTTTAGCTACAATGTTATCCTTGTCAAGTGTTTACAAAGTATCAGAATTCGTAGTTGTGACATCATCCCCCCGTTAGAGGGAATTTCGTCCCGAAATTCTTGTTCAATCTAGATTTGAGAATGCGAGAATAAGTGAGGGTACTTCTGCTTCATCTGGTCTTCACGTTCCCATGTGAATTCTTGTCTGTGTTTCGTGTTCCACCGAACTTTCACAATCGGAATGCGACTTTGCTTAGTACGCTTCACTTCCCTGTCCATGAGTTCAACTGGTTCCTCAATGAACATGAGATTCTCATTGATTTCGATTTCTTCTAATGGAATGATGAGAGTTTCTTGGATAAGCACTTCTTTAAATTGGAAACATGGAACACGGGGTGTACACTACTGAGCTCAACGGGTAGCTGCAGTCTATAAGCCACTGGACCAATTCGTGCAAGAATCTTGAAGGGTCTAATGTATCATGGGTTTAGTTTTCCCTGTTTCCCAAAACGAAACACCCGATCCCCGTCTTGAAATTCCAAGGGCTTTCGCCGTTTATCAACGTAGCTCTTCTGTCTGTCTCATGATGCTTGCAGTCGGGCTCTGATCTGAATTATCTTCTCGTTCGTTTCGCATATGATTTTTGGTCCCGTTAATGCATTGTCTAGTACATGTCCTCTTGTTAGCTGAGTGTCACCTACCTCAGCCAAACACAACAACGATCTACATTTACGCCCATACAATGCCTCGAATGGAGCAACTTTGATGCTTGAGTGATAACTGTCATTGTACGAGAATTTGATCAAAGGCAATTGGGTATCCCACGACCTTCCAAAGTCTATCACACATGCGCGAAGCATATCTTCAAGCCTTTGAATGGTTCGCTCACTTTGACCATCCGTTTGTGGGTGGTAGGCAGTGCTCATGTCAAGTTGTGTTCCCATAGCTTTCTAAAGCGATTGACAAAAGCGTGAAGTAAACCTACTATCTTTATCTGAGATGATAGATATTGGTACTCCGTGGAGTCTCACGATTTCCTTGATATAGGTCCTTGTCAATCGTTCCATCTTGTATGACTCTTTTATTGGCAGGAAATGAGCGGATTTTGTCAACCTGTCAACTATTACTCATATGGTATCCAAACCATCAGTCGTCTTGGGTAGTTTGGTCACAAAGTCCATAGTAATCCCTTCCCATTTCCACTCGGGAATTACTGGTTATTGTAATAATCCCGAGGGATTCTGATATTCTACCTTTACTTTAGTACACGTGAGGCACTTCCTAACGTAAGTGGCAATTTCTGCCTTCATGTTAGGCCACCAATAACGTTGCTTGATATCCAAGTACATTTTATCTGAACCCAGATGGATGGAGTATCGTGTCTTGTGGGCTTCATTCATGACTACATCTCTGAATCCCCCAAGTTTAGGTATCCAAATTCGATTCATGAAATAATATGCTCCGTCCTCCTTCACTTCAAAATTCTTTTCCATTCCACGTAACGCTTCGCTTGTTTTGTTTTCTGCCTTCATGGCGTCGAACTGGGTTGCTTTGATTTGCGAGGTCAGGTGGGATTGAATGGTTATTGAGAGAGTCTTCACACGACGATTCAAGTATTCTTTTCGACTCAAGGCATCCGCTACCACGTTAGCCTTGCCTGGGTGATACTTGATTTCGCATTCATAATCGTTCAGCAGCTCAACCCATCTTCGTTGCCTCATGTTTAACTCCTTTTGATTTAAATTGTTTTGGAGACTCTTATGGTCAGTGAAAATGGTGCACTTTGTACCATAAAGGTAGTGCGTCCAAATCTTCAAGGCAAAGACCACAACTCCCAATTCCAGATCATGGGGTGGTATAATTCACCTCATGTGTCTTTAGTTGTCGGGACACATAAACTATCACCTTCCCACGCTGCATGAGTACACAGCCTAAACCCTAATTTGATGCATCGCAGTAAACTACGAAGTCATCTGTTCCCTCTAGTAGTGATAGTATCGGTGCACTGCAAAGTTCTTGCTTTAGAGTTCGGAATGCAACTTCTTGCTTATATGTCCATTCAAAGGGTACGCCCTTTTGTGTAAGCATGGTAAGTCGCTTGGCTGTTTTGGAGAAGTTCTGAATGAACCTCCTGTAATAGCCCGCGAGACCTAGAAATTGATGAATTTCTGTGGGTGTCGTTGGGATCGCCATTCCTTCAATGGCTTTGACCTTACAAGGATCCACATGTATCCCTTCTTGAATAACAACATGACCTAAAAAGCTCCCACTATGGAGCCAGAACTCCCACTTAGAGAGTTTTGCGTATAGCTTTTCGGGACGTAGGGTTTCTAAGATTTGTCAGAGATTTCTGCCATGCTCCTCTTCGCTTCAAGAATAGACTAGAATATCGTCGATGAAAATGATGAAAAAGTTGTCAAGGAATGCTCGGCAGATTCGATTCATTAGGTCCATGAGTGTGGCAGGGGCATTTGTTAGACCGAAGGGCATTACAAAAAATTCATAATGTCCATAACGAGTTCGGAAAGCGATTTTGGGGTATTCTCTTCCCGGACTTTGAGTTGGTGGTATTCGGATCGTAGATCTATCTTAGAGAAGTAACTTGGTCCTTGGAGTTGGTCAAATAGATCGTCGATTCGCAGAAGTGGATAGCGATTTTTGATAGTGAGCTTATTTAGTTCCTTATAGTCAATACACATCCTAAAGGAACCATCTTTCTTCTTAACAAAGAGAACCGGAGCTCCCCAGGGTGAGAAACTGGGTCGGATGAATCCTTTGTCCAAAAGTTCACTGAGTTGGCTGGACAGCTCTTGCATCTCCGCAGGAGCCAATCTATAAGGCGATTTGCTGATGGGTGTAGCTCCTAGCATGAGGTCGATTCGGAACTCGACTTTTCTTTCTGGGGGTATCCCCGGAAGATTTTCAGGAAAGACGTCCGGGAAATCGCAAGCCACTGGGATGTCTCGAATATTGACCTCTTCTTTGGACTTATCCACAATATGAGCCAGAAACGTCAAGTCCTTCTTCCGGAGATACTTGTGTGCCTTAATGCACGAGATAAGACGAAGGTTCATGCTGGGTTTGTCTCCGTATATAAGTAGGGTTTCGCGATTTGGGAGGTGAAGGCGAACGTCCTTCTCGTTACACATAATTTCAACATGGTGGGGTCTTAACCAGTCCATGCCGATAATCGCATCAAAACTCCTAATGGATACAAACATTAAGTTTATTTGAAAGACGTGAGGGTTCAAGGTCAGGGTACATCCAATGTAGATTTCCCCCACTGGATTCTGTTTTCCCATTAGTCATTTCCACCGTAAAGGTTTCATTAAGCTTCTGGGGTTGTTGTTTTAATAAGTGTTTGAATCTATTACTCACAAAGCTTTGTTCTGCCCTGGTATCAAATAGGATGCATGCATAAGTGTGGTTTGGGAAAAACGTACCGGTGACAACAGCGGGGTCTTGAACTGCTTCTCCCTGACCCATGGTCAGCACTCTCCCTGCTCCTCCATTCTCAGGGTTGTTGACGTTGGGGGAAATTTTAAAGGAAATGCCCAATCTTTCCACATCCATAGCAGGTGCGGCTAGGTCCTGCATTATTACCGTTGTTGTTGTTGTTGTTGTTGTTGTTATTGTTGTTGTTGTTGTTGTTGTTGTTGCGGTTGTTGTTGTTGTTATTGTTGGGTTTTGAGCATTCTAACACTCCTAAGTATACATGCAACCCTAAATACATCTGATCTATGTTTTCTCTATTATACATGAAAATATGAACTTTCCAAGGTATTCATCCTAACTAGCATAATAACATTGATTCATATGAGTATATCAAGTTAGAATTACATACCTCTTTGATGTAGAATGTCTTCATGAAGCTTGAGTGCCTAGTGCCCCAAGTGTGACACCTCAAATGGTTCACATAACACCAAATACACTTAGAATAGATTAGAGAGAAATCCACACTTCATAAAAATCGGATAGCCCTTTCACATATCCTCTAGTGGCCGATTTTGGTCAACAATAAGATGCTTATATAGTTAGTGACAATTAGGGTAAACCCTAATTGTCATAGCTTTCCATTTCCTTGGATCCATGGGTTCAAATACACCATGGAGCATCCATGGAGCATCCTATGGGTTTTAGCCCAACTTGATAAACCATGGAGTCTTAGCCCACTATACAAGTATGGATGATTTACACAATCAACCCATATATTTAATTAGTCTTCTTTTGATCACTTAATTAATTCTAGATTAATTCTTGATCAATACTAATTAAATAATCTTATTAATATATTAGAACTTATAATATATTAACCAACCTTAAGTGTTATCTCTCTTATTTTAGTCTCTCCAAATGCATGATGCCATGCAACCCAAATGGACCATGCCGGGTCGGGTCAAGTCTTACCAATTATAGTTATGGACTTATACATTAATCCAACAGTCTCCTACTTGGATAAGTCTAAAACTATTATTGCAAGTATGACTTCAAGAACCGACTGGAAATCGTAGCTCTCAAAAGCGTCTGTCGAACTCTGACCTTGCCAATGATCTCTGACCTTTGTCAATGACTTGTCTATTAGATAAGGGATCATATATTCCTCCATTCTAGATATCATATGGACTGAGACATGGATTATAATCATTCTCTCTGTCCATTTGTTGTTTCCCGATTTCTGATTTATGACGACTGACTAATTGAACAAATCAAATCAGTCCAGGCCCGACCGTGCACTTATATTTTTCATCACCAAATCATCGAGGGGCCCACAGATATCGCTTTTATCCTGAAGGTAAAAGGAATGGATAAACTTCGACTCATATGGCTTGTTCCACTACTTGTTGAATCACACACAAAGGCACGTTTTATAACATCGAGTTACCAATGTGTTTTCATGCAATCAATGTATAACCAACTCATAGTAACAACTCATATCTCTAGGTTTGAAGAATATATGATATTATCGTCTCATTATCACTCGTGATAAAATCCATGAAGTGATTCTAATGAGCACGGGTTGAATCCAATACTCAGAACTTATGAGCACTCATGAGTGTTGTAGCACCACCTTGTACAACGTCTTAGACCTCTACAAGCCCAACCTATGACAGTCTTGATTCATATCTACTTCCTACATATGACCGACTGTGGATGGTTTGAACAACTTAGTCATTCAGAACAATGACCCAGTTATTCTGGAAGTCAAAACATGCAAAGTGAAACACAATAATAATCGAATCCAATATGGTCTCAGAACTTATGAATATAAATAAAACACCTTTTATTTATCACCATATGATTACACATTATTCATTATATACTGTTTCAGCTATCAACTTTATTCTTGAATTAAAACAATAGTAGTCCCATGCTCCAAGCATGTACACTATGTTTTCTAAACACTAGTCATTGCACACACCAAGTATGCATACTATGTTTGTCTATGATCTTTACTTTGCGAAATAGAACAATTGAACATAACTCCAATGATTCTCATTTCACAATCCCAAATCCTTACTGCAAATGCAAGAATTCATAATTCATGCCATTTATTGAAATCTGTTAGATTCTAAACTTATATGCATTGATCCTCTTGTAATGATTATGCATAAAGTCATAAAGACTTGATAACAAACATTACAGAGCATTCCAAAGGAGATCAACTCCTTGGAAACATCCTTCTTGCATTGAGTTTCCTAATCTTACATAGATTGAATAATTTCTAACTTTGAAACATTTCCATATTTCATTTTGACTATCACTTATGAACAAGAGTTGCCTCCTTACAGATTATGTCAATATGGTCCTTCCAGAATTAACACTATACTTCCAACTGTCCTTGAGAAACCAATCTTTGGTAAACCTTAGATTGTCCTCGACAATTGCTTAATCCTTTTAGTCATATCCAGTTCTAGACCTTTTCCCTTCTTAATGCCCCAGGTATTTGGTAAATTTTAGAAAGGATGAATATAGCACATGTAATCGATCCTATATCCGAAGCACATGGGACACGATTCATTATGAAAATGGATGCCGTAATCATAATCGAATTTTAGAACGCAAATAATGGACCCATATATAGAATTTCTTTATGTTGAGCCAATCTAACATAAAATTCATATACATATATATATATATATATATATATATATATATATATATATATATATATATATATATATATCCTTGACTAAAGATTTAAAACCTCAATCTAAACTTCTAGATTTGAGATGTAGTATAATTTCCACTCCCATAATTATAGCAAAACAACTCTTTCCCAATTTAAACATTTTGTTTTCTATAATTAACATTGCTAACTTGCAACCTTTATCATAATGATCATGCTCCCACCAACATGATGATTATTAGCATAACACTTATGCTCCCACTAGCTTTGACATGTACTCAGAAATCAGCTGAACTTATAGAAAAACAATACTTTATTGACTTTCTTGCCAAAGTTCAGATTTCTGAGACTAGATTGCTTTGATAAAACTTTACCAAATTCATACACCTTGCCTTAGATAGCACACTTGTGTGTCTAAACAATTTTAAGAACTATGAAAAGGGATTTCGTAATCATAGTCTCGATTGTTTAGACCTTTGCCACTTCTCACAAGTCCATGTTAGTGTGCCGGTTAACCACACATGCTCCACTAACGACTTTGAGAATGCAAATATCACAATTGCTATCTAGCTAAAATCTACTTAGTGAAAGTGTTTCCTCACTATCATTTTCATGAATCGGAGAGAAACCTTATGACCCTTAGATTTTATGGTATCTGTGTTCCTTTCCATGTGAATTTTTTTTGTCAAAACCATAGTCATAAGCCAAGATTAGTGACAATTCCAAATTCATATGGACTGAACTTGTGCAATCTTAAATTCTTGCCACCTGCCAGCTCAAGGGCCTACCATTTCTTCCAAGTTGTTATGCAACCAATTGAGAACTCTAAGAACTCATATGCAAAGCCAACTTTAACTGGAATGGGCACAAAATATGTCAACACGATAGGTTATAAACCTCAAGTCGTGTGCTAGTGAAGAACTTTAGGTTTTATTCTTGATTGGTTCTTGAGACTTTCAAGACCTTTAAGACTCCCACTGTCCTCTTGACATATAAGACTTTCTTGTTAGATATTCAACAGATAGTGTGGATTCTTATCAAGACAAACACTTCACACAATTGGCCTTAGTTGGTCTTTCTTTTATCCAAAACATCACAACTTACCAATTTCAAATGTACAAGAGTAGAAAACTTTTACTCTTACATTTGACAAGTGTTTTAAACCTTCTTTAAGACATGTCACTCAAGTTACAATCTTAGAGTATAACTCTAAGAATTGTTTTTGGAACGAAGTATGAATCATCTTCTTGATTTAACCACTTCAACAATTCATAACTCCTCTTCTTAACTATTAGAATGCACTTAGAGGATGAATTGTGAGAAGGTCTCTTAATCATTAAGATGATCATATATCATGATACTAAAGTACTCTCCCATCTTTTTTCAGATTTGAGAAACTTTTATCTTTCTGCCATAATTTAATTCTTCTTATTCGCTCTGCCATACATTGGAACTTTTTCCAATGTCTCAAAATTATACTTAAACTTGTAAGTATAACCATATTTATTGAGCTTTAGTAAATTATGACGAATAGTCTTATCGATCTTTTGTGGTGGACTTGATCAGTGCACAAGAATGTGTACTCGATCTCTTAGTCCTTCACTTGATTCACATATACATGTGAACAAGGAACTAGTCTTAATTTTCCAAAGCTCGAAAGTTCTCATCCATCACGCTATACAACTTGCATGATTCCATGTTTTGGTCCAATTGAAACCTTGGGTGTCGAGAATCTTTCCTTATTTGGTAAATTTAGACATTACCACAAATGAAAGAATCAAATTCACTTTCCAATATTGCTATCAGTAGAATCTTGTAAGCAACAATTTTCCACAAACGCCATTGTAAGGATACATAAAATAACTAAAATCAAAAGTTATACCTTTTATTTTAAAACTTTGTGGAAAAACTTATCCTTCCAATCCATATGAAAACTTGTTGGTATCTATTCCTAAGCAATATATCATAACTCCTAAGAAGTAGCACAAGAATCCGATCTTCAAACTATGCGATAAAAATCCATCTACGCGATCAGATTCAACATATTCTTTCTTTAAGTTTCTTCACTTTTCTTTGATTCTTAAAATATCAACATGTGACCCAGTCGCATCATGTATCAAGAATCTCAGAATAGAAACTTAGCAAAGTTAGATAGTGGACATTACCTGGAGTAGAGTCAAACATATTGCATCCTTAGGTAAAATTGGCAGCTTCGCAACCAATGCCCCTTTCTTTGGCAATGGACCCTTGATAATGGGACTATCTCAGACTTATCCTCTCTCTTTACCATTTGGTCAACCAAGTTGACTATGGTCGATCCCTTTCCATTGGGAAGAGAGAGCTTTACTGGATATCCAACATCATTATTGTCAATGTCCATAAAGTTTTAGGAAGTTGAACTTAGCAAATAGATAAGTTCATTAAGGGTCTTGTCATAGTCTGTTTCATAGGATTCCTAAAGGAACTCACTATGTGACTTAGAAAGTGATTGAACTACCAACTTTCTCAAGACTTTGACACCCAACTCTCCTGGCTTGTCAATATGTGACCACATCTCCAAGATGTGATCACACATAGACCTTTGCTCGCCGATAGGGCTTGTGTGACCTTAAACTTTTCAAGAACTTGTGTGTTAGGGAGAATAATTGGAGGAGGTGAAAGAAGTATGATTTCTATGGGACATCATCTTCACTTAGGAAAGCTTGATTCCAGAGATTTGGGAAGATCATAAATGTCTAAACCAGACATCTTTTGGGAGATATTCATGATAGTTGATTTAAAGTCCCTAATACAACACCTAATATGAAATATTAAGGCTAGGACCAAACACAATACTTTTATAACTTGGAAGAGGGATGCCATAATCCAAGCTATAAAATATTTGAAGGTAGGTGAATGACAATTCACCAATTTCCACCAAGATAAACGGAATGTATTATTAGGTTTTAATTGGTTTTGAAACTCCTAGATTCTTTTGAGATTCATTGAACGTTTCAATGGCATGTTTCAACCTCGAGTGTTCCCTTCAGGTTTGGTGACTGGGATGCCGAGGATCACAAAACAAGATGTGAAGTAACCATGCAAATATACTTGGTACTCTTAATATTTACCCCTTAATCGATGTGCCGGTTAACCACACATGCTCCACCAATACTATGATAAACATTAAGTTACCCTTTGTCTACCTTGTTAAATACAAGTTAGTGTGCCGGTTAAGCACACACGCTCCACTAACCGACATAAACAAAGTGCAAAGTGTAATTTCATGGATTAGCACCTTATTCACATTTTCCTAAGTAACTAAGATTGGGTATTAATAAGAGTTTAGTTACTTAGTATTTATCATTAATACTTTTAATGAAGGGAGAATTCTAGTCCTTGTCCTACCCGTTCGGCTAACGACTCTCCACCGGTCAAGGAAGCGGTGGGTGAGAGTGGACACCCATTAAACTGCCATTTTATAGGCAGTAACCTTATACCTCCCTTATAGACCAGCTTCGTGAATGAGGCTTACTAACGGTAAGACTGACTTTACTCGTATACATATATATAAATACTAGTAGCTTATAATATTATAAAGTATAAGGGTTGAATTTTAACTTTTAAAATTCTAAGGGCTAACTTGGAATTAAAGTATCATAAGTGAAAACTTTTTAAATTCCAAAACTTGAGGGCAAGTTTTGAAACTATTCAAAACTAATTAATTCCATAACTTATGTGTTTAAAGTAGTTTTAATTAAAAGACTCTTCAAGTTCCATAACTTGAGGACAAGTTATGGAAGAATTTAAACTAATAAAAGAATGTAACTTTTCTTTATTTTGTAACTTATGGAATTAATTAAGGTTACACATTTTATTACTTAATGAAGTGACTCTTGAACCTCTATAACTTGAGGACAAGACTTTTCATTTTTGTAACCATTGCCAACGTTTATGAGTTTTATGAAACTTAAATGTGACTTTTCATATAACTTGAGGACAAGTTACAAAAACACATTTTAGAATCAACTCTTAGATTAAAATGGATTGAAAACACACAATCAATTAACTTTTCTATTAATCTAAGCAACTCATAAGAACAAGATAATTCAAATCAAACTTTTTCATGTAAGTAGCCTAATCACTAAATTAATACAAAACATGAATCTATTGACAACTATCTTTGAAATTGGATTAGTATGAACATTACCACATCAAAACAAGTTTATAAGTTCAAAAACAGCTTAGGGTAATGATCCTAGTCCATTTCTAGCCAAAAAAGTCGAATATATGCTGTCTGGGGGTCCAACTCGTCGAGTGCAGGAACCAACTCTACGATTTGAATGCATTTTGCCTTGGACTCGACGAGTTCATCAGTGGACTTGGCGAGTCTACTGTGCAGACAGCACCAAAATTCGATTTTTCAGCTAATTTTGCAAGTATAACAAGAAAACAATCCTAGGCTTTGAAACCACTGTTGGGTTTTGAGCATTCTAACACTCCTAAGTGTACATGTAACCCTAAATACCTTGGATCTATGTTTTCTTTATTATACATGCAAATATGAACTTTCCAAGGTATTCATCCTAACTAGCATAATAACATTGATTCATATGAATATATCATGTTAGAATTACATACCTCTTTGATGTAGAATGTCTTCATGAAGCTTGAGTGCCTAGTGCCCCAAGTGTGACACCTCAAATGGTTCACATAACACCAAATACACTTAGAATAGATTAGAGAGAAATCCACACTTCATAAAAATCGGATAGCCCTTTCACATATCCTCTAGTGGCCGATTTTGGTCAACAATAAGATGCTTATATAGTTAATGACAATTAGGGTAAACCCTAATTGTCATGGCTTTCCATTTCCTTGGATCCATTGGTTCAAATACAACCATGGAGCATTCATGGAGCATCCTATGGGTTTTAGCCCAACTTGATAATCCATGGAGTCTTAGCCCACTATACAAGTATGGATGATTTATACAATCAACCCATATATTTAATTAGTCTTCTTTTGATCACTTAATTAATTCTTGATCAATACTAATTAAGTAATCTTATTAATATATTAGAACTTATAATATATTAACCAACCTTAAGTGTTATTTCTCACATTTTAGTCTATCCAAATGCATGATGCCATGCAACCCAAATGGACCATGCCGGGTCGGGTCAAGTCTTACTAATTATAAATATGGACTTAGACATTAATCCAACAGTTGTTTCCCTGCTGCTGCTTCTGGGGAGGATAGGTCCTGCAATATTTCTCTAAGTGGCCCTTTCGATTGCAACTGATACAATTCATCTCCCCGCATTCACCATTATGATGGAGACTGCACTTGTTGCACTTTGGGAGATTCCCGAAATACTGTCTAGGGCACTTGGAGTAGCTAAGACTGTAGCATGTGGTGTGGAGGGAACTTTGGTGGTTGCAGCATTGACTGTTACTGTTTGTTGCTACTTTGACGACGCTGAGCCTTGTCGCCCCTTTCTCTTGTTATTCTTTCCTTTCTTGTTGTCACTCTCCTTCTTGCCTTCAGTTTCCCTGACTTCTCGCCCTTGTTGTTGTTGTGGTCGTACAGTTTCTTGGCCAACCTCTTGGCACTGTCGAAGGTTTCAGGATTTGCAGCTATCACATTTCCTTGAATTGGGGAGGTTAATCCCCAGATGAATCGTTCGATTTTCTTTCCCTCTGAAGTAATCATTCCAGGGCACAACAGTGACAGTTCGCTAAACCTTGATATGTATGCATCAATGTCGGAGTTTCGGACGGTGAGATTCCATAACTCGTGCTCTATTTTCTGAATTTCACCTCGTGGGCAATATTCGACCATCATCATTTCTTTCAACTCCGCCCACGGCATGGCGTTGGCTACGGGGAGAGTCATGGCCTCTACGTGTCCATTCCACCAGGTGAAAGCTTGGTTAATGAATGTGCATGTGGCAAACTTCACTTTCATCTCCTCGGGGCATTCCCATATCTCAAATACCGATTCCACCTTTTCAATCCATCTCTTTTGGGTTATCATTCCACCTGTGCCATTAAAAGGTTTGTGGCTTGGCGTTGGTGAAGTCTTTATAAGAGCATGTCTTGGTAGGTCCTTGATTTATTTCGTTGTTCGAACTTCCAGCCCCTTGTCCATTGCCTCCACCATTGTTCCCTTGGTGGATTTGCGCCATGGCTGCAGTGACCGTAGTAGATACAGCTACTTGAAATGCAACTGAGTTGATTTCTGGTGGGGTTGGCCCAGGGTTTCTACGGGTTGGTCGTTGAGGCATCTTTCTGTCATGGAACGGAAAGATGTTGAGTGCCTAAGATTTTTGTGAGTTTGTGGTCCTATAAACTAGGTGTATTGCATGTACTTAAGTAGTTTCACATATTAACATACAGTCATGGATACATAACACATAACAGATAACAACATCACAATAGAACACATATATTTTTCCACTAATAATATCCGTACTTTGATACATGAAAATTTTCTCGAAAGAGCATACATAAATGGTGCAAGTTCGGCAGCGTAACGACTCCATGAGTAGTGTAATCACTTAAGCATAGAGTCGATGGTACATAGCATACGTCACATAAGCATAATACTAAATACGGATACGACTTGTCCTAGTCATGGTGGGATGTGCCAGGGGGTGGTGCTGAGGAAGTGGACGCTCCCTGAAGGTGAGCCACCTGTCGTTCCGCGTCTCGGAGTCGAGCCTCCCACCTCGCCTGCTCATGTGAAACTCTCGGATAACCTCTTGCGTCTCCTGTTCTGCACGCTCAACTCTTGTCCACATCTGGTGCATCTGATCGGAGGTGCTCTGAGCTAGATCGCCAGTGTTCCGCAATCGTCTCACCATGACCGGAAGCGCGCGATTAGCCGGTCCCCCCTCTCTCAAGTCGTAGAACTCACACGCCATGCCAAACGAGGGTCGTTGTCCCTATTGCCTGCTTAACCTCCAAATGTCGATACCCTAGGGGTGTAGGGCCAGTTGGGCCCATCCGATGAGCGGGCACCCTAATCGGGTAAGGGGGTTGATGACTACAGACTCCGCATCCGAATCACCGTCATCGTCATCGATGGGTTCCTCCTCGAGGTCTTCTTTGACTTCTTCTTCTTCCAGGTCTACCACTGGTTCAGCAGGTCCGCCCTTAACTTCCGCCTCAGGTTCCTCTTCAGACTCCTCCTCGGGGTCTTCTTCAGGTTCCTCTTCCAACCATCCATTATTCCCCTGGTTAGGGAAATACGGATCTCCGAGGTGATGGAAGCCGACCATACTGTCTGCGAGAGCGTATAAATATATTAATATTATTCCTAAGGTGTTTTAATTACTATGTAAATTGAGTGGATGTTCTTTTCTTGGAAACAAAGGGGTATGTTTTTAAGTTTACCGACCATCGCGATTTCCCCGGGGCATGTGATAGTTGTACTCTAGAGGAAATGTAGTTGATCATGCTACATTCACCCTTTAATACAACTATGAACAGTCCCGACTTAACCGAGACGCCAGTATCATCTTATTCGATTTGGTATTATGTTCTTTTTCCTATATCGTACAAGTAGAGGTGTTTTATCGTTGTATTTTATTTGTTTTGTTCAGAGTTATTTTAGTCCCTCTTTGGTTTATAGTTGCATATCAATGTGTGGTTAGATGTGACATCCCCATTTTCACGGCCAGAAAAGACCGATTTGTTTATGCTTTGTTTTTAAAATCAGAGTAATCTTTTAAAGAAAACAGTTGCGGAATTTGTTCCCAAAACAAAATATGATAAGAGTTTATCAAAGCATTTCTTTAAAGAAATGTATTTTCATTATATAACAAAATCTCGGGATGTCATGTTCAATACAGAACAAAAGCATAAACCGAACAAAATAGACCTTACAACAGTTATTCATAACTACTGGCCTATAATCCAAAATCTCTCGTCAAGTCCACCAACTTATACTCTTGTGCCATTACCTGTAATGCAAAGAAAACTGAGTGGGTCAGGCTTGGGAGCCTGGTGAGCATATAGGGTTTTCAACCCACAATAATATAATTATTATATTTAATTATCAAACAATTAATCCAATTACCCACCCCCATTATCTCCATTTATTTAGTAAAGATTTACCTTAAGAACCGAATACCCTTCTCCCATTCATTCCTAAGAATTGCCCTAAGGAATTGGCACAAAGTCTAGTGCTGCCATGGTTCTTAGATTACCTTTGGTGAACACGCAGTTTAAAATAATTAATAAACACCTAGTTCAAGAACACCCATTGAACACACTCCGTTCAATAATACCTAATGAACACCTAGTTCAAATATCCCTGGTGAACTCAATCACCTAAGGAACACAGAGTATGAAAGCTCTTAGTTCAAACCACGTGATTATAATGTATATCTCGATCCTACAAAACCACTAATATTATTAACACATATAAATCATATTTCTAAAACAATCTATCCCATCCCGTCGATCCCCACATACTGACCCTATACAATGATCTTACGAGATCTAGCCTAAGGAAATCGATATGAACAACAACTGACGAAGTTGCTTCGGAAATTCCCTAGTAGCAAACGAGGATCAATAAAGACATCAAATGAGGGGAATAGAATGAGTTTCACCACGAACCTTCGTTCGTAAAAGAAAGAACCACAAGACATTTTAAGTCAGGGGTAGTTATCTAGATAACAATGTCTAGGCGTAGTCTAACTATCATGAGGTATTATACCCCCAGACTTTACCTATCCCATCATCGAACTTTGCCTAGCAGTGGCCTGAATACATGAGGTATTTAACCCCCAGACGCACCCTATCCAGCAATATAACACCAAACACACCTAGCAGTGGTCTATTACCGACACACTTTACTAGGCAGTCTACGAAGTTCCCTTAATTACTTCGTGAAAGAAAAACGCTGACATATGAAGCTCGGTCGATCACCTCATAAAAGAAACGCCGACTCCAAAGCTCTCTCAAATTAAAAGTATTGGGAAATACTACTAGAGTACTCCCGTACACTCCCGTAACCGACACACAAAATTGCCAAAAAGACTTTGTACATGATAGTACTTCTAGCACATTATAGTACTCTGGTATGCGAAAGAATCGTACCCGAGAACATAATGGTACCCTGGCACAAGCAGCACCCAAGACACAGAGCTTTGAAAAAGACTTCGTACATAAAATGTACTTTTGTACGAAGGACGTACTTCACCGATCATCAATCTCGCAATGCACGTACTCTTAATAAGAGACTACCCAATGTCCAAACTTAATTGAACTAAACATCCCTATTTAAGCCTTAACCCATCACTAGGCAATCCTACAATGCTTATAATCAATTTTCGATATTAACTCCGTTTAGGCAATGGTAACTAGTGTATACTTAACACAGAGTTTTAACTAATAATATCATATATTCACATCTTAACACATATTGAACCATAACTGATTCGCATGTTGTATATTATCAAATATATCTAACCCGTATTTCGGACGATAGCAAATACTTTACATACATATGTATATTTCATACTTTAATCAATACACGCATAAAAAATCACATTCCTAAAAGGGACTATACGCATGATACCTTATCGTATGAACACGTAATTCAAAAATACATAATCCGTACTCCCGAATCTTAAATTTGCCTCATTACCTAGTCCATATTCCCAGATCTAAAACTAACCTCTAGATCTGATCCATACCCTTGGATCTAAAACTAACCTCCTGCTCTGATCCATACTCTCAGATCTAAAACAAGTTTATCTCTTTATCATTTTATCTCATGGTCTAACCCACCTTTTATCACCTACCAACAACCTCATCTACTCATGTTCTACCCAACATATCTTTAGATGCAAAATACGTATATAGTTTAAGTCATTAAAACTTATATAATTCACCCGTTCCACAATTATCTCAAATAAACAACAAAATATTATACATGTAGCACGTATTTCATAGCAAATACTTAATATTTATGTGTTAGAAGAAAGTGACCACACACTCACTTGATTAGAAGATGATCGGACAGCACTACGGCTTGTAGAAGTAGTAATCTTCGGCAGATCTGGAAGATCTTCACAAAAATCGGACTCCTCGCGGGCAGAGCTTCGGCTCGGGAATTTCACTTCTCGGGATCTTCGGGACCTCGGGACTTGCTTCGGGGCTCGGGAATGATACCGGGGCTTCGGGATAATTCTTGCACGAAAAACGATGCAAAAACGCGAGAAAAAGGGAAGAAATGAGCAAACTACTCGGCTGCCCTCGACACCCTTTTATAGGGGCTGGAAGGTCGCATTACGCTGGGCGTAACTTGAGATTACGCTGGGTGTAACGACGATAAGGTCGCTGACTCCCCCCATGGATAATATCGGCCGATATATATTTAAATTAAATATCGAAAATATTTAATAAACTTCAAAAATTCATATCTTCCTCATACGAACTCCGTTTTCAACGTTCTTTATATCCCCGTGTAGGTGAGACTACGCTCTACAACTTTCGTTTAGACTCCGTCGGCTAATTTTGACTTTATTTTTATTATTTATTTTTAGTAGGCCGGGACAGGAAAACTCCATTATAAAATCATAACTTCTTCATCCGACGTCCGTTTTCGCCTATCTTTTTATCGTTTTACTACAATTAATGAGATATTCTATTCTCATTTAGATTGTTTCGGCTAAAAACCGCTCGGTCTCAAATCGAGCATTCGGGCTGCATACCGCTAAGTCGAAACTTCGAAAAATCATAACTTCCTCATACGAAGTCAGATTTGGGCGTTCTTTTTATGAACGCTCATGGTTTAATGTATTCTACGACTTTCATTTAGATTGCTAAGGCTAAATATCACTCTAACGTAAATTCACTTTTTACGTCGCGCTGTGCCGTGCCGGTTCTGTCGCGAAACTTCGACTGGTCATAACTTCTTCGTTATAACTTGGATTTCGGCGTTCTTTATATGCACGCAAACCTTGTAACATATACTATAACTTATTTAAGATTATTCATTCTAAATAATCTTTAATCAAAAATTCATTTTTTGACGCCTGTCGTCTCTAAATTGACTAGCCATGATCTACGGGTGTTACAATTATCTCCCTCTTAGGATGATTACGTCCCGGAATCATCAATGAAATAGGACTTGCATAATGATTCCACATGTTATTTATTCATCCTAGGTAATAACCGTAACTTCTATGTTTCCTCGAAAGAGTATTTAACTCTATGGCTTTCTTGACCGCAGAAGATGCCAAATCTTGCATGTGCTTATCGTACTATGTTGTACTTTCTATCGTAACCTTCAAGTTACCAAATAAGTCCTTATTGTGGACTCCTTCTTCTTCTCAGGATAAATACTTTCCTTTATCTATTGTAACAAACCGATGGGTCGTGCTCTATTGACCTCTCATCGCACGATGCGACGCTTAGACTCGGTCGTTAATAAAGTTAAATTCCAGAATGGAATATACGTTCCTTCATATTCTAATGTGATATAATCACATTTCAGCATGTAGCATTTCTACCTGCAAACTTTTTTTAACAACGAGCGTGACCTTATCAATCGCATTAACTTCAACCTTCTGACTTAAGTCAGATGTTACATCTAACTTGGTCCTCTAGACCACGTAACATACTCCTCGTAGTTGAACTCAAATTTAAATATGACCACTAGGGTCGGAACAAGAACCATCTTACTAGTCATTACCGAAACAATGGTAATGACATACCAGAATAAAATGGAATCAATCACTAGCTTCTTGGTAACCTTGTGACTTTCCCTAATCCAAGTGCGAGTCCTGTGCTTCCGATAGTATATGCATCTACTACCTTTCACACCTACTCATACTCGTCCCAAGTATTGTCCCGTAGTCGACCAAGTCACCATACAAGAAAATCACAAAATAATTTAACACATACGAATGTGTCCAAGTAATCATAAACAATTTCCTTAGACTCTACTCGGACTTCTTCATTGCTCAATCTTTAATCATCAACTCTACTTCAACTCGATTGGTGATGAAAATATCAGACGATGAGACAACTTCAAGAATTTCACCAATCGTTCCATCATCCTGCCAATCGAAGGTGTACTTTAGACGTACCGTACTCCTCTAAACGTACTTTTATTCCATAAGACATACTCTAAAGGCAAGATACCACTCTTACGATATCTTCCGATAGGTGTCATTCACTATAATAAGCCTTCTTTATTTCGTCCATTTACTCAATTCTCTACAAGTCTTCACCATGACCTTTTGTACATCCAAGCAGACATTCGGTGTACCAACGAGAATTTAAGATAAGAAAAGCTTCATTTACGATAAACGTATAAATCTCCTTATCCCTCCGAAACGTTTACATGCTAGTTCTAATATCGTAGTCGTACGCTTAGAATCCTAAACACATAAAGTTTCCGGATCCGGTCGGCAACAGACCATAGACCCGAACAAATAATAGCATCAATTTAGCTATCACACAAAACAATTAGCACATAAAAACATTTTAGGCATCATTCCTAAAATAAACTAGTGCTTGTGTCAATTTAGGTGTACTACCTAACATATTTTAGACACACTCCTCACAATCATTACTTAGCATTCTAAGTTTAAGTCTAGAAATTTCCTACAAATTCCTAGTTCGCTTAAAATAATGCTCTGATACCAACTGTGACATCCCCATTTTCACGGCCAGAAAAGACCGATTTGTTTATGCTTTGTTTTTAAAATCAGAGTAATCTTTTAAAGAAAACAGTTGCGGAATTTGTTCCCAAAACAAAATATGATAAGAGTTTATCAAAGCATTTCTTTAAAGAAATGTATTTTCATTATATAACAAAATCTCGGGATGTCATGTTCAATACAGACCAAAAGCATAAACCGACCAAAATAGACCTTACAACAGTTATTCATAACTACTGGCCTATAATCCAAAATCTCTTGTCAAGTCCACCAACTTATACTCTTGTGCCATTACCTGTAATGTAAAGAAAACTGAGTGGGTCAGGCTTGGGAGCCTGGTGAGCATATAGGGTTTTCAACCCACAATAATATAATTATTATATTTAATTATCAAACAATTAATCCAATTACCCACCCCCATTATCTCCATTTATTTAGTAAAGATTTACCTTAAGAACCGAATACCCTTCTCCCATTCATTCCTAAGAATTGCCCTAAGGAATTGGCACAAAGTCTAGTGCTGCCATGGTTCTTAGATTACCTTTGGTGAACACGCAGTTTAAAATAATTAATAAACACCTAGTTCAAGAACACCCATTGAACACACTCCGTTCAATAATACCTAATGAACACCTAGTTCAAATATCCCTGGTGAACTCAATCACCTAAGGAACACAGAGTACGAAAGCTCTTAGTTCAAACCACGTGATTATAATGTATATCTCGATCCTACAAAACCACTAATATTATTAACACATATAAATCATATTTCTAAAACAATCTATCCCATCCCGTCGATCCCCACATACTGACCCTATACAATGATCTTACGAGATCTAGCCTAAGGAAATCGATATGAACAACAACTGACGAAGTTGCTTCGGAAATTCCCTAGTAGCAAACGAGGATCAATAAAGACATCAAATGAGGGGAATAGAATGAGTTTCACCACGAACCTTTGTTCGTAAAAGAAAGAACCACAAGACATTTTAAGTCAGGGGTAGTTATCTAGATAACAATGTCTAGGCGTAGTCT
This sequence comes from Lactuca sativa, assembly GCF_002870075.4. Lineage (NCBI taxonomy): Eukaryota > Viridiplantae > Streptophyta > Magnoliopsida > Asterales > Asteraceae > Lactuca > Lactuca sativa. Next base: position 123,489,260 of record NC_056627.2, read on the forward strand.
GACTATCATGAGGTATTATACCCCCAGACTTTACCTATCCCATCATCGAACTTTGCCTAGCAGTGGCCTGAATACATGAGGTATTTAACCCCCAGACGCACCCTATCCAGCAATATAACACCAAACACACCTAGCAGTGGTCTATTACCGACACACTTTACTAGGCAGTCTACGAAGTTCCCTTAATTACTTCGTGAAAGAAAAACGCTGACATATGAAGCTCGGTCGATCACCTCATAAAAGAAACGCCGACTCCAAAGCTCTCTCAAATTAAAAGTATTGGGAAATACTACTAGAGTACTCCCGTACACTCCCGTAACCGACACACAAAATTGCCAAAAAGACTTTGTACATGATAGTACTTCTGGCACATTATAGTACTATGGTATGCGAAAGAATCGTACCCGAGAACATAATGGTACCCTGGCACAAGCAGCACCCAAGACACAGAGCTTTGAAAAAGACTGCATACATAAAATGTACTTTTGTACGTAGGATGTACTTCACCGATCATCAATCTCGCAATGCACGTACTCTTAATAAGAGACTACCCAATGTCTAAACTTAATTGAACTAAACATCCCTATTTAAGCCTTAACCCATCACTAGGCAATCCTACAATGCTTATAATCAATTTTCGATATTAACTCCGTTTAGGCAATGGTAACTAGTGTATACTTAACACAGAGTTTTAACTAATAATACCATATATTCACATCTTAACACATATTGAACCATAACTGATTCGCATGTTGTATATTATCAAATATATCTAACCCGTATTTCGGACGATAGCAAATACTTTACATACATATGTATATTTCATACTTTAATCAATACACGCATAAAAAATCACATTCCTAAAAGGGACTATACGCATGATACCTTATCGTATGAACACGTAATTCAAAAATACATAATCCGTACTCCCGGATCTTAAATTTGCCTCATTACCTAGTCCATATTCCCAGATCTAAAACTAACCTCTTGATCTGATCCATACCCTTGGATCTAAAACTAACCTCCTGCTCTGATCCATACTCTCGGATCTAAAACAAGTTTATCTCTTTATCATTTTATCTCATGGTCCAACCCACCTTTTATCACCTACCAACAACCTCATCTACTCATGTTCTACCCAACATATCTTTAGATGCAAAATACGTATATAGTTTAAGTCATTAAAACTTATATAATTCACCCGTTCCACAATCATCTCAAATAAACAACAAAATATTATACACGTAGCACGTATTTCATAGCAAATACTTAATATTTATGTGTTAGAAGAAAGTGACCACACACTCACTTGATTCGAAGATGATAGGACAGCACTACGGCTTGTAGAAGTAGTAATCTTCGGCAGATCTGGAAGATCTTCACAAAAACCGGACTCCTCGCGGGCAGAGCTTCGGCTTGGGAATTTCACTTCTCGGGATCTTCGGGGCCTCGGGACTTGCTTCGGGGCTCGGGAATGATACCACGACTTCGGGATAATTCTTGCACGAAAAACGATGCAAAAACGCAAGAAAATGGGAAGAAAAGAGCAAACTACTCGGCTGCCCTCGACACCCTTTTATAGGGGCTGGAGGTCGAATTACGCTGGGCGTAACTTGAGATTACGATGGGCGTAACGACGATAAGGTCGCTGACTCCCCCCATGGATAATATCGGCCAATATAAATTTAAATTAAATATCGAAAATATTTAATAAACTTCAAAAATTTATATCTTACTCATACGAACTCCGTTTTCGACGTTCTTTATATCCCCGCGTAGGTGAGACTATGCTCTACAACTTTCGTTTAGACTCCGTCGGCTAATTTTGATTTATTTTTATTATTTATTTTTAGTAGGCCGGGACAGGAAAACTCCGTTATAAAATCTTAACTTCTTCATCCGACGTCCGTTTTCACCTATCTTTTTATCGTTTTACTACAATTAATGAGATCTTCTATTCTCATTTAGATTGTTTCGGCTAAAAACCGCTCGGTCTCAAATCGAGCATTCGGGTTGCATACCGCTAAGTCGAAACTTCGAAAAATCATAACTTCCTCATACGAAGTCAGATTTGGGCGTTCTTTTTTATGCACGCTCATGGTTTAATGTATTCTATGACTTTCATTTAGATTGCTAAGGCTAAATATCACTCTAACGTAAATTCACTTTTTACGTCGCGCTGTGCCGTGCCGGTTTTGTCGCGAAACATCGACAGGTCATAACTTCTTCGTTATAACTCGGATTTCGGCGTTCTTTATATGCACAAAAACCTTGTAACATATACTATAACTTAGTTAAGATTGTTCATTCTAAATAACCTTTAATCAAAAATTCATTTTTTGACGCCTATCATATCTAAATTAACTAGCCCTGATCTACGGGCGTTACACAAAGTGGGTTAGATCTGATCCCACATCGGCTGGGAAGGAGAACTAAGCATTTCTTATAAGGGGTGTGGACACCTTCCCTATTACAACGTGTTTAAAGCTGTGAGGGCAGCAGATCCCATAAGAACTCTGCAGTTAAGCGTGGTCGGGCGGGAGTAGGACCAGGATGGGTGACCCCCTGGGAAGTCCTCGTGCCGAGTGGTCCAAAGCGTACAATATTGTGATACGTGCCAGAAGGGGATGTTACAAATGGTACCAGATCCAGGGCATGGGTCGATGTGTTCGACGGGGACGTCGAACCCTATAATGGGGGGTGAAAGTGGGTTAGATCTGATCCCACATCGGCTGGGAAGGAGAACTAAGCATTCATTATAAGGGTGTGGATACCTTCCCTATTACAACGCGTTTTAAAGCCGTGAGGGTAGCAGATCCCATAAGAACTCTGCAGTTAAGCGTGCTCGGGCGGGAGTAGTACAAAGATGGGTGACCCCCTGGGAAGTCCTCGTGCCGAGTGGCCCAAAGCGGACAATATTGTGATACGTGTCAGAGGGGGATGCTACATTAGATATGCCAGTTCACTATAAATAGAGCTCTAATACCAACCTATCACACTCCCGAACCAGACGGGGAAAACGTCCGAGGGCTCGCATGACTTAAATTGAATATCATCACAATGAATATACATGAAACATAACATAAAGTTCACCATGCATTAACACATTACAACTGACATTGTTCACATCAAGTACATTGTTTAAACATTACATATCCATAGCATAAATTGTTTGAAAGTTTTCAAAGCATAACACCCTAACGTACTTGGTATTACTCTTTAACTTACCTGTTACCTGAGAATACAAGTTATTTTGAAAACGTAAATATATGGAATGTTTGGTGAGTTCATAAGCAGGGTTTTTATGAAAATGTGTTGTGCAGTTTATAAAACCCAGAAAATCCGATATTTTCTGAAATAAAACAATTGTTTATACTAAAGTGTGAAGATCCATAGGTTTGTGCATGAATGATTTGAAAGTGTGTATAAATGAGAAGTTTTGCATTATAGTTATTGAAAAGTACAAGTGAATGGTGTTGACTTCCTCGAAAAACCCAATGTTTTCCGATAACATAATATGATTGTTTCGAATTATTATACCGTCACAACAAATGATTTTAAATTCCTTTGATTACTCGGATAGTATTGGATTTATTTATGTGAGTCGTTATAACCATGCATGATAATGACTAGATCGTCTGTCTTGGCGTTCTAGCGAACGACAGAATTGATCTTAAGATTTTGTCACCATAGACTGGTCGAGTCTAACTGTAGCGAACAACTGAGGTGTGGGGGAGTCACCCCCGTATAGATCTATACACAAACTCTCACTCTCCCTCCAGGAGACTTTGATTATAACTACAGACTATGAACAAAACTTAAAGGTGTCGCCCGTTATTACTCACTTAATCCAAATGAATTTGATTACCATTGATTAACGACCTGTATTTGTTTACTTGAATTCAAGGTAAGCCTAACAAACGAGGAGAAGCGGATTACGAGGTCCTACTAATTGTGTATGTTATTAAGGCTGTTGGGTATACGAAGGACGCGTTGACCCATTTCACATTTGATTTATCTGGACCTTTCTAGCAATGCTAATGGGCCAATGAGGCCCAATAGCACATAAAAGCCATTGAGGGTCCCTTAATCATGTAATTGGGTCACAGTAGGCCTAATAGACATGTGTTATTATTGTTAGGCCTAAAAGTCATGTCAATGGGTCACGAAGGCCCAATAAGCATGACTAGAATCTTTCAAGCTCAATAATTGAATATTTACTTGTCTTAGGTATAGTATAATTGTTGGAAGTTTGATTAAACAATTGTTAAATCGCGACAACACGAAGCTTGTCGATCGTTTATAACGATATTTGAAAATATATGTATCTTCTTCATTCTATTTTCATAAGTTATAATTTGGTATTTTTGAACCAAATATCTTAATAATAAAATAATTGACTCAAAATATTGGTTTGACCTATTCAGCCCTACTTTAATAAAAACGACAATCTTAGTCCCTTTAAAAAAAGACATTTTAGGCCCTTAAACCATTTTCTTGGCATTTTTGACCCATAGAGTTGTTTAAATAATGTTTTTAACTCAAAATTTACTTGTTGGAAGTTTCAGCCCCTTTAGTAAAGAATTTTCATTTAAAGTCCAAACTTTTCGCAACTTTTACAGTTTTGACCCAAAATCCAAAAACTTTGCATTTTTTTTTTATCCTTTTTGGCAAAAAAGTCATTTTAACCCTTGAAATAGATTTATTTACCCTTTTACCCAGTTTTTTGAGAAATTTACCATTTCAATCCCATAAACACCATATTTTTCATAATTTTTGGGCCTATGGGCCGAAAAGCCCAAAAATTTGGCCCATTAGGCTACAATTTACATTTCTAGTCCTTTGAAGAGCATAATATTCATAAAAACATTTATTTTAACTATTTTGACTCTGTTGGTCCTTAAGAAAACCGTGAATGACAACCTTTAACCCGACTTTTGTTTATTTGACAATTATAGCCCAAAAATAAGTTTTATGTTGTAATATGTTTAATATAACCTTAGAGGGTAATTTTTCTTGACTTGTTTAATGTAATATATCTTAGATCATGTTTATTTTCCTACTGGAGCTATAGATCTTGATATTTCTTTCCTTTTTGTCACATATTTACCACATAAACACATGAAATCACACATAACATACACATACACATACATCTACACATTTTACTTGTATTCTCCCACATAAAACTTGTGAAAACCGAAAATAGAGGGGTATAAACTCACCTTTTCTTGTTGTCTTCGATTTGAAGAAGAAAGGGAAGAGTTTGATGCTATTTTTCGGCCCTAACAAGCTTTCTTGGGTTGATTTTGAACTTAAGAAGCTTCTAAGGAGTAGATCACGAAAATTGTGTGAGTTAGGAAGAAGTTTTGATGAAATAAAGAGACTAGGTTATGGATCTAAACAATAACTTACCAATGATGATAATTCTTATGGAATAACTTCATTGAAATGCCCTAAATCTCGTAAATTTTGAAGGAGAAATGAAGGTGTTCTTGAGAGGATTTAGTAGTGAAATAAGTGTGTGTATGTGTGTGTGTGTGTTGTGTCACACCCCAAAACCAAGAACGGCGGAAACATTTTGGGGCGGAGGACATCATGTAAAGTATCACAACAGTGTAAAGTAGTAAACAAGCAACAACATCATCCATTGCATTAATAGTATAATTTTAATACAAGTGTGTCCTTTCATAGAATAAGACATGGTATTAAGAAATCAAAGTAAAAGACGAGTCTTGACTGCCCCGTCTTCTCAAAACCTGGTCATCGTACCTTTCTACTGGTGACCTGAGATTACAAGTTATTTGAAAGTGTAGATCAGCATTTAAGCTGGTGAATTCATAAGTATTTTAGTGTTATTGCTTTGTAAAACTGTAAAGAAAAGACTAGTAAATGTTTAGTGAAAAAGTTTGTATAAGTATGAAAACCCTAGAAAATCCTATATTTCCTATTAGTATAAAAAGAAGTCTCCTACCAAGACCTGACTATTTTCAAGGTTTGCCCCTCCATAAGAATGAAGGTTTTTTCCATTTAGAACTATTATTATCAAAATATAGCCTTATATTACCCTTTATGTGACAAGATCACAATTTGAAAATAACGGGAAAATGTATATGTGTACTACATTATTATTTGTATTAATCACTAAAGTAATAACTACCATAAAACCAATGCTTTAAGGCAAAATGTAATATGATTGTTACCATACTAATCTCACTAAAACACGACGATGAAAGACGTCAGAAGAAATGATATTTGGCACCCGTAGACTTGCAAGTCCCATTGTAGCGAACAACAAAGGTGTAGGATAGTCAATCCAGTATAGATCTATACGCAAACACATGCTCTCCCTCCAGGAGATTCTGGTTACAAAACATGACATAACGAAATGGTCGATGTGTCATAAAGTAGTATCTCACATTATGTTATCTCTAAATATTGTTATAGTAATTGTATTTTATGGATAGTACTCTCTGTATAGTATTCTTTGTATAGTATACATTGTTATAGTATTCTTTGTCTAGTATTCTCTGTCCAATATTCTCTGTTATTGTATGTAATAGTATCTCTTCATATAGTATGTAACAGTATCTCTTCATATAGTATTTAATAGTATCTCTTCATATAGTATGTAGTATATTTGTATAGACTCGTGAATGAACTGACTTTTGTGTGATTCCTTGTACTAGGAATAGTAAATAGTATCTCCTAAACTATACCTATTATAGTTACTAGTAATGTATGTGTATGACTGAATGAAGGTATGCCTTTGCTACCCAAAGGGACTGAACTGACTAGTAGACCTTTTATGTCTACATATGTTTACATAATATGTAAGAAATATTTAGACGACATTCGGATAATAACCGATACCCTTAGGCCGCATTCAAACAAGGAAAAGGAATTAAAGCGAGTTAGCAGTCCTAAGTCTTTTAAACATTACTTACATAAATATACATATAAAGGCAAGCATTTGACAATATAAAAGCATTAAAACAGGTTTTGTAAAACATTTGAAGAATTTAATAATAAAATCGATGACTTGATGTCAATTTATAAAACGATTTAAAAGCAGTTTGTTGACATAGACAGTTTAAAGTATAAGAAATCCTTTGTTTGAAACATAGTTATAAGAGAATTTGAAAGGAAGGATTTAGTATAGAAAACAAATATGATAAAGAGTTTAACATGTAAAAGCGTTTGAGAAATCATTTTGAAGTAGTTTGTTTGGAAAAACAACTAAAAGTATAGTGAAATCCATTTGTGTGCTAGTTATTAATCACATGTGATTGTTATAATAACTAGTATGATTCAAATTGTATTCCCCCATAAAAGCATTTAAAACATTTAAAAGGTTAATTAAGGGGGTATGAACTCACCTGTAGTGAGTGGATTGGATCGAAGTGTTGGACAAGGTGTTAGGTGTCAAGTGAAGACTTGAACACACACAATGATCCTAATAACATATAAAGACATATATATGTATATAATTAGTGATTATAACACTAATTAGACAAGTATAAACACCCTAGAACAAGGAAACACTTGGATTCAAGTGTTATAAGAACTTAGGGTTGCATCTAAGGGTGGTAAGGAATTGCTATTGAGTTTATGGGCGAAGGACCACTCTCTTTGGAGTTTACAATTATGGTTTTACGACCCTAAGGAGTTCACGGCCGTAAAATCATGGTCATAGATGCCTAAGTGTGGGTTTGAAGGATAGGGAAAGTTGAGGAAATTTTCCACTGGCCAAGGATGTGAAAGACCCACTTAATGGAGATTGTTGAAGAGTTTACGGCCTAAGGACTATTTCTCCATGAGTTTACGGCCGTAAACTCATGTTATTATGTACCAACTTGAAGTTTAAGGTCCCTAGTTCAATGGTGGAGGGTTCTAGTCCAAGTTCTAAGCATAAGGGAGGAAATTAGGGCAACATTGCACCCTTATAGGGAGTTTACGGCCTTGAGAGATCCTTGGCCATAAACTCTCTTCCAACCCATGATTCTTGATGTTTCTAAGGCCTAAACAAGTTCAATCTAGTACATAACATGCTAGGACAAGAGTACTTATGATATAAGAGCTTGAAAGGGTCGGTTTTGGCCAAGAGCACTAGTGTGTGTTCTTGGTGAAACTTGAAGATCTATGAAAACATCATTTTTATGGATGGAATCATGAGAGAATGCTAGATTAAGAGGTGTATCAACAAGTCAAGGAAGAATACTTACTAGTTTTGAAGATCTAAGGTGAAGATCGGGATGATAGTTGAGAGAGAATGACGGAAAATCGGCCAAAGAAGGAAAGAAATGAAACAAATGGCCAACAATTGATCATATAGGTTTACTTTATGGCCCACATGCAGTTTACGGCCGTAAATTCCAGTGTGGTGGCCGTGAACTCCTGGTCCTGGTGATTTAGGCATGATCTTTGTACTATAGCTTCAGCAGATAAACCCCAACACTTATCCCTTAAGTGTACAAGGCTCAGAATGCTCAAACTGACTCTAAATTGTGCTAAATGATAGCATGAATGAGTCTAACACTAAGTTGAGTTGACTGAATGAGCTTTCAAAGCAGTAGAAAATTTTGGGTTGTCACATCATCCCCCCATTAGAGGGAATTTTGTCCTGAAATTAGAGTTTAGGCAAAGGAGTGGGTACGAATAATCGAGTAAAGAGATGAGGATACTTCCATTTCGATTAATCCTTGCATTCCTAAGTGAATTCAGGTCCTCGCTTGGCGTTCCTGCGAACTTTCACTAATGGGATGCGGCTTTGTTTCGTCTGCTTGACCTCTTGGTCCATGGTCACTACGGTTCTTCCACGTAGTTGAGGCTCTTGTTGATCTCGATCTCGTCGAGTGGGATTACAAGAGTCTCGTCGGATAGACACTTTTTGAAGTTCGAAACATGGAAGGTAGAATGTACGTTACTGAGTTCGCGGGGTAGGCTGAGTCGTGGATGCTTCTATGCTCTTTCTTACTTCGAGAGTAGATAAGTAGTTCATTTATAAGGAAAATGACGAATTGATCCAAGTAAGGACAACATACCCTACTCATCAAGTTCATGAATACTACGGGAACATTGGTCTTATCCGAGAGCTATCACTTTGGACTCGCAGCGTCTGTATCGAGTTCGGAAGGCCGTCCTCCGGACATCCTCCTCTGACACTCATAACATGCGATACTCGGACCTCAAATCCCTCTTCGAAAGGTAATTCGTTCCTTGAAATTGGTCAAACAATCCATCCATGTGAGGCAGAGGGTAACGACCCCTAATGAAAATCTTGTCGAGGTCTCCATTAGTTGATGCACATACTAACTAATCCATATTTCTTCTTGACGAACCAGACTGGAGTTCCCCAGGGTGAGAAATTCGGTCTTATAGAGCCATTGCTGAGCAGTTCGTTAAGTTGACCGGACAGTTCTTGCATCTCTGTAGGTGCTAGACTATAGGGAGATTTGGTTATAGGGGTAGCATTTGATTGGATTCTAAGTTTATTCGCATGACAGAACGATCACTCGTAGTCTTGAGCAGTCTCCGTCCTGAAGTTCATTTTAGGAGTCATATTTGGTTCATCGATTGCAACATCGCGTATATGAGTCGTATATAATTAATATTGAAAAGGCAGTTGAATAAATGATTCTTATTTAATCTCACATCTAAACAAGGAAAAGAAGTTAAATTGAAATCATCAATTCTAAGCATGTAGAACCTTGATTATATACCACCCTTGCGTATACTGTCTTCAGCGATAGATCAACCGTATGGGTCTTCGGGTTGAATTTGACGTACTGTACGAGTGGTACTCCGGGGAGGTTTGCTGAGGTATCTTCGGGAAGGACACAAATCATAAGGTACTCTATGCATGAGTACCTCAGAGTTCTGGAATGACGGCTTCGCTAGAACGACGATTACGGAGAAAGAGATGTATGCACGAAACTGGTATTGTGAGGATCAAATTGACTCAAATCAAATGACAATGTCAGACTACTCGGAATAACTGGCGTTAGACTATTTTAAGAAGGTGTTACAAAACAAAGCGGTGCAACCTTTGAAAGAGTTTTAGTACTAAAGTTTCATCTACGATACTACAGTTGTGAACAAGATATACTGCTAAAAGCAAGTACAAGTAGCATGAGAGTCCCTAACACTGATGGGGTCTCGCAAAAGATAAAACTCTAGTTAAACTAGTATTCAAAAGTTTAAACGTCTAACATTGATGCCATAGAACACACCATAACTTCAACATGGATCCGGAGTAGTCTCTCCTACGGCGGTGATCCTTAGTATCTTCCCATCTGCGCCATAGTTCTTTATTATTGGACAATACTTCTCGAGGTGTCCTATCTCACCGCATTGGTGACGTAACTGGCTTGCACCAGCATCGGTGGTGGAAGTGATGTGTCGAGTCGGAGTTATGTTGAAGCGGTTGCTTTCGTTGTTCCTCCTTTTCGAACAATTCCTTTTAAAGTGTTTGATTTCACCGCAACCATAGCAAGCTTGGTTGACTCCGATGTCAGGGACTTGAGTGATGGGTCGTGCCGGTGCTCCACATCTACGAGCATGGTGCCCTATTTTGTGGCAATTGCAGTATTGCATTTCATGGCAAGCCCCATTCTGATGAAAGCTACCCTTGATACATTTCGGGAGTTTTCCCTCGTATGGTCTGATCGGTGCTGAAATGGCAGGGGTTGTCACTTATTGCTATTGCATGGCAACTCTTTGGGATCGCTTGCGCTCCTTTTGGGCTTGACGCTTTTGTTTCCTCTTCTCGGTTTTACGGCTTTGAAAGTCTGTGATTGTTATCATTTGTAGGCTTCCCGGATCCATACAACGATCGGAATTGTCAACCCCCTTGCCAGCCTTGTTTGCATTGCCAGAGCTGAGGTTTGCAAGGACAATTGCCACTACAGCTATTACTGCGGCTTGGAATGTAGCGGCGTCGATATGAAGGATAAGGGTTTCGTTGCTCGGCTGACTATTTCTGGATGAAGACATGATTTTGTTATACGAAAGAAAAGGAGTTCGTGAGATATTATGGTTGGACCTAGATGTATTTCGATCATTCATGTAAAGAGTAGAAGTAAGTTCACGAGGGTTTGACCTACATCCCAATGATGCAGTCCTAGTAAAGAGTAGAAGTAAGTTCATAGAATGGTCACAAGACGTTTGTCGTCCAAACTAGGGTATCATTGGTTGGTGGATAACACGATCCAACTTTTGAAAGAGAATTGGAAATGATCCCGGAGCTAAATTACCATAGTCCAATAGCTTGACTAGAGTGAGTTTCAGATAGAATTCTAACGATAGTAGGATGAAAGTATTTGAACACAGATTAACACAAAAATTAGCCGACATATCGTTGATATTTAAGATGTAATAGGTTTGTGAAAATTGACCTTGTAGAGGGTCTTACATCATATCCGAAGTAGAAAAGTTTTGACAGCATAAAGGCCTAACAAAAAGTACTTACGGTACTGGGGTAGTTACATAGAGAAGTGCTACATAGGGCATAGACAGGAAAACGATTCCTTATAACAGGGAAAGAAAGTAAACCATCTACTACTAGTAACGGTCATCCCTCTGGTGAAGCCTTAGTTCAGCCAGTTGACGTTCCATATCCAGCATGTTTCTTTCGTACACCCTCTGGCGTACTCGGAGCTTTATGACTTCGGCTCGTGTTTCAGCTAGTGCTTGTATCAGGGCCTCGTGGTCTCTCCCATACCTCTCACGAGTATCCTCAAGATGGGTGGTACGGATGGTATGCATTCTTGCATTGGCATCAACCTGTGTGATGCGATGGAGAGCTGTCCTGCCCTGTATTTTGTTTCGGGCAACCCTACAGACCAGGATTGGAAGAACCCTATCTGCTGAGCTTCCCTCTCTTAGGTTATAGAAACTTCGGTCTGTGAATGGCATGGGCTGATCTTGCTCTGCGCCATGTCTCCAAGCATTCTACCCAAGGGGGCGTCAGGCCTTGAAAAGTCGGACGAGGGTTAGGATTTGGGTTGGGAGCCACCGAGGGTAAGTTCTCAACCTCGGGCTCGGAGTTAGCACCATCCGAAAATCCTTCAGTATGGTGATCATCCAAAGGGATTGGATGATCATCCTATGGCTCTTCACCAAACCATCCAACATTGCCTTCGTTCGGGAAGTACGAGTCGCCGTGGGGATGGGGTCCAGCCATGTTATCTATGCGAGAAACGGGGATAAAGAAATAATTACTAGGTGTACTATCTAGATGATTATAAGATAATCTTCATTAGTTACTTTAATATTTGTAAAGTGCATACTAGTTATATGTAATCAAAACAGGATAGGCCTTCAAATAAGTGACCTTAACTCCAAATTCACAAGGAACAGAGGGTAAAACCAAAATTCACATATTCTAAGTCTATGTCATCCTAGTTACATATAAACCTAGTGTATCCACTTAGCGACTATGGACTTACTAATGAAGATCTTTAATTCTCAACTAAGTAGTTATAATAACACAAAATACTTCTAATGCTTTCATTGTGGTAGTGTTGTTAAGTTATTAGACTTGTTGCCATATTACAACCATTCTTGGGCATATGCTAATCCCTCCCCGGACCAACATAGTTGATCAGGCTATGCCACTCCCAGGACTGACCATACTTCCCCGAGCTTACTTGTGATATTCAACAATCATAATACTTTTGTTTCTGTTGTTGTGACACTGATTTTAGTATGAATGTAGGCATGTATACTTAGTTAAATATTTTATTATTTAAAAGTATAAACTCTTGGTCAGAGTACTTTTTAATCCCATTGTATTTATAGTCTGTATATCTTTTATGGGTTGATATACTCAATTCACTATCCTTTAAACCCACACATGGGCATCTATGACCATGATTTTACGTCGCTGGTGAATTCATAAGTATTTTAGTGTCATTGCGTTGTAAAACTGTAAAGAAAAGACTAGTAAATGTTTAGTGAAAAAGTTTGTATAAGTATAAAAACCCTAGAAAATCCTATATTTCCTATTAGTATAAAAAGTAGTCTTCTACCAAGACTCGACTATATCAAAGGTTTGCCCCTCTGTAAGAATGAAGGTTTTTCCCATGTAGAACTATTATTATCAAAATATAGCCTTATATTACCCTTTATGTGACAAGATCAAAATTTGAAAATAATGGGAAAATGTATATGTGTACTATAGTATTATTTTATTAATCACTGAAGTAATAACTACCTTAAAACCAATGGTTTAAGGCAAAATGTGAGATAATTGTTACCATACTAATTTGACTAAAACACGACGATGAAAGACGACAGAACAAATGACATTTGGCACCCGTAGACTTGCAAGTCCCACTGTAGCGAACATCAAAGGTGTAGGATAGTCAATCCAGTATAGATCTATACGCAAACTCATTCTCTCCCTCTAGGAGATTCTGGTTACAAAACATGACATAACGAAATGGTCGATGTGTCATGAAGTAGTATCACACGTTATGTTATCTCTGAATCTTATTATAGTAATAGTATTCTATGTATAGTACTCTCTATATAGTTTTCTTTGTATAGTATACTCTGTTATAGTATTTTCTGTCTAGTATTCTCTGTTATACTATGTAATAGTATCTCTTCATATACTATGTAGTATATTTGTATAGACTCATGAATGAACTGACTCTTGTGTGATTCCTTGTACTAGGAATAGTATATAGTATCTCCTAAACTATACCTATTATAGTTACTAGTAATGTATGTATATGAATGAATAAAGGTATGCCTTTGCTACCCAAAGGCACTGAACAGACTGGTAGAACTTCTATGTCTACATATGTATACATAATATGTAACTAATATTTAGACGACATTCGGACAAATAACCGATACCCTAAGGACACATTCAAACAAGGAAAAGGAATTAATGCGAGTTAGCAGTCCTAAGTCCTTTAAACATTAATTACATAACTATACATATAAAGGCATGCATTTGACAATATCAAAGCATTAAAAGATGTTTTGTAAAACATTTGAAGAATTTAATAATAAATTTGATGACTTGATGTGAATTTATTAAATGATTTAAAAGCAGTTTGTTGACATAAACAGTTTAAAGTATGAGAAATCCTTTGTTTGAAACATAGTTATAAGAGAATTTGAATTGAAGGATTTAGTATAGAAAACAAATTTGATAAAGAGTTTAACATGTAAAAGTGTTTGAGAAATCATTTTGAAGTAGTTTGTTTGGCAAAACAACTAAAAGTATAATGAAATCCATTTATGTGCTAGTTATTAACCACATGTGATTGATATAATAACTAGTATGATTCAACTTGTATTCCCCCCCCCCCCCCCCCCATAAAAGCATTTAAAACATTTAAAAGGTTAATTAAGGGGTATGAACTCACCTGTAGTGAGTGGATTGGATGGAAGTGTTGGACAAGGTGCTAGGTGTCAAGTGAAGACTTGAACACACACAATGATCCTAATAACATATAAAGACATATATATGTATATAATTAGTGATTATAACACAAATTTGACAAGTATAAACACCCTAGAACAAGGAAACACTTGGATTCAAGTGTTATAAGAACTTAGGGTTGCATCTAAGGGTTGTAAGGCATTGCTATTGAGTTTATGGCCCAAGGACCACTCTCTTTGGAGTTTACTACCATGGGTTTACGGCCCTAAGGAGTTCACGGCCGTAAAATCATGGTCATAGATGCCTAAGTGTGGGTTTGCAGGATAGGTAAACTTGAGTGAATTTTGCTCTGCCCAAGGATGTGAAAGACCCACTCAATGGAGAGTGTTGAGGAGTTTTCGGCCTAAGGACCATTTCTCCAGGAGTTTATGGGCGTAAAATCATGGTATGATGTACCAACTTGAAGTTTAAGGGCCCTAGTTAAGTGGTGGAGGGTTCTAGTCCAAGTTCTAAGCATAAGGGAGGAAATTAGGGCAACATTGCACCCTTATTGGGAGTTTACGGCCTTGGGAGATCCTTGGCCGTAAACTCTCTTCCAACCCATGATTCTTGATGTTTATATAGCCTAAAAAAGTTCAATTTAGTACATAGCAATCTAGGACAAGAGTACTTACGATATAAGAGCTTGAAAGGGTCGGTTTTGGCCAAGAACACTAGTGTCTGTTCTTGGTGAAACTTGACGATCTATGAAAACATGATTTTTATGGAGGGAATCATGAGAGAATGCTAGATTAAGAGGTGTATCAACAAGTCAAGGAAGAATACTTACTAGTTTTGAAGATCTAAGGTGAAGATCGGGATGATAGTTGAGAGAGAATGAGGGAAAATCGGCCAAAGAAGGAAAGAAATGAAACAAATGGCCAACAATTGATCATATAGGGTGAGTTTACGGTCCACATGGAGTTTATGGTCGTAAACTCCAGTGTGGTGGCCATGAACTCCTTGTCCTGGTGATTTAGGCATGATCTTTGTACTATAGCTTCAGCAGATAAACCCCAACACTTATCCCTTAAGTGTACAAGGCTCAGAACGCTCAAACCGATTCTAAATTATGCTAAATGATAGCAGGAATGAGTGTAAAACTAAGTTGAGCTAAATAACTAAGCTTCAAAGCAGTAGAAAATTTCGGGTTGTCACATGTTGATTCTCTCGGCCGAGAGTAGAAGAAGGAGGAGAGAGAGAGAGAGAGAGGTGAAGGGATGGATGCATGGAGATATGTGAGATTTGCATGGAAGTCCAATATGTAATAAGGAGGTGGCTAACCCTCCTTAATCCCTTAATTTCTCCCTTTTTTTCTTTATACTTGGGCCAAGAAAGGGTAAAGGAAAAGAATGGTTTGGGCCTTTTTGTGCTTGAGTCCATAATATGGGCCCAATTTGATGGTTTTCGGCCCATTGGGCCTTTTAGAGTAATTCACAGCCCAATATTCATCAAAGTATGAGTTTTATGGCCAATTAGGGCTAATTAGATTTGTTATGGCCCAATAAGGCTCTTTAAAGATAAACTAGTCCATTTTAGGCTTATAAGGCCCAAAATGTTAAGTTTCATGCAAATGGGTCCAATTAACGAAAAACAACAACCAGTCAAAGGTATTACTATTTACAATATATATATATATATATATATATATATATATATATATATATATATATATATATATATATATATATATATATATATATATATATATATTCTGCTCCATCAACACTTTTTACAAGGTTTATAGACATTGGTTTGTGGCAAAACTGTAACATCCCCCTCTAATACATATCACATTATTGTCCGCTTTGGACTCCTGGCACGAAAACTTCCCAGGGGGGTCATCCGTCCCTGGATTGCTCTCCCCCAGGCATGCTTAAATGCATAGTTCTTATGGGATCTATGACCCTCATGGCTTTAAAATGCGTTGTGACATGGAAGGTATCCACACCCCTTATAAGGAAATGTTTCTTTCTCCATCCCAGCCGATGTGGGATCAGGTGTAGGTACCACCCACTTCCACCCCCATTATAAGGCTCGAAGTCCCTATCGAACACATCGACCCGTGCCCCAGCTCTGATACCATTTGTAACTCCCCCCTCTGGCACGTATCACAATATTATCTGCTTTGGGCTCCCGAGACAAAAACTTCCTAGGGGGTCACCCATCCCTGGATTGCTCTCGCCCGGGCATGCTTAACTGAAGAGTTCTTATGGGATCTGCTGTCCTCATCGCTTTAAAACGCATTGTGACAGGGAAGGTATCCACACCATAATGTACAATATCACAACATAATGTACAATAGTGATCAAAGCAAACACAACCATCATAAATATAATTGAAAATGTTACACTGTTTCCAATTATTGTATGTCAATTACATTATGATGACAAAATGAATAGTACGATGCCGTAACGTCCCATCCTCAAAAGCCTTATGACTACCTGTTTAATAATTTCCTGAGAATACAAGTAGTTTTGAAAATTGTCAACAATTAGGTTAGTGAGTTGATACCCCTAATTTTCATCTTTATCCAAGTTTTAGGGGGGGGGGGGGGGGTTACAAGAAAACTTGTATAAATATTCAATTTGTTATGCATGACTTACTTTCATGTTGTGTAAAAATGTTATCTACATAAAAATTATGTTATTACCTAGTATTATGAACATTTATGTGTGGTATGTTGTTTAAAATACAAATTTATGAAAAATGAGTATAAACATGCTATATGTTCTTAAGAAAAAAAGTTAGATAAAAAAGGGACAAAGTTATAAAAACTATGGTTTTATGAACATAATATGACTTTTCTAGCAAAAATAGTTATAACCAAGATATTACACCATTTTTGTGGGATATAAATCAAAATATGTTATTTTGGACATATGTTATGAAACTAGTTATAAATACCAATGATTAGGTTTTACAAAAAGAAAACCTAAAAATCTATCACTTTATGTGAAAATTAGGGTTCTCTAACAAAAATGGTCATAACCAGGTTATGGTACCATTTTTCTTAGATTTGACATAAAAGAGGTTGTTTTAAACACAAAAGGGTAACTTGACTTAAACGTCACAAAAACGTAATAATAAATGTTACTAAGTTTATAATTCAATATTTACTGTTTGGTGACGTAAAGAAAGTCAAAAACTAGAAAACTGATTTTATCATACTAAAAGTTCATATACTTGTGTTAGATCACACCCCCAAACTAGGATGGCAGAAACGTCTGGGGTGGATGAATTGATGAACAATACTACAACATAATGTACAATAGTGATTTAAAGCAAACATAACCATCATAAATATAATTGATAATGTTACATTGTTTCCAAGTATTGTATGTTTCAAAACCAATTACATTATGATGACACAATGAATAGTACGACGCTGTAACATCCCATCCTCAAAAGACTTGTGGCTACGTATTTAACGATTTTCTAAGAATACAAGTAGTTTTGAAAAGTGACAACAATTAAGTTGGTGATTTCATAAAAGTTTTGTATGGGAAAAATCTGTAATTCCTTCCTTGTAAAATGATAGTGTTTGTTCCCAGAAAATCCATTATTTTCTTAAAAATGAGTTGTAGTCTTAAAATACCTAAGACCAAAAATGTGTAAGTATTTCTATACTTAAAATAGTATTACATAGTTTTATTCTTATATAAAACCATTTGAATGCATGTTATCACGTAAACTAAATGTATCGTTGATTTCCCATGTTAATTATTACAACCATGCTAAAACCGAAGTTGGCCTACTGCGACGTTCTTCAGGCATAAGAATGTTAGATATTTGTCACTCCATACCTGCCGGTCTAGCTGTAGCTAGCAACTTAGGTGTGGGATTGTCAGTCCCGTATAGATCTATACACAAGTATCACGCTCTCTTACCGAGATTATGGTTATAATTCAGGACTTAAGTGTGTACTCTGGTAGGTACGATGAAGGCTTTGTCTCACATCATTGTTTCAACAAGTTTACGTTTTGTGTAATGAAAACCCTTGTAAAAGTAAATATCACTTTTCCATAGTATTAATATATTGTATAATAAATATATACTTTTATATAATTATTCGTCTTGTCCGAAAATGTTACAATAGTGTTAATGACCCATAAACTATACCTATTATAGTTTATTATTAATATTTCGTTGTACCATATTTACACACACACACACACACACACACACATATATATATATATATATATATATATATATATATATATATATATATATATATATATATATATATATATATATATAAGTCAACATGTTTATATGTTCATAAATAACACATATTACACATCTAACACAAGTATATGAACTATTAGTATGATAAAGTCAATTTTCTAGTTTTTGACTTTTTACGTCATCAAACGGTAAATATTAAATTATAAACTTTGTGAAATTTATTTTTACCTTTTTTGTGAAATTTAATTCAAGCTAACCTTATATGTTTAAAACAACATATTTTAGGTCAAGTCTCACAAAAATGGTACCATAACCTGGTGACCATTTTTGTTAGAAAACCCTAATTTTTACATAAAATGATAGATTTTTAGGTTTTCTTTTTGTAAAACCAAACCCTTGGTATTTATAACATGTTTCATAACATATGTCCAAAATAACATATTTTGGTTTATATCCTACAAAAATTGTGTAATAACTTGGTTATAACCATTTTTGCTAGAAAAGTCATATTATGTTCATACAAACTCTAATTTTTTAAAGTTTTGTTTTTACGACTTTTTCGTAAGAACATATAACCTGTTTATACTCATTTTTTTTTCATAGATTTGTATTTTAAACAACATATCACACATAAATGTTCATAATACTAGGTAATAACTGTTGGATAAGGTGTCTAAGTCCATAACTATTTCTGGTCAGCACTTGACCCGACCCGGCATGGTCCATTTGGGTTGCATGGCACCATGCAATTGGATAGACTAAATGAGAGAAATAACACTTGGAGATTATTAATATATTATAAGTTCTAATATATTAATAATATTATTTGATTAGTTTGATCAAGAATTAATTTAGAATTAATTAAGTGATCAAAAGATAACTAATTAAATATATGCGTTGATTATGTAAATCATCCATATCTTGTATAGTGGACTAAGAGGCTCCATGGATTATCAAGTTGGGTTCCACCCATAGGATGCTCCGTGGATGCTCCATGGGAGTTACAAACCCATGGGTCATGGAAGTGAAGAGTCATGACACATTAGGGTTTACATGGTGTAACCCTAGATGTGTCAACACTATATAAGAGTCCCATTCTCCACCAAAATCGGCTACACATATTAAACAAGAGGGCTAGGCCAATTTTAAGAAGTGTTTGTTCTCTCAAAAGTCTTTCCAAGAGCATTTGGTGTTGTGTGAAGCATTTGAGGCATCACACTTTGGGTGCTAGGCTCACAAGGTTTCAAGGAACATAAGCAACAACAAGGTAAGTTATTCTATCTTTCATTCAAGTTAAAAATTGTTCCCTATGTATGCTAGATAGGAATATAACCTTGGAATTCAACTTTGCATGACAATTAGACAAACATAGATCCAAGGTTATTAGGGTTGCATGTACACTTAGGAAGTGTTAGAATGCTCAAAACCCATCAGTGGTATCAGAGCCTAGGCTTGTTTGTTTGTTATTTGTGCTAAATTGTTGAAAAAAGTCGATATTGTGCAATCTGCCTGATGAACTCGCCGAGTCCATTGGGGGAATCGCCAAGTTCATGTGTATCTTCATCCTACTCGCCAAGTAGGTTCGTGCACTCGACGAGTAGGAGCCTCAGAATGAAGATTTTCAACTTTTGTTGCTAAAATGGACTAGAAACATTATCCTAAACTGTTTTGGTACATGAAAACTTGTTTTAGATGGTGTAATGTTCTTGCTAATCCATTTACAACAACAAGTTATCAAAATTACAAAGTTTTAAGTGTAATTTTTGATTCATGAAAGTGTTCATGTTCATGTTCTTGATCTTATGATGTTTAGATGATCATAGGAATTGTTTGTAACCTATGTGGTAGATTAATTCTTGATCATTATGTGTTTTAATGGAGTCCATAACTTGTCCTCAAGTTATGGAAAACCAAAAGTCACTTTGCTTTAAAACCATTAAAAGAACACATGGGTTATAAAAATGAAGAGTCTTCATTTTTAATACCCTAATTAACTCATAAGTTACAAGAAATGAAAAGTTTTGAAAGTTTACAAAACTTGCCCTCAAGTTTTGGAACAAGTAAAGTCATGTTACAACTTTAGTTCCAACCCTTAGAATTTTAAAGGTTAAAATTCAACCCTTATACTTATAATATTGTAAGTTAGTAATTATATATATATATATATATATATATATATATATATATATATATATATATATATATATATATATGTATGTATAAGATCAAATTCGTCTTACCGCTAGTACGCCTCATTCACGAAGCCAATCTATAAGGTGGGTATAAGGTTGTTGCCTATAAAATGGAAACTTAATGGGTGTCCACTCTCACCCACCGCTTGCTTGACTGGTGGAGAGTCGTTAGCCGAACGGGTAGGACAAGGACTTATAAATTCTCATTAAAAGTATGACGAATATTATAAAGTAACTAAATGCTTTTATTAAATTCCCAATCTTAGTTACTTTAGGAAAAATGTGAATAAGGTGCTAATTCATGAAATTACACTTTAGACTTTGTTTAAGTCGCTGGTGGAGCGTGTGTGGTTAACCGACACACTAACTTGGACTTAACAAGGTAGGTAAAGGGTGACTTAAGGTTTATCATAGTATCAGTGGAGTGTGTGTGGTTTACCGGCACATCGATTGCGTGATAAACTTTAAGGGTACCAAGTGATTTGCATGGTTACTTCACACCTCGTTTTGTGATCCTCGGTATCCCAGTCAGAAAACTTGGAGGGCACACTCGAGATTGAAACATGTCTTTGAAGAGTTCATTGAATCTCAAAGGAATCTAGGAATTTCTAGGAAACCAATCAAAAACCTAATATTTAATATTTTGGTTTTCGTGGTGGAAATTGGTGAATCGTCATTCACCTACCTTTCAAATATGTTATAGCTTGGATTACGGCATACCTCTTCTAAGTTATAATATATTGTGATTGGATCCTAGCCTTAATATTACATTTGGGTGTTTTATTAAGGACTCTCTTAATATCTAAACTAATCTTGTCCTCTTCCTTCAGATGTCTTCAAACAATGCTGCTTCTGGCTCTAATCCTAAGGGCTCCTTTACCCTTATGAACTTGTGTGGGAAAGTCACTTTTGATGGATCCAACTTCAATGAATGGATCAGAAACATCAGGATGATTACCCGCTACGAGGACAAAGAATATGTCCTCGACAAGGAGCTTAAGGAGATTGATGAGACCACTGCAACTCCCCAGGAGATCGCTGACTTTCAGGCACATGAAAGGGATGCTACCAAAGTGGCATGCATCATGATGGCAACGATGACAGCGGAACTCCAAAAGTCCTATGAGGACTTCTACCCTTTTGAAATGCACCAAGATCTGATGGAAAGATACCATCAAAGTGCACGACAAGAGAGGTATGAAATCATCTGCTCCATAATAACAACCATGATGAAGGACGGGGAATCCGTCACAAGCCACATATAGAAAATGCAAAGGTATGTGGATCGGTTGCTGAAGCATAATGTGAACTTCCCTGAGGAGCTAGTAATAGATATCATTTTGCACTCCTTACCATCGTGCAATGATCAATTCCGCATGACATATCACATGAATAAGGAAGAGGTCACACTCAGCAAACTTCCGGGTCTTCTCAAGACCGCATAAACAGGTCTTAAGGGGAAGTCGGTTGTTAACACTCCTACTCCAAACTCCGCTCCAGTTTTGGCAATCGGGAAAAGTCGAGGGAAGAAGAGAAAGAGCTCTTCGAAGGGTGCCAAGGCTAGGACCCTTGATGGATCTTCTTCAAGTGGAACCAAGAAAGGTTTCATCACTCCTTCTTCTGACCCAAAAGAGGCTGAATGCTTCTATTGCCATGAAAAATCACATTGGAAGCGAAACTGCCCAAAATACCAGCAAGATGTGAAGGATGGAAAAGTTAAACCCAACCATGCAGGTATTTACACTATATTATCTAATAACTCACCCCATTCTAACTCTTGGGTCCTTGATACCAGTTGTGGTATTGATATCTATTCTGATTTTCAGGGACTAAGAAGAAGTGAGAATGTGGAGAAAGGAAGAATAAACTTAATCATGGGGAATAGGAAAGCTTTACCTGTCACCAAGATTGGAGTTTATACTTTATCTCTAAGTAGTGGGTTTAGTTTAGATTTGAATAAGTGTTGTTATTCGCCAGAAATGTCAAGAAATATTATTTCCTTTTATGCATTGTATAAACAAGGTTTCACCTTTTCATTTGATAATGAAGTTGGTTCTATTAATGCTTTCTTTAATAAGGTTCTTTATTTTAAAGCAATACCTTGTGATGGCATGTATGAAACAGTATCTGTGGTTGATAACTTAGGAAATAATGTATTGTGTATTGATTCTGTTAATAATAACTTGGATAAAGCATCATTATGGCATTGTCATCTTGGACATATAAGAAAGAACGCATAGGCCAACTCCAAAAGGATGGAGTCTTGGAGTCATTTGACCTAAAGTCAGATGATAGTTGCGAATCATGCTTACTTGGAAAAATGATAAAGTCACCCTTCACAGGTTCTTGTGAGAGGGGTGAAGGTTTGTTGGATCTTGTACACACGGATGTGTGTGGGCCCTTCAAACATGCCACAAGGGATGCTAATCGTTATTATTTGACTTTCACTGATGATTACAGTAGATATGGATATGTCTACTTAATCAAGCATAAGTCAAAGACTTTCAAAAAGTTTAAGGAATTTAAACAGGAAGTCTAGAATCAATTAGGCAGGAACATTAAGATGCTTCGATCCGATCGAGGTGGTGAGTATCTTAGTTCAGAGTTCCTTGACTATCTTAGGGAATGTGGGATTGTCTCACAATTGACACCTCCCAGGACACCGCAGTTGAATGGTGTAGCTGAGAGGCGTAATCGAACCTGGTTGGATATGCTTCGTTCCATGATGAGTTGAGCTTCGCTACCAATCTCATTTTGGGGGTATGCCTTAGAGACTTCCGCCGATATTCTTAATCTAGTCCCTACAAAGAAAGTTGCCAAAACTCCTCATGAGATGTGGACTGTTAAAGTACCCAAACTATACCACATCAAGATCTGGGGTTGCAAGGCTTTCGTGAGACGCGAGACTCATGATAAGCTCGAACCTCGAAGCGAGAGGTGTATTTTAATCGGCTAGCCACAACAATCCTTTGGTTACCTCTTGTACAGACCTAGTGAAAATGTGGTCTTTGTAGCTAAGAGGGGTTTCTTTAGAGAGAGAGATAGAGAGTTCATAAGCCAAGGAAACAGTGGGAGGAAAGTTGATCTTGAAGAAATTAAAGAGTCAAGCGGTGAAGGAACTTCAAATCCTAGCACTCAACTTGAGGAGGAAACTCCTGTTGAGCCAATTGACAAGTCTGTACCTATGAGGCGTTCCACAAGGGTTAGGAATGCACCTGAGCATTACTATGGATTCCATATTACTGCAGAATGTGATACACTTATCAGTGATGAGACACTGATAGGTCTGGATGAACCTAACAGTTACGCGGAAGCCATGGCAGGCCCTGAGTCAGCCAAGTGGAAAGAAGCAATGGACAACGAGATACAGTCCATGTATGACAATCAAGTTTGGAACTTGGTTGAGAATGTACCAGGTCATAAGACAGTAGGGTGCAAATGGATCTTCAAGAAGAAGATCGACATGGATGGTAAAGTATAAGGCACGATTGGTTGCAAAGGGTTTCTCACAAACTCCAGGAGTTGACTATGATGAGACTTTTTCTCCAGTGGCCAAGATTAAGTCTATTAGGATTCTGTTAGCCATAACTTCATTTCATGACTATGAAATATGGAAAATGGATGTCAAAACCGCTTTCCTTAATGGAAAGTTGGCCGAGGATGTCTACATGAGTCAGCCAGAGGGTTTTGTCAGTACGGAGTAGCCTAATAGAGTGTGTAAGCTTGAAAAATCCATTTATGGGTTAAAGCAAGCACCTCGCAGATGGAATCTTTGCTTTGATGAGAAAGTCAAGGAATTTGGCTTTTCTAGGAGTGTAGGTGAATCTTGTGTATATGTCAAGGCTAGTGGGAGTATAGTTAGCTTTTTGGTATTGTATGTGGATGACATACTACTCATAGGAAATGGCATCCCAACTCTACAGGAAGTTAAGTCCTGGCTTGGGAAGTATTTCTCTATGAAGGACCTAGGAGAAGCTGCCTATATTCTAGGGATAAGGATCTTGAGAGACCGGAGTAAAAGACTAATTGGACTTAGTCAGAGTACCTACTTGGATAAGGTGCTGAAGAGATTCAGCATGCAGGACTCCAAGAAAGGAGAGTTACCCATCCAGAGTAACGCCATATTGAGTAAGACACAAAGCCCTAGCACTGACGCTGAGATAGTAGAAATGAGTCGAATACCTTATGCTTCGGCTGTAGGATCGATCATGTATGCTATGACGTGTACTCGACCTGATGTAGCCTTTGCCCTGAGCATGGTTAGCAGGTATCAGGGGAACCCTGGCAAGGCACACTAGACTGCGGTAAAGAATATCCTCAAGTACCTACGGAGGACTAAGGACTGGGTCCTTACCCTCAGCGGGAGTGATAACTTGAGGGTTGTAGGGTATAGTGATGCTAGCTTTCAGACTGATAGGGATAATTTCCGCTCTCAGTCAGGCTGGGTCTTTACCATAAACGGAGGGGCAATTTCTTGGAAGAGTTCCAAGCAAGAGACAGTGGCTGATTCAACTTGTGAATCAGAGTATATAGCAGCTAGCGAGGCAGCAAAGGAGGCGATATGGCAGAATAACTTCACTAGAGACCTTGGAGTTGTACCAGCTATTAAAGAGCCAATGGAAATTTTCTGTGATAGTGAAAGCACTGTTGCCTTAGCCAAGGAACCAAGGGATCACGGGAGATCCAGACACATTGACAGAAAATATCATTTTATCAGACATCGAATAGAAGAAGGACTCCTCGTGGCAAAGAGGGTATCATCGGATGAGAATCCAGCAGATCCCCTCACGAAGGGACTGACTCGAGTTAAGCATCTCTAGCATGCTCGGAGCATAGGGCTGAAGGATGATATTAGATTCAGTAGTTAGATAACCTCGAAATTTGTAAAGTGTAATTGACATTAGATGATGAATAAAAGATATTTTATTTGTGAGTAAAGTGTTGCTATATCTTCTCGATCGTTTACTATATTTCTTTTGCATGTTTTGACTTCCAGAATAATAATGTTTGGTATATCATATTATTCAAACCTCCACAGTCGGTCATATGTCGGAAGTAGGTATGAATCAAGACTGTCATGATTGGTTGCATAGGTCTAAGGTGTTGGACATGGCCACAACAATCATGAGTGCTCATAAGTTTTGAGCATTGGACTCAACCCACACTCAATGGAATCACATCATGGAAGTTATCTCGAGTGATCTTGAGACGGTAACATCATATAAGTCTTCAAACCTAGAGCTATGATTTGTTACTTACGAGTTTGTTATGCATTGATTGTACGAAAACGCATTGGTAACTCGATGTTATAAAACGTGCTTTTGTGTATAATTCAATGAGTGGTAGAACAAACATATGAGTCGAAGTTTATCTGTTCCTTCTTGGATTAGAAGCTGATATCTGGGCCCCTTAATGGTTTTTTTTTGACCTATGTACCGGGCCCGGTCAGAACTAAGTTGATGTGTTCAATTAAGTTCTCTGTCAAACAAATAGGAAATCGGGAAACAAACTGTTGGACAATAAGTAAGACATTGTTCCATGTATTTGTCCGGCTGATATCTAGAACAGAGGATTATATGATCACTTATCTTAAATGGCGTATCATTATCTTCTCAGTTCCGAGAGACCTTGAAAGAGCTACGATTGCCGGTCGGTTCCAAAAGTACTGGAGTTATAATTATTAGACTTATCCAAGTGGGAGACTGTTGGATAAGGTGTCTAAGTCCATAACTATTTCTGGTCAGCACTTGACCCGACCCGGCATGGTCCATTTGGGTTGCATGGCACCTTGCAATTGGATAGACTAAATGAGAGAAATAACACTTGGAGATTATTAATATATTATAAGTTCTAATATATTAATAATATTATTTGATTAGTTTGATCAAGAATTAATTTAGAATTAATTAAGTGATCAAAAGATAACTAATTAAATATATGGGTTGATTATGTAAATCATCCATATCTTGTATAGTGGACTAAGAGGCTCCATGTATTATTAAGTTGGGTTCCAGCCATAGGATGCTCCATGGATGCTCCATGGGAGTTACTAACCCATGGGTCATGGAAATGAAGAGTCATGACACATTAAGGTTTACATGGTGTAACCCTAGATGTGTCAACACTATATAAGAGTCCCATTCTCCAGCAAAATCGGCTACATATATGAAATAAGAGGGCTAGGCCGATTTTAAGAAGTGTGTGTTCTCTCAAAAGTCTTTCCAAGAGCATTTGGTGTTGTGTGAAGCATTTGCGGCATCACACTTGGGGTGCTAGGCTCACAAGGTTTCAAGGAGCATAAGCAACAACAAGGTAAGGTATTCTATCTTTCATTCAAGTTAAAAATTGTTCCCCATGTATGATAGATTGGAATATAACCTTGGAATTCAACTTCGCATGATAATTAGACAAACATAGATCCAAGGTTATTAGGGTTGCATGTACACTTAGGAAGTGTTAGAATGCTCAAAACCCATTAATGTGTGTAATTGTAGCAAAACTAGTATATATATATATATATATATATATATATATATATATATATATATATATATATATATATATATATATAGAATCACTAGATTAGTAAGAAAAAAAACTTTTCAAAGGATCAAGAACCAACTTACGGAAATTAATATTGAGAGAGTGAACTTGTTCTTGAGGAAGGAGAAGAAGAAAATGAAGAAGATGGGATGATGGGGGAGGGTTTCGGCCGAATTATGGGAGAGAGGGTGGGGTAGGGGGAGAGAAAGTAGGGTATGTTTTCTTCAATTTTATATTCAAGAATGGATCTTTCAGATAAAAGATAATATTTTGTAAAAGATGTAATAATCATATAAGACAAAAGTGGTTTCTTTAGTTTATTTTTATCTAAAGAATGGGTAATTTGTATAAGAGTTGGTGATTTTTGTAAAAAGTGTGGTAAAAATGATGTATAATTACTTAATTTGAATCATATAAATTCAAATTATTATTAAAATCAATATCATCAAAAATAATAACACATTACACGAAAGTTACGATGATTCCTAATTCTTTTCGTTAAACTTGGAGTGTTTAAGTCGGGTATGGAATCTGTCGCATTTGGTGACGAATTCACCATAAATTTGAATATATAACCTTTGTTATGAATTTTTCATGTAGTATAAGGTTTATGAACTCAACTACATTGTGTTATGAATATTATTTATACCTAAATAATATATAATTTAATTATTGAATTTTTACATTACTAACCCTAATTAGGGTTTATACTCAATAATTAGTAAAAAGAGAGGTACTTTGAATTATAACCTGCCAATAGTGCATTAGTAACATTAGGAAATATCACATTTCTCCTAAAATTCTAATACGAGTTGAGTTGATCTGGTTGACTTTTGTTGACTTTGTTCGACCAAAATTGACGGTTGTCACATCATCCCCCTGTTAGAAGGAATTTCGTCCCGAAATTAGCACTCTGAGTGGGTTTTTAAGAGTTAGGGAAAAGATGTGGGTATTTTTGTTTCATTTGGTCCTCACGTTCCCAAGTAAATTCAAGTCCTCGCTTGGCGTTCCAACAGAACTTTACTATTGGTATGCGGTTATGCTTCGTTCTTTTGACTTATCTGTCCATGATTTCCACAGGTTCCTCGACGAAGTGGAGACACTTGTTTACTTCGATTTTGTCAAGTGGAATGAGGAGAGACTCATTAGACAGGCACTTCTTTAAGTTGTTGTCTAAGCCCATAACTATAACTGGTATGTACTTGACCTGATAGTAGCATGGTCCTTTTGGGTTGCCTTCACCATAGCAACTTAACTGGATGAATAATGGAGAAAGAGGTTAATTGTGATTTATTAATATGTTATAAGAATAATATATTAATTGACAAATCATATTATTTAATTAGTATTGATCAGAAATTAATTTGGAATTAATTTGGTGATTAAAAGAGACTAACTGAATTAAGGGGACTGGTATTACAATTATCTAATAGTTGCAAAGTTGGGCTTGTGGATCCCTAAGAAGGGATGGGTGAAATCTATGTGTAGCCTATATATAACTCGTCCATAAGAGGCCTTCTGGAGGGATCTATTGGATTACTTAAGCCCTAAGTAGAGAATCATGGTTTCAGTCAAATACCTAATTGCTCAGCTATATAAGGAACCCCTAGGACTCCCAATATCGGACACATGCTTCTAAGAGAATACCCTAGCCTATTTTGAGCCCCCAAACTCTCTCATATTCTTCCAACTTGTTATTTGGTGTTTGTGACTCACTAGAGGTACAACATTTGAGGCACTAAGCTCTTCAAGGTCAAGATCTACAAACTACAAGCTAAAAGGTATTCTTCTAACCTTTGTTTATGTTATCATTTCCGAAAATTTCGTGCTAGTTAGGATTCTTGCTTTGGATAACTTGATTTGCAAGTATAACTTGATAAAAACATAGATCCGGAGCATTAGGGTTGCATGTACACCATAAGAATGTTGTAGTGCTCAAAACTCATCAATGGTATCAAAGCTTAGGATGTTTTTTCGGTTGTATTTGATGCTATGGTTGATTATCCAAAGATGAAATAAATCGATTTCTGCCCTCTGATAGATGAACTTGACGATTCCATATTGGGACTCAACGAGTTGAGGCAACTCGATGAGTCCAAAGCCTAACTCGAGGAGTTGACTCGTCCGAATGTAGGATTTTCGGATTTTAAGCCTAAATTAGATTTGGATAATTACCATAAACTATTTTTTCTGTCAAAATCTGACCTTTTCTATTGTGGTAATGGATACCCTAATCTAATTGGAACATAATGGTCAAAATTTAAGATAATTACTAGATCATATGTGTGACAACCCGATATTTGAACTCTTTGTAATGACCAAAAAGGGTCAAGTATTGTAACCACTTTTGAGTAATAAAATTTACTTTCATAATAAAATGCACAAATAGTTCTATTTAATTTCCTTCTATGTTTAAATGTCTTTGAACCATGATCGTACGTGAAAAGAACGCCCAAATCCGACTTCATATAGCGAAGTTATGATTTTTCCAAGTTCAGCTTAGCAACAGACAGCTAAAAACTCGAATCGGAGATCGAGCGACTTTTGGCCGGAATGACCTAAATGAGAATCGAAGGTCTCGGCAATGGTATTCCAGCGGTAAAAAGTCTGGCAAAAACCGACATCAGATAAGGAAGTTATGAATTTTCAAAGAAATTCCTTAAACACGATGAGTTTAAAATAAATAATAAAAAAATAATTTCGGAATTTGCCGACGGAGTCTAAACGAAAGTTGTAGAGCGTAGTCTCACCTACGCGTGGATATAAAGACCATCGATAACGGAGTTCGTATGAAGAAGATATGAATTTTTGAAGTTTATTAAATAAATTATATATTTATTTAATTCAAAATTCGGACCTTATCCGAAGAGGAGTCAACGTCCTCATCCGAGGTACGCGCTGCGTACTCCTGTACGCCCTGCGTACCCGAGAGACTTGGCCTCTGATCGTCCACGTCGCCCTATCCGAGGCGTCCGACCCGTCCGACCCGTCCGAAGCGTCCGACCTGTCCGACCCGCTGTCCCGTCCGACCCGCCGTCCCGTCCGACCCGCCTCCCCAGCAACCCGTCCCATCCGAAGCCGAGGCAGTCGAGGCTTCGGTCATGCATGACGTACGCGTACGCGCTGCGTACGAGCGTACGCCCCGCGTACCGAGGCAGTTCAACCTTCCTATAAATAGGATGCGAGGGCTTCTGAGAAAAGGGCTCATTTCTCTCCTTTCTCTCGCAATCTTGCCTCGTTTTCCGTGCCCGTTCAAACCCGAAGCTCTGGTCTTTTTGCTCAAGTCCCGAGGGTCGATTTTACTCCCAAGATTCCCGAGAATCCCGAGGAAAATCCGTTTCCCGAGACGAAACTCTGCCCGGTTTTTCCATCTCGCTATCTTCAAACTTTCAAGTGAGTTCATACCCCTTAATTTACCTTTTAAATATTCCATAAATTCTTTTATATGCTTTCAAGGGGGGATTACAAGTAAAACACACGAGTATTATCGTGTGTTACATAAAGAAACTCTTTTATATGCTGTTATATATCCAAATCACATGCGATTTATAAACTTTTAAGGAACTTTCATATATATAACATATGTTAAAATAGCATTCTATCTTTTGAAATATAAATTTGTTGTAATGCATGTATAAACTAAACTTTTCTTAGATTATTCTTGTCTATCTTAGACTCTACACCAAAAATCTATGCTTTCATAAACAAGTGATTCCTTTTCTAGGTATTTCTAAACAAACGAGACACACTTTTAGAAAACTATAATAGGTATAGTTTTACGAACAAATTTCTAACTCTTATGTACTAGAAACATGAATTTCAAGAAGTTTACTTTCGTATACAAGAACAAATGTAACATTTTAACAAGTAGATATGTTTTTATACTACGGTTTTGTGAGACACTAACTTCATGTATGTTCGAGTACACATTTCAAGTCCTGTATTATATACCAGAATCCCTTGGAGGGGGAGCATGGTGTTTGTGTATAGATCTATACGGGCTTGACAACCCGCGCCCTGACTGTTAGCTGCAGTTCACCGTTTGGGGTGACAAACGTCATAACATTCCAACGCCTGAAGAACGTTGTTTATAGGCATTCCGAGTCAATAGTATGGTTATAAAACTCACAAGGGGTATTAAAAATGCATTGATTTACAAGGTTTTCAAACTCATTGGTTATTTTACACTTACATACATTTTAGAAACAAACATTGGTCTTGAGTGAAGGCTACTATTATACTAGTAGAAAATATAGGATTTTCTAAACAAAATCAAACAAAGACAAAACATTTCATTTCATTCAAACATTGTCATTTAAATACTTATGAAACTCACCAGCTTAAATGCTGATCTACTCTTTCAAAATTACTTGTATGTCCCAGGAAATCAGTAAATTTCAGGTATTCATTTTGCTTTTGATGAAGGGATGCTACGGCGCCAATTTAATCTCGTATTTTGACATCATATTGTAATTGGCTTTGAACATGTAACTTTTGACAAATGTAAACTTTCAATTATATATATGATGGTTGTATTGCTTTCTTTACTATGTATTCATTTGTTACATTACCACATGAAGTCATCCGCCCCCGAACGTTTCCGCCGTTCAGGTTTGGGGGTGTGACAGATTGGTATCAGAGCAATGTTTATAGTGAACTAAGTATATCGAACCACATAAGATATACAAACTATAAATGCTTAAGGGACTAATACTCTCTGACAAAACAAATTTTCTTTTTACGCTTAAGCAGCATGGCGTTCAACTTAAATTGATAGTTCATTTAAGTACAATTACAAGCATACCACAAATTATTTTCATGTTATTCAACTATACAAGTATTTAGACAAGTTGACATTACGATTGAGACTCGATATATGTAATCAGATTTTGGACAACTATAGCGTGATCAACTATATTTGCCCGAGATTGGACCAACGTATATCG
Source organism: Lactuca sativa (assembly GCF_002870075.4). Classification (NCBI taxonomy): domain Eukaryota; kingdom Viridiplantae; phylum Streptophyta; class Magnoliopsida; order Asterales; family Asteraceae; genus Lactuca; species Lactuca sativa. The sequence goes on from NC_056627.2 coordinate 123,521,572, forward strand.
AGGAATGATCGTAGCAAGCAACAAGTCAAAACTTACCAAACCATTACAAGAATCAAACACAAGAATTTAAATACTATAGGAGTATTTGCTATCTAAACTAGTTTAACTTACATGTTTTGCATGTTTCAACTTTATTCCATTCTTATAACCCTATTTCTCGTACAGTCAAATGGCTGGATTTCATCACCCTGACGACCCCTACTTTCCCAACCAAGGCAACAGAGGATGGATCGAAGATGATCCCGAAGAGGACGAGGAACCCATAGAAGTGGGTGACGACTCCGGTACCGACTCAGAACCGGAAGTTATCGATCCACCACCCATTCAACCTCCCGTCTTCGTAAGGAACTTTCAAGGACCGACTCCCGTCTGGGGAAGTCACCTCTACCATTGGAGCCAACAGCAAAACCTACGCCCTCCCTACGACATGTGCCGGGACTTCTATGATGTTCGCGGCGGAGGTTCGGCTGATCGAGCACTCCCGGTAATGGTGGGTAAGTTAGCCAATCAGTCCTATCAGTCTGGAGTTCAAGCTAGTCGACTCCGGGATGTCAACGTGGAAGTGCAGGTTCACACTTCTGACATCCGTAGGCTGGACAAGATACAAGACAATGCTCAACTCCAAACTGAAGCATTTCAAGCGCAACTGATTGCAGCCCTCGCTGAACTGCGGGAACAACAAGCCGCTTTTGATAGGCGTCTAATGGAGTCGAAGCAATCAGATGTGGAGTCAAGCTCCAAGCGCAACCTTCAACGCAAGTAGTGCTTGTCAAGGACTCAAATTTTGTTATAGCTTAGGACCTCGGCTAAAAGTCTTTAAATTTCTCGAACTTTGTAATCGGAGACCCTTATAGGGGTCAAATTTTCATGATCGTTGTAACAACTTTTATATTAATATAAGTGACACTATTACTACTATGTTAAGTATTTCGTTCGAACCTTGAATGGTCTTTGTGAAACCAAATACTTGTTTCATACCTTCAGTCTTACAAATAACTTTCATTCTTCTATTTTAAAACTTATACTTTCTTCTGTTGTTGAACTATGGCGATTTAGTTCATGAGACACATACATTTTCTATTCTATGAAATTCTTATCCTTGTCTTTTCAACCTATAGTTGAAGGATGCCTCCGCGTAGGAATCCAAGGCGAAACAACGGTAAGGAAGCACCTGTACCACCACCACCTCCACCTCCTCAATTTGATGCTGTTATGTTTCAAGCAGCAGTCACCGCAGCGGTGGCAGCTGCCATGTCACAGATCAATAACTCGAGTACTAATGGCTCGGGATCTGGCACACACCTATCCAACCATGGCGAGAGTCATGGACCACCTCGAGAATGCACCTATAAGGACTTCACCAATGCCAAGCCCCGGATGTTTTATGGAACTGGTGGTGTGATGGCCCTGAGGCAGTGGATTGAAAGGACGGAGGCAGTCTTTGAAATCTGCTCCTGTCCCGAGCACAGCAAAGTCAAATTTGCAACTTTCACCCTTCTTGATAAAGCTTTAACTTGGTGGAATGGCCACGTTAAAGTACTTACCCTAATCGTGGCAAACTCCATAAGCTGGGAGAGCCTGAAAGCCATGATGATGAGAGAATACTGCCCACGGGGAGAGATTCAAAAGCTTGAACACGAGCTATGGACTCTCGGAATGGTTGGTACCGACATCGCTACTTATACCAACAGATTCTGCGAGCTGGCAATCCTTTGTCCAGATATGATTGCTCCCGAGAGCAAGAAAATAGAAAGGTACATCTGGGGACTGACGCCCCAAATGCGATCAAGCGTGTTAGCTTCTAAACCTGACACCTTTGAAAGTGCTAAGGAACTGGCACAATCTCTGATTGACTACGGAGGTCATCAGAACTCAACCACTTCTGCACCAGCACCACAGAAAGGAAACAACAACAACAACAACAACAACTACAACAACAACAACAACAACAACAACAACAACGATGGCAGAAAGAGAGTGTGGAATAAAGGGAAGGGTGGGTCTTCCCAAGAATCCGCAAAGAAACAACTGGTTTCAGTGAATGCTGCCACTGTACCTACTACAGCTCCTACAAATACCAACCCAACAAAGCCTTATGTAGGTAACCTCCCGAACTGCACTAAATGCAACTACCACCACCATGGACCTTGTCGGGAAATGCAGTGTGCCAACTGCAACAGGAAAGGACACACAGCCCCTTTCTGCAAGGACCCCGCAAAGCCGATCACTCAAGTTCCCGGTGCGGGTGTAGGGCAGACTTTCTACGGTTTGTGGCGAAGTGGGCCACTACAAGAGGAACTGTCCTAAGGCAGCAGGCATCGGAGGTGTGGGACGAGTTTTGGCAATAGGCCACGACGAAACTGTAGCTGACCCAACTATAGTTGCTGGTACGTTCCTTCTCGATAATTCATATGCATGCATATTATTCGATAATGGAGCGGAGAGAAGCTTCGTGAGTCGAAACTTTATTCATTTACTTAAAACTAAACCTAGCAAGTTAGAAAAATCATTCACTGTAGAGATGGCCAATGGAAAAACAGAAAACACTAACTGCATATACATGGGCTGTACGTTAACTTTAGACGGCCATTCTTTCCCAATCAATCTCATGCCGGTCCAAATTAAAAGTTTCGACGTCATAGCCGGCATGGATTGGTTGAGCCTTCTTCACGCTGACATCATGTGCTTTGAGAAAGCAGTCCGTCTTAACCTCCCTAACAACGAAACATTAGTTATCTACGGCGACAAATCTAGTACAAATCTTCGCATCATTTCGTGCATCCAAGCTCGAAAGTGCTTGCGGAAGGATTGTCGAGCATTCCTAGCGCACATCGTTGATACAAGTCAAGAACTGAAGGACATCAAGAGCATCTCGGTAGTACGCGACTTTCCCGATATCTTTCCAGAAGAACTACCAGGATTGCCACCGCAACGCCAAGTCGAGTTCAGAATCGACTTAGTTCCAGGAGCTACCCCAGTAGCGAAGTCGCCTTATCGTCTTGCACCAGCAGAGATGCAGGAACTTTCCAGTCAACTTAATGAACTCCTTCAAAAAGGATTCATAAGACCAAGTTTCTCACCTTGGGGAGCACCGGTCTTGTTTGTAAAGAAGAAAGACGGATCGTTCTGTATGTGCATCGAATATAGAGAGCTGAACAAACTTACCGTCAAGAACCGCTATCCTCTACACCGTATCGACGACCTATTCGATCAACTTCAAGGAGCGAACTACTTCTCAAAGATAGACCTACGATCCGGATATCACCAATTACGAGTTCTAGAGGGGGACATTCCAAAGACAGCTTTCCGAACTCGTTATGGACACTACGAATTTGTAGTGATGCCGTTCGGATTAACCAATGCACCAGCAGTATTTATGGACCTAATGAATAGGGTATGCCGCCCTTACTTGGATCAGTTCGTCATCGTCTTTATCGATGATATACTTATCTACTCTCGAAGTGAGGAAGAGCATAGTCAGCACCTATGAAAAGTCCTAGAAACACTGCGAACAGAGAAACTCTATGCGAAGTTCTCTAAATGCGAATTTTGGATTCGAAGAGTCGAATTTTTAGGCCACGTTGTTAGCAAGAAAGGTATACACGTGGACCCCTCCAAAATTAAGGCTATTGAGAACTGGTCGGCACCAAAGACACCTACAGAAATTCGTCAATTTCTAGGTCTAGCTGGCTACTATCGCAGATTTATAAAGAACTTTTCGAGCATTGCGAAGCCTCTTACTACATTAACCCAGAAAGGTGTGGCCTTTGACTGGGAAGCGAAACAAGAGAAGGCATTCCAGACACTAAAGCAGGCCTTGTGCACCGCACCGATACTATCCCTCCCCGAAGGGATAGAAGACTTCGTAGTGTATTGCGATGCGTCAAATCAAGGACTTGGTTGTGTTCTTATGCAGAGAGGGAAGGTTATCGCTTATGCATCCCGAGAGCTTAAGACACACGAAGTGAACTATACGACACACGATCTCGAGTTAGGAGCAGTGGTATTTGCTCTGAAGATCTGGAGGCACTACTTATACGGAACAAAGAGTACTATTTTCACCGATCACAAGAGCCTTCAACACATTTTCGATCAAAAGGAACTCAACATGCGACAACGACGATGGGTTGAGTTACTGAATGACTACGAATGCGAAATTCGTTATCATCCTGGCAAGGCCAACGTAGTAGCTGACGCCCTCAGTCGAAAGGAATACACTGGTCGGAGGGTCAAATCTCTGACCATGACTATCGATTCCCACTTATCCACACAAATTAAGGAGGCACAAATGGAAGCTTTGCAACCCGAAAATGTGGCAGGTGAATCCCTGCGAGGAATGGAGAAGAATCTAGAAGTCAAGGGTGGTGGAGCCTACTATCTCATGGACCGAATCTGGACCCCGAAACATGGTGGTTTCAGAAACGTAGTCATGACCGAGGCTCACAACTCAAGATATTCCGTTCACCCGGGTTCAGATAAAATGTATTTGGATCATAAGAAACTGTACTGGTGGCCTAACATGAAAGCAGAAATTGCTACCTTCGTGAGTAAATGTCTTACTTGCGCTAAGGTTAAGGTTGAGTATCAGAAACCGTCAGGATTACTACAACAACCAGAGATACCAGAATGGAAATGGGAGCGGATTACTATGGACTTCATAACCAAGTTACCCAAGACGACAAGTGGACTCGATACCATATGGGTCATTGTCGACAGATTGACCAAATCCGCGCATTTCCTACCCATCAAGGAGACTGACAAAATGGAGAAGCTTACAAGAACTTACTTAAGGGAAGTAGTGCGACTGCATGGTATTCCGATATCCATTATCTCTGATCAAGATAGTAGATTCACTTCAAGATTCTGGCAGTCACTACAAAGTTCCCTGAGAACTAGGCTAGACATGAGTACAGCCTACCACCCACAAACAAACGGACAAAGTGAGAGAACATTACAAACTTTAGAAGATATGCTGAGAGCCTGTGTGATTGACCTTGGAAAGGCATGGGATATTCATTTACCCCTTGTCGAATTTTCATACAACAATAGTTATCATACAAGCATAAAGGCTGCTCCGTTTGAAGCCCTCTATGGTCGAAAGTGCAGATCCCCTCTGTGCTGGACTGAAGTTGGCGATACCCAGTTAGCTAGAGGAAGAGTTCCTGAAAGCACTCTCACCGGCCCGGAAATCATACGAGAAACGACAGAGAAGATCGTTCAGATTCGTGAACGATTGAAAGCCTCTAGAGACCGACAGAAAAGCTACGCTGACCAAAGGAGGAAACCTTTGGAATTCCAGGTAGGAGACCACGTCTTATTAAAGGTCTCACCGTGGATGGGTTTAATACGATTCGGAAAGCGTGGGAAACTAAATCCAAGATACATAGGGCCTTTCGAGATTCTTGCCAGAATCGGCCCTGTGGCTTACAAGCTTAACCTACCGCGCGAACTTAGTAACATCCATCCAACCTTCCATGTCTCAAACTTGAAAAAGTGTCTGTCCGACGAGACTCTTGTTATTCCACTCGACGAGATCGAGATCAACGAGAGCCTCAACTTTGTGGAAGAACCAGTAGAAATCATGGACCGAGAGGTCAAACAAACAAAACAAAGTCGCATACCCATCGTGAAGGTTCGCTGGAACGCCAAGCGGGGACCTGAATTCACATGGGAACGCGAAGATCAGATGAAACAAAAGTACCCTCATCTCTTTCATGTTCACTAGTATCTTTACTACTTTAAATTTCGGGACGAAATTCTCTCTAACGGGGGGATGATGTGACAACCCGAAATTTCAACTCTTTGTAATGACCAAAAAGGGTCAAGTATTGTAACCACTTTTGAGTAATAAAATTTACTTTCATAATAAAATGCACAAATAGTTATATTTAATTTCCTTCTATGTTTAAATGTCTTTGAACCATGATCGTACGTGAAAAGAACGCCCAAATCTGACTTCATATAGCGAAGTTATGATTTTTCCAAGTTCAGCTTAGCAACAGACAGCTAAAAACTCGAATCGGAGATCGAGCGACTTTTGGCCGGAATGACCTAAACGAGAATCGAAGGTCTCGGCAATGGTATTCCAGCGGTAAAAAGTCTGGCAAAAACCAACATCAGATAAGGAAGTTATGAAGTTTCAAAGAAATTCCTTAAACACGATGAGTTTAAAATAAATAATAAAAAAATAATTTCGGAATTTGCCGACGGAGTCTAAACGAAAGTTGTAGAGCGTAGTCTCACCTACGCGTGGATATAAAGACCATTGATAACGGAGTTCGTATGAAGAAGATATGAATTTTTGAAGTTTATTAAATAAATTATATATTTATTTAATTCAAAATTCGGACCTTATCCGAAGAGGAGTCAACGTCCTCATCCGAGGTACGCGCTGCGTACCCCTTTACGCCCTGCGTACCCGAGAGACTTGGCCTCTGATCGTCCACGTCGCCCTATCCGAGGCGTCCGACCCGTCCGACCCGTCCGAAGCGTCCGACCCGTCCGACCCGCTGTCCCGTCCGACCCGCCTCCCCAGCAACCCGTCCCATCCGAAGCCAAGGCAGTCGAGGCTTCGGTCATGCATGACGTACGTGTACGCGCTGCGTACGAGCGTACGCCCCGCGTACCGAGGCAGTTCAACCTTCCTATAAATAGGATGCGAGGGCTTCTGAGAAAAGGGCTCATTTCTCTCCTTTCTCTCGCAATCTTGCCTCGTTTTCCGTGCCCGTTCAAACCCGAAGCTCTGGTCTTTTTGCTCAAGTCCCGAGGGTTGATTTTACTCCCAAGATTCCCGAGAATCCCGAGGAAAATCCGTTTCCCGAGACGAAACTCTGCCCGGTTTTTCCATCTCGCTATCTTCAAACTTTCAAGTGAGTTCATACCCCTTAATTTACCTTTTAAATATTCTATAAATTCTTTTATATGCTTTCAAGGGGGGATTACAAGTAAAACACACGAGTATTATCGTGTGTTACATAAAGAAACTCTTTTATATGCTGTTATATATCCAAATCACATGCGATTTATAAACTTTTAAGGAACTTTCATATATATAACATATGTTAAAATAGCATTCTATCTTTTGAAATATAAATTTGTTGTAATGCATGTATAAACTAAACTTTTCTTAGATTATTCTTGTCTATCTTAGACTCTACACCAAAAATCTATGCTTTCATAAACAAGTGATTCCTTTTCTAGGTATTTCTAAACAAACGAGACACACTTTTAGAAAACTATAATAGGTATAGTTTTACGAACAAATTTCTAACTCTTATGTACTAGAAACATGAATTTCAAGAAGTTTACTTTCGTATACAAGAACAAACGTAACATTTTAACAAGTAGATATGTTTTTATACTACGGTTTTGTGAGACACTAACTTCATGTATGTTCGAGTACACATTTCAAGTCCTGTATTATATACCAGAATCCCTTGGAGGGGGAGCATGGTGTTTGTGTATAGATCTATACGGGCTTGACAACCCGCGCCCTGACTGTTAGCTGCAGTTCACCGTTTGGGGTGACAAACGTCATAACATTCCAACGCCTGAAGAACGTTGTTTATAGGCATTCCGAGTCAATAGTATGGTTATAAAACTCACAAGGGGTATTAAAAATGCATTGATTTACAAGGTTTTCAAACTCATTGGTTATTTTACACTTACATACATTTTAGAAACAAACATTGGTCTTGAGTGAAGGCTACTACTATACTAGTAGAAAATATAGGATTTTCTAAACAAAATCAAACAAAGACAAAACATTTCATTTCATTCAAACATTGTCATTTAAATACTTATGAAACTCACCAGCTTAAATGCTGATCTACTCTTTCAAAATTACTTGTATGTCCCAGGAAATCAGTAAATTTCAGGTATTCATTTTGCTTTTGATGAAGGGATGCTGCGGCGCCAATTTAATCTCGTATTTTGACATCATATTGTAATTGGCTTTGAACATGTAACTTTTGACAAATGTAAACTTTCAATTATATATATGATGGTTGTATTGCTTTCTTTACTATGTATTCATTTGTTACATTACCACATGAAGTCATCCACCCCCGAACGTTTCCGCCGTTCAGGTTTGGGGGTGTGACAATATGATAAACTAATTATTTGTAAATTTTGAATTGTAATTATATTGCAAAATAAAATTGGATTAGGTCAAATTTAGATAATGGTAAAATTATAAGATTATTTTAATTGTTATAAATTTGATCTAGTAAGTTTTGAAAAGTTTCATAACTTGCCTTCAAGTTTTGGAATTTAAAATTTGATTAAAAAGTTTTTAATTTTGAAATATTAAATTCTAAACCCTAGTGTTTTAAAATTTTAAAATACAACCCTTATGTTATTATAATATTAAAATCTTAATACTTATATATATATATATATATATATATATATATATATATATATATATATATGTATAAGATGAGTCAGTCTTACCGTTAATAGGCCTCATTCACGAAGTTGGTCTATAAGGGGTGTTTAAGGAAGTGTTAGGAGTAAATTATGGTTTATTCTAAGTGAAAAGAAAGCTATAAACCAAGGGGGGGATTGCTAGGTCATAAATTGTGGTTTATACTTTGCTTTTCATAAGCTATTAGAGTTCTCGGTCTAGGATCAAAAACACCATGTTTTGGTGATGTTTGGACCGAAATCACATGTGGTTTTGGTTAGGCTTTATATTGCTTTGTTTGGGTTTTGGGCTTGGGCTTGGTTATTAGGTCTAGGTATAGATAGTGTTATTTTAGCTTAGATATGAGTGTAGGACGTTCTAGGGGGATGATATATGCCAAGAACGAGATCTAGAGAAAAACAGAGAGAAAACAGTGTGTAATCAGAATCTTATGTACCGGACGATTAATCAATATATCGTGTGCATTGAAGATTAATTATCTTGTTCTTAGTCATCTTATATCTTGCATTATACACTTTGATTGGGATTCCGCACCATCAAAGTGAATTCGATTGATACGTAGTAGAATTCGGGACTTACAAGAAGCGGCCTATAAAATGACCGCCATTGGGTGTCCACTCTTACCCACCACACTCTTGACTAGTGGAGGGTCGTTAGCCGAACGAGTGGGATAGGACAACTAATTCCTCAATAATAGTTATAATGATTATTATAAAATAACTAAATGTTTTCATAAATTCCCAATCTTAGTTACTTTAGGCAAAATGTGAAAATGATGCTATTCCATGAAATTGCACTTTGCACCTTGCCAAGTCGTTAATGGAGAGTGTGTGGTTAACCGGCACACTAACTTGGACTAACAAGGGTGGAAAAGGGTAGCTCGATGTTTATCATAGATCAATGGAGCGTGTGTGGTTAACCGACACATTGATTAGTTGATAAATGAGATCGAGAGTACCAAGCACATTTTCATGGTTATTCACATCTTGTTTGTGATCCTCGATATCCCAGTCACAAACTTGAAGGGCATAATTGAGATTAACCATGTCATTGCAATTGGATTACAACATCCCTCTTCCGAATTATAGAATATTGTGTTGGGTCCTAACCTTAATATTTCATTTGGATGTTATATTAAGGATTCTTATCTAATCTAAACTTTGTCTTTTTTCTTTTTCAGATGCCAGGCTCGAACTAATCCAATACCAACTCCTCGAACCCACTTTCTCTATTGGGAATTTGTGGGAGGGTCACATTTGATGGATCCAACTTTAACAATTGGATTCTCAACATCCACATGACGCTAAGGTACGAGGACAAGGAAGAGATTCTCCACAAAGAACTCGTCGAGATCAACAAAACTACTGCTACTCATAAAGAAATCACCGAGTATAGGGCTCGATGCAAAGAGGCAACAAAGGTGTCGTGCATCATGGTAGCCACTATGACTTCCGAGCTTCAAAAGTTGTACGAGGACTATTAGCCTTTTTAATTGCACCAAGATTTGATGGAAAAGTACCATCAAAGTGCACGCCAAGAGAGGTACGAGATAGTTGCCTCGTTAATAACAACAAAAGTGAAGGATGGAGAGCCCATCACGACTCATTTGCAAAGAGTGCAAAGATACATGGATCGTTTGCTCAAGTCGAATGTCAACTTCGATGAAGATCTAGCCATTGATATTATCCTCCACTCTTTACCTCCTTGTTATGAACAGTTCAAGATGACTTATCATATGAACAAGGATGCGGTGACCTTGAGCAAACTTCAAGTGTTGTTAAGAACTGCTGAAACCGGCTTGAAAGTCAAAGTTGTCGCATCAACTCCCACTACTGTTTCCCCTGTCTTGACAATTGGACAAGGGAAAGGGAAGAAGAGGAAAGCTCCTTCTAAGAGCCACAAGGTAAAGTCTCATGATGGTTCTTCTTCAAGTGGAACCATAGGTGGGTTTGCTGCTCCTTCGTCTAATCTGAACGATGCAGAGTGCTTCTATTGTCATGATAAAGTGCACTTGAAACGAAGTTGCTCGAAGTATCTGCAAGACATAAAGGATGGGAAGATAAAGCCCACCTTCACAGGTATTTACACTATTCAATATAATAATTCATCACATGCTAGTTCTTGGGTCCTTGACACAGTGTGTGTTTTTCACATTTGTTCTGATTTGCATGGTCTACAAAAAAGTAGGGATGTGGAGCATGGGAATATGAACTTGATCATGGGGAATAGGAAAGTGTCACCTGTCACCAAGATTAGAGTTTATTCTTTAGTGCATGGTAGTGGGTTAGGTTTAGTGTTGAGTAATGCTTTCTATAATGGTACTTTCTGTTTGGAAGCATTACCTTGTAATGATATATATGAAACTGTGATGGTTGTAGACAACTTAGGAAATAATGTGTTGCATATTGATTCGTCCAATGGTTTGGACAAGGCATTGTTACACCCCTGAACCAGACGGCGGAAACGTCCTGGGGCTTGCGCGTGATTTCATCCTTGTAGTATCATCACATAGCATATAATTGAGACATAACATCATCATCACACATGTAATATAACAACATACATTGTTTACATTGATTATTGTGTTTAAATATTACATGCCAAAATATTTAGAGTATGATGCACAAAATATAATAGAAACATCCATAAAACTATTCAGCTCAACCTGCTTCAACAGTTTCCTGAGAATACAAGTTAATTTGAAAAGGTCAACATAAAAATGTTGGTGTGTTCATAAGCATGTTTTGAGAAAATGATTTGTATAACTTTGTAATCACAAGAAAATCCTGTATTTTCTTAAAATAGGTTAGTGTGTTTGTGTCCGATCTTGTATTAATGCATGTGTGTTTTTGTTTAGTAGAATCCCAAAAGTAAGTGAAAACAATGTAAAGAGAATGTTGCTGTACCAACCCCGAGATTGAGTACCAGTGTGAGTATGTTCCCGAGTAATCCAAGAGAAAAGAAAATGGTCTCCCGTAAATTTCATAACGTTAATTCCTCTAAGTGAGTCGCTCTAACCATGCTAATTAGTGACAAATTCTCCTATCTTGGCGTTGTTGAACACCGACGGAAAATAGAATAAGGATTTTGTGATGGGTTTTAGCCATAAGAACATCCTATGTGCTCATGGAAACCCTAAAGCTTGGATATAGGTTTCTCTATTATACATGCAATTCATCCTAGACTTATGAACCCAAGATCTAGCATACATATTTCGAAATTATCATATAAAATCAGATCTAGATGGTTACCTCTTCAAGAATGGCTTGAATCTTCTTGTCTTGGAGCTTAGAGTCACAAATGTCACTCCTCTAATGGCTTACAAACACCACAAGTAAGAGGATGATAATGGAGAGAGGAGAGGAGGCATAATTTCAGCTATGAACTCTTCTAGGGTTTCCAGTGGCCAAAAACCAATGCGCTAGGATTCTATTTAAACATGTGCTGCTAGGGTTTCAGTCAAAACCCTAATGGACAGCTTAGGCCTTAAGCAGTCCAAGGAACCTTATGGAATGAGGCCTCTATGGCCGAAATTAAGATGGACTCATCCTTAATTTCTTCCATGCCATAGTCTATAAGGATTCTCAGCCCAATATTCAACTATCACACATTTGACAGTTTAAGTCCCCGTTATTTAATTAATGTCTTTTAGCCACATAATTAATTCTTGTCTAATATTAATTAAACTATATGATTTCTCTTTTAGTATATTATTCTTATAATATATTAATAAATCATATAACCTCTTTCTCTCCATAAATGACCCTGTCAAGTTGCTCTGGTGAAGACAACCCAAAAGGACCATGTACAACCAGGTCAAGTACATACCAAATATAGTTACGGGCTTAGAGACTAATCCAACAGTCTCCCACTTGGATAACTCTAGTAACTACAAATGTAAGTACACTTCGATTAGCAATCGTAGCTCTCAAAGATGTTGTCGAACTCCGATCTTATCAGTAACTTTTCCTTTAGATAAGGGATCGTACACTCCTCCGTTTTAGATATCGTGCGGACAATTACATGGAACATAGTCATACTTATTCTCCAGCAGTTTGTTTCTCAATCGCTGATTCGTCTGACATAGAAGATAACTGAACACATCAATTCAGTCCAGACCGGGCCCGACACATAAGTCAAACCAAATCATTGAGGGGCCCAAATATCACTTTTACCCTCTTAGGATAAAAGGAACAAATAAACTTCGACTTATATGCATTTACCATTTACTCATCAAATCAAGCACAACAATGCATTTTATAACATCAAGTTACTGATGCGTTTACGCATTATCAATGCACAACCAACTCGCAAACAATAAACCATATATCTAGGTTTCAGGACCATATGATATTATCGTCTTGCGATCACTCGTGATAAATTCCATGAAGTGATACTAGAAAGCATAGGTTTAATCCAATGCTCAAATCAAATTCATAAGAACTCCTGAACGTTGTAGCAAACCTTTTCTATGTCTAATACACTTTAGACAATCTAAAAACCAATTCATGACAATCTTCTTTCATACCTACTCCCAAAGTATGAGCGACTGTGGAACGTTTGAATAATCTTATTATTCAGGAAGTCAAAACATGCAAAGTGAAACAATAGGTAAATAATCTACATAAGACTATATCTTTACTTATAAATAATACTCCTTTATTTAATCATCAAATGTCAATTACATTTATCTATTACACATTTCGAAACTATCTAATATAAAATAATATCGTCTTTCAGCCCGATGCTCCTAGCATGCTGCATGGGCTTAACCCTACACAGTCCCTTCGTAAAGGGATCTGCTGGGTTATCCTCCGATGATACCCTCTTCACTACGAGGAGTCCCTCTTCCACCCGATGTTGAATAAAATGATATTTCCTGTCAATATCACGAGATCTACCATAATCCCTTGGCTCCTTGGTCAAGGCAACCGCTCCTTCATTATCACAAAAATTTTCCATGGGCTCCTTTATGGCTGGCACAACTCCAAGGTCTCCAATGAAGTTCTTCAACCATATCGCCTCCTGTCACGCTTTGCTCGCTGCTATATACTCTGATTCGCACGTTGAATCAGCTACGGTCTCCAGCTTGGAACTTTTCCATGTCACTGCTCCACTATTAAGAGTAAAGACCCAGCCCGACTGCGAACGGTAGTTGTCCCTGCCGGTTTGAAAACTGGCGTCACTATACCCTCGCACCCTTAAGTTATCACTCCCACCGAGGACTAGAAACCATTCCTTGGTCCTCCGAAGGTACTTAAGAATATACTTGACTGCGGTCCAGTGTGCTTTCCCAGGGTTCCCTTGATATCTGCTGACCATGCTCAAAGCGAAGGCCACATCAGGGTGAGTACAAGTCATATCATACATAATCGAGCCAACTGCAGAAGCGTATGGTACTGGACTCATCTCTACTGTCTCGACTTCGGTACTCGGGCTTTGAGTCTTACTCAACTTGGCATCACTTTATATTGGTAACTCCCCCTTCTTAGAATTCTCCATCCTAAAACGCTTTAGTACCTTTTCCTAGTAATTATTCTGACTAAGACCTATTAGTCTATGATTTCTGTTTCTCACTATCCTAATTCCCAAAATATAGGCTGCCTCTCCGAGGTTCTTCATAGCGAAACACTTCCCAAGGCAGGACTTGACTTCCTGCAGCGTCGAGATGTCGTTTCCTATGAGTAGTATGTCATCGACATACAATACAACGATGCTAACTATACTCCGACTGGATTTGCTATATACACATGATTCATCCTCACTTTGCAGAAAACCAAACTCTTTAACTTTCTCATCGAAACAAAGATTTCATTGGCGAAATGCTTGTTTCAATCCATAAATGGACTTCTTAAGCTTACACACTCTATTGGGGTGCTTCGCATCGACAAAACCCTCTGGCTGACTCATGTAAACATCCTTAGCCAACTTCCCATTAAAGAAATTGGTTTTGACATCCATTTTCCATATCTCATAGTCATGAAATGTAGCAATGGCTAGCATCATCCTAATAGACTTTATCTTTACAGTTGGTGAGAAGGTCTCATCATAGTCAACTCCGGGAGTTTGAGTGAAACCCTTCGCAACCAATCGCACCTTATAGGTGTGTACCTTTCCATCCTTGTCGTTCTTCTTCTTGAAGTTCTACTTGCACCCGCCCGTCTTACGACCTGACACATTGTCAACCAAATTCCATACTTGGTTGTCATACATGGACTGAATCCCACTGTCCATAATCTCTTTCCATTTCGCAGACTCCGAGCCTACCATGGCTTCCTTGTAGCTGTTAGGTTCATCAAAATTTATTAATGTACTATCACTAATAAACGTATCACCCTCACTTGTTATATGAAAACCATACTACACAGGTGGAACACTAACTCTACTGGAACGTCTAAGAGGTAAGGATTCTTCAATCGGTTCAACCAGAGTTTCCTCCTCGGTTTGAGCGCTAGTGTTAGAGGTTCCTTCATCGCTCGACTCTTGAAGCTCTTCAAGGTCAATTTGTCTCCCACTGTCCCCTTGGCTTATGAGTTCTCGCTCTCGGAAAACCCGTATCCTCGTAACGAAGACAACATTGCCACTCAGTCTATATAAGAGATATCCAAAGGACTTCTGCGGGTAGCCGATGAAAATAAACCGCTCACTACGAGGCTTGAGCTTGTCGTGAGTCTTTCGTCTTACGAAAGCCGCGGAACCCCAAACCTTGATATGTGCCAACGAGGGAAGCACAACTCATCATGGAACTATATGATTTCTCTTTTAATATATTATTCATATAATATATTAATAAATCATAATAATCTCTTTCTCTTCATAAATCACCCTTTCAAGTTGCTCTGGTAAAGGCAACTCAAAAGGACCTTGCACAACCGGGTCAAGTACATACCAAATATAGTTATGAGCTTAGACACTAATCCAACATTTTAGTCACCCTAGACTGATATAGCCTAACTGTAGCGAACAGATCAGGTGTGGGGTGTCATCCCCGTATAGATCTATACACAAACCCCTACTCTCCCTCCAAGAGACTCTGGTTATAACTATAGGCTACGATCGTACACACATTAGGTGTCAACCGAAACGTCTCACTAGATCCTTAATCGAATTTTACGCAAAAAGAAACATATAAAACTCATTTTGGGCCCAATGAACGATGTAAGCGGCCACTAAGGCTCACTAAACATGTAAGTAATTTTCAGGCCCAAAGGAAATGAGATTATATAACATGGGCCCAAAATATATGCAAAAGGACAACTAAGGACCATTTCACATGTAAGGTATTTACAGGCCCAAATACTATGCAAATAGTGTTCAAGGTCTGTTGCGTATGTTAATGGGTTAAAGAGGCCCAATAAACATATAAATAACATTCATGACATATCAAGCATGTAAATGGGCCACTAAGGCCCAATATCAAGAAAGTGACAAAGTTAGCCCGTTTGTTATTCTTCTGCTATTATTAGTTCTATTATTTACTAAAATAGCATAAAAAGCCTAATTTTTGTAAAAATTGATGTTCTTGGCCCATTAAGCCAAAAATTACAATTAAGGCCCAATTTTTGTAAAAATAACCTTTTAAGCCTTATTTTGGACCAAACTTGGATTTTTATGGGTAGTTTTTGATAAAAATAACATTTTTAACTCATTTTTTTGTCAAAATTATCAGTTTTGGATTGATTTTTGTGAAAATATACATTTTCTGCCCATTTATAGAAAATTTCATATTTTTGGCCCAAATGTTCATAATTTTGCAATTTTGACCCCTTTTATCAAAACTTTACATTTTTTTATCTAACTTTCCTGAAAATGACAATCTAACCCACAAAAGACCAAAAATTATCATTTTTAGGCCCAAAACCGTGAGAAGCCCAAATAAGGCCCATTTATAAAAATTTTTACATTTTTGTTCCCTATGAGGTTTCAAATGTCGAGTTTAGCCATTGTTTAGCAAAAATTTCCTTTTGAATCACATACTAGCCGAGAGTTACAAAAACAACCCATATTTTTGTCATTTTTGTCATTTTTAGTCCCTTTCATGAAGTTTTTCTTAGATTCTACTATCCTTGATGTATTTTACTTCTTTTTCTTGTGAAATATGTTGAAATAAGTGTTATGTTATACCAAATCTCATCATCTTTTAGTATATATTTTAGTTCATGAAGTTTACAACACATAAACACATATGTAACAAAAGAAAACACACAAAATCATGCATACACACATAGATCTACACAAAACAACTTGTATTCTCCCCCAAAACCAAGTAAAAATCGAAAATAGGGGGTATCAACTCACTTTGCTTTGATGTTTTCGGTTTTTGGTGATGAGATGAGGAGATCTCGGCCCTAGCAAGCTTCTTGAGAAGGATATTTGAACTTAGATGGTTCTAAGAAGCATGATTCATGAAAACATGGGTGTAAGAGGAGTGTTTGAGTTTAAAGATGATGTATATCAACTTGGGTTTGTAAGATCTTACCACAATATTAAGCTTGAAGTGATTCTCTTGGTGATATTCCTTATACCCACGATTTTCTTGATAGAAAAAGAGTAGAAGAGTGTTGGATGATTGATAGAATAAGGGTTGAGTTTGAAATGAGAGAGAGGTTTGGAGGCCGAGAGATAGAGTGAGAGATAAAAGAGAAGTTGGAATTTGACTTATGAAGGGGTGATGTGAGAGTTGCATGGGTACATGCACTCTTGCATGGATGTCCAACGTGTAATAATGAGGTGTCACTCCGTTTCCCTCCCATTTGCTTCTCTTTTTTTTAGGCCGAGAGAGGGGAGAGAGGGAAGGAAATGAGAGAAGTTGGGACCTTTCTTGAGTTAGTTCGAAATCATGAGGCCCAAAATAATTATTTTTCGGTCTATTGGGCCTTTATGGGGGTTCACGGCCCAAAGAAGCCCAATGATGCAGTTTACGGCCCATTAGGGTTTATGAAACTAGTTATGGCCCACCATGGCCCATTAGAAATAAGATGGATCATTACAGGCCCATATGACCAAAAATACCCTAATTTCATGGATGTGGGTCCAATTACAGCCCAAATAGGGTTCTTAGGCCCAAATTAGTCAAATTGAAAGTTTATCGGTCCATTAGGCCCAATAAGAGAATCCTAGTCCATAATAACCTTGAACCGGGATTTTTAGGGTTTCTAATCCATAGTTGAACATATGAGATGTATTGAATTAGGTTTTGAACTTCAATCAAGAGTTTGGATTCAAATGGATGATTTCAGGTTAGCATATAGCATGATATTCACTTAGAGTACAAGTTTTACAATAGCTGATGCTCACATGGGAATAGAATTTCCTAGCTGAAAATGTTGGTTGTGACAAGCATGCTTGTGGCATTGTCATCTTGGACATGTAAACAAGAAGCGCATAGCCCAACTCCAAAGGATGGAGAGTTAGAGTCATTTAACCTAAAGTCAGATGACACATGTGAATCTTGTCTACTTGGAAAGATGACTAAGTCACCCTTCACGGGTACTTGTGAAAGAGGTGAGGGATTATTGGATCTCATACACAACGATGTGTGTAGGCCCTTTAGATCCACCACAAGGGATGAAATCCGCTTTTATGTGACTTCAATGACGATTATAGCAGATATGGGTATATATACTTAATCAAGAACAAGTCGAAAACCTTTGAAAAGTTCAAAGAGTTTAAGCAAGAAGTTCATAATCAATTGGGCGGGAAGATAAAGATGCTCCGATCCGATCGAGATGGTGAGTATCTTAGTATCGAGTTCCACGACTATCTTAAGGAATGAGGAATTGTTTCATAATTGGCGTCACCTAGGATACCGCAGCTCAATGGTGTAGCTGAGAGGCGCAATCGAACCTTGTTGGACATGGTTTATTCCATGATGAGTCGAGCTTCATTACTTATCTCATTCTGGGGGTATGCCTTAGAGACTGCCGCCCATATCCTTAATCTAGTCCCAACAAAGAAGGTTGCCAAAACACCTCACGAGATATGGACATGTAAGGTTCCCTTGATGGCACATATCAAGGTTTGGGGTTGCGAGACTTTCGTAAGATGAGAGACTCACGACAAGCTTGAACCTGGCAGTGAGAGGTGTATTTTCATCACCTATCCACATAAGTCCTTTAGATATCTCTTCTACAGACTGAGTGTCAATGTTGTCTTCGTTGCCAAGAGAGGGGTTTTCCGAGAGAGAGAGAGAGAGAGAGAGAACTCATATGAAAAGAGGACAATGGGCGAAAAATTGACCTTGAAGAGCTTCATGAATCAAGTGATGAAGGAAGCTCAAACAATAGCGCTCAACCCGAAGAGGAAACTCTTGTTGAACCGATTGACGAGTCCTTACCTCTTATATGTTCCAGTAGAGTTAGTATTCCACCCGTGTTATATGGTTTCCATATAACACTAACAAATATGGATGAAGCTAACAACTACAAGGAAGCCATGGCAGGCCCGGAATCTGCAAAGTGGAAAGAGGCGTTGGACAACGAGATGTAATATGTGTATAACAATCAAGTTTGGAACTTGGTTGACATTGTACTGGTCGTAAGATGGTCGGGCGTAAGTGGATTTTCAAGAAAAAGACCGACTTGGATGGGAAAATGCATATGTTCAAGGCACGATTGGTTACGAAGGGCTTTACTCAAACCCCTGGGGTTGACTATAACAAGACCTTCTCCCTAGTGGCCAAGACTTGGATCTAGTCTATAAGGGTTATGCTAGCCATAGCTGCATTTCATGATTATGAAATATGGTAGATGGACGTCAAAACCACTTTCCTTAATGGAAAGTTGGCCGAGGATGTTTCCATGAATCAACCAAAGATTTTTTTGGATGAAAAGTACCCGAATAGAGGGTGTAAGCTTGAGAAACCCATATATGGATTGAAACAAGCATCTCACAGATGGAATCTTTGTTTCGATGAGAAAGTCAAAGAGTTTGTTTTTTCGAGAATCGAGGATGAGTCATGCGTATATGTCAAACCTAGTAGGAGTATAGTTAGCTTCTTGCTGTTGTATGTGGATGAAGGACCTCGAAGAGGCTGCTTATATTCTAGGGATAAGGATATTGAGAAATATGGGTAAGAGACTAATATGACTTAGTCAAAGTACTGACTTGGATAAAGTGCTAATACATTTTAGCATGGAGAATTCCAAGAAAGTGGGAGTTACCGATCCAATGCAATACCAAATTGAGTAAGACTCAAAGCCCGAGTACCGATGCTGAGATAACGAAAATGAGTCGAGTGCCATATGCTTCCGCCGTTGGCTCGATCATGTACGTTATGACATGTACTCACCATGATGTGGCCTTTTATTTGAGCATGGTCAGCCGATATCAAGGGATCCCTGGTAGAGCTCACTAGATAGTAGTAAAGAACATTCTTAAGTATCTAAGAAGGATGAAAGACTGGGTCATTGTACTTGGTGGAAGTGAAGACTTAAGAGTGACAGGGTATAATGATGCTAGTTTTCAGACCGACAGAGATAACTTGCGCTCTAAGTCGGGCTGGGTATTTACCCTGAATGGAGGAGCAATGACTTAAAAAAGTTCCAAGCAGGAGACTGTAGCTGATTCAATGTGCGAATCAGAGTACATAGCAGTGAGCGAAGCGTCGAATGAGTTGTACCAGCCATAAAGGATCATATGGATATTTTCTGCGATAATGAAGGAGCAGTTGCCTTGACCAAGGAACCGAGGGATCATGGGAGATCCATGCACATCGTCAGAAAATACCACTTCATCAGACATCGGGTAGAAGAGGGACTCCTCGTGGTAAATAGGGTATCGTCAGAGGAGAACCCAACAGATCTCCTCACAAAGGGTCTGAGCAGGGTTAAACACTTACAACATGCGGGGAGCATTGGTCTGAAGGAGGATATTAGTTTTAGTGATTAGATAGTTATTTAGAAACTTGTTATAGATAAAATGTAACTGAAATTCGATGATTTAATAAAGGAGTTTTATTTATGAGTAAAGTTACTATCTTGTTTCGGTTGTTTACTATTGTTTCACTTTTGCATGTTTTGACTTCCAATATAATAGGATTATTCGAATCATCCACATTTGATCATACTTTGGATTAAGCACATGAGTGCTCTTGAATTAAGATTTGAGTATTGGATTAAGCCCATGCTCATGTGAATCACTTCGTGGAATTTATCACGAGTGATTGTGAGAAGATAATATCGTATATTCTTTAAACCGAGATATATGAGTTGTTGTATACAAGTTGGTTGTGCATTGATAGTGTGTAAACGCATCAGTAACTTGTTGTTATAAAACATATTGTTGTGTATGATTTCATAAGTAAATTCTGACAACCCGAAACTTTTTTCATTATTTTTGACGAAACTCTGTTAATAAAATTTGAATTTTATTAGTTTCTGTCAAATCTTCATGGTTTAGGAAATCATCTAGTCTTATATAACTAAATTTATATAAGCAAGTCGGAACCAGAAATCACATAAAAACTCAAATTATTCTCGAAAAACATCATGTTTGCGGCCAAAACGAGTTTACGGCTGTAAACCTGTGTACGGCCGTAAACCCGTTTACGGTTTGTGTTAGGTGGACCCCACCACCGACCTTACCCCTAGCCTATAAGTACAAGACCCCCACTGCATTTGAACCTTCTGGACCAAAAACTCTCTCATTCTCTCTCTAGAACTCTTGACCATAAACACATAAAACTCCTCCTTTCTTCCGAAAAACACCGAAAATCATCATTTGGGGTCGATTGGGAGCATCTGGAACATGTTTTCTGCGAAATCAAACACCTTTTTTCTTGAGTTTATAGCCGTACACCCTTCAAAACTTCAAAGGCCGTAAACCCTTCAAATAGGATTTCACGACCGTAAAACCTTTTCTCGGCCGTAGCCGTAAACTACTCTTCACAGCCATAAACCCTTGTTCACGGCCGTACACATCTCTTAAGTGGTGAAAATCCTGTTTCCTTGATTCAATTAAGTCTCGGTAACATTCCTTAACCGAGAACAAGTGTTTTTGTAACACTTTATTTAATGAAATCGCTAATTTAGATACATATATGTATTTATTTGATATTAGGATTCCGTTAAGTGCCACATACACCAATTCGAGGATCTTCATCTCCAGTTCGACGTTTCACACAACAAACAGTGAGTTCATACCCCTACACTTTTATGGTTTTTAAACGTTTTCAGGGGGGAATACAAGCCAAACATAAACATTTTTAGCAAGTCCATAACTTATGCAATTAAAACAAATTAATGGGTTTTCATAACGTATTTAGATACCTTAACCCTTTTGTAATATGTCGAGCATAAGGGAAATTTTATAAACTTAATTGCATAATTTTCAGAACAGTTCATGAATATAACATCTCGGTCAAACTATAATAGGTATAGTTTGGGGAATTCATCACCAGTTTTACAGATACTACACATTACACTAGAGGGTTATATCAAGCATGGTTATATGAACTCACAATAAGTATAAACTAAGATTTGTTTATGGGATTTTCATTCTTCAATAGTCTTATTTTAATTAATAAGACTACTACACATTACACTAGAGGGTATTCTAGGGATACAACACTTGGTTTTATTTTAAGTAATAAAACTACTATACATACTGGTGGTAGCCAGGATTTTCAAATAGAACATACACTACATACTGGTGTTAGCTAGGATTTTCAAACAAAATATACATTACATACTGGTGGTAGCCATGGTTTTTCAGACACAATATACTATACATACACTAACGAACAAACATGTTAGAAAATATTGGATTTTCTTGGGAAGCATGCATACATTTTTCATAACTTAATAATAATGGTTGCAACTACCAAACAATCTTATAAAATCACCAAATTTATGCTGATACTCTTTCAAAACTGCTTGTATTCTCAGGAAATCAGTAGATAGGTACTTCCTGGAGTTTTGAGAAGACGAAGCGTATAGAGTCACGTCTTTTTCTCTTGATTATACTTTTGATGTATATAAACTATGAAACCAACAGATGTAAATATTCATATTATATTGTAATGGTTGTGTTTACTTTGATTACTATGATGCAATTGTTGTGATACTATACATGATGTCCTCCACCCCCAGACGTTTCCGCCGTTTGTTTTACGGTTTGGGGGTGTGACAGATTGGTATCAGAGCTATCGTTTATAGTGAACATCGTATATCGAACCTTACAAGGTATACAACTATAAACATTAAGGGGCTGAAGTGCTCTGAACTAAAAGTATACTTTTAAAATATAAAGAATTATACAAGAAGTATTGAAGTATACATAAGTAACATAAACAATATAATAAATAGAACAAAACAAAAGTATTGGATGTTGGACAATGCAGTTAAACCTGGGCAGTTATGTAATCATGTCTACGGTCAATATAGCATGATCAACTATATTCATTCAATACATGACTAACATGTGCTTGGGAATGACTGTGGTGTTGCAGCAGGCCTAAAACTTACAAAGTACATACAACAAGATATCAATAGAACAAAACGTACAACTTAAAATACTATAGGAGTATTTTTAGCTAGATCCGAATACATCGTAGAGATTGATTTCAAGTGTTGCTACTCATTCCTTCTTGACGATAGTTTGCTTGTTTATCGCTTAGTAGAACACTTTATGTATCAGGCTCGGATATATCTTGTTTCATATCTCTTGATTCAAAATCTAGGGGACTTACCATCCTCTTCTTCCTGAATATTTTTAGAGCAAGATGCCTCCGAAGAAAAGACCCAACAGAAAGAACAAAAATCCCCCAACATACCCGGCACCACCACCTCCTCAGTTCGATCCTGCCATGTTCTAGGCAGCAGTTACAGCCGTTGTGGCTGCAACAATGTTGCAGATTAATTCTGGCGGCTCTAGCGGATCGGGAAGTGGTACCAATCCCCTCAATCTTGATGGCAGTCAGGGACACCATAAGGAGTCTTCCTACACTGATTTCATGAATGCAAAGCCTAAATCTCTTGACGACAATGGAGGTGTCATTGCCCTAACTAAATGGATCAAGAAGATTGAATCGGTCTTCGAAATCTCTGTGTGTTCTGAAGCAAACAAGGTGAAGTTCGCCGACTGCACCTTCACCGATAGAGTGTTGACCTGGTGGAATGGTCGACTGAAATCCCTAACCCTACCAGTGGCGAATGCCATGGGTTGGGAAAGTTTGAAGGAACTCATGCTCGCAGAGTACTGCCCAAGGGGCGAGATGCAGAAACTGGAGCATGAGCTTTGGAACCTAAAGATGAAGGGTTCGGACATTGCCTCCTATATAGCTAGATTCTATGATCTAGCTCTCCTCTGTATGGGAATGGTCACCCCAAAAGCAAGAAGATAGAGATGTACATTTGGAATACGCCCCTAACTAAAGGAAATGTCTTGGCTGCTTGGCCTGCCACTTTTGATAGCACAAAGTGCCTGACAAAGACCCTGATAGATCACAGGGTTAATCTTGACGAAGTGGCAACCACTCCTGAACCACCAATGGCAAGTGGTGGGAAGAGAAAATTCTGGAAACAACGTAAGTGCCAGTCTTCGCATGATCCCTCCAAGAAACAACAAGTAGTGGTAGTTCATGCTGCTACCACTCCTACCGTTGTTCCTGCAACTCAACCACTTAGCAGTAGATATGTTGGTACCTTTCCTCGGTGTGACAAGTGCAATTATCATCATCATGGGTCATGCCGTGAAATGTTGTGCAAAAAATGTGGCAAGAAGGGGCACACAGCTAGAGCTTGCAAAACACCAGCCCAAACAACCAATCAGGCCTCTGGAGTAGGTGTTGGTCAAGCCTGTTATGGTTGTGGGGAGGTCGGGCACTACAAGAGAAATCATCCCAAGGAAAAAACCGCTGGCAACACAGGGAGAGTGCTAGCCATGGGCCAGGAAGAGGCAGTTGTTGATCCCATAATTGATACGGGTACGTTCCTCCTTGACAACTCTTATGCATGCATTCTATTCAATTCTGGTGCAGAAAGGAGTTTTGTTAGTCATGAATTCAAGCATCTTCTCAAACATAAACCCCAACCCTTAACCAAAACATTTACCATTGAGATGGCTAACGGTGAGAAAGAGAGCACAAACGACGTATTTATAGGTTGTACCCTTGCCCTAAACGACCATTCCTTTCCTATCGATCTTATGCCAGTTTCCATAAAAAGCTTCGATGTCATCATCGGCATGGATTCGTTGAGCCCCAATCATGCTGATATCCTTTGTTACAAAAAATCCACCCGTCTCAACCTTGCCTCTGGCAAAGCCCTAATTATTTATGGTGATAAACTCAACTCGAACCTCCGTGTCATTTCATGCATCAAAGCCCAACAATTTCTGCGAAAGGAATGTTGTGCGTTCCTAGCCCATGTCATTAATGAGAAGCAGGAAGTTAAAGACCTCGAGAGCATCCCCGAAGTTTGCGACTTTCCTGATGTCTTTCCTGAAGAGCTTCCAGGAATCCATCCTGAGCACTAAGTCGAGTTCCGCATTGAGTTAATCCCCGGAGCTACCCCTGTTGCTAAATCTCCATACCGCTTAGCGCCAGCATAAATGCAAGAGTTATCTAGACAACTCAATGAGCTACTCAGCAAAGGATTCATCAGGCTGAGTTCCTCACCCTGGGGAGCCCTGGTCTTATTTGTGAAAAAAGAAGGATGGATCTTTTCGGATGTGCATCGATTATCGTGAATTGAACAAGCTTACCGTCAAAAACCGTTATCCTCTTCACCAAATTGACGACCTCTTCGATCAACTTCAAGGAGCCATCTACTTCTCGAAAATAGACCTAAGATCAGGGTACCATCAGTTACGTATCCATGAAGGTTATGCTCCCAAGACAACATTTCAGACTTGATATGGTCACTACGAGTTTGTAGTAATGCCCTTTGGTCTAACCAGCGCACCAGCAGTATTCATGGATTTGATGAATCGGGTGTGTCGCCCATTCCTAGACAAGTTTGTGATAGTATTTATTGATGATATACTTGTCTATTCCCGAAGCGAGGAAGATCATAGACAGCACTTGAGGCTAATGTTAGAAACTCTAAGGGTGGAAAAGCTATACGTGAAATTCTCCAAGTGCAAATTCTGGATCCGAAAAGTAACTTTCTTAGGTCACGTGGTAAGCGAGGAAGGCATACACGTGGACCCTTCCAAGATCAAAGCTATAGAGAATTTGTCAGCACCGACGAAGCCCACAGAGATCCGTCAATTCTTGGGCCTCGCTGGCTATTATCACAGGTTTATCCAAAATTTCTCCAGAATTGCTAAGCCTCTAACCACCCTGAATCAGAAAGGTGTACCTTTTTGTTGGGGAGAAAAGCAAGACACTGTGTTCCAGACATTCAAGCAGGCCCTATCCAGCGCACCTATCCTGTCTCTGCCCGAAGGGACGGAGGACTTCATTGTCTTTTGTGATGCATCCAACTAGAGCCTAGGCTGTGTGATCATGCAACGAGGAAAAGTTATTGTTTATGCCTCAAGGCAGTTGAAAGCACACAAAGTCAACTATACAACTCACGACCTAGAGTTAGGAGCAGTGGGCTTCGCATTGAAAATTTGGATACATTATCTCTATGGAACTAAGTGAACCGTCTTCACTGACCATAAAAGCCTTCAGCACATTTTTTACCAGAAAGAGTTAAACATGAGGAAACGATGATGGGTAGAGCTACTCAGTGATTATGAGTGCGAAATACGCTACCATCCCGACAAGGCCAATGTGGTAGCCGACGCCCTCAGCCGAAAGGAATATTCGGGACGTAGAGTGAAGGCACTGACCATGACCATGCATTCCCATTTATCCGCAAAAATCAGAGAGGCTCAGTTGGAAGCCTTAAAACCAGAGAACATGTTGGACGAAACCTTAAGAGGAATGGAGAAGAACTTAGAGATCAAGGGAGACGGAGCCTATTATTCCATGGACCGAATATGGACCCCAAGGTTCGGTGGTTACATGGAGGTTGTCATGAACGAAGATCACAAGACTAGATACTCCGTTCACCCAGGTTCGGATAAGATGTACCTGGATCTCAAGAATCTATACTGGTGGCCAAACATGAAAGCAGAGATCGCTACCTTCATCGGCAAGTGCCTGACTTGCACTAAGGTGAAGGTTAAATATCAGTAGCCCTCAAGTCTGCTCCAGCAGTCGGAGATACCTGAGTGGAAGCGGGAGAGGATTACTATATATTTTATCACTAAATTGCCTAAATCTCCGAGTGGGTACGATACCATATGGGTAATTGTTGACCGATTGAACAAATCCGCCCACTTCCTGCCAATTAAAGAAACTTTCAAGATTGAAAGGCTCATACGAATCTACATACAAGAGATAGTTCGACTGCACGGTGTGCCTGTGTCCATTATCTCCGATCGAGATAGAAGGTTCACCTCGAGATTTTGGTAGTCACTGCAGAAAGCTCTTGGAACAAAGTTGGATATGAGCACAACTTACCATCCTCAGACAGACGGGCAGAGTGAGAGGACCATTCAGACATTGGAAGACATGTTGAGAGAATGTGTAATCGATTTTGGTAGGTCGTGGGATGTCCATTTGACCTTGGTTAAGTTCTCCTAAAACAACAGTTATCACACCAGTATCAAGGTTGCGCCTTTTGAATCCCTCTATGGTCGTAAGTGTAGATCCCCTCTGTGTTGGGCTGAGGTTAGCGACACGCAGTTAGCCAAGGGACAGGTCCCTAACAACACTCTCACTGGTCCAGAAATCATCCATGAAACCATAGAAAAGATCGTACAAATTCAGAAACGATTAAAGGCCTCGAGGGATCGACAAAAGAGCTACGCTGATAAGAGACGAAAACCCTTGGAGTTCCAGGTTTGAGACCGTGTTCTACTGATGGTCTCACCCTAGAAAGGCATGATACACTTTGGAAAGCGTGGAAAGCTAAATTCGAGATACATAGGAGCATTCGAGATCCTTTCTAGGATCGGTCCCGGGGCGTACAAACTCAGTTTAACACAAGAGCTTAACAATATTCATCCTGTCTTCCACGTCTCGAATCATAAAAAGTGTCTATGCGATGAAACACTTGTAATCCCACATGACGAGATTGAGATCAACGAGAACCTTAACTTCGTGGAAGAACCAGTTGAAATCATGGTTCAGGAGATCAAACGAACGAAAGAAATTCGGATACAAATAGTGAAGGTTCGCTGGGATGCCAAGCGAGGACCTGAATTCACTTGGGAGTGCGAAGATCAAATGAAATAGAAATATCCGCATCTCTTTCTGAGTCCATGATTTGTATTCTATGTTTGAATTTTGGGATGAAATTCCCTCTAACGGAGGGATGATGTAACAACCCGAAACTTTTTTCGTTATTTTTGACCAAACTCTGTTAATAAAATTTGAATTTTATTAGTTTCTGTCAAATATTCATGGTTTAGGAAATCATCTAGTCTTATATAACTAAATTTATATAAGCAAGTCAGAACCATAAATAAAACGAAAACTCAAATTCTTCTCGAAAAAATCATGTTTGCAGCCAGAACGAGTTTACGGCCGTAAACCTGTGTATGACCGTAAACCTGTTTACGGTTTGTGTCCGGTGGACCCCGCCACCGACCTTACCCCCAGCCTATAAGTACGAGACCCCCACCTTCATTTGAACCTTTTGCACCGAAAAATCTCTCATTCTCTCCCTAGAACTCTTGACCGTAAACACATAACACTCCTCCTTTCTTCCGAAAAACACCGAAAATCGTCATTTAGGGTCGATTAGGAGCATCTAGAACACGTTTTCTGCGAAATCAAACACCTTTGTTCTTGAGTTTACGACCGTACACCCTTCAAAACTTCAAAGGCCGTAAACCCTTCAAAGAAGAGTTAACAGCCGTAAACCCTGTTCACGACCATAAATTGCCTGCTGGCTGTAAACTATTCTTCACGGCCATAAACCCTTGTTCACGGCCATACACATCTCTTAAGTGGTGAAAAGCCTATTTCCTCGATTCAATAAAGTCCTGGTAACATTCCTTAACCGAGAACAAGTGTTTTTGTAACACTTTATCTAACAAAATCAAGAATTTAGATACATATATGTATTTATTTGATATTGGGATTCCGTTAAGTGCCACATACACCAACTCGAGGATCTTCGTCTCCAGTTTGACATTTCACACAACAAACAGTGAGTTCATACCCCTACACTTTTATGGTTTTTAAACATTTTCAGGAAGGGAATACAAGCCAAACATAAAGATTTTCAGCAAGTCCAAAGCTTATGCAATTAATACAAATTAACGGTTTTTCATAGAGTATTTAGATACCTAATCCCTTTTGTAATATGTCGAGCATAAGGGACATTTTCTAAACTTAATTGCATAATTTTCAGAACAGTTCACGAATATATCATCTCAGTCAAACTATATTAGGTATAGTTTGGGGAATTCATCACCAGTTTTACAGATACAAACTACTTACACAGTTGAATATATAAACTATGACAGATTTAGTTTATCCATCACTATATATACAGATAATAAGAGTATCATACTAAATAATTATTTTGTGTATAATTATTTATACTCTATCAAGTATCTAAATGATTTCAAACACAAGAAAAACGATACAGAACAACACGTAAACTAGTTAATACAGGATTGTGAGACAACTCTTCAATTGTACCCTTTGGGGTATTGGTAAATCCTCTACATTTAGTATAGCCAGAGTCTCCTGGAGGGAGAGTGTGAGATATGTGAACAGATCTATTCGGTTGTGACAATCCCACACCTAAACTACTAGCTACAGTAAGGCAGGCATGCCTCGGGTGACAAATATCATAACTTACGATGCCTAAAGAAACGTCGCGGAGGTCATCAGTCATATCAAGCATGGTTATATGAACTCAAAATAAGTATAAACTAAGCTTTGTTTAAGGGATTTTCATTCTTGAATAGTCTTATTTTAATTAATAAGACTACTACACATTACACTAGAGGGTATTCCAGGGATACAACACTTGGTTTTATTTTAAGTAATAAAACTACTATACATACTGGTGGTAGCCAGGATTTTCAAACAGAACATACACTACATATTGGTGTTAGCCAGGATTTTCAAACGAAACATACATTACATACTGGTGGTAGCCATGGTTTTTCAGACACAATATACTATACATACACTAACGAACAAACATGTTAGAAAATATTGGATTTTCTTGGGAAGCATGCATACATTTTTCATAACTTGATAACAATGGTTTCCACCACCAAACAATCTTATGAACTCACCAGCTTTATGCTGATACTCTTTCAAAACTACTTGTATTCTCAGGAAATCAATAGACATGTACCTCCTAGAGTTTTGTGAAGACGAAGCGTATAGAGTCACGTCTTTTTCTTTTGATTATACTTTTGATGTATATAAACTATGAAACTAAAATCTCTTGCAGGGAGAGCGTATAGTATGGGTACGACTCATCACATTATGACCTTAGTAAAACAAATTAGTTTTAAGGTAATCAGTACGTCAGTTGTGTCATTTTAAAAGACAACACTGGAAACTTACATCAATACAAGTGACAAACAGATCAATCGAGTCATAGTACATTCAGTAGAAAGTGGCCTATAATGCTAACTTTATGATTCCTTAGTTTACACATCATGAATATATATTAACCGGATCCGACAGGTAGTAGGATGTGTGCTTTCCGCTTCATTTTCTGTTCCTTTTTTGGTTGTGGACTTAGAGCAGATTCACCCAGCCTACTATCTACCCGATCTTAGCTATATATATATATATATATATATATATATATATATATATATATATATATATATATATATATATATATATATATATATATATTCCGTATGCACCAAGTAATCATAAGGAGTAACAGGTATGGGCTAGGTCATAGTATACAAATCCAATACACCATTTTCTAGTACAAAACATACTTTTCAAATAGAACATTTGGCAGACAAAACTAGAAACTTACCAGTAAACGGTTTAATCCATTTTATTAAATCAGTATAACTTAAAGGACCTTAAGTGATTAATTCTATAATACCATAGTTTATACATCAGGGTTATATATAATTAATATCTAATAGGTTGTTGGATGTGTGCTTTCCGCTTCATTTCCTGTTCCTTAACTGGTTGTGGGCTTAGGGCAGATTCACACAATTAACTATCTGTTCGATATCAGATTATATATAACTAGTATAAACTAAGTGATTATAGAAGGAACTATTGTGGTTACTATTTTTACTAAAGGAAATAAGGGTTTTTGTTAAAGAATGTTTTCATCAAATATAAAGGAAACATTGCAATTAACTCCGTGAGTACCAAGTGAATATGCTAGGGTTATATACAACGATGATCTGACAAACAATGGGATGTGTGCCTTCCGCCTCATTCCCTATTCGTTGTTTGGTTATGGGCTTAGGGCAGATTCACACAACCGATTGTTTGTTTACTCTGGGTTTTATATAACTTGTATCCATTTAGTACTCATAGAAAGGGTTATAGAGCCATTTTTACTTACCGTTCATCATATCAGAAGATATAGTATCTTCTGGAGGAACAAGCGAACTTTTCTAAAAAAAACTTACAACTTACCTTACATCACTAAAATCTTATGAACTCACTAGCTTAAATGCTGATCTACTCTTTGAAAATAACTTGTATTCTCAGGAAACTAGTAGACAGGTACGAGCGCTGAGATTCTGAAGATGGAGCACAGTAGCTTCATGTCTTATTTTGTTATTTACTTTTGGATTCAATCTTTTGTGAATCACTAATTGTAAACACTTTAAATATTAATATAATGGTTGTTGTTACTACGATTACTATGATACATGTGTTGTGATGCTAAACATGACGTCCTCCGCCCCTGAACGTTTCCGCCGTTCCGGTTTGGGGGTGTGACATATCCCGACAGAAGATCAATCTTGGAGAACCAAGATGCACCCTGCAGCTGATTGAACAAATCATCGATCATTGGCAACGGATAACGGTTCTTCACCGATAGTTTATTCAACTCCCTATAATCGATGCACATCCTGTGCGATCCATCCTTCTTTTTCACGAAAAGGATTGGTGCTCCCCATAGGGAACTACTTGGACGTATGAACCCCGATCTAGCAACTCTAGAAGCTGCGTAGATAACTCCTGCATATCAGGTGGTACCAACCGATATGGTGTCTTTGCTATCGGAGCGGCACCAAGCACCAAGTTGATGCGCAACTCCACCTGCCTCTCCGGAGGCACTTCTGGTAATTCCTTGGGGAAACCCGCACTTTTCGAGCGATTTCAGTGTTCGTTTCGCATGTGGCACTACACAAGGATCGCATACATCAATTAAGGAGGATCGTGACTCGTTGCGGAGGGAGGTTAGGATGCTGACGGACAGCATCATAGGTTTATAGGAGAGGAGGGATTTTGATGTGCTGAGGATCCTCCATGCTTATGATGAACTAGAGGAGACCCATTCTCTGGTGCAACATCATCTTATCGAGACTGAGAGTCTCGATCAGCGCGTGAGAGAAGCGGAGTTGAGATTGTTGGTGTAAGAGATTGGAGCAGCCACTCGGGAGGCAATGATCGGGTGCCTCCAACAACAGTTAGCCCAGATAGTGATTTGGTTGGTAGTTTACTTTACCTTGTGGTTGATAGTTCTAGTCTTGGGTAACTAGGAACTATGATATTTTTGGGTTTGACAGATGGAATAGTAGCGTAGCCGATATAGGAATCCACTTCTTCTTTTATGTATAATAGATCCTATTCCTGTTCAAACCACACTTGTATACACTCTTATGGTTATGATAAACTGATGTATAAAATCTAAGAAAATCCATAAAAGTTTGTATGATCTAAATGTTTATGTGATATTTTGATTGCTTTATATAAGTTAACCCTTCTAACTTAGGAAGATAAAATAACAACTAACTCTTACCTTAAATTTAGAGTCATATCTTGCACTAGATGTAACCCAGGAACACATGAAAGGAATCCCGAGCCAATGAGCTCAACTGGAATTGAGGCACTGATCGCCCAACGTGTAGCTGATGTCATAGCAAGTCTAGAAGCCCCTAGGAATGTAAGATCAAGATCCAATGGAGGCGAGAGTTCGCAAGGAGAGAATCGAGTTCCCACTAGAGTCTGTTTATGTAAGAATTTTATGAATTTTCTCCAAAACCATTCTATGGAAATGAGGGAGTTGTTGGGATGGCTAGGTGGATAGAGAAGATGGAATTGGTCTTTGAGATAAGTTTTTTTCCTAGAGGACTGTAAAGTCAAATTTTTCGCCTGCACCTTGGCAGATGTAGCCCTGAGCTAGTGGAACAGTTACACCCAGACCATGGGTGTAAACATAGCTAACACCATGTCTTGGGATGAGTTGAAGCAACTCATGATTAGAGAATACTATCAACGCGATGAGATGCAGAAACTGAAGCAAGAGCTGTGGAATCTGATGATGCAGGAAGCTGATATTGCCACCTATGCAAGTCACTTCAATGACCTCGCCACCTTGTCTCCCGTGATGGTCATCTCGAAGGAGAAGAAGATAGAAGGTTATATTTGGGGTTTGCCTCAGCCTATTCAAGTCTTAGTCACGGCCTCAAAACCTACTACTTTTGATAGCACCAAGAGAGTCCAAGTTATGTAAACATGGTAACGAAAGTCCAATTTGTCAATGTCTAAATGCAACAATTTAATGATAGTTAAATAACGATTAACATTTATATAAACAATAAATAATATTTTAAGCATGTATTATCCCTCAAAAACAGTAAAAGGTTTTAAAATGGCGATTGAACTCACCCTCGAAGCGAGCTTTGAAAATGTCATGTTTTTGTTAAAAATGTTGGGTTGCGTCAAAATCGAACGTTCAACGCTTCGCCGTAAAAAGGGTATGAAAATGATCGGAGCAAATGTGAGTGGTCACTAGAATTTTTCTGTTAGAAAAACTTGCGGGGAAGACCTCTGATCGTCAGAAAAATGCAAGAATACGTCGCCAGTGGGGGTCAAGTTGGAAAGAGATGGGCCATCGGAAGTAGCTCTGGATGTCGGAGCCTGGTCGGAGGTACGGGTCAATGGAATCAGATCAGTGTAGGGGGTGGTGGCTCGAGGTGGTCGTCGGCTATGGCGATAGGCAGCCGTGGGTGGTTCTTCCACCGGAAAAAACGTAGAGAAAGAGAGATATAGAGAATTCTAGTGAAAAAGTGATGGTGCGACGGAAATGATCAATTGATGATTTGATTTATAGCAATATTCCTTGGAAATGATCACCGATCGAGTCCTGCAACTAGGGAACAAGGTGTTTGAAACTACGATAACAATGGATTCCTGTTTGTTGAGATTCGTCTCAAATTAATAAAATGTCAGATTTTTGTGAAACAAAAAAATTAGCAATTGAATAAAATAGTAGAGTATTTCCCGATCCATAAAATGTAATGTGTTCACTGAACGAGTTGTGTAGCACTTTGAACGAACCGGTTGAAGATTCCCTAACAGAAAAGCTGGTATTTCATTATTTGATCTTATCCATAACAGTATTGTGACTTTTTGGCCAAATTAAGTTGGAGACGAAATTAAATACTAGATCATATTATGATCAAGGTAAAAAATCTAGAAATTCAAAATTTATCGTCTAAGACACCTAACAAGGCGTTCGAAGTTTGGTTAATTGCGTCATTAGACAACAGATTTGTATGTTTTCTACAGATTGTAATAACTTTTGCTTACGAACTTTGATTTTGATATTCTTTGTATCAACAAATTTGTAATTACACATACTTTATGATTGAATACATATATTTATTTCATTAATTCCTATTAATTCATCATTTATGTAAAACGAGAAGTGTTCGTCCATCCAAAATTTTCACAATTTGATTATTTAACTGATATTTTGGTCGTATTTCAAAGTAGAATATTGTATTTGAATCAATAATAGTGGAATATTATACGTTGGGTCTATTACATTGTGTTCATACCAATTGTTACCAACGAATGTTGACCTAATTTTTATGGTTGTCACATTCTCCTCCCATTAAAAGAGTTTCATCCTGAAATTTAGCTCGTACCACTTGTAGGCGGGATATTACTGAATAGTTGTGGGTATTTCTTTTTCATATATTCTTTGTGTTCCCAATTAACTATGGTCCAAGTTTAGAGTTGCATCGGACTTTCACCATGGGGATGTGTCTTTGTTTTAACCTTTTTATTTCTCAATCAATGATTTCCAATCGTCCTTTAACAAACTATAGTTTAGAGTTGATCTGGATTTCATCAAGCGGGATAATGTGAGTGTCATTGGACAAACATTTATTGAGGTTTTATGTGAAATGTATCATGTACATTGTAGAGCAACTGTGGCAACTTGAGTTTATAAGCTGCATGACTAATTCTTGCAAATATCTCAAAGATTCCTATATATCGTGGATTTAGCTAACCATATTTTCTAAATCGTATCAGTCCCTTTCAGGGAGAAACTTTCATCATAATTTGATATCCTACTCGAAACTCTAGGTTTACATCTCTTGTCGGCATAACTATTTTGACGATCACATGAAGCCTTAACTCTATCATTTGTGTTCTTGTGAAGTACCCCTCCAGAAGTGGATCGGTATGATCGATGGAGAGGTATGGTTGTGTAGTAGTGAGTATGGGCTCCTCGACCTCTAATGTTTGATTTGTGGACGTGATTCGGAAGGTCGAGATCTCTTCCTTAGAAGGCGCTTACTTGTAAGTTGTTAGTATGTGATTACGTGATGAAATAGCCGATGGGGTAGGGGAATGAGGTGGTGAAAGAAAAACCACCTATCCCACAGGAGAATGTGGGACTACCTGCTCCTCTTCGGATTCAGAAATGTTGATCATAAGCGGTGGTAGTGAAGATATCTATGTGATATTAACAATATTCGTCTTACACTAGTCGAGTCAATAGTATGGAAGTTATAGGTAGTTGTAGCTTGTAACGATCTGTATCACATATATTTCCTAAAGTACTCATAAGTATCTAATAGAAGCATACATAATTTATTATAATTAAGTAACCAGTGTATAAAAATACATAACTATTCCTTACACCTTTAGAACTCTCAAGCGTTTAGTTTATCAACTACCGTATCCAAGTTTAGTTGCGCATCGATCCAACCATAATTAAACATATGTAATCAGTCTATATGTGTGTATGTGTGTGTGTGTGTGCGTATGTGTGTGTTCTCATCAATGGTCTGAGTTTTATGTATTACATAACTCTATATATAATTTTTTCATTTGTTGTATTATTAACTTTTGTTCAGTATTTCATGACTATCAAGTAAGGAATGGCTAGTTAACACAACCGGATGGCAAGACTATTTTGGCATATAATCGTTCTGAAATTTAACAACCCAAGTAATGTGTCCATCCTAGGCACCTCTCCCGTTAGTTTTCGATCATTAATATAACTAATAATACATCTATTAATTTTGTGATCCTGCAAATACAGTTGTAATCTACGAGGAAGATACCAATTCTCTATAGCCAATGGCCCGAATACTAATTTGTCACACCTCCAGCTGACAGAGGAAATGTCATGGTGAGAGGACATTAAGGATCATAGTCATTTACATAAGTAGAGCAAACACAAAAATAATATAACAACATAAATATTACTACTGAAAATGAATTACACTGATACATGTTTTGAGTTACAATACTTTGATGCTGCAAACATTTGGTTGCATAATAAACTGCATCACTAAACAATAGATGATTGTGACTCTGCGACTTTATTCCATGTGTGTAAACTTCCAGCGTCTTAATTCCCTAAGAATACATGTATTTTGAAAGAGCATCAACGTAATGTTTGTGAGTTCTTAGGTATGAAATGTTTCAATCAAATGTACTTTTTATCCAAAATGTATATTTTTAAATGTGCGTTAAAACCATAAGATGTGTACTTTTAAACCAAAAAGTATGTTTTTGCGGTATATAAATGGTTTTCGAACTTATATATAAATGTATTTTGTATCCAAAGGCATCGAGCACAACTCTTTTCCACCCTACACTCCATAACAGAATGGTGTAGTTGAA
Organism: Lactuca sativa; assembly: GCF_002870075.4. Lineage (NCBI taxonomy): Eukaryota > Viridiplantae > Streptophyta > Magnoliopsida > Asterales > Asteraceae > Lactuca > Lactuca sativa. The sequence continues at coordinate 123,558,057 of NC_056627.2, forward strand.
AGGAAGAATCGGACACTCTGTGCAGCCGCATATTTCACTCAAAACAGATCCCTGATCAACAACAAACTTGAAGTCACTCCTTATGACGTAATAAACAATAGGAAGCCCAACGTCAAATTCTTACATATCTTTGGATGTCGTTGCTTCATCAACAACAATAGGGATCAATTAGGAAAATTCACACCCAAGGTTGATTAAGTTATCTTTCTTGGATATTGCTATCATGTTGCAGCCTATAGAGTTATGAACAAGCGAACCAGGGTGATAGAGGAAAGCAGTGATGTCACATTTGATGAGAGTTATGTAAGGGCTCTGGATCCAAACCACTTTGGTGCTCAAATGGTAGTACCTTTTGATAAAGTGAACCAGCTATCACCTGCTAATGCCTCTACTCTAGTCCATGCTATTAAAGTATATTTTGACTTCCTCTTTCCAACTTAACCCACTGCCCTAGAATTAGAAAAGCTCACAAAAACAACTTCTCTTGGTGTCTTTCAACCTCATCAACCATCAAAAGACTCCAGTTCCTCCAAATCTCAGGTTGAAGGGGAACCATCCTCGAAGGATTCTATTCCTAAAAGTCCTTTAGAATCTTTTGAACCTCCTACCCCAACCTCCCATCATGAATCTGGACCAGTCATAACACAAATCACTAGATCTTTTGAGGGGAACCACCTTTGGATGGTTCCATTCTTAAAGGTACTTTACAATCCTCCCAACCATCCAGTCCATGGTTCCAGGGGGAACCCCACTCGACTGATTCCAGTCCTTCAAGTTCCTTCACATCCATTCCATTAGTTGAATTCAAGCATGCAACAATTAAGGGGGAACCACCTGTTTCAGGTTGTTCCGGATTCTTTCATGATGATATTTTTGAAGGAACATTCACATCTGACTACCCACCTCTTCCAAAAGAACAATATGAGGTAGTTTGCACTCCTCAAACTCTTAAGGAAACTCATGTCACAAAATGGTCAAAGGATCATCCAGCTGAACAAATCATAGGTGATCTAGATTCAGGAGTAGTGATTTGTTTAGCAACCAAGAATGAATGCTTATATGAAAGCTTTCTATCCATGACAGAGCCTAAAGTAATCAAAGAGGCTCTACAAGATGCAGACTAGGTAAAAGAAATGCAAGAAGAGTTAGCTAAATTTGAACACAACAACATGTGGAACATAGTGTCAACACCAGAAGAAGTATCAGTTATTGGTTCATGATGGGTTTACAGGAACAAGAGTGATGAAGATGGAGTCATCATCAGGAACAAATCCATATTGGTTGTCAAAGGCTACTCGCAACAAGAAGGCATAGACTATGATGAAACCTTTCCACCTGTTACAAGAATATAAGCTATTACGATTTTCTTCGTATTTATGGCACGTAAGAACTTTAAAGTTTAAAAAATGGATGTGCAATTTGCATTCTTAAACGGAGAAATCGATAGGGATGTCTATGCTCAACAACTTCCTAGATTCGAAGATCCAAAGCTCCCTGACCATTGCTATAAGCTTCAAAAGGTTGTCTCTGGAATGAAGCAAGCTCTAAGAGAATGCTATGGAACACTGTCCAAACTCTTGGAAGACTCCAAATTTCAAAGAGGTTCTATCAATCCCACACTCTTTAGGAAAAACCACAACAACCGTTTCATAATCGTGAAAATCTACATCGACTACATCATATTCAATTCAACCAGCAAGGACGTTAGTGATGAGTTTATTGAGTTGATGAAAAGAAAATTTAGAATGAGTATGATGGGTGAACTCAACTACTTCCAAGGTCTACAAGTTCGTCAATCTCCTAAGGGGATCTTTATTGGTCAAGAGAAGTATATAAAAAACCTGTTAAAGAGATACTCCATGGAGAACGCATCAACTGCAAAGACACCAATGCCTAGATCCTACAAGCTTGATTCAGACCTTGATGGGAAATATGTATATCAGAAGCACTATAGAGGAATGATTAGATCACTACTGTACCTAAAATTTAGTCGACTAGACATCATGTTTTCAACATGTCTGTATGCATGCTTTCAAGCAAATCCAAATGAATCACACCTCATGTCAGTCAAAAGAATTTTCAAATATCTAAAAGAAACTACTTCTCTAGGTCTACTTTATCCTGCTAAATGCAACTACTATCTCCAAGCCTTTACTGACTCAAATTATAGAGGATGCAAGCTCAACAAAAAGAGCATTTCTAGTAGCTATCAATTCTTAGGACGCATATTGGTTAGCTAGACTTCAAAGAAGCAAACATGTGTTTCAACCTCTACTGTTGAAGCTGAATACATTGTTGCCGCCAGTTGTTGTTTTCAAGTGCTCTGGATGCAAACACAACTGAGAGATTATGGATTCAAAATGCAATAGATCCCAATCTATAGTGACTCTAAGAGTGCAATTGCAATCTCTCACATTCCAGTTAACCACTCAATGACCAAGCATATACATATATATATATATATATATATATATATATATATATATATATATATATATATATATATATATATATATATATATATATATATATATATATATATATATCAAGTATCTGTTTATAAAAGATAATATTCAGAAAGGTCATATTGAGCTTCATTTTGTTCCTACCAATGAAGAGAATGTAGATGTGTTCACAATAGCTCTAGATGAATCCAAGTTTTACACTTTCTAGGATGACTTTGCATGCTTAATCCAGATTCTCTAGGCATTTAAAGTTTTTTTTAAAAAAAATTTTTTTTTTTTGGAAAACTTCGTAAATATTTTTGCTTTATTTTACAAAAAAGAAAACTCGAAAAAGATTTTATTTTTTTCTTTATTTTACACAAAACAAAACTCCAAAAAAAAGATTTTACTTTAATTTTTTACTTTACACAAGAGAAAACTACAAAAAGATTTTATTTTCCTTCTTTTGTATTTACCTTAAACAAAAGAAAATACCAAAAAGATTTTATTTTCTAGAATAATGAAAGTTGTTACCACAACTATGCAAATGAAGAATGTTAGTTGCTCCACACTTTAATGAATTTTCAAAATACTAAATTTGTGGTTCTTCAGTTTGCTTCTGTACACAACTAATATTGAAACTTTAGTGACCATTAACAAGCTTAATTGTTATACTCTACTTAGAGTTATAACAAACATCAAGTACTAATGTTATTTGGGATAATTTCAGGCGAACTCTAAGGTTTAGTTAAGCCAATGTGTTATAGTATATTTGTGGCTTCCCTGTCCTAGTGAACTCATGAGACAAAAACATGAACTTGTGTAGTTTGAGGGATATAAAAAGTTTTACATTGTGAATATCTATAACTAATAAAAAGCTTCTTAGTTAAAACAAAGTGAGTCAATTTCCAAGTTTATCTGTTTAATTTTTGCACTTTGAGTCAAGTTATATATTCAAATAAGTTATAGTTCAGTAGTTGAGTCAATTTGTGACCTTTGGGACTCGATGAGTATTGCCCCCGGGGATATATATATATATATATATATATATATATATATATATATATATATATATATATATATATATATATATATATATCCACCTAATTACAAAAGATTGGATGGATAGGAAGAAATATCGTTAAAAAGGGTTTCATAGAAAGTCATGGACTCTATTAATAAATTTCTTAGAAAGTCACGAACTAAAGTACAAATAGAAGTAAAGCTAGGAATTATTTTCTTGTGTACTTTGTCAAAGTTAGAGCTATAAGAAATGATAATCATAAAATAAAATAAAATTAAAAATAAAGAATCATTAAAAAAAATTAAAAAAATAAAAATAAAAATAAAGTCCTATAAAAATATAAAGAAGTGTAGTTATGTTTTTAGGTTGATTATTATATATAGTATTTTTCTTTTTAAAGTCATGCCACTTGGAATTTGGTGATAGCTTTTGAAATGACAGGGGTAATAAAAAGGTATAGGTGGTAGGAATGCCAAAAATGAATGTGGTTTAAAATAAGTGGGGAACATTTCAATATTTAGGGCATGGGAAGTAACTAGGCCTTAGACACAAATATACGTATTGTGGTGAGACATAATTGGTGAGTACAAATCGGGTTATTATATGTGATGTTATTAAGCTCAAAAATTAATAATCAACAAAGGAAATTTTTTACAATGGGTAGTGAAGGATCATACACATAATTTATTTTCTTAATAATCTATAAGTAATCGCAAGATAATCCACAATGCTTCTAAAGCAGCCATTCTTCTAAGCTTTAATGTTTCCATAAGATTATTTATTCAACATGCACACACTTCACCGCATTTTACTATTTCCTTCTTAGTTTCTCAATCCACATGCACACATATCACTTTCAAAGTTAGATTATTTAGTCTTTGCACTTTCATACTTTCTGTTTAACTCATGCCTTAGAATCTGGGTAAAGCAGCTAAGTTAAAAAGAGAATATCACTTACTTGATCATCGAACATCCTTAGCCAAGTGGAACATATTATGACAAGTGGACCATCTTATTCAAGAAACCATATGTGCTTGTCTTGGTTCATGGAGAATTCTCGCATATTGTGAAGAAGGACAAGATCAAAAGCCTTAAAGAACATTTGTGAACCATCTTGGACCAACTGAAAGAATCTTGGAGCAACTTCATGAACTTGGATCAACATGGAACAACTTAAGGTATGTGGACCAAAATTCGCAGTAACTGCATTCAACTTGGAGCATCTGTGATTCTCTTGGAGAAACTTTGTGAACTTAGACCAACATGGAACAACTTCAGGAAATTGGACCAAATTTTGGAGTAACTGCATTCAACTTGGAGAACCTGTGATTCTCTTGAAGCAACTTCATTAACTTGGACCAACTGGAAGTGTCTTGGAGCAATTTTACCAACTTGTAGGATCTTTATCACTTGGACCATCTTCAACTAACTTGTAGCAACCACATGCTCTTGGACCATCTTGGACCATCTGCACCTCTTTGGAGCAACTGGAAAAATGAATGAAGCATCTTCATTCATCTTGATCATCATGAGGCATCTTGGACCATCTTCATCAACTTGATCACTTGGATCATCACGGACCATCTCTACTACCTTGGATCAAATGGAAGCCACTTGGACCATCTTAGAGCATCTTTAGTCACTTGGAGCATGTTCAAGAACATTGGAGCATATTCAAGAACTTGGAGCATCTTCAGTTACTTGGTGCATCACATCCATGTGGATCATCAAATCCATATGCAGCATAATACTTAGGCCATTCACTTTTCAAGTAGGCCATGAATGTTTCAAGTAAGTGTGACAACCGTCAAATTCGGGTCAAAGTCAAAGCCAAATAAAGGCTAACGAGTAGAAAAAAGTAAGTACAATATGTACTTTTTTAATTGAATTTACTGCATGTTCACTAATGTATATACACCTTATATCAATACAAAGTATCACTTGAAAATTTCAAATATTCAGAAACTCTAAACTCTAGTAGGGTAAGTGAACGGAACGACTCGATAAAACACTATTGCATACCCTTCGGGGGTGTGTAGTATTCATAACGAATCATAACGGGGAGTGCAAACCCCGCAATACAACGCTGAGCTCTATTAACGATCATAAACATTGTCTCTTTGAATCTCTTAACTTTTTATTAAACACTAGGGGCACCCAACCCCTGTAGCGTAGTAAAAAATTACTTGAGATGGGAAGATTTCATGAGAAACAGCAAAAGGAACCGAAACCACCTATGGACCGAGTCTACCTTTGGTCCGAAGTCACTTTCGGCCCGAGACCTCTTTCTGTCCAGGCTACTGCAGTTCGAGATCACATTCGGTCTGAGGACATGATTGATTCATCTCACCGCGGCACGACCCGGACTACTCTCGGTTCTAGATTACCTTCGAGTCATCTCTACTCACAGTTCAAACCACTTTCGATCCGAGGTCTCATGAACCGAGACATCACACCAAATTTCCCCTTAGCCTCATAACTCAAACCAAAGTAGAAAACCCAAAAGGGACCCTCTTGATCCAGAGCCCTCTAAGTTCGGAACATGACCCTTTTAATATGTACCAGACAATCTTCGCATACTCCGGAACACCCTTCTTTTTTTGGAAACTCCTCATCCGGAACCAATCTGCCTCGAAAGGATCCGCACCAGACGAGTTTCATGGCCTCGAAAGACCAAGGCCACTCCGGGAGTTGATCACCCCGCACCTCCACTCCGGAACCATGGATGACTTCGGATGGATGATCCCAACTCCGGACGGGCTCTCCTGACTCTGTGCACCCTATATCAGTTACCAATCTCAAAGAGTTAAGACACGATTATGATGTTTAAGACTCATTATTTTAATCATATTTTGGGGGGAATTTCTTGCTATAAACCATATCATTTGTGAAAGATATTCTTGAAGGGTTGGTTGACTTTTCCAAAAAATTATGACACAGCCCATTCCGCATAACCACCCTATGACTACTTTATGGCACTATTCCCATTGTACCTAATTAAATCAATATCTTTCTCCCAACACTCCATCAGATTTCCCTGCCCCAAATCCACTCATTAGATCCTTAATCCTCACCTATAAAACCCCACTCATATCCTCCAAAGGCACACTCCCCCCCCCATTTTCTCTCTAAAACTCGAAGATCTCTAGGAAGTTCTTGACTTTCACTTCACTCTCGGTAAGTTCTCCATTTCCACTCTCGAATATTCCACCCTCCATCAATCTATTCATGAAAATTTTATACGATTATCGCCATTATCGTTTCCCAAGAACTTCAAATCTTCAAGCTCTTTTTCCAAGTGTTCTTGACTTGGAAACCTCTCTTCTTTCACGTCCATCTCAAAGGATCACATAAGGTGAGTTCATACCCCTACATTTTCACAATTTATTCATGTTTTATAGGTGAGAATGCAATTTATAACACTAAAATACATCCTAAAACTAGTTAAACAGCTTCTAATTTACGAATACCTTGTAATATGTCGAGCAAGGTGTATAGCAATAAAATATTTATGTGTTGAATGTATTCCCAGTTAGTTGATTTCACGAAACATAAATAGACATTCATGAAAGGTTTTTCATTCGCCACGAATATATTTACAATAAACTATAGTAGGTATAGTTTACGGTACATTGTCACTACAACCACACTCTATAAGGGTTCATTTACACTACAGAAAAAGGATGTTTCATTTACTTTACGCGTAAACTCGTTAACTCAAATTGCGAGACAGTACTACTTCATTGTACTCTTAGAGTACTAGTAAAATTCCTATAGTTATAGCCAAAGTCTCTTGTAGGGAGAGCGTGATAGTTGTGTATAGATCTATATTGGAATTGACAATCCTGCACCCAAGCTGCTTGCAACAGCTTAGCCGACAGGTCAGGTGTGACAAATGTCATAACATTCCGATGCCTGAAGAACGTCGTCAGAAGTCTTCTATGTGATATCATGGTTATAACGACTCACATAGGGAGATAACGAAACATATAGTTTATGGGAATTTATTATTTAACATGGGTTTTATGTAAATTTAAAACCACCTTTACTACTATAAGTATGGAAATTTACTTGTACATTTCGGTCTTTGGGTACTAAGACTACACTCATTTCATAAGGAAAATATTGGATTTTTCTTGAAACATACACATTCATTTACAAAGAAAGGTTTTAAATCCTACATGCAAAAAGCTTACGCACTCACCAACTTAATTGTTGACACCCTTTCAAAATTTACTTGTATTCTCAGGTAATCAATGAAATCAGGTAACCACAAGCTTTTGAGGATGGAACTCTTCGGTGTTTGACAAATTATTTTTGATATCATAATTTAATCTATTTCGAAACATGTAACAGTTGAAACCATGTAACTTTTTTTTATATTATATTTTTGATTGGTTGTATGTACTAAGATCACTATTATACTCGTATGTCATGATACTACGCATGAAGTCCTCCACCCCCAGACGTCTCCGCCATCCGAGGTTTGGAGTGTGACAGGTTCGTATTAGAGCATCCTTTATAGTGAACTAAGTATATCGAGCCACATAAGATATACAAACTATAAACACATTGTGACAAACCCTATGATTTAAACGGTTTCATAAAAATATACTTTGGAAATAAAAATTATTTCACATTAAAAGTATAAATACATGCATACTTGTTTGTATAGTATCATGTCTAGGAAGAATACAAAACAAAAGAAGGTGAGTTGCACACTGTGGGTATGCACTGAAGTATGTAATCAAGTCTGGGATGAATATAGCATGATCAACTATATTCATCCGAGAAGTGACTAACTTATGTCTGGGGATGACTGTGGCGGACAACAAGTCTCATAACCTAACAACATCCCCTACAACAAATGCTCTATGAACCGCACATAACAATTAAAATATTATAGGGATATTTTTATGTTGCTTTAGCGCAACATTTTAGATTCATTATAAGCTTCTTAGACCCCCCCCCCCCATTCTCGCGCATACATGATGGAAGGATTACACGTACCATGAGACCCCTACTACCCGAACCAGGGAAACGGAGGATGGATATAAGAAGATCCCGAGGAGGTGTTCGAAGAAGAGCTCGAAGAGGATTTGGAAGAAGATCCTTAAGAGGACGAAGATGAAGGAATGGACAAGGACTCTTAGGAGGAGCCCGAATTCTACAACCCACCTCTTGTCCCCGTACCCAGGCAACAATTCCAGGGCCTGACGCCCCAATAGGCCGAAACCTTGAACATCTGGAGCCGAGAGCAGGGACAACACCCTCCTTTTGTAATGAGAAAGGACTTCTGCAGCCTCGACGAGGGAGGTCCAGCCGACAGAGCCCTCCCTGTCATAGTGAGTCGCATCTCGTGTCAGGCTGACCAAACCTGAGTCTTGTACAACCAACTCCTTGCGACTAACACAGTCGCCCAGGTCAACAGCTACACTTCGGCGACTTAACCGAGATCGCGACTAAACCAGACACCACACCGAGGCCCTCTAGAGGGAGTTGGCCATAACCCTGGTCGAGATTATGACACTTTGAGAAAATCATGCCACTTTAGAGAGACGCCTGACCGAAGCAGAGCGCCAAGTGGTGGAGTCCAAAGCGCAGAGTAGTAACCGCCGCGAGTAGTGTTTACATTACCCACATTTTGATATAGACTAGGTTTATGAGTATGTGTTGGTGCTACTCTTCTCTATGTGTAAGTTTAACCCCACAATTTAGTGATTACACTAATCAAGGGATTTAATTGCTGACAAATTCTTAATTGCATTAATGTAACGTAGACCTGCTTCAAGGTTAAAATTTCCAAACATTATGTACTAAAATCATATCAATGAAATGGGCATGCATATTATTTCATTGGGTGCACTACCACTATACTCATAACAATGTATATCCTTAATGGTGAAATCTACAATTGTTCAGTGTATACACTAACGTCATATATAGTTAAGAGTCTAATGATTTAGAAATGGTGAGTCGTCTTTAGGTCTTGTTCCTTGTTTGGTTATGGACTTAGGGCAGACCCATTAGGATCGAAGGTCTATTGAATCTTAGGTATATATAACCAAGTATACACCGAGAAATTGTGGGAAGTACCTAGTATGAATCAAGTTACAAGATTACATGCAGACACCACTATTAAAAATTCATTAGTTCGGATGTACGAACTGTCGTTATGAATTGTCTACCGATACGCTAAAGTCATGAAATAACACGTTAAGATCCTAAAATAAATTGGTTCGATAATACCTAACTTATAACCTCTACCAAAAGATTTGCTTTACGTTTTTAAAACTATGGCAGAAATATACCGCCACAGAAGAACGCCCGGCGCTTCAAAAACGCACCACCGCTGCCACCTCCTCAGAACGATCATGCGGCAATACGAGCTGAGATAACTACTGCTGTGGCAGCTGCCCTGGCTCAGATAAACACTAATGGTGCAAGTGGAGCGGGAAGTGGTGCCACAACTCCCAACCACGGGGACAACCAGGCACGTCCGAGGGAATGTTCCTATAAAGATTTTTCTAATGGCAAACCCAAACCCTTCAATGGGAGCTGAGGCGTCATCAATCTAATGCAATGGTTCGAGAAGACCGAATCAGTCTTCAAGGTCTCCGCATGCCCTGAAGAAAGCAAAGTCAAATTCTTGGCTTGCACTTTCTCCGACAGGGCCCTCACTTGGTGGAACGGTCATGTCAAGTCATGAATGCTTCCAGATGCTAACTCGATGAGCCGGGAAGACTTGAAGACCATGATGATGAAGGATTACTGCCCAAGCGGCGAGATACAAAAGCTAGAGTAGGAGCTCTGGAATCTATAGATGATCGGCTCCGACCTCACGACAAGAAGGTGGAAAGATACATTTGGGGGTTGTCTCCCTAAATTCAAGGGAATGTAGTATCCGCAAGACCCTCTACTTTTGATAGTGCCAAAGAACTGGAACAAAGTCTTATCGATCATAAAGCCAGCCAAAGAGTTGTGGCGACCACTCCCGAGTAAGCAAGAGGGGGGAATAATAAACGAAAGTCCTGGAACAACAAGAACCAACCGACCCAAGATTCCTCTAAGAAGCAACAAATCGTGGCAGTTCATGCCGCAACTGCCCCTGCTGCTCCGGTACCCCTGCAACAATACGCTGGGAACCTCCCCAAATGCAACAGGTGCAACTTTCATCACAACGGCCCTTGTTGCGAGATGCACTGCAACAACTGCAACAAGAAGGGGCATAAGGCTCACTTCTGCAAGGCACCTGCACAACCAATCAATCAAGGCGCCAACACTGGGATATGTCGAGCCTGCTATGGCTGCGGGGAGACGGGGCACTTCAAAAGAGACTACCCGAAGTCAAGGAACACCAATACAGGTGGCGCGGGAATATTCCTAGCTATAGGACACGAGGAAGCAATAGAAGATCCCACGGTGGTTACCGGTATGTTTCTTCTCGACAACTTTTATGCATGCATATTATTCGATAATGGAGCGGAGAGGAGTTTCGTTAGTCATCAGTTCAAACACTTACTTAAACGCAATCCACAATCACTAAAAGATGTATACACCATAGAAATGGCAAATGGAAAGATAGAAAACACTAGTGATATATACGCAGGGTGTACCCTCACTCTAGATAACCACTCATTCGAAATTGATCTAATTCCTATTTCAATAAAAAGCTTCGCCGTCATTATTGGCATGGATTGGTTGAGTTCAAATCGAGCTGACATCCTGTGTTACGAAAGGGTCGTTCTCCTTAACCTACCAAATGGCAAAACTCTCGTCATCTATGGCAACAAACCTAGCTCGAACCTACAAATCATCTCTTGCGTCAAAGCCCAAAAGTATATCCGTAAGGAATACTGTACCTTCTTAGCCCATGTAGTAGATAAGAAACGAGAGGTAAAAGACATCAACGATATTCCAGAGTTCTGCAATTTCCCTGACATATTTCCCGAAGACCTTCCCGGAGTGCCGCCTGAGCGACAATTCGAATTCTGAATCGATATAATCTCAGGTGCTACCCCCGTAGCCAAAGCACCATACCACCTCGCGCCAGCCGAAATGCAAGAACTGTCTAGCCAACTGAACGATCTGTTGAGCAAGGGATTCATTAGACCAAGCTTCTCACCACGGGGAGCTCCGATCTTGTTCGTAAAGAAAAAGGATGGATCATTCGGCATGTGCATCAACTATCACGGACGAAATAAGCTCACCATCAAAAACAAATACCCCTTACCCAGAATCGACGATCTATTCGACCAACTTCAAGGGGCGAGCTACTTTTCAAAGATAGATCTAAGGTCTGGTTACCACCAACTGCGGGTCCAAGAGGAAGACGTTCTGAAGACTACATTCCTGACTCGTTACGGTTACTACGAGTTTGTAGTGATGTCCTTCGGGTTGACAAATGCACCCGCGGTATTCATGGATATAATGAACTGGTTATGTCGACCCTATTTGGATAAGTTCGTGATTATCTTCGTAGATGAAATTCTGGTCTACTCACGAAGCAAGAAAGAACACTGTCAGCACCTACGACAAGTACTAGAGACACTAAGGGCGGAGAAGTTATATGCAAAATTCTCAAAGTGCGAATTTTGGATCCGAGAAGTGGGCTTCCTTGGCCATCTGGTTAGCAAGGAAGGGATACACGTGGATCCCTAAAAAATCAAGGCAATCGAGACCTGGTCCGCACCACGGACACCAACCGAGATCTGACAATTCTTGGGCCTTACGGGGTACTACCGTAGGTTCATATAGAACTTCTCCAGGATTTCCAAACCGCTTACCACTCTTACCCAAAAGAGTGTGGCGTTAAATTAGGGAGAAAACCAAGAAATAGCATTCCAAAGGCTGAAACGGGCTCTGTGCAGTGCTCCAATCTTATCTCTTCTGGAGGGAACTGAAGACTTTGTGGTTTATTGCGACGCTTCGAATGAAGGTCTCGGGTGTGTGCTCATGCAAAGAGGAAAGGTCATCGCTTATGCTTCAAGGAAACTCAAGACGCATAGAGTTAACTACACTACTCGTGACCTTGAACTAGGAGCAGTGGTGTTCGTCCTAAAGATCTGGAGGCACTACCTCTACGACACAAAATGTACAATCTTCACCGATCATAAGAGCCTTCAGTACATCCTCAACTAAAAGGAACTCAACATGAGGCAAAGGCGATGGGTGGAGCTACTAAACGATTACGAAAACCCTACTTGAACCATTAACAAACTCTAAGTGAGCATTATTAACTTTTCTCAATACTCTAATAGTCGTTTTTGTTTAAACCCTAGTTATCAATCTTTTTTTCAAAACCGTAGTTGTAACGTCCCAAAAATAAGACCATAAAATTATTCTTTTTAAGATTAATAAAACATCAAACCATATTTATTCATAAAACCAAGGTTATCAAATGTATCGATATATCATCAATATCAGAGGAAATCATAAAATGTGGAAAACATGTGGTGTGTGCTCTGCAATCATCCCGAGCTCCCTCATTTGAAAACTGAAGTACCGGAAACATAAACTGAGAACTGTAAGCACAAAGCTTAGTGAGTTCCACAAGATACCACATACCATACATTATAAATCACACATTGGGCTCCCGACCTTCTTCGAGTCCCACTTGGCTTCGGGCCTCGCTTGTGGCAACCCGGAAATTTTTTATTCCCGTTAAGTCAACATTGTTCAAACTTAATCCTTCCATGGTATTAAATAAGGTGGTTTATTGGGTTATTAGTGTTGAAGCATAGTTAACTAAAAGTATTAAGGTTTGGGAGTGAAAAGCTTTAAAGAACCGAGAACCTTCGCATGGCCGCAAACTCCTCACAGCCATAAACCACTTCGGACCGTGAATCCTCGGTTCACGGCTGTAAACGAGGCTTCAGCCGTGAACCTCAGATCGTGAACTCTTCGGCCGCAATCACTTCTATATATATATATATATATATATATATATATTTACTTCATTATTTCTTCAATTCTCACAACATGTTTAAAACACTATGGGAGTATTTTATGATACTACAAGAAAACAACAAGTTTAAAACATACCAAGTTCATTACATTAAAATACAATAGGAGTATTTTAGGCACTATAAATAACTTATGTGAGAACTTAAAAGATCCTTCTGGTATGTCTATGATTCCGGAGTGTATACTTCGAAGGTTTTATATAATTGAGATTTTATAGACTTAGACTTTGTGATCTATGCTTCACTTCTTGTTCCTTGTTTGGTTGTGGTTTTGGAGTAAGATCACTTATTCGAAGGTCTATTTAATCTTAAATTATATACAACTTGTATACATTGCGCAACTATAGGAGGACTCGGTAAGGATCACCCCATTAAGTTACACTTAATCTCATAGATTCTTTTGACACTTCCATTCTAGTATGAAAAAACCTTGATAGATGTAACCACTCCATCATAGCAGTCAATAAAGGATTCAAGGAGAGACAAAAAGAGATTTCCAAGAAGTGATCAGTCGGAGAAACTAAAACGTCTTATGTGTCACACTAATAAATAATAACCTTAATTGACTTAGTGAGCTAGTGATTTCACTACTCACATTATGTGTTAGGATTATTCGTTTTCATGCAGCCAGTATCTGTTATTCAATTCATAGAAATTCATTCGAGGATAGCCACTTCTGATTCATAAAGTTTATTTTATATAGACTCCCTTTATGATTTGTTTCCAGAACCCCATGAAAGTCAGAACCAGATACACTCAGAACGAGGATAACATTTTCATTCAGCTTTCGGCTTATAACCACTGCTATAGACTTATTCTTGTCTCATCTTAGTATTCTTTTTAGAAAAAGATGCCTCGTGGTAGACCGGTAAGGCATGTATTCAATAACACAACATAGAATCCACCACAGTTCGATCTTGATGCTCTCCAAGCAGCGATAGCCGCCGCAGTAACAGCTGATCTAACTCACATCAATGAAAGTGGTACCAATGGATCTGGTAGCGGTACCCACTTAACTAACCCCATAGTTACCCACGGACACCCACGGGAGTGTTCGTACAAGGACTTCATGAATTTCAAACCCAAATCCTTTAATGGAAATGGGGGAGTCATTGCTCTGATGCAATGGTTCGAGAAAACAGATTCGGTCTTCAAAATATATTTGTTCCCAGAAGGGAGCAAAGTGAAGTTTGCTGCCTGCACCTTCTCCGATAGAGCCCTAACATGGTGGAATAGTCATGTTATGTCACTGACCCTATTAGTGGCTAACTCGATAGGTTGGGAAAACCTAAAGGATATGATGTTGGAGCAATATTGCCCAAGAGGCGAAGTTGAAAAGCTGGAACAAGAACTATGGGAGCACACCAAGGTCGGCTCAGACATGGTGACCTACACTGACAGGTTTAGCGATCTGACAACACTATGCCCTGAGATGGTTACCCCGGAGAGTAAGAAGATAGAAAGGTACATCTGGGGTTTATCTACCCCAATTCAATGGAATGTACTGTCTTCTAACCTAATTACATTCAATAGTGCCAAACGCCTAGCCCAGCGACTTATTGACCATAGAGTTCGCCGTGGCGTGGTGGTCCCCATTCCCGAGTCATCAAAGGGAGGAGACTATAAACGAAAGTCGGGAACAAGAGGAAGGAGCGAAAAACATAGGAAACCCAACATGAACAACAAATGGTTACTATATTCGCCGCCACAGCACCTGCTACTCCAGCACCTACCAGTAGATATGTTGGAACTCTCCCGAAGTGTGATGGATGTAATTGAAGGGTTTTGAGCATTCTGACACTCTTAAGGTGTACATGCAACCCTAAATACCTTGGATCTATGTTTTCACTATTAAACATGGAAATATAAATTTTCCAAGGTATTGTTCTAACCAACATAATATGAAGTACATATAATATAAATTCTTGTAGAATTACACACCTCTTTGTTGTAGCTGGATTCCATGGAGCTTAAGAGCCTAGTACCTCAAATGTGACACCACAAATGGTTTACACAACATCACCAACATCTTGGAATAACTTGAGAGAAAAGGTTCCTATGATCAAATCGGCTAGCCCTCATGTGTACATACACTAGTCCAAATTTCTTGAGCCATGGGTTCCTTATATATGGTGGCTATTAGGGTTACACCATTTAACTTATGTCTTTCCATATTCTTCATGCTCCATGGGTTAAAACCTCCATGGAGTATCCAAGGGTTACTCCATGGGTTTAGCCAAACATGAAGAGCTATGGATCATAAGCCCATATATATAAGAATGAATGATTTACACAATCAATCCCCATATATTTAATTAGTCTCCTTTTGATCACAAAATTAATTCCAAATTAATTATTGATAAATACTTATTAAATAATATGATTTCATATTAATATATTAAAATTTATAATATATTAACAAATCATAAATAATCCTTTTCTCACAAAAGTCTATCCAAATTGTTCCGATGCCATGCAACCCAAATGGACCATGTCAATCGGGTCAAGTACATACCAATTATAGTTATGGACTTAGACACTAATCCAATAGTCTCCCACTTGGATAAGTCTAAAACTATTATTGTGTATGACTTCAAGACCCGACTAGCAAACGTAGCTCTTAAAAGTTGTTGTCGAACTCTGAACAAATCAATGACGCGTCTATTAGATAAGGGATCATATATTCCTCCATTCTAGATATCATATGGACTGAGACATGGATTATAACCCTTCTCTCTGTTAATTTGTTGTTTCTCGATTTCCGATTTATGACGACCGACTAATTGAACAAATCAAATATGTCCTGGCTTGACCAAGCACTTCGGGGTGTCATCACTAAATCATCGAGGGGCCCACAGATATCACTTTTATCCCTTTAAGGGTAAAAGGAATGGATAAACTTCGACTCATATTCTTGTTCTACTACTTGTTGAATCATACATAAAAGCACGCTTTATAACATCGAGTTACCAATGCGTTTTTGTAGAATCAACATATAACCAACTCATAGGAAACAACTCATATCTCTAGGTTTGAAGAATATAAGATATTATCGTCTCATGATCACTCTTGATAAAATCCATGAAGTGAGTCAAATGAGCGTGGGTTTAATCCAATACTCGGAACATATGAGCACTCATGAATGTTGCAGCAACTCTTGCTATGTCCACTACCTTGGACATCTACAAACCAACTTCATGACAGTCTTGATTCATACATACTTCCAACATATGACCGACTGTGGATGGTTTGAATAACATAGTCATTCAGGAAGAACGACCATGTTATTCTGGATGTCAAAACACGCAAAGTGAAACTCAAGAATAATCGAATCCAATATGATCTCGGAACTTATGAATATAAACAGAACACGTTTTATTTATCACCATATTGACTACACATTATTCATTGTATACTATTTCAAACTATCAACTTTATACTTGAATTAAAACAATAGTTGTCCCATGCTCCAAGTATGTACACTATGTTTTTCTAAACACTAGTCATGCCATACACCAAGTATGCACACTATGTTTGTCCAAACATTAGTTATGCCATACACAAAGTATGCACACTAAGTTTGTCTATGATCTTTACTTTGTGAAATAGATCGATTGAACATAATTCCAATGATTCTCATTTCACAATCCCAAATCCTTACCGCAAATGCAAGAATTCCAAATTCCTACCATTTACCTAAATCTGTTAGATTCTAAACTTATATGCATTAATCCTCTTGTAATGATTATGCACAAAGTCACAAATACTTGTCAACAGACATTACAGAGTATTCCAACGAAGATCAATTCCATGGAAATGAAGTCTCATATTCAAAGTACATTGCTTTGAACATCCTTCTTGCATTAAGTTTTCTAATCTTATACAGATTGAATAACTTCCACCTATGGAGTCAACTCCATATTCTCATTTTTACTATCACTTTTGAACAAGAGCTGCCTCTTTTCAGAATATGTCAATATGGCCCTTCCAAAATTAACACTATACTTCCAATTGTCCCTGAGCAACCAATCTTTGGTAAACCTTAGATTGTCCTCGACAATTGCTTAATCAAATTATTCATATCTAGTTCTAGTATTTTTCCCTCTTAATGCTCTAGGCATTTGGACAAATTTAGAACAGATGAATATTATAGCACATGCAATCGATCCTATATCCAAAGAATTGGAACATGATTCATGATGTCTCATAAAAAGACTAGACCAGTCTTTTGCTATAATATTTCTATTTCTATTTGCCAAGTTCTCAAAATTCAGATTATGAAGACGGATGTCGTAATCACAATCGAATTTTAGAACGCAAATAATGGACCCATCTATAGAATTTCCTTATGTTGAGCCATTCCAACATAAAATTCATATATATATATATATATATATATATATATATATATATATATATATATATATATATATATACATACATATATATATATATATATATATATATATATATATATATATATATATCCTTGACTAAAGATGATTAATACCTCATTCTAAGCTTTTAGAATTGAAATGAAGTATAATTTCCTCTCCCTTAATTATAGAAAAACAACTTTTTCCAATTGAACCTTTGTTTTTTTTCGATAACTAACATTGATAACTTGCAACACTTATCATAATTATCATGCTCCCACTAACATGAGAATTATCAGCTTAACACTTATGCTCCCACTAGCTTTGACATGTACTCAGAAATCAACTGGACTTCTAGAAATCAATACTTTATTGATTTTCTTACCAAAGTTCAGACTTCTAATACGAGATGCTTTGATAAAACTTTATCAAAGTCATACACCTTTCCTTAGATAGCACACATGAGTGTCTAAACAATTTTAGAACTATGAAAAGGGATGTCGTAATCATAGTCTCAATTGTTTAGACCTTTTTCATTCCTCACAAGTCCATGTTAGTGTGCCGGTTAACCACACACACTCTACTAACGACTTTGAGAATGCAAATATCACACTTGCTATCTACCTAAAATCAGTTATTAAAAGCGTTTCCTCGCCATCATTTTCATTAATCGGAGAGAAACCTTATGACACTTAGATTTAATGGTGTATGTGTTCTTATCCATGTGAACTGTCAAAACCATAGTCACAAGACAAGGATAATGACAAATCCAAACTCATATGGATTGAACTTGTGCAGTCTTAACTTCATGCCACCTGGCAGCATAAGGGCTTGTCATTGCTTCCAAGTTGTTATGCAACAAACTGAGAACTCTCAGAATTCATATGCAAAGCCAAATTTAACTGGAATGGGCACAGAAATAGGAATATGTCAACCTGATAGGTTGTGAACCTCAAGTCGTGAGCTAGTATGAAACTACAGGTTTTATTCTTGATTAGATCTTGATATCCTTTCATGATCTTTTAGACTCCCACTGTCCTCTTTACATATATTACTCTCTTGCCAAATATTCAAGAAATGGTGCAGATTCTTATCAAGGCAAACACTTCACACAATTGGCCTAAGTTGGTCAAAACATCACAACTTACCAATTTCAAATGTACAAGAGTAGGACACATTTTACTCTTACATTTGATAAGTGTTGATAAACCTTCTTTAAGACGTGTCACTCAAATTACAATCTTGGAGTATGGCTCTAAGACTTGTTTTGGAATGAAGTATGACTCATCTTCTTGATTTAACCATTTCAACAATTCAAGATTCCTCTTCCTAGTCATAAGAATTCACTAAGATGTCCTTAGAGGACTAATAGTGATATGGTTTCTAAATCGTTAAGATGATCACAAAACATGATACTAAAGTACTCTCCCATCTTTTCAGATTTGAGAAACTTTTATCTTTCTGCCAAATTTGATTCTTCTCATTCGTTCTGCCATACATCGAAAATTTTCCAATGTTTCAGAATTATACTTAAATTTGTAAGTATAACAAACTTTACTAAAATTTAGGAAATCATGACGAATAGTCTTATCGATCTTTTGTGGTGGACCTGACTAGCGCACAACCAAGTGTACCTGATCCCTTTGTCCTTCACTTTACTCACATATACATGTGAACAAGGAATTAGTCTTAATTTTCCAAAGATGAAAATTCCCATTCATCATATTATACAACTTGCATGATCCAAGTTTCGGTCCAATTGAAAACTTGGGTGATGAGAATCTTTCCTTATTTGGTAAATTTAGACACTACCATAGATGAAAGAATCAAATTCATATTTCCATTATTGCTAAAAACATACAAACATCATAAGTGTCATTATCAGCTTAACACTTATGCTCCCACTAGCTTTGACATGTACTCAGAAATCAACTGGACTTCTAGAAATCAATACTTTATTGATTTTCTTACCAAAGTTCAGACTTCTAATACGAGATGCTTTGATAAAACTTTATCAAAGTCATACACCTTTCCTTAGATAGCACACATGAGTGTCTAAACAATTTTAGAACTATGAAAAGGGATGTCGTAATCATAGTCTCAATTGTTTAGACCTTTTTCATTCCTCACAAGTCCATGTTAGTGTGCCGGTTAACCACACACACTCTACTAACGACTTTGAGAATGCAAATATCACACTTGCTATCTACCTAAAATCAGTTATTAAAAGCGTTTCCTCGCCATCATTTTCATTAATCGGAGAGAAACCTTATGACACTTAGATTTAATGGTGTATGTGTTCTTATCCATGTGAACTGTCAAAACCATAGTCACAAGACAAGGATAATGACAAATCCAAACTCATATGGATTGAACTTGTGCAGTCTTAACTTCATGCCACCTGGCAGCATAAGGGCTTGTCATTGCTTCCAAGTTGTTATGCAACAAACTGAGAACTCTCAGAATTCATATGCAAAGCCAACTTTAACTGGAATGGGCACAGAAATAGGAATATGTCAACCTGATAGGTTGTGAACCTCAAGTCGTGAGCTAGTAAGAAACTACAGGTTTTATTCTTGATTAGATCTTGATATCCTTTCATGATCTTTTAGACTCCCACTGTCCTCTTTACATATATTACTCTCTTGCCAAATATTCAAGAAATGGTGCAGATTCTTATCAAGGCAAACACTTCACACAATTGGCCTAAGTTGGTCAAAACATCACAACTTACCAATTTCAAATGTACAAGAGTAGGACACATTTTACTCTTACATTTGATAAGTGTTGATAAACCTTCTTTAAGACGTGTCACTCAAATTACAATCTTGGAGTATGGCTCTAAGACTTGTTTTGGAATGAAGTATGACTCATCTTCTTGATTTAACCATTTCAACAATTCAAGATTCCTCTTCCTAGTCATAAGAATTCACTAAGATGTCCTTAGAGGACTAATAGTGATATGGTTTCTAAATCGTTAAGATGATCACAAAACATGATACTAAAGTACTCTCCCATCTTTTCAGATTTGAGAAACTTTTATCTTTCTGCCAAATTTGATTCTTCTCATTCGTTCTGCCATACATAGAAAATTTTCCAATGTTTCAGAATTATACTTAAATTTGTAAGTATAACAAACTTTACTAAAATTTAGGAAATCATGACGAATAGTCTTATCGATCTTTTGTGGTGGACCTGACTAGCGCACAACCAAGTGTACCTGATCCCTTTGTCCTTCACTTTACTCACATATACATGTGAACAAGGAATTAGTCTTAATTTTCCAAAGATGAAAATTCCCATTCATCATATTATACAACTTGCATGATCCAAGTTTCGGTCCAATTGAAAACTTGGGTGATGAGAATCTTTCCTTATTTGGTAAATTTAGACACTACCATAGATGAAAGAATCAAATTCATATTTCCATTATTGCTAAAAACATACAAACATCAATTTTTCATAAGTGTCATTGCAAGGAGATATAATAAAATAAAACAAAATTTTATTTATTTATAACATGCGGGAAAAAAATCCTTACAATGCAACTTTTAAATGAAAACTATGTAATTACATATTTTCTAGCAATCTATCACAACTCCTAAGAAGTAGCTCAAGAATCCGATCTTCAAACCATGCGATTAAAATCCATCTTCGCGATCAGATTCAACATACTCTTCTTTTAACCTTCCTTCCCTTTGTTTGATTCTGCCATACATCAAAATGTATTAAGAATCTCCAAATGGGAACTTAATTGAGTTAGATAATGGACTTACCTGAAGCAGAGGTCAAGCTTTTTGACTAGACCTTCTCTCAGATCTTATAAGTAGTTAGGGCAGCTTTGCAACCAATGTCCCTTCCTTTTGGCAATAGAAACATATGGACTCTTTGGGAATTGTACACTCGAGTATCTCACTCTTACCTTTCTCTTTACCATTTGGTCAACCGATTTGACTATGGCGAATCCCTTTCCAATGGGAAGAGAAAGATTTTCTGGATATCCAATGTTACCATTGTCAATGTCCATTGAAGGTTTGGGAAGTTGATATTCTAATCAAATTTGCTTTACTAGTCCTCGAAATCATTGTTGATTCAGCAGCACCAAGCAAATAGATAAGATCATTAAGGGTATTGTCATAGTCTTTTACATAGTAGTCCATAAAGAGCTCACTATGTGACTTAGGAAGTGATTAGTCAACATCCAACTTCCTCAATACTTTGACACCCAACTCTATTGGCTTGTCAATATGTGACTTCATCTCCAAGATGTGAGCACACATAGACCTTGCTTGCCAATAGGGCTTGAGTGACCTTGAAATATTTAAGAACTTCTGGGTTAGGGAGAATAGTTGGAGGAGGTGGAGGGAGTGAATAATGATTTACGGGACATCATCTTCATAAGCAAAGCTTGTTCCAAGAGTTTTTGGGAACATCATAATTGTCTGAACCAGAAATCTTTTGGGAGATATTTAAGATAGTTGATTTAAAGTCCTTAATATAACACCCAATATGAAATATTAAGGCTAGGACCCAACACAATATTTTATAACTTGGAAAAGGGATGCCGTAATCCAAGCTATAAAATATTTGAAGGTAGGCGAATGACGATTCACCAATTTCCACCATAAAAAACGAAATAATTTATTAGGTTTTAATTGGATTTGAAACTCCTACATCTTTTGAGATTCTTTGAACTTTTCAATGGCATGTTTCAATCTCGATTGTGCCCTCTCAAGTTTTGTGACTGAGATGCCGAGGATCACAAAACAAGGTGTGAATTACCATGCAAATATACTTGGTACCCTTATTATTTATCCCTCAATCGATGTGTCGGTTAACCACACGCTGTCACACCCCAAAACTGAGAACGGCGGAAACGTTCTGGGGCGGAGGACGTCATGTAATGTATCACAACAATGTAAAGTAGTAAAAAAGCAACAACATCATCCATTGCATTACTAGTATAATTTTAATTACAAGTGTGTTCTTTCATAATATAAGACAACATAAAGAATCGTCAAAATAAAATACGAGTCTGAACTGCTCCGTCTTCACAAAACCTGGTTGTTGTACCTATCTATTTGTGACCGGAGAATACAAGTTATTTTGAAAGCGCGTATCAGCCAAAAAGCTGGTGACTTCATAAGTATTAATGTGTCTTTGATTTGTAAAACTTCCAATGAAAGTCTTGACATTGTTTTGAAATAAAGTTCGTATAAGTATGTAAATGTTTGTAAGAAATGGAAAGCGCTTGAATAACCCTAGAAATCCCTATGATCCCTATAAAAGAAGTCTTCTACCAAGACCCTACTATTTTGAAAGTAGTCTTCTACCAAGACCCTACTGTTTTCAAAGTAGTCTTCTACCAAGACCCTACTGTTTTGAAAGTAGTCTTCTACCAAGACCCTACTGTTTTGAAAGTAAGCATCTCTGTAAATGTGATGGTTTTTCCCTGTTTAACTATTAGTATAAAACTATAGTATACCACATCGTTTATGTGTACGAGTCACAATATAAAGGTAATAAGGAAAGTAGTTATCTATATAAAATATATCCTACCTCATCGATCATGTGAACGTGTCACAAAATAAAGGAAGAAATAATATAATGACCTAAGTATTATCCTTTTGTACTAGGATAACTAACAGTGTTAACTTAAGACATCCGTCGATGTACATTTACCTCTGTAACTAATAGTTGGGTGTAGGAATAGTTAGTCCCTTAAAGTATACCTATAATGGTATCAACCGAAGACATCCGTAGATGTGCATTTACCTCTATAGCTAACAGTGGTGGTAGGAATGATTAGTCCCACAAAGTATCCTTTAGAACGAGGATATAAAGTTCAATCTATCTAGTCGATTATGTGATTGCATCACAAAGTAAAGATACGAAGGAGAATTATATAATAGTATCTACACATATAATATGTAATAGTAACTTGTCATATAACATCTACGTAAAAGTATTCATGTAAAAGTATTCATGTAAGTGTATCTATGTAAACGTACTCATGTAAGAGTGTCTATGTAAACGTACTCATGTAAGTGTGTCTATGTAAACGTATCTATGTATCATGTAATGTACTAGTACAGACTCATGAATGAGCTGACTCTTGTGTGATTCCCTGTACTTGGAATAGTAAGTGGTATCTCCTAACTATACCTATAATAGTTACTAACCATGTACGTGAATCACCTGAAGTATGCCTTTGCTACCCAAAGGTACTGAACTGACTGAGGAAACTTTTATGTCTCTATATGTATACATGATATATAACTGATAGTTAAATGACCCTCGAACGGATACCCGATACCCTAGCAGACCACATCCCAAAGGGGAAAAGGAAATAAAGCGGGCTAGCCTTCCTAAGTGTTTTAAACATTATTTATATAACTATATATATATATATATATATATATATATATATATATATATATATATATATATATATATATATACAGGCATGCATTTGACAATATAAAAGCATATAAGGAGTTTTATAAAACCTTTGAAAAAGATTAATACCTAAGAAAAGATCGACTTGATGTCAATTTATAAAATGGTTTGGAAGTATTTGCTTGACAAAAACAGTTTAAGTATAAAGGAACCTTTGTTTGAAACACATTGTAACAGGGTTTGAAATGAACATACAGTGTTTAATAAATAGTTTAATAAAGTGTTTTAAACACCTAAAAACATTTAAGATAAACATTTGAAGAAATCCGATTGGTAAAACAGTTACGTAAAGTAAAGCCATTTGCATGTTAGTTATTAATCACATGTGATTGATATAATAACTAAACATGATTCAACTTGTACCCCCCCCCCCCCCTATAAAGCAGTTATAAACATTTAACAACATTTAAAAGGTTAATTCAAGGTGAATGAACTCACCTGCAGTGAACGGATTGGAAGGAAGTGGCGGACAAGTGCTTGGTGTCAAGTGAAGACTTAGACACACACAATGATCCTAATTACATATGAAGACATATGTATATAACCAATTGGTGATTTTAACACTAATTAAACATGTATAAACATCCTATGGCGAGGAAAACACTTTGGTCGAATGCTAGGAGGCTATCGGGTTGCAACTAAGGTGTGCAAAGCCTCATACGGGAGTTTATGGTCCAATGACCATCCTTGTTGGAGTTTACGGCCCAAGGAGTTTACTCCTGGTCGTAAACTCTCAATTGGTCACCAAAATGGGCTTAAAACTCTAAGGGCTTAAGTGGTTAAGTGCTCCAAAGCTTTAAAAAAGTGTTTGGGTGGGTTTATGGTCCTAAAATGAACTTGCTTGGTGTTCACGGCCTTGGGACCATGTCACACCCCGAAAACCGAAGGCGGAAACATTTCCGAGGTTGACTCCACGTTGAGTATCAAATCCAATGTACATAGTAAGTAAAGTAGAACAACCATTACATTACATATAGAAAAGTTTTACATTTGTTTCAAAAGATATAGTTATACAGTTGTGATACATAGTATAAACATTGACAAAACGAACGGGTCTTGTACGCACTCCATCCAGGATCAAGTGGATCTTCGAGTACCTGTTCTATCAGTGACCTGAGAACACAAGTGGTTTGAAAATCAGCATAACGTTGGTGAGTTCATAAGTGGTTTTTTAATTTGTGAAAATGTTCATGTTTCCTTTCTGTTTCTGAAAATGTAACACACGCCAGGAAAATCCCTCATTTTCTTAAAAAGTTGGTTGTTTCACAATATGTAAAGTATAGTAAATTTGTACACTGAAAACACGTTTACTTATGTGAAAAATGTACAGTTTGGTTGTCCGGTTTGTTATACTGTTCTGTTTAAGTACCAATGTATCCCTAGGAAAGTCCCATATTTTCCCGATTGTATTTTTACCAATTGCAAAAGATGTAAGATTATCCGCTTTGTTATACTTTTCTAGTTATGTTTATGCTCCCCAGGAAAGCCCCATGCTTTCCTAAATGTTGGTTTTCAATTTGAAAGATGTAATTCTGTTAGACCTGGTTATGTATAAGGTTTCCTAGGAAAGTCCCATACTTTCCTGAAAGTTGGTTATCATTGTAAAAGATGTTTTCTGTATATGTGGTTATGTTCAATGTTTCCCCAGGAAAGTCCCATACTTTCCTAAATGTTGGTTTCCAATGTGAAAGATGTTTACCGAAACCTGGTTATCTTGTGAAGTGTATAAAGTTGTTCATTATTACTATAAGTAAATTTCTGTTATCCTAATTGCGAGTTACATAACCATACGATAGACTAAACCTGTGGCAATAAGTAGTCCACATCCTTATGACTTTCGTCACCCTTGAACCATTTCGGTTCGGCTGTAGCTAGCAGCCAGGTGTGGGGTAGTCAGCCCCGTATAGATCTATACACTCAAGTCACGCTCTCTAAATCCCAGAGATTCTGGTTACGGGTGTAGTCCTCCACTCGCGTATCTCTGTGGAGTGTTCGCCGAGGACGTGTCTCCAATCATACAGGAATAACAAATTTACTAGTAATAATATGATAGTCCTCCACTCGCGTATCTCTGTGGAGTGTTCGCCGAGGACGTGTCTCCAATCATACAGGAATAACAAATTTACTAGTAATAATATGATAGTCATCCACTCGCGTATCTCTGTGGAGTGTTACCGAGGACAAACAGTGTACAAGTTTCATGTTCATATGTTCTAATGTCATGCTTTTAACTGATAAAATGTGGAAAACCATTTGTGAAATATATAAAACATAACAGTTTATAAAACCCATTTCACAAATAAATGTTTACGTGATCCGCATGTTCGAATGGTTATCAGTTGTATCAATCAGTATTAAAAGCATATAAAATGTGAAACACACACACAAAAACAAGTTTTTGAGTACAAGAAACCCTTGTACTTTGCTTGTGTTCCCCCCTGAAAACAGTGAAAACAGTGAAAAAGGGTAGGGGTATGAACTCACCAGACAAGGAAATGCGACAGTTTCGGACACTAGACGTGGGTTCGAGGCTTGATTACTCGCGATGTCCCTATGTAAAATGAAATAATGTCCATATATATTTAATTAGATTTACATTCACTAATTATATGGAACATTACACTCCAACGAGGTTAAACACCTCAAAACGAGCGTTTGGAGTGACCCGGGTGACATCTACGGACGTGATATGGTACTAGGGATTTGGGATTTGAGTTTACTCACTAAGAGTAAACATTTAAGTAAGTTTATGGCCATATAACACACACATACATGAGTTCACGGCCGTGAACTCATGTGGGTGTGATTTTGAGTGTTTAATGGCTTGTTTGGACTTGGGGATTGTTGGAATGAATTACTAAAATGCCTAGGAATAGATTAAATGAATTTATACCATTTAAAAGGGAGTTCACGGCTATAAACTTGGAGTTTGCGGCCGTAAACTCTCCTATGGTCAAGAGAAATTGATTTGAGGCACTTAGAGCAATCACATGTGATTCTACTAATTTTTCCAAGCCTTGGGGTGATTTAAGGGCATCATCTAACATACTTTTATGAGTTTACGGCCTAAGAGTATGTGCCAAGGCCGTAAACTCCTATATGTGGCATTTTGATATGTTAAAAACCCCCAAACTATTTTTAGATGGTTCTAGGATTTACCTCAAGGCTTTTGGTTGAGTTTCAAGGCAATCTAACATGTAAAAAGGTGTTTACTCCCCATGTTTGAGGAGTTTACGGACCAAGCACATGCCTTGGCCGTAAACTCTCTTTTGTCTCTTAAAGTTCAAGATTTAAGTGTTTCAAGTCCAGATTTGTAAGCCTCAAAGTCGTATCTAAGTCCCAACAATGATTTGGAAGGGTTAAATGGCTCTAAAACCCCATTTTTAGGTGTTTACGGCCCAAGCATGTGCCTTTGCCGTAAACACTTGTTCCAGGTCCTAAATCCTTGTTTAAACATCAATTTGAAGTCTAAAGAGGTTAGATAACAAGTTAGGGATGTTACCTCTTTGATTTGGAGCCTTAAATCTTTGTTTTTGGACCTTCGATTATGGATGAGGAGAGAGGTTGGAGAGTGATTTAGGAAAGATGGCCAAAAGCTTCAAATGGAAGCTTTGAATCATTTATATAGTGTTCGGGAATTGGACACGGCGGAATTCTACCCGATACCGGCGTTAGGCGGGGCTTTTGGTCGCACCCGACCAAGTTGCCGTAACCCGATATGGTCGATTCTAGAATTATTTCGATAACTATTATGGGGTGTTAGAATGATTTCAAATGGCATTAAGACACCCATTAAGTCATTTTAGATCAATACAAGTTAATGACTTAATTAAACGGCGAAATCGGAAACGGATTTGGAAATGGCGTTTGGTTTATCGAATTGGATTACAATTTCAGTTACAAGAAGTGATATGGAATTTCGGGTTGTTACAGACCACTCCCCCATGAGTTTACGGCCGTAAACTCATGGTAAGGAGTACCATTTCGTGAAATAAATTCCTTAACTCAAAGGGGTAAGGTTCTATCCTAAAATCCAAGGCTTACTAAGGTGTTAGGGTGTCATTTGCACCCTTAAAAGGTGTTTACGGCCCTAAGACCAAATCCCTTGGTGATTGCGGTCGTAATCTAATATGGACCATGGTATTTTGTGCTTTCAAGTCCCATACACATCATGGTATGATTCTAGACTAGTTTCACAAGGAAAGGAAGGGACTAGGGAACACTTTTGGCCATCAAAGAAGGGTTTACAGTCCAAGGTGTTCTTGGGCCGTAAACTCTTTGATCTTGATGTTTCCTTGTGATTTTTTGATGCTAAGACACATAAAAAGCCCTATAACACTCTTAGATAGAAGGACTTACGATTTGGAATGAAAAGCTAAAGATCCTTGAGAGAGAATCAGGTTTTTCTCTAGTTGAAAATGGAACAAGTGAAACAAATATGGCTAAGGGCCATATTTATACCCCTTGGGGTTTTTGGTCCAAAATATCATTTGAGCCGTAAACTTCAACCTCGTGGAGTTTTGAAACTTTTAAGATACACATAATACTCTAGGGCATCCTCTCTCCTGATTTCTCCTAAAGTGTAAATCCAGAAATACTCAAACTTATTCTAAAAAGTCTAAAAATTTATAGTAACTGTTCTGACTTCTATTGACTTGATATGTTATACAGAATGGAAATTTCGGGTTGTCACATCATCCCCCCGTTAGAAGGAATTTCATCCCGAAATTAGAATTTAGGTAAGGAAGTAGGCATGAATAATCAAACCGAGAAGTGGGGATACTTCCTAAATGATTGATTCTCACGCTCCCAAGTGAATTCGGGTCCTGGGTTGGCATCCCAACGGACCTTCACTTATGGGAGGTGGCGTTGCTTCGTCCACTTGACCACTCAGTCGAGGGTCACTACGGTTCTTCCACGAAGGCGGGGATCTCGTTGATCTCGATCTCGTCGTGTGGGCTTACGAGAGTCCTGATAGAAAGGTACGGTTTCAAGTTCGAGATGTGAAGGGTAAAATGTACGTTACTGAGTTCTTGGTGTAGGTTGGGTTTGTGAGTTACAGGACCGATTCTGGCAAGAATCTCGGAGGTCCTAACTATTCTGGATTTGGCTTACCATGCTTTCCAAAGCGTATCAAGCCTTCCTAGAGTGAGATTTCCAAAAGGATATGGTCTCTCACCTCGAATTCCAAGGTTTTCTTCTTCTTGCTTGTCTTCCCAGTCAAGGGCCACTCCCTTCTGAGTCAAAGTCATAAGAGGTTTCATAATCCGCAAGGAGTTCTGAATGAAGTCTCGATAGTAGGTCAGCGAGACCTAAGATTTGGCGAATTCCTATCGGCGTCTTTGGTGATGACAAATTCCCAGCGGTTTTGATTTTTGGCAGGGTCGCCAAGAATTCCCACATTACTGGTAATGTGTCTTAGGAATTCGACTCTTCAAATCTAAAACTCGCATTTAGAGAACTTCGCGTAAAGCTTCTCTGATCGAAATGTTTCCAGGGTTTGTTGATGCTCTTTATGATTTCCTTCTTACTACGAGAGTAGATAAGTAAGTCGTTTATAAGGACAATGACGAACTGATCCAAGTAAGAATGGTGTACCCTATTCATGAAGTTCATGAATACTACAAGTGTATTGGTCCTATCTGAGGGGTATCACTACAGGCTCGTAGTGTTCGTATCGAGTTCGGAAGATTGTCCTCAGAACATCCTTCACTAACACTCACAACTGGTGATATTCGGATCTTAGGTCCATTTCCGAAAGGTACATCGTTCCTTGCGGTTGGTTAACTAATTCATCTATGCGAGGCAGAGAGTAATGATTTCTAATGGAAGTCCTGTTGAGGCTTCTAAAGATGAGGTACTTCTGGCACGAGTACTTCGGAGCTCTGAAATGATGGCTTCGCTAGAAAGACGATTTCAGAGAAAGAGATGTACGCACGAAACTGGTATTGTGTGGATCGATTTGACTCAAGATGTATGATAATGTCGGACTTACTTAGAAGTAAAAGACATTAGATTTGAACATAAAAGCGTTACAGATAAAACACAACGATGCAACTTTTATCAGGGTTATAGTACTTTAGAGTAACTATAGGAATACTGCTGCGAACAAAGTATACTACAAAAGACAAGTATACGCAGCACGAGGGTCCCTTAACTGACGGGATCTCGCAAAAAGGTAAGACTTGAGTTGCACTAGTTTAAAACGGTTTATAAGTCTGTTACAATGAAACGCCTTAATTACTTTTACGTGGGTTCGGAGTAGTCTCCCCTTCTGCAGTGATCCTTAGTATTTTCCTATTTGCGCCAGAGTTCTTCATTATTGGACAATCCTTTTTGAGGTGCCCAATTTCACCGCATTGGTGACATATCTGGCTGGCACTAGCATTGGTGGTGGAAGTGATGTGTTGGATCGAAGTTATGTGGACACGGGTGCTTTCGTTTTTCTTCCTTGTTGGGCAATCCCTTTTATAGGGTCCAGTCTCACCACAATTATAGCAACCCTGGCTAGCTTTGGTGGTAGGGGTGGTTCCACAGGAACGGGCAACATGCCCCACACTGTTGCAATTGTTACATTGCAATACCCGGCAGGCTCCTTCATGATGATAACTACACTTGTTACACTTCGGGAGTGTTCCCTTATATTGCTTGCGCTCTTTTTGGGCTTGACACTTCTGTTTCTTGCACTCTGAGTTGTGACTTCGCGAGCCTGCGTATCGTTTGTTGGCTTCTTGGATTGATACTACGATCGGGATTTTCAACCCCTTTGCCAACATTGCTTGCGTTGATAGCATTACGGTTTGCAAGGACAACTATCACGACAGCCATCACGGTAGCTGTAACTACGACTTGGAAAATAGCGGTGTCCATGGTAAAGGCAGAGGTCTCATTGTTCGGTTGACTGTTTTCAGATGACAACATGATTCTATAACACGAAAGATAAGGATTTTGTGAGCGATTTTGGGTTGACCCTAGATGTACTTCGATCGCTCAAGTAAAGAGTAAGATTATGTTCTTGAAAGTTTGACCTGCATCCCTATGATGCAGTCCTAGAAAAGAGTGGAAGTAAGTTCGTACAATGGTCTCTAGACGTTTGTCGTTCCAGCCGAGGTATCGTTAGTTGGTGAATAACATGATCCAACCACTAAAAGAGACATGGAAATGTCTCCGGAGTTAAATTACTATAGTCCAATGACTTGACTAAAGCATGTTTCAGATAGACTCCAATGAAAGTATGATGAGAGTATTTGAACAAAGAGCATGACACGGAAGTTAGCTGACTGTCAATATCATCGATGTTTAAGATGTAATAAGTTTAGGAAAATTTGACCTTATAGAAGGTCTTACATCATATCCTGAGTAGCAAAGTTTTGGCCGCATAAAAGCCTAACTAAGGGTACCTACAGTACAAGGCAGTTCCATAGAAAATGCCTCATAGGACATAGATAGGGACACGGTTCTTTAAAACAAGGAGAAAAATAGAGTAAGGCATCTACTATTGGCGACGGTCATCCCTCTGGTGAACTCTTAGCTCAGCCAGTTGACATTCCTTATCAAGCAAATGTCTTTTCTACACCCTCTGGCGTACTTGGAGTTCTATGACTTCGGCTCGTCATTCATCCAGTGCTTGAAGCAGGGCTTCATGGACTCTTTCAGATCTCTCACAAGCATCTTCTGGACTAATGGTGCAAAGGGTATGCATTCTCGCATTGGTGACAGCTTCGGTGATCTGATGTAGGGCTGTCCTGCCTTGAATCTCATTTCGGGCCACTCTGTGGACCAAGATTGGCAAGATCCTGTCTGCTGAGCCCCCATCATTCAGGTCATAAAAGCTTCGGTCACCATTAAATGGCATGGGCTGATCTTGTCCTTGGCTCCATGTTTCCAAGCATTCTACCCAAGGAGGCGTCAGGCCATGAAAAGCCAGACGAGGGTTAGGATTTAGAATGGGCGCTGCCTGGGGCAGGTTCTCAACTTCGGGTTCGGATCTATCATCATCCGCGAGGTGTTTAGCGTGGTGATCATTCAAAGGGATAGGATGATCATTCTCTGGTTCTTCTCCAAACCATCCAGCAATGACTTCGTTCGGAAGGTACGGGTTGCCGGGGGGATGGAGTCCAGCCATGTTATCTACGCGAGAATTGGGGTAAGGAAATAATTATTAGACGAACTATCTAGATAATTATTAGAAAATCTTCATTAGTTACATCGCTATTTGTAAAGTGCATACCTGTCATATGTAATCAACACATGATAGGCTTTCGAATAAGTGACCTTAACTCCAAATTCACAAGGAATATGGGTAAAGCAAAAATTTCACCGATTCTAAGTCTACAACATCCTAGTTACATATAGCCTTAGTGTATCCACTTAGCAACTATCAAATTAGTAATGAAGATCCTTTTTAGTTCTTAAGTAAGTAATTATGGTTACACAAAACACCCCTATGGTATTTTAGACTTAGGTTCTGTTATAATGTTCTCATTGTGGTAATGTTGGTAAGTTTTTAGACTTGTTTCCATATCACAACCATTCTTGGGCATATGCTAATCACTCCTCGGACCAGCATAGTTGATCAGGCTATGCAACTCCCAAGACTGACCATATATCCCCAGGCTTAATTGTGATATTCAACAATAGTAATACTTTTGTTCTTGTCGTTGTGACACCGATTTTAGCATGAATGCAGGCACGTATACTTACATAAATATTTTAGTATTTACAAGTATAACTCTTAGACAGAGTGTTTTAATCCCAATGTATTTATAGTTAGTATATCTTTTATGGGTTGATATACTATATTCACTATAAAAAGTGCTCTGATACCAATCTGTCACACCCCAAAACCGAGAACGGCGGAAACGTTTTAGGGCGGAGGACGTCATGTAATGTATCACAACAATGTAAAGTAGTAAACAAGCAAAAACATCATCCATTGCATTAATAGTATAATTTTAATTACAAGTGTGTTCTTTCATAATATAAGACAACATAAAGAATCATCAAAATAAAATACGAGTCTGAACTGCTCCGTCTTCACAAAACCTTGTTGTCGTACCTGTCTATTTGTGACCTGAGAATACAAGTTATTTTGAAAGCGAGTATCAGCCAAAAAGCTAGTGAATTCATAAGTATTAATGTGTCTTTGATTTGTAAAACTTCCAATGAAAGTCTTGACATTGTTTTGAAAGAAAGTTCGTATAAGTATGTAAATGTTTGTAAGAAATGGAAAGCGTTTGAATAACCCTAGAAATCCTTATAATCCCTATAAAAGAAGTCTTCTACCAAGACCCTACTGTTTTGAAAGTAGTCTTCTACCAAGACCCTACTGTTTTGAAAGTAGTCTTCTACCAAGACCCTATTGTTTTGAAAGTAGTCTTCTACCAAAACCCTATTGTTTTGAAAGTAGTCTTCTACCAAGACCCTACTGTTTTGAAAGTAGTCTTCTACCAAGACCCTATTGTTTTGAAAGTAGTCTTCTACCAAGACCCTACTGTTTTGAAAGTAAGCATCTCTGTAAATGTGATGGTTTTTCCCTGTTTAACTATTAGTATAAAACTATAGTATACCTCATCGTTCAAGTGTATGAGTCAGAATATAAAGGTAATAAGGAAAGTAGTTATCTATATCAAATATATCCTACCTCGTCGATCATGTGAATGTGTCACAAAGTAAAGGAAGAAATAATATAATGACCTAAGTATTATCCTTTTGTACTAGGATAACTAACAGGGTTAACTTAAGACATTCGTAGATGTACATTTACCTCTGTAGCTAACAGCTGGGTGTAGGAATAGTTAGTCCCTTAAAGTATACCTATAATGGTATCAACCGAAGACATCCGTAGATGTGCATTTACCTCTATAGCTAACAGTGGTGATAGGAATGATTAGTCCCGCAATGTATCCTTTAGAATGAGGATATAAAGTCCAATTTATCTAGTCGATTATATGATTGCATCACAAAGTAAAGATACGAAGGAGAATTATATAACAGTATCTACACATATAATATGTAATAGTAACTCGCCATATAACATCTACGTAAAAGTATTCATGTAACCGTATCTATGTAAACATACCCATGTAAGCATGTCTATGTAAACGTACTCATGTAAGCGTGTCTATGTAAACGTATCTAGGTATCATGTATCATGTAATGTACTCATGTATCATATAATGTACTAGTATAGACTCACGAATGAATTGACTCTTGTGTGATTCCCTGTACTCGGAATAGTAAGTGGTATCTCCTAACTATACCTATAATAGTTACTAACCATGTACGTGTGTAACCTGAAGTATGCCTTTGCTACCCAAAGGTACTGAACTGACTGAGGAAACTTTTATGTCTCTATATGTATACATGATATATAACCGATAGTTAAATGACCCTCGGACTGATACCCGATACCCTACCAGACCACATCCCAAAGGGGAAAAGGAAATAAAGCGGGCTAGCCTTCCTAAGTCTTTTAAACATTATTTATATAACTATATATATATATATATATATATATATATATATATATATATATATATATATATATATATATACAGGCATGCATTTGACAATGTAAAAGCATATAAGGAGTTTTATAAAACCTTTGAAAAAGATTAATACCTAAGAAAAGATCGACTTGATGTCAGTTTATAAAACGGTTTGGAAGTATTTGCTTGACAAAAACAGTTTAAATATAAAGGAACCTTTGTTTGAAACACAGTGTAACAAGGTTTGAAATGAACATACAGTGTTTAATAAATAGTTTAATAAAGTGTTTTAAACACCTAAAAACATTTTAGATAAACATTTGAAGAAATCTTATTGGTAAAACAGTTACTTAAGGTAAAGCCATTTGCATGTTAGTTATTAATCACATGTCATTGATATAATAACTAAACATGATTCAACTTGTAACCCCCTATAAAGCAGTTATAAACATTTAACAACATTTAAAAGGTTAATTCAAGGTGTATGAACTCACCTGCAGTGAACAGATCGGAAGGAAGTGTCGGATAAGTGCTTGGTGTCAAGTGAAGACTTAGACACACACAATGATCCTAATTACATATGAAGACATATGTATATAACCAATTAGTTATTTTACCACTAATTAAACATGTATAAACATCCTATGGCGAGGAAAACACTTTGGTCAAGTGCTAGGAGGCTGTCGGGTTGCAACAAAGGAGTGCAAAGCCTCATACGGGAGTTTATGGTCCAATGACCATCTTTATTGGAGTTTACGGCCCAGGGGAGTTTACTCCTGGCCGTAAACTCTCAATTGGTCACCAAAATGGGCTTAAAACTCTAAGGGCTTAAGTGGTTAAGTGCTCCAAATCTTTAAACAAGTGTTTGGGTGGGTTTAAGGTCCTAAAAAGAACTTGCTTGGTGTTCACGGCCCTGGGACCACTCCCCCATGAGTTTACGGCCGTAAACTCATGGTAAGGAGTACCATTTCGTGAAATGAAGTCCTAAACTCAAAGGGGTAAGGTTCTATGTTAAAATCCAAGGCTTACTATGGTATTAGGGTGTCATTTGCACCCTTAAAAGGGGTTTACGGCCCTAAGACCAAATCCCTTGGTGATTGCGGCCGTAATCTAATATGGACCATGGTATTTTGTGCTTTCAAGTCCCATACACATCAAGGTATGATTCTAGACTAGTTTCACAAGGAAAGAAAGGGACTAGGGCACACTTTGGGCCATCAAAGAAGGGTTTACGGTCCAAGGTGTTCTTGGGCCGTAAACTCTTTGATCTTGATGTTTCCTTGTGATTTCATGATGCTAAGACACATAACAAGCCCTATAACACTCTTATATAGAAGGGCTTATGATTTGGAATCAAAAGCTGAAGATCCTTGAGAGAGAATCGACTTTTTCTCTAGTTGAAAATGGAACAAATGAAACAAATATGGCTAAGGGCCATACTTATACCCCTTGAGGTTTTTGGTCTAAAATATCATTTGAGCCGTAAACTCCAACCTCGTGGAGTTTTGAAACTTTTAAGATGCACATAATACTCTAGGGCATCCTTTCTCCTGATTTCTCCTAAAGTGTAAATCTGGAAATACTCAAACTTATTCCAAAAAGTCCTAAAATTTACAGTAACTGTTCTGACTTCTATTGACTTGATATTTTATACAGAATGGAAACTTCGGGTTGTCACACACGCGCTCTATCAATACTGTGATGAACATTAAGTTACCCTTTGCCTACCTTGTTAAATCAAGCTAGTGTGCCGGTTAACCACACGCGCTCGACTAACCGACTTAAGTAAAGTGCAAAGTGTAATTTCATGGGTTAGCACCAAATTCACATTTTCCTAAAGTAACTAAGATTGGGAATTTAAAAAAGTTTAGTTACTTAGTATTTAACATTAATACTTTTTATGAAGGGAGAATTCTAGTCCTTATCCTACCCGTTAGGCTAACGACCCTCCACCAGTCAAGGAAGCGGTGGGTGAGAGTGGACACCCATTAAACTGTCATTTTATAGGCAGTAACCTTATACCCCCTTATAGACCGGCTTTGTGAACGAGGCTTACTAACGGTAAGACTGAATTTCTCTTATATACATACATACATATATATATATATATATATATATATATATATATATATATATATATATATTAACTTATAATACTGTGAAGTATAACGGTTGAATTTTAACTTTTAAAACTCTAGGGTTTGGAATTAAAGTGTGTGTGAGACTTTACAAATTCCAAAACTTGAGGGCAAGTTTTGAAGTATTCAAAAACTTTTGGATTTTCATAACTCATGAGATTAATTAAGGTTATAAAAACTTTAATGAAGAGACTCTTGAACATCCATAACTTGAGGACAAGTTATGGAGTTCATAAAACAAAAATACTCTTCAATTTTGTAACCTATTCATTTTTAATGGATCTTTAAAAGAAATTACTTTTGGTAATCCATAGCTTGAGGACAATTATGGACTCCATTAAAATACATTTAGATCAATAATTAACTAACAAACAATTTTTGCAAATAATAGCTATGATCTACCAAAACTCATACCTATATGAACAACCATATCAACAATTTCAAGAATTATATAAACTAAAACAAGTCTTGAAACATTGACAATTATCCTTTATTTGGATGATAATAAACATTACCATAACATCATAATCAAATTTTATGATCAAAAACACTTTGTGGTAATGATTCTAATCGAAAACATGCCAAAAAACTAATTTTTTTTCACTGAACAGTCACCACCTCATGGTAAATCTTACCACCTCGTGGTGAACTGGAAGATTCCAAAAAAATGATTTTCTTGCAAATAGCATCAAGTATAATTGAAAACACGCCTACGCTCTGATACCACTGAAGGCTTTTGAGCATTCTAACACTCCTAAGGTGTACAAGCAACCCTAAATACCTTGGATCTATGTTTTCACTATTATACATGCAAATATCGATTTTCCAAGGTATTGTTCTAACTAGCATAATATGAAGTACATATTGTTGGATTAGTGTCTAAGCTCGTAACTATATTTGGTAAGTACTTGACCCGATTGTGCATTGTCCTTTTGGGTTGCCTTCACCAAAGCAACATGATAGGATGATTTATAAATAAAGAGGTTATTATGATTTATTAATATATTATATGATTAATATATTAAAGGAGAAATCATATAGTTTAATTAATATTACACAAGAATTAATTAAGAATTAATTTTGTGGCTAAAAAAGATTAATTAAATCAAGGGGACTGGAACTGTCAATTGGGTGATAGTTGATTATTGGGTTGTGGATCCTTATAGATCATAGGGTGGACGAAATTAGGGTGTATGGACTCCTTGAATTCTTCCAAGCCTTATTCTAGAAGGATCATTGGACTGCTTAAGGCCTAAGTTATCTAATTAGGGTTTCAAGTTGTAACCCTAACAACTCAAGTATTTAAAGACCCCAATGACTACAGAAATCGGCTACCAGAAACCCTAAGGAGTTCTTAGAGCCGATTTTGTGCCTACAACCTCTCTCCAAATCATCCTCTTGCTTCTTGGTGTTTGTAAGCCATTAGAGGAGTGACATTTGTGACTCTAAGCTCGAAGGATAACAAGATTCAAGCTTTCAAGAAGAGGTAATCATCTAGATCTATTTTGTTATGTCAATTTCGAATTATTTACTATATAGATCTAGGGTTTGCAAGTCTTGGATGAAAAGCATGTTCATTAGAGAAACCTAGATCCAAGCATTAGGGTTTGCATGTGCACATAGGAATGTTCTTATAGCTCAAACCCATCAGTGGTATCAGAGCCTTGATTGGCTTCTCTTGAATTTGATGCTCTGTGTTTGATTCTTACTTGAAAATTTCGTTTTTTTTTCTCTCTGCCTGATGAATCCCATTGTAGGCTCGACGAGTAGGATGAACTCAATGAGTCCATAAGGGGACTCGGTGAGTCGGAACGTCAGACAGAGGGAATTTTAGGATTTCTTGCTGTTTTGCTTAAGGATACTTACCTAAATCGTTTTAGTTTAATAAAATCTGAATTTTATTACCTTTTTGTCAATATCCTCATCAAAACAAAAGATAATTACCAATTGTTTGAATAATAAATTCCTTATTTGATAATACTTGACTATTTAAATTAATTGTTGAATTATCTTGCAAGTAATATTTGTTGGGTTTTGAGCATTCTAACACTCCTAAGTGTACATGCAACCCTAAATACCTTGGATCTATGTTTTCTCTATTATACATGCAAATATGAACTTCCAAGGTATTATCCTAATCTAGCATACAAAACAATGAATATAACAATACATAATACATATCTCTTTGATGTAGAGAGTCTTCATGAAGCTTGAGTGCCTAGTGCCCCAAGTGTGACACCTCAAATGGTTCACACAACACCAAATACAGTTGGAATAACTTGAGAGAAATCTACACTTCATGAAATCGGCTAGCCCTTCTTTTTCAGTCAATAGTGGCCAATTTTGGTCAAGAATAAGATGCATATATAGTTACGGTTACACCATGTAAACCCTAATTGACATGGCCTTTCATTTCCATGATCCATGGGTACAAAAAACACCATGGAGAATCCATGAATCATCATATGGGTTTTAGCGCAACTAGATAATCCATGGAGCATTAGCCCACTATATAAGTATGGATGATTTACACAATCAACCCATATATTTAATTGGTCTTCTTTTGATCACTTAATTAATCCTAGATTAATTCTTGATCAATACTAATTAAATAATCTTATTAATATTATTAATATACTAGAACTTATAATATATTAATAACCATAAGTGTCTTATTTCTCTCATTTAGTTTATCCAAGTGCATGATGCCATGCAACCCAAATGGACCATGCCGGGTCAGGTCAAGTCTTACCAATTATAGTTATGGACTTAGACATTAATCCAACAGTCTCCCAGTTGGATAAGTCTAAAACTATTATTGCGTATGACTTCAAGAACCGACTGACAATCGTAGCTCTCAAAAGCTTCTGTCGAACTCTGACCTTGTAGATGAACTCTGACCTCTGTCAGTGACTTGTCCATTAGATAAAGGATCATATATTCCTCCATTCTAGATATCATATGGACTGAGACATGGATTATAATCATTCTTTCTGTCCATTTGTTGTTTCCCGGTTTCCGATTTATGACGACTGACTAATTGAACAAATCAAATCAGTCCTGGCCCGGCCGAGCACTTCCATTTGTCATCATCAAATCATCGAGGGGCCCACAAATATCGCTTTTATCCCGAAGGTAAAAGGAATGGATAAACTTCGACTCATATGGCTTGTTCTACTACTTGTTGAATCATACACAAAGGCACGTTTTATAACACCGAGTTACCGAGTGCGTTTTCGTGCAATCAATGTACAACCAACTCATAGTAACAAATCATATCTCTAGTTTTGAAGAATATAAGATATTATCATCCCATGATCACTCGTGATAAAATCCATGAAGTGATTCCAATGAGCGCGGGTTGAATCCAATACTCAGAACTTATGAGCACTCATGAGTGTCGTAGCCCTTTGTCCAACATCTTAGACCTCTAAAACCCAACCCACGACAGTCTTAATTCATATCTACTTCGAACATATGACCGACTGTGGATGGTTTGAATAACTTAGTCATTCCGGAAGAATAACCTAGTTTATTCTGGAAGTCAAAACATGCAAAATGAAACACAATAATAGTCGAATCAAATATGGTATCAAAAACTATGAACATATATAAAACACCTAGCTGGCCCCGGATGTACCCTCACAATAGGGGAACCGGGTAACCAAGTCGCGATCCACATGAATGGTAGTTCGCTGGGCCTGTCTTTTGCTCCTAGAGGTGCTGGTTCGAATCCAGTTCGTGACAACCACAAAGCCTTTGATCATAGAATATCTCGGGACCCCTGTTGGTAAATACGGGGCTTATGATTACACATTATTCATTTTATACTATTTCAGCTATCAACTTTATTCTTGAATTTAAAACAATAATTGTCCCATGCTCCAAGCATGTACACTATGTTTTCTAAACACTAGTCATGCCATACACCAAGTATGCGTACTATGTTTGTCTATGATCTTTACTTTGCGAATTAGATCAATTGAACATAACTCCAATGATCCGCTTTTCACAGTCCCAAATCCTTACTGCAAATGCAAGAATTCCAAATTCATGCCATTTACTGAAATTTGTTAGATTCTAAACTTATATGCAATGATCCTCTTGTAATGATTATGCACAAAGTCACAAAGACTTGGCAACAATCATTACACAGTATTCCAAAGGAAATCAGCTCCTTGGAAACATCCTTCTTGCATTAAGTTTTCTAATCTTACACAAATTGAATAATTTCTAACTATGAAACATTTCCATATTCCATTGTGACTATCACTTCTGAACAAGAGTTTCCTCCTTACAGATTATGTCAATATGGTCCTTCCAGAATTATCACTATACTTCCAACTGTCCTTTAGCAACCAATCTTTGGTAAACCTTAGATTATCCTCAACAATTGCTTAATCCTTTTAGTCATATCCAATTCTATACCTTTTTCTTCTTAATGCCCCAGGCATTTGGAAATTTTAGAAAGGATAAATATATATAGCACATGTAATCGATCCTATATCTGAAGCATATGGGGCACGATTGATGATGTCTCACATAAAGACTAAACCAGTCTTTTGCTATAATATTTCCATTTCAATTTGCCAAGTTCTCATAATTCAGATTATGAAAAGGGATGCCATAATCAGAATCGAATTTTAGAACGCAAATAATGGACCCATATACAAAATTTCCTTGACTAAATCCGATTAAAACCTCAATCTAAGCTTTTAGATTAGAGATGAAGTATAATTTTCTCTCCCTTAATTATAGCAAAACAACTCTTTCCCAATTGAAACTTTTGTTTTCTATAATTAACATTGCTAACTTGCAATCTTTATCATAATTATCATGCTCCCACTAACATGATGATTATTAGCATGAAACTTATGCTCCCACTAGCTTTGACCTGTACTCAGAAATCAACTGACTTTCTTACCAAAGTTCAGATTTCTGATACTAGATTGTTTTGATAAAACTTTATCAAAATCATACACCTTCCCTTAGATAGCTCATAGGTGTGTCTAAACAATTATGAAGAGGGATGTCGTAATCATAATGGTTTAGGCCTTTTTGCCACTTCTCACAAGTCCAGGTTAGTGTGCCGGTAAACCACACACTCTCCACTAACGACTTTGAGAATGCAAATATCACAATTGCTATCTAGCTAAAATCTACTCAGTGAAAGTGTTTCCTCACCATCATTTTCATGAATCGGAGAGAAACCTTATGACACTTAGATTTGCTGGTGTATGTGTTGTTATCCATGTGAATTGTCATAACCATAGTCACAAGACAAGGATAATAACAAATCCAAACTCATACGGACTAAACCCAATCTAATTTCTTGCCATTTGGCAGCTTAAGGGCCTGCCATTACTTCCAAGTTGTTATGCACCCAATTGAGAACTCTAAGAACTCATATGCAAAGCCAACTTTAACTGGAATGGGCACAAAATATGTCAACACGATAGGTTATAAACCTCAAGTTGTGTGCTATTGAAGAACTTCAGGTTTGATTCTTGATTAGTTCTTGAGACTTTAAAGACCTTTAAGACTCCTATTGTCCTCTTGACATATAAGACTTTATTGTCATATATTCAAGAGATAGTGTGGATTCTAATCAAGACAAACACTTGACACAATTGGCCTTAGTTGGTTTTTGTTTTATCCAAAACATCACAACTTACCAATTTCAAATGTACAAGAGTAGAAAACTTTTACTCTTACATTTGACAAGTGTTTTAAACCTTCTTTAAAGACATGTCACTCAAGTTACAATCTTGGAGTATGACTCTAAGAATTGTTTTTGGAACGAAGTATGAATCATCTTCTTGATTTAACCACTTCAACAATTCATAGTTCCTCTTCTTAGCTGTAAGAAAGCACTTAGATGATGAATTGTGATAAGGTCTCTAAATCATTAAGATGACCATAAAAACTGGTACTAAAGTACTCTCCCATCTTTTCAGATTTGAGAAACTTCTATCCTTCTACCTAATTTGATTCTTCTTATTCGCTCTGCCTTACATTGGAACCTTTTCCAATGTCTCAGAATTACACTTCAGCTTGTAAGTATAACCATAATTACTGAGCTTTAGTAAATTATGACGAATAATCTTATCGATCTTTTGTGGTGGACTTGACCAGTGCACAAGAATGTATACTCGATCCCTTAGTCCTTCACTTGACTCACAAATCCATGTGAACAAGTAATTAGTCTTAATTTTTCCAATACTTGAAAGTTCTCATTCATCATGCTATACAACTTGCATGATTCCAAGTTCCGGTCCAATTGAAACTTGGGTGATGAGAATCTTTCCTTATTTGGTAAATTTAGACATTACCACAAATGAAAGAATCAGTTTAATATTTCCACTCTTGCTATTAATGGAATCATATAAGCAACAATTGTTTTCCTCAAATGCCATTGTAAGGATATTTTTAAAATAAATAAAATCATCATTTTTCCTTTTATTTTAAAACTTTGCGGAAAAACTATCCTTGCGATGCAAAAGAGCATGAAAACTTTGTTGTTATCTATTCCTAAGCAATATATCATAACTCCTAAGAAGTAGCTCAAGAATCCGATCTTCAAACTATGCGATAGACATCCATCTATGCGATCAGATTCAACATATTCTTTTTTTAAGTTTCTTTACTTTTCTTTGATTCTTAAAACATCAACATGTGACCCAGTCACATCATGTATCAAGAATCTTAGAGTAGAAACTTAGCAGAGTTAGATATTGGACTTTACCAGAAGTAGAGTCAAACTTATTGACTTTAATACCCTTAGGTAAATTGGCAGCTTCGCAACCAATGCCCCTTCCTTTGGCAATATAAACATATGGACCCTTTGGTAATGGTACACGGGACTATCACAGACTTAGCTTTTCTCTTTATCATTTGGTCAACCCAGTTGACTATGGCCGATCCCTTTCCATTGGGAAGAGAGAGCTTTACTAGATATCCAATGTCATCATTGTCAATGTCCACAAAGTTTTAGGAAGTTGATCTTAGCAAATAGATAAGATCATTAAGGGTCTTGTCATATTTTGGTTCATAGGAGTCCCAAAGGAGCTCACTATGTGACTTAGAAAGTGATTGAACCACCAACTTTCACAAGACTTTGACACCCAACTCTCCCGGCTTATCAATATGTGACTACATCTCCAAGAACTGACCACACATCGACCTTTTCTTGCCAATAGGGCTTGAGTGACCTTAAACTTTTCAAGAACTTGTGGGCTAGGGAGAATAATTGGAGGAGGTGAAAGAAGTATGATTTCGATGGGACGTCATCTTCATTTAGGAAAGCTTGTTTCAAGAGATTTGGGAAGATCATAAATGTCTAAACCAGAAATCTTTTGGGAGATATTCAAGATAGTTGAGCTAAAGTCCTTAATATGACACCCAATACAAAATACTAAGGCTAGGACCCAACAAACTATTTTATAACTTAGAAGAGGGATGCCGTAATCCAAGCCATAAAATATTTGAAGGTAGGTAAATGACGATTCACCAATTTCCACCAAGATAAACGAAATGTATTATTAGGTTTTAATTGGATTTGAAACTCCTAGATCTTTTGAGATTCATTGAACTGTTCAATGGCATGTTTCAATCTCGAGTGTGCCCTTCAGGTTTTGTGACTGGGATGCCGAGGATCACAAAACAAGGTGTGGAGTAACCATGCAAATTACTTGGTACCCTTAAGTGTTTACCCCTCAATCGATGTGCCAGTTAACCACACACGCTACATCGATACTATGATAAACATTAAGTTACCCTTTGCCTACCTTGTTTAATATGAGTTAGTGTGCCGGTTAACCACACACGCTCTACTAACCAACTTAAACAAAGTGCAAAGTGTAATTTCA
This sequence comes from Lactuca sativa, assembly GCF_002870075.4. NCBI lineage: Eukaryota > Viridiplantae > Streptophyta > Magnoliopsida > Asterales > Asteraceae > Lactuca > Lactuca sativa. The sequence continues at coordinate 123,602,821 of NC_056627.2, forward strand.
TGGATTAGCACCATATTCACATTTTCCTAAGTAACTAAGATTGGATATTATTAAGATTTTAGTTACTTAGTATTTATCATTAATACTTTTAATGAAGGGAGACTTATAGTCTTGTCAAACCCGTTCGGCTAACGACCCTCCACCAGTCAAGGAAGCGGTGGGTGAGAGTGGATACCCATTAAACTGCCATTTTATAGGCAGTAACCTTATAGCCCCCTTATAGACCGGCTTCGTGAATGAGGCATCCCTCTTCTAAGTTATAAAATAGTTTGTTGGATCCTAGCCTTAATATTTCGTATTGGGTGTCATATTAAGGACTTTAGATCACTATCATGAATATCTCCCAAAAGATGTCTGGTTTAGACATTTATTATCTTCCCAAATCTCTTGAAACAAGCTTTCCTAAATGAAGATGATGTCCCATGGAAATCATACTTCTTTCACCTCCTCCAATTATTCTCCCTAGCCCACATGTTCTTGAAAAGTTTAAGTTCACTCAAGCCCTATTGGCAAGTAAAGGTCAATGTGTGGTCAGTTCTTGGAGATGAAGTCACATATTGACAAGTCGAGAGAGTTTGTTGGGAAGTAAAGGTCAATGTGTGGTCAGCTCAAAGTAAGAAGAATGAGCGACTCGTCAAGTAAGTATGTAGACTCGCCGAGTTGAAGCGTAAATGGTAGAAGAATCGTGAACTTTCACATGGACTTGGCGAGTCCATAAGATGCACTCGACGAGTAGACCGCTATGTGACAAAAAATTTATTGTGCCCAAGTCCATTTCTGATGTATGGGGGTTATATAAACTAATAATTTCCCTTATTTTTCTTTAGGGAATAAAACACTTTATAACCCTTCTATCAGTTGGACTCATAGCTTGACTCAAAACTTCATTTCCTCTCTCGCCTAGACTCGATTTCTGGCTTCGTCAGCCTTGACTCTAGACCCTCACATGCAATCCTAAGCTTCAAACTGAAAAGATCAAAACAACACACAAGTAATATAAAAAGGAAAACAAACATCAAAATTAAATTCCTAAATTACCCTAATAAACTAGAAGTTTAAAAAGAAAAAGAAAAGCAAACTCTAATGACAAGTTGCCTCCCGTAAGCGCTTCTTTTTGTGCGAGTCTTTAGCTGGACTCCCAACTTAATAAACTTCCACTAAACTCAATTCCAATCCATCCGTTGCATTAAATATTTTCTTTGGACCAATTTGTAAAATTCGACTCTTTGCTTCAAAAATTGGCCAAACGAGCTTGAATTCATAAAACCCAAGAATATTGACAAGGGTTGGAACCGGTTGGATACTAATCATAAATGGATCGTGATTTAGAACTTTCTCCAAAGTCGGAATCGTCACCCCATGCTTCAAAACACAAACCGGAAGAACAGGGGACCATGTGGTGGTAATGGTCAAACCACGGGTTGGTTCCTGCAATTCAGCTTGTTTTTGTTCTTCATCCGACCTCTCTGCAAGCAACCTTTCCAGCTCCTCCAAATCTCTTTCTGGATTAAATTCTTCATCTAGTAAGTTTAGCTCTTGTGACTCAAATTGTTCTTGATCGTTAGACAAGATGTTATCTAACCATCTATCAAATTTCCTCAAATCTTCATCTGAGTCATACTCCTCACCTTCTTTCTCAATTTCCTATACTACTTCCTCAAGAAAAGCATCAAGAGCATCGAGATTTAGAAAATACATAATAAATAAAATTAAAAATTAAAATCAAACTAAATAAAATAAAATTAAACAACCTATAAAAATATATGATAACAATTAGCAAATAAAATTAACTATTTAGAACCGTTCCTCGGCAACGGCGCCAAAAACTTGATGTGTGTAAACCAACTAGTTTTAATCCTACTAACTTAAACACAAAGACGAACACACGAAAGGCAGTGTACCTATCGATTAGCAGTTTAGTTCAGGTAAGTAGGGTATCAAACACAGGGAACGGTAAACAATTAAAAGAAATGCTAATATTATCTAAATAAAACAAGTAATAGAAAGGGGGTTTCTCTAGTTTTGCAAGACTAGAAACTTACAAACTAATACTTAGACTACTTAACTAAAAACTACATAAGCAAAGATTCAACTAAATTCAATAAAGAAGGGAACTTCTATTTAGTTCAACTCAATTGCTCCTATGGTTGATATTATGGTAATAGTGCAATAGATTAATTCTTTTATTGGCTACCGATTCAAGTGATTAGATTCACGTTCGCTGCACTAATCCTTAGAGAACAAACTAACTCAAACAGGGGCCAGTTGTCTAATTTAATTCAATTCACTAGGTTATTTATTCAGGTTAATTTAGACTTGTAATGGTTAACTGATTTAGTCCTTTAGTTAACCTCTTGTTGATGGTCATCACACAAGCTTACACATGAATTTACCTATTTTTCTTATTAACTCTAGTTTCATGTTCATTAATCCTAGACATATGATAAAGTGGTCACATAAACATATGAGGTTAACAACTAAGAGATGTTCATGCAACTTAATTATCTTCCTATTAACAGAAAAATAGTTATCATTCACACATAAGGTTCTTTAACAAGCTAAAATCAACAAAATCCACAATATTAAATCAATCCTACCATAAATCAAACCATAATCACAAAATCATCTATTCTAAACAGAAGTTATGAGTTTCAGCTCATGTCTACAACAAATAACAAACTAAAAACATAATATAATGATTGAAACATGGTTTATGCAAAAGATTAAGATAAAAGTAGTGTGTTATTGCCTTTGATCTTCTTCTAATTTGATATCTAGGTTGAAATCTCGAAAACCATAGCTTCTAAGAACCCTTCTGGCCTCCAAAAATCGTCCTAAACTTCCCCCATTTGTTAGGGTTCGAATGAGAAGCGTTTCTATATATATTTTATGAAAAAAGGGGCTACTCGGCAAGTCCAGTGACCTACTCGCCGAGTCCATCACTTAAAATCCCGTGTACGGCAAGGCAAAGTCAAGAATCGCGAAACTTCTGACCAACTCGGCGAGTTTATGGCCTACTCGCCGAGTCCTTTTGGAATCAGCATTTTCTCAAAACACGAAAGTCGTCCGAAATTGTGTCTAGTTTTCAGAACATTTTGAATCTCGTCAATCGCATTTACGGTTCATGCGATATGGCCAAAACACTGATGAGGGGTCAAACTGTCCAGCAACATCCTTCTTTCTTCAAAATCCAAGATCCAAGCTTCCAATCGCTAGTTCCGCTTCCTTTTCCATCCGAGCATGTCATTTTCGCTGAAAATGAAATATTTAAGCTAATTAAGCACCTTTGGTTCATTATTTGAGATAAAATTAACATAAAGTATTAAGATAATGCATGAATTTTATAACTAAATATGCCCATATCAAAATACCCCACACTTGACCTTTGCTTGCCCCCAAGCAAAACTGAATTTTAACATACTAATACCACATAAGATAATCCCAATCGAACCCAGCCATTATGCCAAGACCGCAACGCATGCATTTGTGTCTAAAAGTTTTCCTAAGGACCCCCCTCAATTCTAAATACTTACAATCCTCATAAACACTCGCCCACTTCTTTTGAACAACGCTCATTTTTTGCATCCCTCCGAATCCATCCCCAGAAAACTTTCTTAACCTCAAGTCATTTTTGGTTAAATCCCCAAGCATACATACGATAAAATAACCTAGAAAAGAAAATTACAAATACAACTTTTGATTGAATCTTTTATACTTTGTAGCTTTTCTTCATGATATTCTCCTTTGTCTTCATAGCTTTGTAGATTCTTTATTCAAACATTTCATCACACTTTTTTTTCAACTTCTTTTTCTTTTTTTTTCAACACACTTTTTTCCATTGAAAACTAAAAACCTAGAAAAACATATGCTTAAGCAAGGGAATTTAACTTCATCCTTTATTGGTTAAAAGCATTAGTCTAGTGTGCAATGACTACTTAAGCTTTCCTAGATACATTTCTGGTACACGATGCTAAACATATTGCGTCCTTCAAACTAAGCGAGGTTGTGTTTTTGTCCCACGATTTCACTATAATAAGGGAAGCCACAAATGCATTATAACGTGTATTGGCTCAACTAAACATTTGGGTCCTCATGGAATCATCAAATATAATACTAGCATGGTTTCCAATTTTTTTTTACCAAAATATCTAAATTAGCCCTAGAAATTTTATGCAAATTTTTAAAATTAATCTAAATTTTAACTAAATGTAACTAACCCCCTACCCCACACTTAATTTACGCAATGTCCCCATTGCATATTATGTATGAATAAGAAAACATAAAAATAAAGAGGGAATTGGAACAAACTCCCCAGGGATAGTAGTTGCGAGGGTGATCTTTCTTCTTTTGAGCTCCATTTTCAGATGACTTTGGCATGGGAACAGCTCATCCATGCCTTGGGTGTCAAAATCTCGTGTGGTACAGCTCCAATTACAAGGGACAAACTCTTGGAAATGCTCAAAAAACGATCTTCAAAGAATAGAACCAATTCCCATATCAAATGTAATCAAATCTTCAGCTCAAAGTAAGAAGAATGAGCGACTCGTCGAGTAAGTATGTAGACTCGCCGAGTTGAAGCATAAATGGCAGAAGAATCGTGAATTTTCACACGGACTCGGCGAGTCCATAAGATGCACTCGGCGAGTAGACCGCTATGTGACAAAAATTTTATTGTGCCCATGTCCGTTTCTGATGTATGGGGGTTATATAAACTAATAGTTTCCCTTGTTTTTCTTTAGGGAATAAACACTCTATAACCCTTCTATCAATTGGACTCATAGCTTGACTCAAAACTTCATTTCCTCTCTCGCCTAGACTCGATTTCTCGCTTCGTCAGCCTTGACTCTAGACCCTCACATGCAATCCTAAGCTTCAAACTGAAAAGATCAAAACAACACACAAGTAATAGAAAAAGGAAAACAAACATCAAAATTAAATTCCTAAATTACCCTAATAAACTAGAAGTTTATAAAGAAAAAGAAAAGCAAACTCTAATGATGGGTTGCCTCCCGCAAGCGCTTCTTTTTGTGCGAGTCTTTAGCTGGACTCCCAACTTAATAAACTTCCAATAAACTCAATGCCAATCCATCCGTTGCATAAAATATTTTCTTTGGACCAATTTGTAAAATTCGACTCTTTGCTTCAAAAATTGGCCAAACGAGCTTGAATTCATAAAACCCAAGAATATTGACAAGGGTTGGAACCGGTTGGATACTAATCATAAATGGATCGTGATTTAGAACTTTCTCCAAAGTTGGAATCGTCACCCCATGCTTCGAAACACAAACCAGAAGAACAGGGGACCATGTGGTGGTAATGGTCAAACCACGGGTTGGTTCCTACAATTCAGCTTGTTTTTGTTCTTCATCGGACCTCTCTACTAGCAACCTTTCCAGCTCCTCCAAATCTCTTTCTGGATTAAATTCTTCATCTAGTAAGTTTAGCTCTTGTGACTCAAATTGTTCTTAATCGTTAGACAAGATGTTATCTAACCATCTATCAAATTTCCTCAAATCTTCATCTGAGTCATACTCCTCACCTTCTTTCTCAATTTCCTACACTACTTCCTCAAGAAAAGCATCAAGAGCATCAAGATTTGGAAAATACATAATAAATAAAAATTAAAATTAAAATTAAACTAAATAAAAAAAATTAATCAACCTATAAAAATATATGATAACAATTAGCAAATAAAATTAACTATTTAGAACCGTTCCCCGGCAACGGCGCCAAAAACTTGATATGTGTAAACCAACTAGTTTTAATCCTACTAACTTAAACACAAAGACGAACACATGAAAGGCAGTGTACCTATCGATTAGCAGTTTAGTTCAGGTAAGTAGGGTATCGAACACAGGGAACGGTAAACAATTAAAAGAAATGCTAATATTATCTAAATAAAACAAGTAATAGAAAGGGGGTTTCTCTAGTTTTGCAAGACTAGAAACTTACCAACTAATACATAGACTACTTAACTAAAAACTACATAAGCAAAGATTCAACTAAATTCAATAACGAAGGGAACTTCTGTTTAGTTCAACTCAATTGATCCTATGGTTGATATTATGGTAATAGTGCAATGGATTAATTCTTTTATTGGCTACCTATTCAAGTGATTAGATTCACGTTCGCTGCACTAATCCTTAGAGAGCAAACTAACTCAAATAGTGGTCAGTTGTCTAATTTAATTCAATTCACTAGGTTATTTATTCGGGTTAATTTAGACTTGTAATGGTTAACTGATTTAGTCATTTAGTTAACGTCTTTTTGATGGTCATCACACAAGATTACACATGAATTTACCTATTTTTCTTATTAATTCTAGTTTCATGTTCATTAATCCTAGACATATGATAAAGTGGTCACATAAACTTATGATGTTAACAACTAAGAGATGTTCATGCAACTTAATTATCTTCCTATTAACAGAAAAATAGTTATCATTCACACATAAGGTTCTTTAACAAGCTAAAATCAACAAAATCCACAATATTAAATCAATCCTACCATAAATCAAACCATAATCACAAAATCATCTATTCTAAACAGAAGTTATGAGTTTCAGCTCATGTCTACAACAAATAACAAACTAAAAACATAATATAATGATTGAAACATGGTTTATGCAAAAGATTAAGATAAAAGTAGTGTGTTATTGCCTTTGATCTTCTTCTAATTTGATATCTAGGTTGAAATCTCGAAAACCATAGCTTCTAAGAACCCTTCTGGCCTCCAAAAATCGTCCTAAACTTCCCCCATTTGTTAGGGTTCGAATGAGAAGCGTTTCTATATATATTTTATGAAAAAAGGGGCTACTCGGCAAGTCCAGTGACCTACTCGCCGAGTCCATCACTTAAAATCCCGTGTACGGCAAGGCAAAGTCAAGAATCGCGAAACTTCTGACCAACTCGGCGAGTTTATGGCCTACTCGCCGAGTCCTTTTGGAATCAGCATTTTCTCAAAACACGAAAGTCGTCCGAAATTGTGTCTAGTTTTCAGAACATTTTGAATCTCGTCAATCGCATTTACGGTTCATGCGATATGGCCAAAACACTGATGAGGGGTCAAACTGTCCAGCAACATCCTTCTTTCTTCAAAATCCAAGATCCAAGCTTCCAATCGCTAGTTCCGCTTCCTTTTCCATCCGAGCATGTCATTTTCGCTGAAAATGAAATATTTAAGCTAATTAAGCACCTTTGGTTCATTATTTGAGATAAAATTAACATAAAGTATTAAGATAATGCATGAATTTTATAACTAAATATGCCCATATCAAAATACCCCACACTTGACCTTTGCTTGCCCCCAAGCAAAACTGAATTTTAACATACTAATACCACATAAGATAATCCCAATCGAACCCAGCCATTATGCCAAGACCGCAACGCATGCATTTGTGTCTAAAAGTTTTCCTAAGGACCCCCCTCAATTCTAAATACTTACAATCCTCATAAACACTCGCCCACTTCTTTTGAACAACGCTCATTTTTTGCATCCCTCCGAATCCATCCCCAGAAAACTTTCTTAACCTCAAGTCATTTTTGGTTAAATCCCCAAGCATACATACGATAAAATAACCTAGAAAAGAAAATTACAAATACAACTTTTGATTGAATCTTTTATACTTTGTAGCTTTTCTTCATGATATTCTCCTTTGTCTTCATAGCTTTGTAGATTCTTTATTCAAACATTTCATCACACTTTTTTTTCAACTTCTTTTTCTTTTTTTTTCAACACACTTTTTTCCATTGAAAACTAAAAACCTAGAAAAACATATGCTTAAGCAAGGGAATTTAACTTCATCCTTTATTGGTTAAAAGCATTAGTCTAGTGTGCAATGACTACTTAAGCTTTCCTAGATACATTTCTGGTACACGATGCTAAACATATTGCGTCCTTCAAACTAAGCGAGGTTGTGTTTTTGTCCCACGATTTCACTATAATAAGGGAAGCCACAAATGCATTATAACGTGTATTGGCTCAACTAAACATTTGGGTCCTCATGGAATCATCAAATATAATACTAGCATGGTTTCCAATTTTTTTTTACCAAAATATCTAAATTAGCCCTAGAAATTTTATGCAAATTTTTAAAATTAATCTAAATTTTAACTAAATGTAACTAACCCCCTACCCCACACTTAATTTACGCAATGTCCCCATTGCATATTATGTATGAATAAGAAAACATAAAAATAAAGAGGGAATTGGAACAAACTCCCCAGGGATAGTAGTTGCGAGGGTGATCTTTCTTCTTTTGAGCTCCATTTTCAGATGACTTTGGCATGGGAACAGCTCATCCATGCCTTGGGTGTCAAAATCTCGTGTGGTACAGCTCCAATTACAAGGGACAAACTCTTGGAAATGCTCAAAAAACGATCTTCAAAGAATAGAACCAATTCCCATATCAAATGTAATCAAATCTTCAGCTCAAAGTAAGAAGAATGAGCGACTCGTCGAGTAAGTATGTAGACTCGCCGAGTTGAAGCATAAATGGCAGAAGAATCGTGAATTTTCACACGGACTCGGCGAGTCCATAAGATGCACTCGGCGAGTAGACCGCTATGTGACAAAAATTTTATTGTGCCCATGTCCGTTTCTGATGTATGGGGGTTATATAAACTAATAGTTTCCCTTGTTTTTCTTTAGGGAATAAACACTCTATAACCCTTCTATCAATTGGACTCATAGCTTGACTCAAAACTTCATTTCCTCTCTCGCCTAGACTCGATTTCTCGCTTCGTCAGCCTTGACTCTAGACCCTCACATGCAATCCTAAGCTTCAAACTGAAAAGATCAAAACAACACACAAGTAATAGAAAAAGGAAAACAAACATCAAAATTAAATTCCTAAATTACCCTAATAAACTAGAAGTTTATAAAGAAAAAGAAAAGCAAACTCTAATGATGGGTTGCCTCCCGCAAGCGCTTCTTTTTGTGCGAGTCTTTAGCTGGACTCCCAACTTAATAAACTTCCAATAAACTCAATGCCAATCCATCCGTTGCATAAAATATTTTCTTTGGACCAATTTGTAAAATTCGACTCTTTGCTTCAAAAATTGGCCAAACGAGCTTGAATTCATAAAACCCAAGAATATTGACAAGGGTTGGAACCGGTTGGATACTAATCATAAATGGATCGTGATTTAGAACTTTCTCCAAAGTTGGAATCGTCACCCCATGCTTCGAAACACAAACCAGAAGAACAGGGGACCATGTGGTGGTAATGGTCAAACCACGGGTTGGTTCCTACAATTCAGCTTGTTTTTGTTCTTCATCGGACCTCTCTACTAGCAACCTTTCCAGCTCCTCCAAATCTCTTTCTGGATTAAATTCTTCATCTAGTAAGTTTAGCTCTTGTGACTCAAATTTTTCTTAATCGTTAGACAAGATGTTATCTAACCATCTATCAAATTTCCTCAAATCTTCATCTGAGTCATACTCCTCACCTTCTTTCTCAATTTCCTACACTACTTCCTCAAGAAAAGCATCAAGAGCATCAAGATTTGGAAAATACATAATAAATAAAAATTAAAATTAAAATTAAACTAAATAAAAAAAATTAATCAACCTATAAAAATATATGATAACAATTAGCAAATAAAATTAACTATTTAGAACCGTTCCCCGGCAACGGCGCCAAAAACTTGATATGTGTAAACCAACTAGTTTTAATCCTACTAACTTAAACACAAAGACGAACACATGAAAGGCAGTGTACCTATCGATTAGCAGTTTAGTTCAGGTAAGTAGGGTATCGAACACAGGGAACGGTAAACAATTAAAAGAAATGCTAATATTATCTAAATAAAACAAGTAATAGAAAGGGGGTTTCTCTAGTTTTGCAAGACTAGAAACTTACCAACTAATACATAGACTACTTAACTAAAAACTACATAAGCAAAGATTCAACTAAATTCAATAACGAAGGGAACTTCTGTTTAGTTCAACTCAATTGATCCTATGGTTGATATTATGGTAATAGTGCAATGGATTAATTCTTTTATTGGCTACCTATTCAAGTGATTAGATTCACGTTCGCTGCACTAATCCTTAGAGAGCAAACTAACTCAAATAGTGGTCAGTTGTCTAATTTAATTCAATTCACTAGGTTATTTATTCGGGTTAATTTAGACTTGTAATGGTTAACTGATTTAGTCATTTAGTTAACGTCTTTTTGATGGTCATCACACAAGATTACACATGAATTTACCTATTTTTCTTATTAATTCTAGTTTCATGTTCATTAATCCTAGACATATGATAAAGTGGTCACATAAACTTATGATGTTAACAACTAAGAGATGTTCATGCAACTTAATTATCTTCCTATTAACAGAAAAATAGTTATCATTCACACATAAGGTTCTTTAACAAGCTAAAATCAACAAAATCCCCAATATTAAATCAATCCTACCATAAATCAAACCATAATCAAAAAATCATTTATCCTAAACAGAAGTTTTGAGTTTTAGATCATGGCTACAGCAAATAACAAACTAAAAACATAATCTAATGATTGAAACATGGTTTATGCAAAAGATTAAGATAAAAGTAGTGTGTTATTGCCTTTGATCTTCTTCCAATTTGATATCAAGGTTGAAATCTCGAAAACCACAGCTTCTAAGAACCCTTCTGGCCTCCAAAAATCGTCCTAAACTTCCCCCATTCCTTAGGGTTCGAACGAGAAGTGTTTCTATATATATTTTATGAAAACAGGGGCGACTCGGCGAGTCCAGTGACCTACTCTCCGTGTCCATCACTTAAAATCCCATGTACGGCAAGGCAAAGTCAAGAATCACGAAACTTCTGACCAACTCGGCGAGTTTATGGCCTACTCGCCGAGTCCTTTTGGAATCAGCATTTTATCAGAACACGAAAGTCGTCCGAAATTGTGTCTAGTTTTCAGGACATTTTGAATCTCGTCAATCGGAGTTACGGTTCATGAGATATGGCCAAAACACTGACGAGGGGTCAAGTTGTCCAGCAACATCCTTCTTTCTTCAAAATCCAAGATCTAAGCTTCCAATCGCTAGTTCCGCTTCCTTTTCCATCCGAGCATGTCATTATTGCTGAAAATGAAATATTTAAGATAATTAAGCACCTTTGGTTCATTATTTGAGATAAAATTAACATAAAGTATTAAGATAATGCATGAATTTTATAACTAAATATGCCCATATCAAAATTATAACTAAATATGCCCATATCATTAGGGTTCCCAATGGTTTCTATCTAGATGAGTGGAATACAAAGAGTGACATCGGGCAAACACTTATCAAGTCTAAGAAGTGGATTGATCTGGGGTGAAGCTTGTGGAATTTCCGAAAGTAGTAGTGGTCTGACGAGGGTTGGACCAATCTCCGTAAAGAATCTCGGATCATCCTAAGGTCTCGGAAGGGTAGAGCTTTTCTATACCTAGAGCATAGTGTACTTCTATGGTGAGATCATCACTGGTGTGATCGCCATTCGGAAGTTCCAACCGTTCTTTTATACTGGGAGTGTAGTCCTTCGGGTTGGTTCTTAAAAGTTCGGTTTGTCCTTAGATTCATGTTCCTGTTGATTGGCTCTCCAAGGTTTTCTAGATCATCGGATGGATTGCGTGTCTACGAGTATCTGTTTGTCGCAGAGTGTCTATCACAATCTTGTGCAAAATGAACCTGCACTTCTGATTCTTGAGATATTTCTAACGGAAACCCTCAGGGTCGGGGAGATAGGGTTTCACCAAACGAGTGTTGGACTATTTCGGGAGGTGGTTCTACTATTTCTATGTGAGATAGTATTCGTGGAACACCTAGTAGTCCAATGAATCTCTAAGATATGCCCTATTCTCTAAGGCGTTGGTTTATTTCAGTTGCAGAAAGCGCATGCTCTTGTATAACCCATCGACTAACATCTAGACTAGTGTCAAGTCTATAATCTCTTCGGGGTCTGGGTTATAAGGCTTAACGCAACCTACTTTCGCACTTTATTCAAGTATTCTCGAATGCGGAGGTTATCCTGTGGTTCTCGATATTCTAGTGTTCACTTCGGAGAATGCGGTCTATCGTCTACAGGGCGATGGTGACCTCTTCCACGCGAGGGAGCGGAGTGTCCTAGGCACTGCTCATTGGTAACGAGGTGGACGAAGTTCCTAAGTAGTGCAAACATCTTCTGCAACTACTCTTTCGAAGGTTCTGAGTTTTCTCGAGCTAGGTCAAATCTAGTGGGTATAGGGTTCCATCACTCGGAGCTTTAATCTCCTCATCCACTCTTCTCAGAGGTTAACGTATCGCAGCTTCTGGATTTCCGGGATATCCGCTGAGATGCTTAATTCGGGGAAATTAAGCAAGAATGGATGGTCGTAGTCAATGTCCTTGACTCTTACGACTCAGATTTCTTTACCAACTGAGGGTGTTAGCTACTATGTTGGCTTAACCGGGATGACAACAAATTTCGGATTTGTGGTCATTATAGTAGCTCAACCCACCGTAGTTCTCTTGACTCTAGCTCCCATTCTATGGAATAGGATGAAGGGTTTTACTATAAGGTTCGTGGTAGAGCTCATACTTGGCTTAACCACTAATACTTAGTGTATGCAAGCCGTATATAATTGAAGTCGACATGATGTTCAGTTGTGCGACTCCACCCCAGACCCACAACCCAACAAGGAACAAGGAGTAGGGAGGAAGCACACATATTAAATCTTTTTGATCTCAATTATACACCACTCTTATGCATATACTTAGTTATAGTAGTCAGTCCCATGAGTTCTATCCTCTGGGTTCACGAACCTGATTTGTGAGGTGTGAAGGGTCTCTCTGGGTTTCTTCGGTGTCTGCTTCGGGTGGTTATCATCTTCTGGAATGCCTGCAGTGCCTTTCGCTTCGGTTTCTATCTGTCTAAGAGGGGTTGGTTAAAAGCGCACGGTACCCTTCTCCTGGGTACTTCGGAAGGTTTGAAATACGAGTGACGACTGACGGATCGTATTAGTCTTTATTATTTTTATTTTGTTTAGGTTCAGAAGAACCTTTATTTGCCGAAATGGCTATGGAGAAAGTTCTTTTTACACAACACTAAGGATTTACACATGGTTGCATGAAGTCGAACCATGATTAATAGACGCGTCGAAGTTGGCATACTTCGACCTGATATAGAATGAGGGTCAATAGAGTCCTGTGCCAAACGGGCACACCAGTTCTAGGCGTCTCAGGTTTCGTCCCGTGTATCACTGTCGCGGATACTTGGACCGATAGAGTTGACGCGGAACTGTAGAGGGTCCTGAGTGTTTCTGAGTAGAGTACCTTTTCATGAATGGATTTCCACGAGGCATTTCTATAATCGCCAAACATATACTAGTCAGGTATAATTAAGGTGGGGAGGACTGTTGACTGAACGACTCCGCCCTAAATCCACAACCAAACAAGGAACAGGAAATGAGGCGGCATTCGCTCACTCTAGGTCTATCCATCTCAATTATACATGGCCGTAACGTATATATCTAGCCATTATAGTCTTACCTAATGAAATTTTAAATTTTATAACAGTGCTGCGACATTCGCCTTAACGGGGAAGTATTTACACTTAGAATTAGCCTTTTAATGTTTTCGGTTAGTTATCTGAGATTGAGAGACGTACCAAAATCTATTGGGTTCCTTGATGCTTCTTCCCAAGAATTAGAGTTAGAATCCTCCTGTGTCTTTGTCGTTTCTTTCAGTTGGACAGTCCTTCTTGAAGTGTCCAATCTCACCACATAGACGGCAAACTGGATTGGTCGTCACATTGGTGATTGATGTAATACACTCCACCGGGGTTCTGCAGACGCGAGAAGTATGCCCCTTCATGTTGCACCTAGCACAAAAGAGTTCCCGGCATACACCATGATGATGGTAGCTACACTTGCTACAGTGGTGAAGGTTTCCTAGGTATGGTCTTCTCGAAGTCGGGATGGAAGAGTTGGCAGGGGTATTGACTGTCTCAGCTCGTTGCCCTTCGAAAGGTCCTTGAGCCGAGGTACTTCCCTCCTCAATCTTGAGTTTTCTCTTCAGTGGAGTTGGCTGAGGTTCTTGGGTGGCTGGGTACACAGAGGTTGGTTGCTGCTGTCCACTACTAGGATCGGAATTCCCGATAGGGCTCTTGCTAACACTGGTGTTGTTAACATTCAGTTGAGCCATGACAGCTGCAACGGCTGCCGAGACTGCAACCTGGAAAGTAGCTTCGTCGAATAGGAGAGTCGGTTTCTTGCCAGGGGATGGGTTACGCTTCTTCGGAGGCATGGTTTTCCCTACACGGAAAGGAACACAAGCTGATGAAAGACGATGGTTAACCCTGGACATATCAATCCTTACTATTTTAAGCATAAATTTTTCCCGTGATTCGGATAGTGGTTGTCTGAGTGTCGACCTACATCCCTATGATGTAGTCCGGGTATTCAAGGTAGGAGTGTGAGTGTCGGAAAAAGCCATAAGATGGGAGTCGTTCCTACTAAGTTACCTTTATAGTGGGAAAGGTTCACTCTCCGGCTTGGAAAGATTTGAGAATAGTTCGGAACGAAGACCACGGAAATAAAGGCTCATGAAGACTTATGGCTAAACAACCTCAATAGAGGTGTGGGGATCCGCTCTAATCGTATTACTTGCAACGGGAAAAGGCCTTTTACCTAACACATAGCGTGAGTAGTGTGATCACTAACTCACTAAATTGTATTATTTTATGGGTGTATTAGCGTGACGAATCATGAGGAAAAGTCACTTCTCGGGTTCCAAGTATTGGCTCCCTCTGTCTACCTCGTATCCCTGACTGGGACCGACGTTGGTTTTCTTCGGATAGTTACTTAGGGTTCTTTTCTCGTGAAGACATATTGAATTTCTATTCCGCCTTACTTCCGATCCTGACTCTGAGTGTCATCACTTGATGATGGATCACTGGAAATCCCGAAAGTTTAGGCGAATTTCCCACCGATGTCCCTAAAAGATATAGGCACTTGGTGGTTTCAATAGTCTCGACCTAGTTCATTTATTTCCGAACTGGAAATCTTCTTAATGAACCTCTTCTGGGTCTGGAACACCTCTTCTGCCGAGTACTGAAGTGGATAGGGTTTTGTACAGGGTTCGTGTGAGAATGGAAATGTCTAAAGAATCCTAAGCGATTATTAACATTTCACTGGGTGATCCATATTGAGTCCTGCTACGATTACATAGGGTATACAAATCATATATAGCTTAGATCCGATAGGCCTTCGAATATGTGATACTACTCTATATCCACATCCCAACGAGGAAAAGGAAGTAGCGCGAAACCACACATTCTTAGCCTATGGGATCCTTATTATATATAACCTTGGGAGTATACCCTCTGTAATTGTAGGTATATCAATAAGGATCTTTTTAGTTCTTCACACAAGGTTGTCTATGGATCCTAAAATACCCCTATGGTATTTTAATTTCTTGTTTGGTTCTTAACTTCTGAATACGATTCTGGGATTAATGTGAGTCTTTTAGTATTCCAAAATACACCTATAATATTTTAATCTTTATGTTTGGCTCTAGCATTCCTAGTTGGTAAGTTTCAGACCTGTTGCAACACCACTAACACTCCCAAGCACACGTTCATCGCATCTTGAATAAATGTAGTTGATCAGGTTACATTTATTCCAGCTTACGATTACATAACTGCCCAGGTTTGACGGTAATGCTCAACATCCGAAGACTTTTATTCTTGTTCTTCTTGTGATACTTGTGTTCGAGTGTTTAGATTTTGGATGTTCTTATACTTTGGTAAGATATGGTTATATTTTAAAGTATAATTCTTGGTCAAAGTGTTTTATCCCTATGTATTTATAGGCTGTATATCTTTTATGAATTGATATACTTAGCTCACTATAAACAATGCTCTGATACCAATTTCTCACACCCCAAAACCGGAACGGCGGAAACGTTCTGGGGTGGATGAAATCATGTCAAGTATCGCAACATATGTAGTATAGTAATCAAAGTACAGCAACAATTGCATTAATAGTAATAGTTTTACATAGTTTAAATTGTAAAGAATCATTAAAGTATTACAGAAACTAGTATAGATGCAGCTTGGTACAAAACCTTCTTCAACAAAAGCTCCTGGGATGTACCTGTCTATAGCTGACCTGAGAATACAAGTTATTTGAAAGCGAGTATCAACATTTTTATAAATGCTGGTGAGTTCATAAGTATTTAGTGTCGTTTTATTCAAATAACTTTATACAAAGTAGTAGTTTAGAATCAATGGTGTATTAGAGTCCCTTTCCAGAAAATCCTATATTTTCTAAATAAAAGCAGTCTTCTACCAAGACCCGACAGTGTTATGTTTTAAAGAGAATTTCCCTAAAATGTTATCATTACCAAAATATGGTATTTGACTTTAAATAAAGTAGAAGGAAATCACAAGTAAAATCATTAGGGAAAATATCATAGGCCTCAGCAGGAAATACTCCTGACTAAGGCCAAACAAATCATAGACTCCAGGAGAGTATTGAATGAACAACACGCCTGGCTCAGTCTAACGAAAGGAGACACAGACCCGAGATAATATCAAATGAATGATACTTCTAGCAAGGTCTAAAAACAGTGAATACAACCCCAGACAGTATCAAATGAATGATACGTTCTAGCAAGGTCTAAAAACAGTGAACACAGACCCCAGACAGTATCAAATGAATGATACGTCTAGCAAGGTCTAAAAACAGCGAATACAGTGTTAATTCCCGTTACCTTAAGGCCATGAATTATAAGGTAACCCTGAGATACTCGTAACCATACTGATAGACACTAGAGAACTTGACGCCCTGCAAGCGTCAGAAAGAATGTGACATTTGTCACCCCTTGGCTTGGTAGGCCGTGGACTGTAGCTAGCAGTCAGGGTGTAGGGGTGTCAATCTCGTATAGATCTATACACACAATGCCCGCTCTCCCTACAGAAGACTATGGTTACCAACTTGACAACGGAGAAGGCCGTGTCCTGAAGATGCATCTCGTATAGTGAGTTAATGATTAAACGATAGAGACTCACAAATAAACTGACCGATGTAAACCTTCATGTCTATACATGTATACATGATATATAATTAATGATTAAACGACTTTCGGACGGATATCCGATCCCACCAGACCACATCCAAACGAGTAAAAGGAAATAGGGCGAGCTAGCCTTCCTAAGTCCTTTAAGCATTATTTATATAACTATACAAGTATAGGCATGCATTTAACGACGTAGAAGCATTTAACTAAGTAGAAGTGTTAACAAAGTAGAAGCGTTTCTCGAAGTAGAAGCGTTAATAAAGTAGAAGCGTTTACGAAGTAGTAGCATTAACAAAGTAGGAGCGTTTCACGAAGTAGAAGCGTTTAACGAAGTAGAAGCGTATCACGAAGTAGAAGCGTTAACAAGTAGAAGTGAATCACTAAGTAGAAGCGTATCACTAAGTAGAAGTGTTAACAAGTAGAAGCGTATCACTAAGTAGAAGTGTTAACAAAGTAGTAGCATTTAACTAAGTAGGAGCATTAACTAAGTAGAAGTATAATGAAGCATTAGTATCTAACGAAGTAGGAGTATAAACACATGGAAGAAAACTTTGATGAAAACTTTGGAAAACCTTTATACTTAAGAAAATCACGACTTGGTATTCGTTTGTAAAATAAG
Organism: Lactuca sativa; assembly: GCF_002870075.4. Taxonomy (NCBI): domain Eukaryota; kingdom Viridiplantae; phylum Streptophyta; class Magnoliopsida; order Asterales; family Asteraceae; genus Lactuca; species Lactuca sativa. The sequence continues at coordinate 123,620,470 of NC_056627.2, forward strand.
TTTGAAAACCTTTAGAAATCCTTTGAAAACCTTTCATAAACAAGTTTTAAATGAATCTTTGATAAAACATGATAGGTAAAGGGATCCTTTGTTTAAAATACTGCTGAAACTAAATCTGAAATAAAACATACAGTGTGAGAGTCAATTCAAGAAAAGCTTTGAACAAGTAAAGACGTTTTAGAAAACCATTTACAGTATCATACTTGGTAAAACAGTTAACAGTGTAATAAATCCTTTTGCATGCGGGTTATCAATCATATGTGATTCATATGATAACTGGCATGTTTTAACTTGTATTCCCTTCCCCCATAAAAGCATGTAAAAGCATTTAAAAGGTTAATTCAGGGGTATGAACTCACCTGTTGTAAGTGGATCCGACGAAGGTGCCGGTTGGGTGCTCGGTGTCAAGTAGAGACTTGAACACACTTAGTGACCTATTAACATATGATGGCATATGTTTATATACAATTAGTAAATATAATACTAATAAAACATGTATACACATCCTAAAATGTGGAAAACACTTTGGTCAAGTCTTAGGAGTGTCCCGAGTAACATCTAAGGGTGTGTATGGCCTAGATAGGGAGTTTATTCTTCAAGAGTATAGAGTTTACGGCCCTAAGACCTTTTGCCCATGAGTTTACGGCCGTAAACTAATTGATGGTGTGTTCTTTGATGCATTAAGGTCTTATAACACTTGTGGAATTAGGCTAGGTTCAATTCTAGGGCTTATGAAGGGTTTAAGGCTTCAAAATGGGCCATTTAAGGAGTTTACGGCCTAAGACTACTCCTTGAGGAGTTTATGACCATAAAAACATGAGTTTACTTTGTTGTTTGGTGGTTCTAACTCATGCATGTAAGGTTCTAGTCACTTTTAGGAGCTTAGGAAGGTGTTTAGGGCACTTAAACACCTTGGAAAGGTGTTTACGGTCTAAGAAGATGTTCTTGGGGAGTTTACTACCTTAAACACATGAGTTTACGGTAGTAAACTCATTTTGTCCATGAATCCTATGTTTTTGGTGGTTGTAGGTTAAGCATACGAAGTTCTAGGTCCAATTCCAAGCCATTCAAAGTGTTAAGGGCACTTTAACACCCTTTGGGGGTGTTTATGGTCTACGAATAGGTGTTTACGGTCCAAGAACCTTCTTGGGCCGTAAACTCAAGTGTGACACATATTTTTATGCTTTGGTGCATATAATGAAGGAAAATAAGGTTTTATGCACTCTAGGAAGTTCATGGAAGCCCTTGGAGTTGTTTGAGGGGTAGTTTAACACTTAAACAAGTGTTTATGGTCCGTGAAGATGGGTTTATGGTCTAAGAACATACTTATACCATAAACTCATGTTTACTCCCCATTTGGTCCGATTTTGGTGTTCTAAGTCCTTTCGGGTAAGCCTCTAAGCCATTGCTAAGCATGAGAAGTGTTTGGGAGGGTTTTTGGGCATCAAACCCACTTCCAAAGGGGTTTACGGTTTTGGGAGGCTCCCAAGACCGTAAACTCATGTTCTTAGGGTTTTTAGATGATTAAGTCACGAATTTGCAAGCTAGATAAGTTAGATAACAAGCTAGGAAGGTTTAGTTACCGATTTGAGGCTCGGAGGGGCGATTTTTGACCAAAACCCGTTTGTAGAGAGAGAAAGTAGAGAGAGAGAGAGAGTCTAAGGTGGGAAAAGGCTTCTAAGGAGTTTCCACCCACCCTTATATAGGGCTTAGGTGTTATACCCGGTATACGACTACCCGATACTTATGTTTAACGAGGTTTAAAATTTTACCCGGTTAAATGGCCGTAAATAAAAATAAACTTTTTCCAAATAAATGAAAAGATAATTTACGTGTTTTTATTTTCGTTTGACGAATATTAATTAAAATATTCCAACGGGTTTATATCCGGTCAAAAATATTTTCAGGATAAATTTGGCTAATTTTTGATGTAATTAATTTCGACGTTAAAACTAACGGAAATTTTTGGGTTGTCACAAGAGCATACAATAACAAGAATAGGGAGGAACATACACTAACAAGAACAGGAGGAACATACGATAACAAGAACAAGATAACAATAATGTGAAACCACTACTTCATGGCTTAGCAATATACTTGTTAGGTCACATTTTGTAACCAGTCTCCTGGAGGGAGAGCGCGAGTTTTTGTATAGATCTATACGAGATTGACACCCCACACCTTGATGGTAGCTATAGTGGGACTTACAGGTCTACGAGTGACAAACGTCACATCAGTTTCGGTGTCAGTAGGTCGTCGTGTTAAACACGTGTTAATCAGTATGGTTATAACCACATCACATTTTAACCTTAATTAACAAACTGGTTTTAAGGTAGTTAGTGTTCAATAGTTACTTTATACAACATTACTGAATACATTCATTTTTCCCATTACATTCATATAGTGATCTTCTCACATAAAAGGTAATGCAAACTATTTTCTAGTAAAGATAGTCTTAAACTTGCGAAAACTTACAAAATACAAACAATACAGTCAAGTCTTAGTACATTTAGTTAGAACGGGGCCTATAATGCTAACTCTATGATTCCTCGGTAGATACATCAGGAATATATATTAATCGGATCTGGTAGGCAGTAGAATGTGTGCTTTCCGCTTCATTTCTTGTTCCTTGTTTGGTTGTGGGCTTAAAGCAGATTCACCCAGTCTACTATCTATTCGATCTTAGCCATATATATATATATATATATATATATATATATATATATATATATATATATATATATATATATATATATTCCGTATACACAAAGTAATCATAAGGAGTACCAGGTATGGGTCAGGTCATAGCATACAAATTCAATATATCGTTTTCTAGTACAAAAACATACTTTTCAGACAAACCACTTAGTAGGCTAAACTAGAAACTTATCAGTAAAAGGGTTTAATTCATTTTATTAAACCAGTATAATTTAAAGGACCTTTAGTGGTTAATTCTAGGGATGTGCTTCGGGCCGGAACCGACCCGAACCCGAATAACCCGAAACCCGAATTGGATGAATAGTGGGAACGAAACCCAGATTGAATATACTAATACGGGACTGGTCCGGTTCGGGTAATTTCGGTTTCGGTTCAGGTATTAACCCGAAAGGACCGAAATAACCCAAATAAACATTAACACTATGTTTTTAACCCAAATAACCCAAATCGACCAAAATGACCCAAATAACCCGAATAACCAAAATAAAAATTAACACTATGTTTTTAACCCGAATAACCCAAATTAACCGAAATGACCTAAATTACCCGAATAACCCAAATAAAAATTAAACATTAAACATTGACAATTCATATTCCAAAAATCCATAATTCATAGTCCAAAAATCCACAATTCATGATTAAACATTAAACATTAAACAACCAAATTAAAATATGAATCTTAAGTTTTTTGCAAAATAACAATAACCAAACACAAATTAACTATTCGAGAATATTGATTGGTTGTTTTCCCTTTCCACCTCCATTGTTTATCACGTTTTCCAACTCTTTCGCGACGTCATCATCTTTCAAAACTTCATCAATGTTGTCCACAATTGGCTTCCTTGATTTCCTTACCCAATCTTGGGTGCAAACCAAGGCCTCTAATATATTAGCGAACAAATTTGTTCGATATGGATCTAATATCCGTCCACTTGTACTAAAAGCCGCCACGGACGCCACAATATAAATTTGTAGTCCCAAAATTTAACTCTTTCATGCATTCTTTGAACCTTTGAATCCGTTGAGTGGAATTCCTAATATATCTAACGGCCTTTTGCATGCACTTAATGCTAGATTAGTGTTCATCAAACCCATCCTTAACAATAAGGTTTAGGATGTGGGCCATACACCTTACGTGTAATTGTTTCCCCCCATCGTATAAGTTTGGTAGTTTTTTCACTAGAAATTCAATTGCTTTATCATTTGAAATAGCATTGTCTACGGTTATGGTCATTACATTATTGATACCCCACTCTTCAAGACAAGTCAACAACGTGCGCCCAATGTCTTTTCCCCTATGACTATCTAAAGATTTAAAGTTGATAACTCTTTTGTGCATGACCCAATCTTTATCAATAAAGTGAGTCGTGAACACCATATAGCTCGATCGTTGACATGAACTTGTCCAACAATCGATGGTCAAATGCACACTCGTTAAGGGATTACTAAAGAACTTATTCAACTTTGCTTTTTCTTCAACATAGTAATTGTCAACTCTTTTTGAAACTGTGGTTCTACATGGCAAAACCACTTTCCCATTCAATGCATTAGTATACTCAATAAATGCTTCATTCTCTACAAACTTAAACGGTAATTCTCCAACTACAAATAAGTTTAACAAAGCTTTCAGTGTATTTTGTTTTGGCAAGAGTCTATAATACAGTTTATGTGGTGTTTATGTGAATTTGATCATTTTGTGTGTTCATGACCACAAACATGGTTTACCAGTCGTAAACACGTTTACGGCTGTAAACCATGTTTACGGTTGTGAACACTGTTTGCGGTCTAAGTCGAGTATAAATAGTGGAGGAGTTGGTCTTTTGTTGTTATTGATACCATAGAGTTTACAGAGTAGTCCATCGAGTTGTACCTGACGATTTATTGAATATAATCGTGTGCAAGCTTGGTTTCTTTTCATCTTGTTCTTATTATGTGATTGTTTATTGCTTGATTGCTGGTAAAGATCCTTATTTGGACCTTACAATTGGTATCAAAGAAGTAACCGGTGTCAAACTTCATTCAATCGAGATTTGGGGTGGTTAAAACTGATATTCTTATTGTTCGAACATTGGTTTTGGTATTCTAAGTGGTTAAAGGATCTGACTCTATTGCAAAAACGTGTGTTTGAGAGCTTTCTGTGAGTTTACTACCAACCGTAAACACCTTTTACGGTTCTAAACTCAAGATCTTCATCAACCGTAAACTGTGAATCTTCAAAAAACTGCAAACAAGGCTTCAAGAACTTTAAGATCTGTAAACTCATAATCCTTAAACTCAGAAACCGTAAACCCTGTTTATGGTCGTAAACTCATTAACTGCAAACACCTTCATGATTTTAAATTGCTTTAATTTCAAATGGATTCTCAAAGTCAAAATCATTTTCACGAACTTGATACTGTCATGGGCACTACTACGTGTATTCCAAGATTGATCTATGCAGATGGTTTTCCCGAGTGGAAGTACATAATTGAAAAATACATTAAGATGAAAGATTTCAAAGTCTAGAGAAGCATTCTTAGAGGCCCTGTTAGAATCACTATGACAGTTGGAGGCCAAGTGATTGACAAGGCTGTTGAAAACTACACTGATGAGGAGTTTGAAAAAATTAAGGAGCAGTAAAGGGCTTTAGCCACTTTAACCATGGCATTATCTCCCAATATTGCTCAAGATTTTCGTGAGTACACTTCAGCTAAAGATCTATGGGAAGGCCTAATTGAGGTTTATGAGGTAAATGCAGATATGAAGGAAAGTCGACAGGACATGTTGAGACAAAAGTTTAATACATTCAACTACATTCCAGGAGAGATTCTTGAGGCTCAGCTACAACGATTCACAACTCTAACGACTGACATGAACATATCTGGGATTTTCTTAACCAAGTCAGAAATCAACAAGAAGCTTCTTAATGCTCTTCCTAGATCATGGGATATGAATGTTGCTGTAATAAAGAAAACCAAGGATTTAAATCACCTCACTCTTGCTGAAATTATGGCGATCATCAAAGCTTGTGACATTGATGACAAACAAAGAGAAATTAATCATGTGAACTCATACTCTACTGCAAATCTTGGAATCTCATCCAACAATGCTTTCTCATCAATCATGTCCTCCTCAGGTCAAGCCTTTGCAGCTCAACAACCTCATATTCAAACCTTCGTTGTTGCATCATCCATCCCTCACCATCAAACTCAACCATATGTCACTCCACAAGCTGTCCCTGCTCCAAATGTGTCAGCTGTAGCTTCTTCTTCAAACTCTAAAGACTCTGATGAAAATCAGGATCTAGCTACTAGGATAGTTAATTGCTACAATGCTTTTGTAGCTGGAGATCTTCCACCTCAGCTGTTATTTGCTGATTTGGATCAGATTCATCCTGAAGACGTAGAAGAGATGGACATTACATGGAAGATTGTTATGGTTGTTTTTAGGGCCAAACAGTTTGCTAAGAAGACAAGGAAGAGAAACTGGGGCATGAATGCTGATAAGAAGGTGGGAGTTAACAAGGGCATGCTGAGATGTTTCAACTACCATGAGTCGGGTCATTTTGCTCATGAATGCCCTAAGCCAGATCGTAGGATCAACAACAACAGGAAAATGGTAGCAGTGGGAAACAACCATGCAGGTGCTGCAGCTAATGGTGAGACTGCTATGGTCGCTCAATCCTTTGACTGGGAGGAATAGATTCAGGCTTTGAATATCTCAGGGCCAGAAAATGCTCACCTAGCTTAGATTAATGATGATACCTTGAAGAATGATGATGTTGATCCTGAACCAGAAATGATGGAGCTGCAGTTTGCCCTAATTGTGTCTACTTCTTCCGAGCCCAAGAAAAGCGAGGTAAACCTACCATCTTGTTCTCATGCATGTAAAGAATATGTTAAATTTCTTCGTGATGAAATCCAATTATTACGTAGAGAAGAAGAGGACCTTAGATATGAGGACTACCAACTTAGGAAAGGACAAAACCCACTTAAGGCCCAGTTAGAAACTAAAATAAAAGATTTCAGAAGAATTTAAACAGAATACAGTGAAAAATGTGAATTGTATGATTATAATATGTGACAACCCGAAATTTCCATCCTGTACAAACTATATCACTTCAATAGAAGTTATAGCAGTCACAGTTAACTTTCAGACTCTTCGCGTAAGTTTGAGTAATTCAGGGTTTACACTTCAGGAAATATCAGGAGAGTGGGTACGCTAAGGTTTTGTGCAACACTGTTATTCCAACACTATATTATATTAGAGATCATTACAGGAATAAAAATATTTTCTGCCAAAATATCTCAGGACTATAAATAGAATTCTGAATGAAATTCATTAATTATTCACATTTCCAACTAGAGAAAAGCCATTTTCTCTCTCACGGATCTTCAGGTTTTTATCCCAAATTGTGAGTACCTCTTTCTAGTAATGTTAGAAAGCTTTATATGAGTTTATAACATGATTTAGAAGGCTAAATCACTAGATCTAGGAGTTTACTCCCCAAGGTGTTCTTGGGCGGTAAACTCCCGAAACAAAGCCGAGACCGACCCTTGTGTTATGCAACTGCCTTAGACTCATATGTATGTGTGTTAGGGACAAGAAAACAACCAAAAATCACCCAGGTTTGGGAGTTCATGGCCCAAGAGTTTCTTAGGCCGTAAACTCCCTTTTCAAACACAAAATGGTGCTTTTAAGGCACCTAAAGCTTAGGACTTTTATCTAGACTTGTTCCCATTTAATCTAAGGCCTTAAGCACATTAAAATCACTTATCAAAGTGATTTTACAGCCAAGACTTAGTTCTTGGGCCGTAAACATGAAAGGAGGGCACCAAAGTGTGCCTAATGTCTTCATATGCTTGAAATAAAAGCCTAGAACTTATACCACCTATGCTTGAGGCTTGAAATCAACAAGAACACCATTCCAAGGGAGTTTACGGCCGTAAACTCCAAAGGAAATGGCCTTAGGGCCGTAAACTCCTTAATGGAGTGTTTCTAGACCTTAAACCCTTCCAAGAATTTAACCACCAAGTTGGAAAAATTCTAGGAATCATTTGGAACTTCAAAACACACAAAACACCCATGGTTGGGAGTTTACGGCCGTAAACTCAAGAGTTTACAACCGTAAACTCCATGTGTGTTAGTATATGAGGAGTAAACTCATATATGGGGTCCTTTGGAACCCTAAACACAAGTACCTTGTCCCACAATAGCTTAGATGCAATCCTTAGGGCTTAAAACACTTATATAAAGTGTTTATTATGTCTAGGATGTCTAAACATTATCAATTAGTGATTTGAGACTAATTGAGTGCATATATGTGTGATTATATGTTCATTGGAATCGTAGTGTGTGTACAAGTCCTCGCTTGACACCTAGCAATCCTATACCGTTCAGTTCATCCCAATCACCAACTACAGGTGAGTTCATACCCCTAATCAATGTTTTAAATGATTTAAATGCTTTAAAAGGGGGGGGGGGAATCCAAGTAGAAACAAACATGTTATTAAATCACTAATATGTATTTTATAACTGTGTTTGTCAGTTAACAGATTTCACATACTACAAAATGTGATGCATGAAATGGTTTTTAAATCTTAAAAATACATTGTTATCAAATGTTTTACCTTTGAAATGTTTATTAAAATGACATCAAGTTGTTGTTAATTATTGTTTCAAAACCCATAAGATGTCTTACAAAACCATTTTACATTCTTGAACTAAACTATGCATGTACACTTATATTCTTATATATGTATTGAGGTTATAGTTTACAACTTTCATTTAGTTTCTCACACCCTTGAGTAGTAAGAGTGTATAAACCTACTTGAACAACCAATTACCTTCCAGTAATCTATCATAGGGATAATTTGGAGATATCAAACATAATTCCTATTACAAGGAATCACACAAGAGTCAGTTCATTCATGAGTCTACACCAGTACATTACCTGATACATGAGTACATTTACATTTGATTACATGATACGTGAGTACGTTTACATATTCTTACATGATACATGAACACGCTTACATGAATGCGTTACATGAGTACCTTTACGTAGATACACTTACCAGTGTATATTAACATGAATACTTGCATCTCAAAATGCGAGGATGATTTATTAGTACCTTTTGTGTAAATCTTCCTGCATATCCCTAGTACCTCGGGATATCTAGACAGGACCCTATCCCTAGTACCTCGGGATACCTAGATGGGCCTCTATCCCTATTACCTCGGGATATATGTACGGGACTAACCATTCCGGAACTCATCTGTTAGCAACAGTGGGTGATGAACATCTACGGATGCCTACGGTTATTACTTATACTAGGAGTACCTTTACAGGGATTAACCATTCCTCCGCCCTGCTGCTGCTACAGAGGACAATTGGACAATCTTCGGATGTTCATTAGGTTATATAGGTCGTGTTAACCCTAGTACCTTGGGATAACAGTTACATATGTTGTGTTAGTCCTAGTACCCAGTGACAACACTTACAATAGTACATTTTCCTATTTACTTTATTTTGTGATACTTTCACATAAATGATGAGTTAGACTAAGTACTTTAGTACTAAACAATTAAAGGAAAACTATCATTTTACTTACAAAACATTCGGGTCTTGTTAGAAGACTACAATTCATACTTATAGAAAATAAGGGATTTTCTAGGGTTTTCATACTTACATCAACACTTTCATTTACAGGTTCACATGGCCTTCATAACAGATTTTCATAAGCAAGACAATGACACTTAAATACTTATGAATTCACCAACTTTAAAGCTGATACTCTCTTTCAAAATAACTTGTATTCTCAGGTCAACAGTAGACAGGTACGATGGCCAGGTTTTGAGAAGACGGAGCAGACAAGTCTCGTCTTTTATTTTGATTGTATATTTTTGGTGTCTTATTACAATGAAAGAACACACATGTATTAAAATTTACTTATAATGCAATGGATGATGTTGTTGCTTGTTTATTATATTACGCTGTTGTGATACTATACATGACGTCCTCCACCCCTGAACGTTTCCGCCGTTCGTGGTTTTGGGGTGTGACAAATTGGTATTAGAGCATTGTTTATAGTGAATATAGTATATCAACCCATAAAAGATATACTAACTATAAATACATCGGGATTAAAACACTCTGTCTCAGAGTTATATTTTTAAATAATAAAATATTTAAGTAAGTATACGGGCCTGCATTCATACTAAAATCAGTGTCACAATGACAAGAACAAAAGTATTACAATTGTTGAATATCACAAGTAAGCCTGGGGATATATGGTCAGTCTTAGGAATGGCATAGCCTTATCAACTATGCTGGTCCGAGGAGTGATTAGCATATGCCCAAGAATGGTTGTGATATGGCAACAAGTCTAAAAAACTTACCAACACAACCATAAAGAAATACCATATGGGTATTTGATCTTATTGTAATTATCTTAGTTAGTTCGTCTATTTTAGCTATTTCTTATATCCCTTTTCTCGCGTAGATTAAAACGGGTGGATTTCACCATGGCAGTCTGTACTTCCCAAACCAAGGCAATGCTGGTTGGCTAGAGGCAGAACCAGAAGATGATCACCCAATCCCTTTGGATGATCACCATGCTGAGGGTTTTTCTGATAGTTCTGACTCAGAGCCAGAAGTCAACAACCTACCCCCAGGTGCTCAAAACCCAAACCTGAACCCCCGCCCTGTGTTTCAAGGACCCACACCTCTGTGGGCCACGAACTTGAATACATGGAGTCATGAACAGGGTCAGCCCATTCCCTACAATGGAGACCGAAGTTTCTACAACCTCACTGAAGGAGGTTCTGCTGATAGAGTCCTACCAATCATGGTGCGTAGGATCTCTCGGAACACAATAATGGCTCAGGCGACTATCAATCAAGTCTTGGAAGTTGACGCCAACTCTGGTGTTAACACTGTCCACATTCGCCAACTAGAGTCTGCTCATGAAAGGACTCTGGTCCACAATGCAAATCTGCAGAGGGAACTTGCTGAAACCCAAGCTGAAGTTAGACAACTTCGAGCTCAGCAAGCAAGGTCGGACAGGCGTATAAGGGACATTAAACGTCTACTGTCGGGATCGAGGACTCATGCTAGAAGTTCTCGTCGCCGATAGAATCTCGTTAACTCATCTTTTGGATATAACCTAGTTTATGTCAAACTTTTGTCTAATTTCCTGTCTTTATAAATCTTAGACCTGTTAGGTCTTGATCTAATCTTAGTTCTGTCAAAATTTTCCATCTTGGTTGATGTAAGGCCTACTTCTAGGCCATTTTTGCCGAACTTGTTACATCTGTAATTCCAGTGTTATTGACAGATATCTAATCTTATGAAAATCATTATCTAAATGTTGTCATCTTCATTTAATCATTCTATTCATTCTGATTCTGTTGTTGGACTATGGGGAGTTAGTCCATGAGACACATTCATTAATCATTTATTCTTATCCATGTCGTCATCTTTTAAACGTACAGTTAAAGATGTCGCCACGCAGAAGTACAAGACGTAACCCAAACAACGAAGCACCGATACCACCACCTCCACCACCACCTGAACCTCTTCAACCACCAAATCCTTTCGATGCCATCATGTTCCAGGCAACTTTCACATTAGCAATTGCAGCTGTTGTGTCAGCAATCAACGCTCCTGCCCCTAGCGGATCAGGAACAGGTGCACCTCCCTCGAATCACGGCGAAAGCCATGGACACCCTCGGGAATGCACCTACAAGGACTTCACAAACGCCAAACCCCGCAACTTCAATGGTACTGGTGAGGTTATGGTGTTAAGACAGTGGATTGAGAAGATGGAATCTGTCTTCGAGATCTGCGGATGCCAAGAAGGCAACAAGGTCAAGTTCGCAACTTGTACCTTCTCTGACCGGGCACTAACATGGTGGAACAGCCATGTTAACTATCTAACTTTGGTGGTGGCGTATTCCATCGGCTGGGAAAAGTTGAAAGACATGCTGATGAAAGAATATTGTCCTCAAGGTGAAATACAAAAACTCGAGCAAGAATTCTGGGGTGTTCAAATGGTTGGATCCGACATCACGACCTACACAAAGAAGTTCTGTGATCTGGAAAACTTATGCCCTGATATGGTTGCTCTCCAGAGCAAAAAGATAGAGAGATATATCTGGGGACTGTCGCCCCAGATCCAGTCAAGTGTGATCGCTTCCAGGCCTATTACCTTTGATAGCGCCAAGGAACTGGCACAATCCCTCATCGATCACCGGAAACCTCAGAACCCAACAATCCCTACACCCATACCATAGATGTCCAACCCCGACTACAACAAGAAGGGGTGGAATAAGAGGAAAAGAGGGGCTTCACAAGGATCCTCCAATAAACAACAACTTGTGGCGATCAATGCTGCCACAGTGACTCTTGTTGTCCCTGCGAACCCCTTACCAGCAAAAACTTATGCTGGAACTCTTCCGAAGTGCACCAAGTGCAACTACCACCACCACGGACCTTTCAAGGAGATGCAGTGCTCTAACTGCAATAGGAAGGGGCACACCGCCCATTTCTGCAAGGTTCCAACAGCTCAAGCCGCCCAGGTTCCTAACGCCGGTATGGACGAAGCTTGCTACGGTTGTGGCGAAGTGGGCCACTACAAGAGGAACTGCCCTAAAGCAGGAATGGCTGGCGGAGTAGGAAGAGTTATGGCCCTAGGCCACGAGGAAGCAGTAGCTGATCCTATGATAGTTACTGGTACGTTCCTCCTCGATAACTCATATGCTTGCATACTTTTCGATAGTGGAGCCGAGAAAAGCTTTGTAAGTCAAAAATTTGCACACCTGCTTAAACAAAAACCATGTGCATTAGATAGTTCATTCACGGTAGAAATGGCTAACGGGAAAACAGAGAGTACAAATTGCATATACGTAGGTTGTACCTTAACTTTAGATGACCATACTTTCAAGATAGTTCTCATGCCAGTCCCAATTAAATGTTTCGACGTTATCATCGGTATGGATTGGTTGAGTCTTCTTCGTGCCAACATTATGTGCTTCGAAAAAGCAGTTCGTCTTAACCTTCCTAACAACGAAACCTTAATTATCTACGGCGACAAACCTAGTACGATCCTTCGCATCATTTCGTGCATTTAAGCTCAGAAGTGCTTGCGAAAGGAGTACCATGCATTCCTCGCACATGTCGTTGATACAAGTCAAGAAACGAAAAACATTCAGAACATCCCTGAAGTACGCGACTTCCCCGACATATTCCTAGAAGAACTTCCCGGTTTACCACCGCAACGCCAAGTCGAGTTCAAGATCAACTTAGTGCCAGGGGCTACCCCAGTAGCCAAATCTCCTTATCATCTGGCACCGGCTGAAATGCAGGAACTTTCCAGTCAACTTAGCGAACTTCTCAAGAAGGGATTCATTTGACCAAGCTTCTCACCCTAGGGAGCACCGATCTTGTTCATCAAGAAGAAAGATGGATCGTTTCGCATGTGCATCGACTATAGAGAACTCAACAAACTTACCATTAAAAATCGTTATCCCTTTCCCCGCATTGACGATTTATTTGATCAACTTCAAGGAGCCAACTACTTCTCGAAGATAGATCTGAGATCTGGATATCACCAACTACGAGTGTTAGAGGAGGATGTTCCCAAGACAGCCTTCCGAACTCATTATGGGCACTACGAGTTTGTAGTGATGCCGTTCGGATTAACTAACGCGCCCGCAGTATTCATGGATCTGATGAATAGGGTGTGTCGTCCTTACTTGGATCAGTTCGTCATCGTCTTCATAGATGACATACTCATCTACTCTCGAAGTAAGGAGGAACATAGCCAACATCTTTGTAAAATCTTAGAAACATTGCGATCGGAGAAGCTCTACGCGAAGTTCTCCGAGTGCGAATTTTGGATTCGGCAAGTCGAATTTTTGGGCCATGTGATTAGCGAAGAAGGTATACACGTGGACCCTTCCAAAATTAGGGCCATCGAGAACTGGTCAGCACCAAAGACACCTAATGAAATTCGTCAATTTCTAGGTCTAGCTGGCTACTATCGCAGGTTCATTAAGAACTTCTCCAGCATAGCGAAACCTCTTACAACCCTGACCCAGAAAGGCGTGGCCTTTGACTGGGAAGAGAAACAAGAAAGAGCGTTCCAAACGCTCAAACGAGCCTTGTGCACCGCACCAATACTGTCCCTCCCTGAAGGGATAGAAGACTTCGTGGTCTATTGCGACGCATCAAACCAAGGGCTCGGATGTGTTCTGATGCAGCGAGGTAAAGTCATAGCCTATGCCTCGAGACAACTGAAGACACATGAGGTTAACTACACAACCCACGATCTTGAACTAGGAGCAGTTGTGTTTGCTCTGAAGATCTGGCGACATTACCTGTACGGTACAAAAAGCACGATCTTTACAGACCATAAGAGTCTGCAACAAATTTTCGACCAGAAGGAGCTCAACATGAGACAACGACGGTGGGTCGAGCTACTCAGTGAATACAAGTGTGAAATTCGTTATCATCCGGGTAAAGCCAATGTAGTAGCCGACGCCCTAAGTCGGAAAGAATATACTGGTCGTAGAGTCAAATCTTTGACCCTAACTATCCATTCACACTTGTCCACGCAAATAAAGGAGGCTCAACTCGACGCTTTGAAACCCGAAAACATGGCTGGTGAGTCCCTTAGAGGGATGGATAAGAACTTAGAAGTCAAGGGAGGCGGAGCCTTTTACCTCATGGATCAGATCTGGACACCGAAACACAGTGGATTCAGAGACTTGGTCATGACGGAAGCTCACAATACTCGTTATTCCGTCCACTCGAGTTCAGATAAGATGTATCTGGATCTTAAAAAGTTATACTGGTGGCCTAACATGAAACCAGACATTGCTACCTTCGTGAGTAAATGCCTTACTTGCGCAAAGCTCAAGGTCGAATACCAGAAACCCTCCGGTCTTCTACAACAACCGGAGATACCAGAATGGAAGGGGGAGCGGATCACTATGGACTTCATAACCAAGTTGCCCAAGACGATGGGTGGACTTGATTCCATATGGGTCATCTTCGATAGACTGACCAAGTCTGCACACTTCCTACCGATCAAAGAAACAGACAAGATGGAGAAACTTACCAGAACTTACATTAGGGAGATTGTAAGGCTGCACGGTGTTCCTTTATCTATCATCTCGGACCGAGATAGTAGATTCACTTCGAGGTTCTGGCAGTCATTACAAAGTTCCCTAGGAACTAGGCTGGACATGAGTACAGCCTACCATCCACAGACCGACGGGCAAAGTGAGAGAACTATCCAAACCTTAGAAGATATGTTGCATGCCTGTGTGATTGACTTTGGAAAAGCTTGGGATACTCATTTACCCCTTGTTGAATCTTCCTACAACAACAGTTATCATACGAACATAAAGGCAGCTCCATTCGAGGACCTCTATGGCCGAAAGTGCAGATCCCCTCTATGCTGGGCTGAAGTGGGTGATACCCAGTTAGCTAAGGGACGAGCTCCCGAAAGCACTCTCATGGGTCCGGAGATCATTCGGGAAACGATAGAGAAGATCGTTCAAATTCGTGAACGACTGAAAGCCTCTAGAGACCGACAGAAAAGCTACGCTGACAAGCGTAGGAAACCATTGGAGTTCCAGGTGGGCGACCGAGTCCTACTGAAGGTCTCACCCTGGAAGGGCTTGATACGCTTTGGAAAGCGTGGGAAGCTCAATCCGAGATACATAGGGCCTTTCGAGATTCTTGCGAGAATCGGCCCTGTGGCTTACAAGCTCAATCTACCGCAAGAACTTAGTAACGTACATCCTACCTTCCACGTGTCAAACTTGAAAAAGTGTCTATCCGATGAGACTCTTGTTATTCCACTCGACGAGATCGAGATCAACGAGAGCCTCAACTTCGTGGAGGAACCAATAGAGATCATGGACCGAGAGGTCAAGCAAACAAAACAGAGCCGTATCCCGATAGTGAAGGTGCGCTGGAACGCAAAGCGTGGACCGGAATTCACTTGGAAACGTGAGGATCAGATGAAACTGAAATACCCTCACCTTTTCACTTAGTTATTTGTAATTTCTTATTTACTTAAATTCTAATTTCGGGACGAAATTCCTTCTAACGGGGGGATCATGTGACAACCCGAAATTTCCATTCTGTACAAACTATATCACTTCAATAGAAGTTAAAGCAGTCATAGTTAACTTTCAGACTTTTCGCGTAAGTTTGAGTAATTCAGGGTTTACACTTCAGGAAATATAAGGAGAGTAAGTGCCCTAGGGTTTTGTGCAACACTGTTATTCCAACACTTTATTATATTAGAGATCATTACAGGAATAAAAATAATTTCTGCCAAAATATCTCAGGACTATAAATAGAATTCTGAACCAAATTCATTCATTATTCACATTTCCATCTAGAGAAAAGCCATTTTCTCTCTCACGGATCTTCGGGTTTTTATCCCAAATTGTGAGTACCTCTTTCTAGTAATGTTAGAAAGCTTTATATGTGTTTATAACATGATTTAGAAGGCTAAATCACTAGATCTAGGAGTTTACTCCCCAAGGTGTTCTTGGGCGGTAAACTCCCGAAACAAAGCCGAGACCGACCCTTGTGTTATGCAACTGCCTTAGACTCATATGTATGTGTGTTAGGGACAATAAAAATCACCCAAGTTTGGGAGTTCACGGCCCAAGAGTTTCTTAGGACGTAAACTCCCTTTTCAAACACAAAATGGTGCTTTTAAGGCACCTAAAGCTTAGGACTTTTATCTAGACTTGTTCCCATTTAATCTAAGGCCTTAAGCACATTAAAATCACTTATCAAAGTGATTTTACGGCCAAGACTTAGTTTTTGGGCCGTAAACATGAAAGGAGGGCACCAAAGTGTGCCTAATGTCTTCATATGCTTGAAATAAAAGCCTAGAACTTATACCACCTATGCTTGAGGCTTGAAATCAACAAGAACACCATTCCAAGGGAGTTTACGGCCATAAACTCCAAAGGAAATGGCCTTAGGGCCGTAAACTCCTTAATGGAGTGTTTCTAGACCTTAAACCCTTCCAAGAATTTAACCACCAAGTTGGAAAAATTCTAGGAATCATTTGGAACTTCAAAACACACAAAACACCCATGGTTGGGAGTTTACGGACGTAAACTCAAGAGTTTACAACCGTAAACTCCATGTGTGTTAGTATATGAGGAGTAAACTCATATATGGGGTCCTTTGGAACCCTAAACACAAGTACCTTGTCCCACAATAGCTTAGATGCAATCCTTAGGGTTTAAAACACTTATATAAAGTGTTTATTATGTCTAGGATGTCTAAACATTATCAATTAGTGATTTGAGACTAATTGAGTGCATATATGTGTGATTATATGTTCATTGGAATCGTAGTGTGTGTACAAGTCCTCGCTTGACACCTAGCAATCCTATACCGTTCAGTTCATCCCAATCACCAACTACAGGTGAGTTCATACCCCTAATCAACGTTTTAAATGATTTAAATGCTTTAAAAGGGGGGGGGGGGGAATACAAGTAGAAACAAACATGTTATTAAATCACTAATATGTATTTTATAACTGTGTTTGTCAGTTAACAGATTTCACATACTACAAAATGTGATGCATGAAATGGTTTTTAAATCTTAAAAATACATTGTTATCAAATGTTTTACCTTTGAAATGTTTATTAAAATGACATCAAGTCGTTGTTAATTATTGTTTCAAAACCCATAAGATGTCTTACAAAACCATTTTACATTCTTGAACTAAACTATGCATGTACACTTATATTCTTATATATGTATTGAGGTTATAGTTTACAACTTTCATTTAGTTTCTCACACCCTTGAGTAGTAAGAGTGTATAAACCTACTTGAACAACCAATTACCTTCCAGTAAATTATCATAAGGATAATTTGGAGATATCAAACATAATTCCTATTACAAGGAATCACACAAGAGTCAGTTCATTCATGAGTCTATACCAGTACATTACCTGATACATGAGTACATTTACATTTGATTACATGATACATGAGTACGTTTTCATATGCTTACATGATACATGAACACGCTTACATGAACGCGTTACATGAGTACCTTTACGTAGATACACTTACCAGTGTATATTAACATGAATACTTGTATCTCTAAATGCGAGGATGATTTATTAGTACCTTCTGTGTAAATCTTCCTGCATATCCCTAGTACCTCGGGATATCTAGACAGGACCCTATCCCTAGTACCTCGGGATACCTAGATGGGCCTCTATCCCTATTACCTCGGGATATATGTACGGGACTAACCATTCCGGAACTCATCTGTTAGCAACAGTGGGTGATGAACATCTACGGATGCCTACGGTTATTACTTATACTAGGAGTACCTTTACAGGGATTAACCATTCCTCCGCCCTGCTGCTGCTACAGAGGACAATTGGACAATCTTCGGATGTTCATTAGGTTATATAGGTCGTGTTAACCCTAGTACCTTGGGATAACAGTTACATATGTTGTGTTAGTCCTAGTACCCAGTGACAACACTTACAATAGTACATTTTCCTATTTACTTTATTTTGTGATACTTTCACATAAATGATGAGTTAGACTAAGTACTTTAGTACTAAACAATTAAAGGAAAACTATCATTTTACTTACAAAACATTCGGGTCTTGTTAGAAGACTACAATTCATACTTATAGAAAATAAGGGATTTTCTAGGGTTTTCATACTTACATCAACACTTTCATTTACAGGTTTACATGGCCTTCATAACAGATTTTCATAAGCAAGACAATGACACTTAAATACTTATGAATTCACCAGCTTTAAAGCTGATACTCTCTTTCAAAATAACTTGTATTCTTAGGTCAACAGTAGACAGGTACGATGGCCAGGTTTTGAGAAGACGGAGCAGACAAGTCTCGTCTTTTATTTTGATTGTATATTTTTGGTGTCTTATTACAATGAAAGAACACACATGTATTAAAATTTACTTATAATGCAATGGATGATGTTGTTGCCTGTTTATTATAATACGATGTTGTGATACTATACATGACGTCCTCCACCCCTGAACGTATCCGCCGTTCGTGGTTTTGGGGTGTGACATATTAAGAGACAAAATGATGAGTTAATTACTAAGCTTTATACGTTAAAATGGGAGTTTGATTCTGCAAACTTTGCATTTCAAAATTTTGATGGATCAAGCGAGGTAGTTAACACCATGATTGATCATTGCATGCAATTTAAACGAAATCAGTCTAAGGGTTTAGGATATGATAGTGTACCTCCTCCTAATAATCATACATATCTATATCAACGTCTATCCAAGGAGGAGATTGCCAATGAAGCATTTATGGTTTATGGCAACCCATCTAGTTTTATTTCAGGCGGATTTATTAACGTTGAAAGTACTAACATTTCTACTTCCCCTGCAGATCAACACTTAGACCAAGCAAAGCATGGAGTCGGAGGACATGTTTCTATTTATGTTTCTAATTCTGAATTTTCTATTTCAAATGAAAACGTTTATGTTTCTAATGTTAAGACTGATAATGTTTCTTGTGATGCTTCCACATCTGATTCTGTTGCATTTAATTTCTTTGATATGTTTGATGAACTGTTTGGTAATTCTGATGCTTGTGATACTCATGAAACACCATCAATTCCACATGTCACAACAACTGAGACACCCTCACTTATCTCTCAATCTATTCCTCATGCATGTTCTTCTGAGAAAAGTGAGAGTGTCTGTCAAGAATATTGTGACAACCGTCAAATTTTGGTCAAGTCAAAGTCAAATAAAGTCAACAAGTCAAACTGGTCAAACCAACTAACCCTTGTGTACTAGGGCTTACGTTATGTAATTACTATACAACTCGCTATTCTAATGACAAATCATAAATTGAAAAGTTCGTACATCTAGATTTCCTTAGCCTAAAACTATGGTAAGTAACAAACCAAACCGATAAAACAATGTTGCATACTCACTGGGAGTGTGCAAGATCCTTAAACATGGCTTAACGGAGCTTACGGACCTTGCGTTACGGAGCCAAGCTCTCAAAAAGGTCATAAAAGAAGCCTCTCCCAATCACTTTCGCTCTATCTTCCGCTATCCCAAATCTCTCGCAAAATCTCTCCAAGTATCTGAAATCTCTCCGAAATCTCTCTTTGTAAGAGAAATCTCTCCAAGTATGTGAAATCTCTCCCAAATCTCTCTTTGTATGAGAAATCCCTCCAAGTATGTGAAATCTCTCCCAAATCTCTCCTAGTATGTGAAATCTCTCCCAAATCTCTCTCCATATGAGAAATCTCTCCAAGATTTTAAAATCTCTCCCAAAACCTCTTTCGAGTTTTATAATCATTTGAGCCATCCCGACACTTAACCGGGTCAAAAACCGCTTAAAATGGAGTTAGAATGGAGAAAATACCCTAAAAGACCCGAAATCCCCTTTATAAGGCCGAAGCCTCTTAGGGCCGAACCCTCTTGGACCGGAAGCAGCCAGGACCGAAGCCCCAGGGTGCAGCCGCAACAAGCTAACCGCAGCCACCGAGCCGCAACAAGCCGACCGCAGCCAGCGAGCCGTAGCCATCTCACCTTAGATCTTCCTTCGAACGTAGTCGCCTGTGGTAGCAGCTCGGACCGCGGCCTCCCTCCTCCCTCGGATCCGCACCGGCAGCCCCAATCACTCCGGTTCTAGGCTGCTGATGACCGCAACCTTGCCCAGAACTTCGGATTTCACCCTTTTTCACCCGGTTTTCAATATTATTAGCATTTTAAGCCCGTTTTTAATTATTTTAACGCGGGATTTTCTCCAAAAAACATATTTTAACATATAAGACTCCATAAATTCATAAATTCAACATATTTTCAGGGAAATTCATATTTAAGAATAAAATCTATTAAATGAGATCTTGTGGTGGAGTGTTGACTTATCTTTGATTTATGATACAAGCAACCACCACTCCCACTTCATGACTAACCCACACACCTACCCACCCTATATTGTCACTTCCTTGTACCTTTCCACTCAATTTACAGCCTCTCCCACGTCCAATGAGCTGAAAGACTCTCTCCTTCTCTCTTCATTTCACTCACTTTACTCATTACCGCCACAAATCAAACACCACTTTTCTCTCAAATTCTCTCACACAAATTCGAGATTTCCAAGGCATTTTCCTGATTTTTCTCCTTCATTTTGGTAAGTATCATCAACCTCCTTATGATTATCACACTTCCCTTTTACTCAAATCATTTATTCCTTACACAAACATAATCACATTAATGTTAGATCTTCGAATCTTCAAGTGATCTTTCAAGTGTTCTTGAGTTGAACACTTCTCTTCTTCAACACTCATCTACTGAAACCACTCAATGTGAGTTCATACCCCCTTAATTTTCCTGTTTTCTTAAGATTTTAGGGGGGGGGGGGAATACAAGTTAAAACACCAAGAACATAACTAAGCTTTTCTAACAGCTTTCATCAGAAAAGTTGGACTCAATTCACGGACTGTTTTGGGCAACTTAAACATTTTAGTTTTCAAAACTGTTTTAGGTTCAAGTAGTTCCTGCTCTTAGCTTTAAAATGAATACTTGCACATCTCCACATGATGTTTCTACAATTTATGGTGATTTTTGAAAAACAGCCTATCATTTCAAGAACAAATCCGGACCAGTCTGTGAATATGGACATTTTAACACACATTAAAGACTTCCAAAAATCATGATAAAAATTATGAGTAAACTAGATACATTTTAGGAACTCTCAGAATTTACAAATTTAGTTTCAACTTCGTATGATTTTTCTATGACTTTTCTAAAACAACGCAGAAAGGCTAAAAACTAGTTAACAGCTTATAACTTTCATGACACTTTGTATTATGTTGAGCAAAGTATATAACAATGAGTTCTAAATATTGAATCTGTTTCCTTGTTAGTTTATCATCATAAATCGAAACTTAGTCATCCATGATAAGATTATTCATTCATTTAGAACACATATA
The DNA here is from genome assembly GCF_002870075.4 of Lactuca sativa. NCBI lineage: Eukaryota > Viridiplantae > Streptophyta > Magnoliopsida > Asterales > Asteraceae > Lactuca > Lactuca sativa. The sequence continues at coordinate 123,642,179 of NC_056627.2, forward strand.
CTAAGCTATAATAAGCATAGTTATTGGATTCATAGCACCAATGTGTTTTCATAAAAGAGTTCTTATACATTACAAACGTTTTGGATAAACTATAATAGGTATAGTTTATGTATCAATTACTTTTCAAACTTATTTATCAAAGGTTTTCAGTTTAGTTCACGTAAATCTGTTAATGAATAAATTTGTGAGTCATTCGCTTTGGGTTACTTCCAAAGTAACAAAGTCAAAAGGTCCTGTAAATTGTAACCAGAGTCTCTTGTAGGGAGAACGTGATAGTTGTATATAGATCTATATTGAGTTTGACAAACCCACACCTGAGCTACTTGCAACAGCTAGACCGGCAAGTTTGTGGTGACAAGTGTCATTTAATGGCGATGCCTGAAGAACGCCGTATTACGAGGCCGTCTATGTCAAGTATGGTTATGATAGCTCACATGTGGTATTAACAAATCATAAGATTTATGGGTTCTAACTTTAAATTAGCGAGTTATGTCGATTTAGCTCACATAAATTACCTTAAGTATGGAAAAATACTTGTACGCTTTCATATCAAAAAGGGTTTTATGCCGATTTAAAACCACGATTATATCATTAAGTATGGAAAATACTTGTTCGTTCTTGGTTCTGGGATTTAGGACCACATAACTTTATAAAGGAAAATATTGGATTTTTCTTGGTGACACACAACACATTACAAAGAACGGTTTCCAAACTCTTTATCTCAAAAACTTATGAACTCACCAACCTTTGTGTTGACACTTTTTCAAAACTACTTGTATTCTCAGGAATTTAGTGAAACAGGAAATCAACAGCGTTTTGAGGATGGGACGATAAATCGTCAAACAGTTCATTTTGTTATCATAATATAATTGATTTGAATCATGTAAACATATACTTTGGTGTAACTTTTTCAATTATATTTATGATTGTTGTATTTACTTTGATCACTATTATATTCGTTGTTGTGATACTATACATGAAGTCCTCCACCCTCAGACGTTTCCGCCATCCTTGGTTTGGGGGTGTGACAGATTGGTATCAGAGCATTGTTTATAGTGAACTAAGTATATCGAACCACATAAGATATACAAACTATAAATGCATTGGGACTAAGGTCTCTGATTTAAAGTTTTCAAAACAACTATACTTTTAGAAATAAATAGTTTCTTGTTAAAAGTATACATGCATGCATACATACTAAGGTCAACATCATTTTAGAACAAAACAAAAGTAATGATTGTTGAATATCACAGGTAAGCTCGGGGATGTATGGTCAGTCTTGGGAGTGGCATAGCCTGATCAACTATGCTGATCCGAGGAGTGATTAGCATATGCCCAAGAATGGTTGTGGCATTGCAACAAGTCTAAAAACTTACCAATTCTATCTACAAACAAACATTGAAAAGCATAAGTCAAACATTAAAATACTATAGGAGTATTTTGTAATACTATAACCAACTTATGTGAAAACTAAAGACCCCTATAAGTAATTAATTATAGAGTTAGACGCCTAGTAGTTATCTCTTCCACTCCTATTCTCGCACGTACAACATAGCAAGATCCTACTTACCAGACGAACCCTATTTTTCCAACCAGAGAAATGGTGGATGGTTATGAGAAGAATCAGAAGCGGAACCGGAGGTAATCAATCCTCCATGCATAGCAAGGGTTCCCGCGAACCGTTTCGACTACATCGAACTTGTGCCCCATTGGGCAATCGTGATCGAGGGTTGGAGTCGACAGCAATGACAGCAACCACCATGTGGAGACCAACGAGGGTGCTATGACCTCAACCGAGGGGGACCGACTGACAGAGCCCTCCCGACGAAGACCCGGAAGATCACGAACATCGGGGATTAAAACAGGGAGACTACAACCCGAGTTCAGAAACTGCGCGCTACTACAGACCCTACCGTCTCATGTACCCGAGACTCGGAAAGAGACTACTATTTCATAGGTCAACATTCTTTTTAGAACCTTATCGCAGCTCAGGCAGAGGCAAGTGAGTAACAGGATAGACACACGACATCCAAAGAGAGGAGGATTGCAACCAAGCATCGATTGGCAGAGCTGCAAGGTGCATCGACTTTGCCTCAGGCATCGCAAAGGACAGATCGTCGTGAGTAGAGTTCATACCGCTCACAAGACCTCGTAAAATAAGTTCATGATTATGCGTTGGTGCTACTTTATTCTAAGCATAAACACGACACTATGATTTAAGCGGTTATACTAATCAAGGGATCTAGTTGCTATCAAAACTTTTTTCCTACAATAGTCTGGAGTAACCCTACATCTAGGTCAAAATTTTCGCTAAAGCCAGAATTACTAGAATCATATTAACAAGATGGGCTTAAGACATACCTAACAAACTCGAAGATCTATTTAGTCTTATTTATATAACTAATCATACATCAATTGGTCATAATAAGGACCTAGGTTGGGTCAACTTACAAGGTTTCACATGGATACAGAACTACCAAAACACATGAGTTTATCATATAAAGACTCTCGTTATGAACTGTTTACAAAACACCCTTAACAACCGAATTACGTTACAAATTGAACTAAGATAAACTTAGTGATAAAACTCACGACATAGCCATTCTAAAAACTCATTATCGTCTCACCTTCGAACATTTTGGTTGAGAGGTTCCTTCTTCGTAGACCTATGGGGTGCGATCATACGAGCGCTAATGCACCGGATCCCATCAAAACTCCTTAGCCAAGTGTGTTTGAACAAACATGATCCCAAGATGAGTAAATCTTAAAACGCCCGTATGAAACCTACTTCTACCCACTACCATAACTCTGTCTCAGGAACGTTAACAGAAACACTAAGAATAGTACAACAATGTGCAAAATTTATATATGTGAATATGAATCGTAAGAATGCACTTGATATAATTATCCCCACTCACGAATTCGTTTTCATCGTGAAACAGAGATATGTCTTCACCAAGAGGCAACCAACCAACTACCAAGGCGCCAACCTTGCAGATAGACTCTGCTACTTTTCAAGCTGCAGTCACGGCATCCGTAGCAGCCGTCATGTCACAGCTAAATGCTACCCACGCCAGCAGACACGGAGATGGTGTCAGAAATACCAACCACATTATCAATCAAGAACACCAGCGGGCGTCTACCAACGAAAATGCCTTAGACCACAAACCTACAAATAAGAAGTGAAAGTTTTGGAACAAAAAGGAGTGCAACCAATCTCAGAAATCCGCTAAAAGACAACAACCCATAGCCACCCCTACAATTACAACAGCAGTCATGACACATGCCTCGAAACTAGCCACAGGGTCTGCCACCCAAACGTCGGCCAGACCATATAAGGGATCACTCCCAAAGTGTAACCAATGTGGCTTCCATCACAATGGAGCTTACCGGATTTTACACTGTAACAACTGCAACAGGAAAGGACATACCACCCATTTCTGCAAGGCCTCGACCTAGCATCTCCTTTCAATCACCAGCACCAAGGTAGGCCCAGTATGCTACCTATGCGGTGAAACGGGACATTTCAAGAGAGTGTCCAACTGAGGAGAATGACGGAGGAGCAGGAGAAGTGTGATGAACACACCAGCAGGAGCAGCAAGGAAACCTGTTAGACTTCTGGAATGTTTCCAATGACAAAAACATTTAAGTACCATATGTTTCTAACGAATTTGGTATGATTGCTAAAATTACCGTCTTTCTAAAAGTAATTAAAATACTCTATCGTTCAAATCAAACCAAATACACTCATATATGACCTTAGGATCATTACATGTAAGCTGTGATAACTTTGTGCATACATCGGGGTTAATTATAATCAAAATACTAAAGACTTGAAACAAATAATTCCATCCTGGCTCCTGTTCCATGTCTAGTAGTAGGATTAGGGTGAAGCCACCCACTCGACGATTTCACCAATATCAAATTACATACGACGTTCATATACCGCTCGATTACAAAATGACCTGTTAAGGATCATGATATCAAGTATCATTACTAGATATCGAAACACACCCACTATCAATACTAGACACTGTGGTATGAACCATCTGCAGTAATAATAACATCGAGCAAAACAGAACACACTGAAAAGAAACACAAGATACTCTATCACTCTAATGATCACTTCTTATGAATACAACTTAACACATGTTTATCTAAAAAGATACGGTTGTCACCATTCAAATTCGATTGGTATAGTCCTCATCTTCCCGATTTAACGGCTACGAAAGGACCCTTCACCTAACCCTCCGAATATCGGAACCTTCGTCTCTCATAAACATGAATTCGACACGGACCTTCGGGTCATATCTCGCTGTGAAACCCCAAAACACGCACCAAAGGAGTGTTATACTTCCCGAAACCTTATCACAAGTATTTCTAGGAGACCCTTCGGGAAGGTCACGCATACATCATACAAGGTTCAAGCACAGAAGCTTGGGACAGACACGGTTAGTCTACCACTACTACGTGTATACGTAAGGATAATGTATAATTAAGAATCTATAGACATTGGATGTGTGTTTCCACCCTATTTCCTGTTCCATGTCTGGTTGTGGACTTGGGGCAGAGTCACACATCCAACTGTCTTGCCAAACTTAAGTACATACGACCTATATGCGCAAGTTAATGATAGATGGACCAGGTACGAGTCCTGCCATGAACTTCGGACCAGGTTACCCATGAGTGCAAGTGAATGCCCTATCATCCGAATAAGTCTAGTCGTGTAATCCGAACCCATAAGTTCCTAACCGATATAATCAAACGGTGGACGCTATAGTAGGCCCTATGCAGCGCACCGAGGAGAAGTCATTACTTATGGCTTAAGACAGCTAAAGACGTACGAGGTCGGCTAGGTCACGCATGACCTTGAACTATGAGCAGTAGTGTACGCCTTAGAGGTCTGGAGGCACTATTTCTACGACACGAAGCATACAATCTTCACCGATCGTAAGAAGCTAAAAGGCACGAACGACAGGGCATGTTATCCCATGAACCGGATCTGGACACCGAGATTGATGGATTCATAAATAATGTCACGAACGAAGCACACGAAAACTCGCTACTCCCCTTCATCCAGGCTTGGACAAGATGTGTCCGGACCTCAAAAAGTACCATCAGTGGGCGAATAGGAAAGCAGACGCCGTTACACATGTGGGCAAGTATGGGACTTGTGCCAATGTCAAGAGAGAATAAAGGAAGCCTTCGCGTCTCCTATAACAACCAGTGATACCCGAAAGGAAGTGGGAGCGGCTAACCATGGGCTTCATAACCAAGCTACCCAAGACAATGGACCATTTGGGTAACCATCGACAGACTGGCCGAAAACGCACACTCCTTACCAATCAAAGAAACCGACAGGATGGAGGAATAGACTAGAACGTACATCACAGAGATTATGCGACCACAGGGTCTATTAATATCTGTTATCTCTAACAGAGATAGTAGATTCGTTTCGTGACCTTGGCAACCCTTACAGGGAACTAGGTTAAATTTGGGTATGGCCTACCAACAGCAAACCAACGGGCATAACAAAAAGGACTGTTCAAATCTTGGGCGACTTTTTAAATATCTTTAATGATTAACTTCGGTAAAGCGTGGGTATGCCCACTTACCCCTTGGTGAAATAGAAATGAGCGAGAGACTCCACTTTGTAGCGGAGAGCATAAAGGCACACATAGAATACAATATCATTTCAAAACAATAATTCCTTTAAATTTACCTAGCTCAACTTACAATAAGAAATTCCAAGGTCGTCATTTAACATCAGGCGGATTGGTCCTCGCCATACCAATTCTTGAACTACGAAAAGTTTTCCCCATCTTTTCTCCAAAATTCATGAAGTCCCGGTCAAAGTGCTAATTTCGGGACGAAATTCCCTCTAACGGGGGGATGATGTGACAACCGTCAAATTCTGGTCAATTCAAAGTCAAATAAAGTCAACAAGTCAAACTAGTCAACCCAACTAACCATTGTGTACTAGGGCTTACGTTAGGTAATTACTATACAACCTGTTATTCTAATGAGAAATCATAAATTGAAAAGTTCGTACATCTAGATTTCCTTAACCTAAAACTATGGTAAGTAACGAACCAAACCGATAAAACGATGTTGCATACTCACTGGGAGTGTGAAAGATCCTTAAACATGGCTTAACGGAGCTTACAGACCTTGCGTTGCGGAGCCAAGCACTCAAAAAGGTCATAAAAGAAGCCTCTCCCAATCTCTTTCGCTCTATCTTCAGCTATCCCAAATCTCTCCCAAAATCTCTCCAAGTATGTGAAATCTCTCCCAAATCTCTCTTTGTAATAGAAATCTCTCCAAGTATGTGAAATCTCTCCCAAATCTCTCCCAGTATATGAAATCTCTCCCAAATGTCTCTCCATATGAGAAATCTCTCCAAGATTTTAAAATCTCTCCCAAAACCTCTCTCAAAAACCTCTTTCGAGTTTTATAATCATTTGAGCCATCCCGACACTTAACCGGGTTAAAAACGACTTAAAATGGAGTTAGAATGGAGAAAATACCCTAAAAGACCCGAAATCCCCTTTATAGGGCCGAAGCCTCTTAGGGCCGGACCTTCTTGGACCGGAAGCAGCCAGGACTGAAGCCCCAGGGTGCTGCCGCAACAAGATGACCGCAGCCAGCGAGCCGCAGCAAGCCGACTGCAGCCAGCGAGCCACAACAAGCCCGGAGCCGCAGCCGTCAAGCCCGCAGCCATCTCGCCTTCGGTCTTCCTTCGGACGTAGTCGCTTGTGGTAGCAGCTCGGACAGCAACCTCCCTCCTCGCTCGGATCCGCACCAGCAGCCCCAGTCACTCCGGTTCTAGGCTGCTGATGACCGCAACCTTGCCCAGAACTTCGGATTTCACCCATTTTCACCTGGTTTTCAATATTTTTAGCATTTTAAGCCCGTTTTTAATTATTTTAACGTGGGATTTTCTCCAAAAATCATATTTTAACATATAAGACTCCATAAATTCATAAATTCAACATATTTTTAGGGAAATTCATATTTAAGAATAAAATCTATTAAATGAGATCTTGTGGCGGAGTGTTGACTTATCTTTGATTTATGACACGAGCAACCACCACCCCCACTCGATGACTAACCCACACACCTCCCCACCATACCTTGTCACTTCCTTGTACCTTCCCACTCAATTTACAGCCTCTCCCACGTCCAAAGAGCTGAAAGACTCTCTCCCTCTCTCTTCATTTCACTCGCTTCACTCATTTCCACCACAAATCAAACACCACTTTTCTCTCAAATTCTCTCACACAAATTCGAGATTTCCAAGACATTTTCCAGATTTTCTCCTTCATTTTGGTAAGCATCATCACCCTCCTTATGATTATCACACTTCCCTTTTACTCAAATCATTGATTCCTTACACAAACATCATCACATTCATGTTAGATCTTCGAATCTTCAAGTGATCTTTCAAGTGTTCTTGAGTTGAACACTTCTCTTCTTCAACACTCATCTACTGAAACCACTCAAGGTGAGTTCATATCCCCTACATTTTCATGTTTTCTTAAGATTTCAGTGGGGGGGGGGGGGGAATACAAGTTAAAACACCAAGAACATAACTAAGCTTTTCTAACAGCTTTCATCAGAAAAGTTGGACTCAATTCACGGACTATTTTGGGCAACTTAAACATTTTAGTTTTCAAAACTGTTTTAGGTTCAAGTAGTTCCTGCTCTTAGCTTTAAAATGAATACTTGCACATCTCCACACGATGTTTCTACAATTTATGGTGATTTTTGCAAAACAGTCTATCATTTCAAGAACAAATCCGGACCAGCCTGTGAATATGGACATTTTAACACACGTTAAAGACTTCCAAAAATCATGATAAAAATTATGAGTAAACATTTTAGGAACTCTCAGAATTTACAGATTTAGTTTCAACTTCGTATGATTTTACTATGACTTTTCTAAAACAACGCAGAAAGGTTAAAAACTAGTTAACAGCTTATAACTTTCATGACACTTTGTATTATGTTGAGCAAAGTCTATAATAATGAGTTCTAAATATTGAATGTGTTTCCTTATTAGTTTATCATCATAAACCGAAACTTAGTCATTCATGATAAGATTATTCATTCATTTAGAACACATATACTAAGCTATAATAAGCATAGTTATTGGATTCATAACACCAATGTGTTTTCATAAAAGAGTTCTTATACATTACAAACATTTTGGATAAACTATAATAGGTATAGTTTATGTATCAATTACTTTTCAAACTTATTTATCAAAGGTTTTCAGTTTAGTTCACGTAAATCTGTTAATGAATAAATTTGTGAGTCCCACACCTGAGCTGCTTGCAACAGCTAGACCGGCAAGTCTTTGGTGACAAGTGTCATTTAACGGCGACACCTGAAGAACGTCGTATTACGAGGTCGTCTATGTCAATTATGGTTATGATAGCTCACATGTGGTATTAACAAATCATAAGATTTATGGGTTCTAACTTTAAATTAGCGAGTTATTTAGCTCACATAAATTACCTTAAGTATGGAAAAATACTTGTACACTTTCATATCAAAAAGGGTTTTATGCCGATTTAAAACCACGATTATATCATTAAGCATGGAAAATACTTGTTCGTTCTTGGTTCTGGGATTTAGGACCACATAACTTTGTAAAGGAAAATATTGGATTTTTCTTGGTGACACACAACACATTACAAAGAACGGTTTCCAAACTCTTTATCTGAAAACTTATGAACTCACCAACCTTTGTGTTGACACTTTTTCAAAAGTACTTGTATTCTCAGGAATTCAGTGAAACTGGAAATCAACAGTGTTTTGAGGATGGGACGATAAATCGTCAAACAGTTCATTTTGTTATCATAATATAATTGATTTGAATTATGTAAACATATACTTTGGTGTAACTTTTTCAATCATATTTATGATGGTTGTATTTACTTTGAGCGCTATTATACTCGTTGTTTCCGCCATCCTTGGTTTGGGGGTGTGACAAATATAAATCTGAAAAATGCAGTACAAGTTCAAATAATAAACAGATTTGTTTTAATTGTGGTGTTGGTGGTCATATAGCTAGGAATTGTCAAAATAGGATCTTTGTAAACTACTTGTCACCAAGAGTAGAGAACGAATCTCGAGGAAGGTCATGAATTAGAAAATCCTCAAGAACTCGTTCTGAAAATGATGATTGGAAAGATGATCGAAGCAGAAAAAGGGCTAATTTTCAAAAGAATAAAAAGGTTTTACTAACAAAGCTCAAAATAGTTTGCCAAAACCGAACAAGGCTCCACCAAGATCAGTTTCATCAAAAAGCAATTTTGGATCTTCCACCACTTCTGGTAGAAAATCCAGAGGCTCTGTGCAAACTCCTAAGAAACATATTTCAAAACCACCTAAGAATTTTGTAAAGCCCAATTATCAATGGAAGCCTAAATCACTTTCTAATGCATCATTAACATCTTCTGAAGTGATTAAGAATGAGGATTCCAATTTGAAAATATTGAAGGATAAATCAGAGAAAGCGAAAAGGAAACCCAGGACAGTGATGACCTGGGTTTCTAAATCTAAATGATTCCACTCATTTTGCAGGGACAGTTGCGGAGGAATGTCGTTCGTCCTTGGTACGTCGACAGCGGCTGCTCCCGGCATATGACAGGAGACATCTCCCAATTGAGCGAAATTCAATCTTTTAATGGGGGTTATGTTTCCTTCGTGGGCGGAGATGGTGGCAAGATCACACAAAGAGGAACCGTTACAAATGGAGTGCTAAGCTTTGAGCATGTCAACTTTGCTCCCGAGTTAAAGCACAGCTTGTGGAGTGTTTCTCAAATTTGCGACAAAGGCTACTCTACCCATTCTACCGATAAAGAATGTATGATTCTCAAGCCAGACATTGTCATCCCGGAAGAGTGGATTCTAGTCAAATCTAAGCGGGATGGGAATGCTTACATTATTGATATGAATAGTAACCTACCTGAACAACTCACTTGCGTATTCTCAAAAGTCTCCGAACAAAATGCAATGCTGTGGCACCGAAGGCTCGGTCATGCTAACACGAAAAACCTGAATCGCCTTGCTAAGAATGAGATGTTCTGAGGCCTACCCGTCAGAGATTTTATTACATTTGAGAAGTGTATTTCTTGTGCTCAAGGAAAACATCATCGGAAACCACACCTGCCCAAGCAAGTCAACTCAATCAATCAAGTGCTCCAAGTATTGCATATGGACTTATTTGGTCCGGTCAACATCATGAGCATCAACAGAAGCTCGTACTGTCTCGTTGTGCTCGATGATTTCTCTCGGTTTATGTGGGTCTTCTTCTTATCCAACAAAGCGGGGGTTGCTGATCTGATAAAGAAGTTCATTATGATAATTGAGAAGCAAACCAACAACCAAGTGAAGGCGCTTCGTACTAACAATGGAACTGAGTTCAAGAATGCAGTTCTTGACCATTTTTGCGTAGAAAAGGGGATAGTGTGTCAATATAGCTCTGCTCACACGCCTCAACAAAATGGTGTTGTTGAAAGGAGAAATAGAAATTTGAAAGACGCCGCAAGGACAATGCTTTGTGATTCCAAACTACCTGTTTTCTTTTGTGGTGAGGCGATTAACACTGCTTGCTACGTGCAGAATCGTGTTCTAATACACAAAGCACAGATGAAGACACCGTAAGAGATTCTCTATGGACACAAGCCTTCTGTCATCCATTTCCGTGTATTTGTCTGCCCTTGCACCCTTCTTCACTTGGAATCCAACCCTAAATTCAATGCCAAAGCCGATGATTGTTCCTTTGTAGGGTATGCTGTGCGCACTGCGTATAGGGTTTACAACAAAAAGACTAAGTAGATAGTAGAATCCTATGACGTGCGCTGGTTGGAGGAGAATGAAACAGATGCTCGAGTGGGTCCCGACTGGTTATTTGATTACACATCACTTTTCAAATCTTTAAATGTGTCTATAGATAGTTCAAGTGGATCCTCTTCTGGTTCGAAGATTGTTTCTAAAGACGAAGACGAAGAAGTTGTCTACAGACCTCCAACGGTTGAGGAGGAGTCCTCTGCTTCATCTAAAGGGGGTTCTCTGCTCCACCTGAGGAGGAGTCATCCGATCAACCAAATAGTCTAGAGTCTAAGGTTACAAATGAAACTCCTGATGCTGATGCTACACCTCTTACACCTGTTGAGAGAGAGTTCATGTCTAGAGATGCTTCCGCTATCAATCTAACTTTTATGGAACTACTACTTCCTGAAGAAATTGCTAATGACTTTGTAGCATATTCATCTAATGTGAATCAATCAGTAGATGATGGAGGTTTCAACATACACACTCTTCCTGTTTCACTCAATGATATCAGCCAAGACATACCTTCAAGGATTCAGCATTATTATCCGATCGATAACGTCATTGGTCAGCCGGGTGATGGAGTTAAAACCAGAAGTCAGAGTGGAGATGTTAATGCATGTCTCTACTCTTGCTTTATATCTCAAATAGAGACCAAGAACGTTGAAATGGCTTTGAATGAGACCAGCTGGGTAGATGCAATGCATGAAGAGCTAAATCATTTTCAAAAGCTCGGGGTTTGGAAGTTGGTTGAGTTACCAAAGGGCAAAAGGTCTCTTAACACGCGTTGGGTCTATCATAATAAGTAGGATGATTCTGGTGTAATAGTGCGAAATAAAGCAAGGTTGGTGGTTTGCTTGTTTCGAAAAATTAAGGGTCTTGATTATACTGAGGTGTATGCTCTCGTGGTTCGTTTAGAGGCTATTCGTATCTTTCTCGCATACACTTCCTACATGAAATTCACGGTCTACCAAATGGATGTCAATACTGCCTTCTTGTATGGCAAGGTGAAGGAAGAAATTTATGTTAATCAACCCCCTGGGTTTGTTAACTCAAAGTTCCCAATCATGTCTACAAGTTGGATAAGGCGTTGTATGGGTTACATCAAGCTCCTCGGGCAAGGTATGCGACCCTAACAAAGCACTTGCTCGAGCATGGATACTCTCGCGGCACTATTGATCAAACTTTATTCATCAAGCATGTAGGTAATGATCAGATACTAGTTCAGATCTATGTTGATGACATTATCTTCGGGTCTACCTGTCCAAAGCATTGCAAAGAGTTTGAAGGCATGATGAAGAAGCGATTCGAGATGAGTTCTCTAGATGAAATGACCATGTTTCTGGGGCTTCAAGTCAAACAAAGTTCAACCGGAATCCTACTACATCAAGCTAAGTATGTGGAGGATATTCTTGAGAAGTTCGGGTTTGAAGACGCAAAGCCTGCATCGACACCAATGGCTGAAAGGCTGTAAGTCCCTAATTTGCCTGTGTATCAGTCAGATCCGTTTGATGGTGCAGAATCCCAATCAAATGGATGATGCCAGATCACAATAAGAAGAAAAGGAGAAGAATAATATTAAGAATCTTGATTGTATTGATGATATAAATGAAATTGCTTACAATAGATTCTCTCACACAATATGCTCTCTCTTCCTCTCTCTCTCTCTCTCTCTCTCTCTCTCTCTCTCTTGGCCGTACAATCTCTAGGGTTTATCAATCTGTACTCCTCACCCTAACACCTATATTTATACTTGGAGAATATGGGCTTGGTGAACATGGGCCGTAAATGGGTTTACGGCCGTAAACTCAACCGTAAACATGACCGTAAACTCCAAAACTATTACAGAAAAATATAATTTCCCAGAAAAGCAAAGTATAAACCATATTTTGACCCAACAATCTCCCCCTTGGTTTATAGCTTTCTTTTCTTAAAGACCCAACAAGCTCCCCCTAAAAAGTAGCTAACTCTTCTTGTCAATCTTCAATGGGAGCTTGGCTTTAACTTTAACCTTTGATTTCTTCACAGCATCAGGATGAACATATGAATCTTCCATGAATGACTTCATCTTGAGCCCTTGAGCTTTTCTTCAGAATGTGGCATTGAACGCACATTGGGTGAGGAGGCTTCTTGTACTGATTCTTGAAAGATGGCGCTTTCAGCTTGAGAATCTTCAGAGAGAACATCAGAGAGAACAAATCTTCTGGATCACTTCAGCAGGTTTAAGATAGCAGCAGACTGATTGAGGATGCTTCAATGAAATCCGACACATAATCTTCAATTTTGGCTTCACCTTGCTTCTGGGGTTGAAAGATTGAACGTCGAAAGAATAATCTTCATTTCTTGCTCCTTCGAATGAGAATTCTTTGATGCTCACGGACGAAGCTTTTGGCTCAGAAATCTTCAACACAAACTCCATGACTTTCATCACACCTTAAATCAATTTTCAAAACAAAACAAAACTAAAAGAAAACTTAGCACACAAATTAACATAGAAACAAAAATATTTTTGGATTTTTGATTTTTCTAAACAAGAAATAAAACAGAAATAACACTATTTTTTTTTAATTTTTTATTTTTTTATTTTTTTTTATTTTAATTCTCCCCTTTTATTTAAATTAGAAGAACACTATGAACAAACTTAACAAAAACCAAAATAATAGCTAACTTTAAGAGTGATTTGGGATCAAAGTTGTTAGACAACCTTTATCCGCTTGTCGGTACCCTTATCTTCACATCTTTGTCTGGTCGATCGCCGGTATTTTTGTCCACTTAAACACGAAAAATTTGTGACAATTTTGGACAATTTACCAATGACATGATACATGCATATATCTAATTGTAACTTTATTACCATGATTGGCCCTAATTCTTAAATAAATTTTTCTTATGACCATTTAACTGAGTACAACTAGGGATATTGTTGTCCACCTAAATCGAGCAGCGAGATCTACAGACAATCTGTATGTGTTCAATTTTAAGTGTACTAGAACATGTTTCCCGCTTCCTGTTATGCCCCAGCCATCAAGAACTTCCAGAGTACTCCTTACACCGGGTGAGCAAACAACCATTCAGAGAGAGGATAGATTCAGAATTCTATTACTTATTGTTTCAGAGGGGTTGAGAAGTAGAAGGTTGCATATGCTGTGTACCAGGTCGGATTAGAAGTCACGCAAAGGAGACAACATATGGCTAACAGATGAGAGGAATTTCATATATATAGGCTGCAGAGAAATAGAGTTGCATATGTTGTGTACCAGGTCGGATTGGAAGTCACGCAAAGGAGACAACATATGACTAACAGACGGAAAGAAAAATGATATTCTACAGACCTAATTTATCGGAATTTACCAGTCGCCCCATCCAACCGGAATTAAGGACAGAATCCGCACATCGAGGAAAAGTGAATCCACGGTTCTAGATACGAGTTATTTTATGTGACCGGTAGATTCCCATGTATATCTCCCTGCTCAACCTATCTGAGCGTCCTGACATCGGGTTAAACGGATCTAACTAGGTCAAAGTTTTTCAAGTCCTTAAATTCATAAGGCTCAACTTTCCCTAGTTAAGTCCATTTAAAAATTTCCATGCCTACCAACGCATCGAACATAGAGCATAGACGATTCAACTTAGGTACGTTACGCCGATTCAGATTGCCCGTTATCACTTGCTAATTTCATTTCCCAAAACATCTCCCTCAAGTTTTCTTTTCATTTACACCATATTTTTTGGATTTTCTGATTTTGTAATGTTTTTGGATTTTTTTTTAAATTTTCTAATTTTTGTTTTGTTTTTATTTCTCCCCCCTAAATTTGTGCATAGGAGAGAAACGAAAATAAATGTGCAAATTTAAACTATCCTAAAACAAAAATTGGTCTTTAAAGCGAATCAGCTTAAGAAAAACTCAGGAGTATAGAGATGAAAATGCAAACCGTAATTCACCGATTGAATCTGTTGGATAAGGTGTCTAAGTCCATAACTTATTTGGTATATACTTGACCCGACCCGGCATGGTCCATTTGGGTTGCATTTCATCCAAACTATTTATGGATAATTTTATGAGAGTTATACACATATGTTTATTAATATATTATAACTTATAATATATTAATATGAAGTCATGTTATTTAATTAGTCTTAGTCATAAATTAATTATGAATTAATTTAGAGATTAAAAGGAAGACTAATTAGATTGTGGGCTATTGGTATTATATAGTGTGGGCTAACACTCATTTGTTAATGGGTGTTGGGCTGAAGTTTTGTTGAAGATTGCATCATTTGGGCTCGGCTGTTTATTTATTTATTTTGTATTCCAGTTTGGGTTTGTCCAACCGAGAGCCCATTGTGTTTATTATATAAGTATATGCTTGCATGCATATTAGGTTAATGATTGAAACGATAGATCAGAGCATAACGATAGTATTCACAGATTTCTTTAATCGTTCTTGTAACCTACCAATCCTCTACAGTTGATGTTCTTAATCGAGCTCTTCTGAGGATTTTTTTTTAATCATTCGACACGTTTGATTCACTTTTGCCTTGTTCTTATTTTCGTGTTCTTGCTATTTTTATAATTAATTACCTGTTTGAGATCTAATCGATCTTCATAGATTAACGTTTTAATCTCATCAATTGGTATCAGAGCAGGAGGCTGTGTAATCGATACACATCTTTTCTGTGAAAAGGTTTCAATTAGGGTTTTTCCGCAACTACCGATATTTATTGAGCCGTCATCTCATTATTGACGTATCTCGATATTTATTGTTTTGCCCTAATCTGCTTTATTACAAGTCTGATCTTTGAACAGGTTTTTCGATCATAATGGACGAGTCGTAATCAAATCCTATTAATATTTCCAACAGCATCGGTTCAACCACGAAGATTCCAATCCTATATACCCATGACTATGAAGTCTGGGCGCATCACTTTGAAGACTACGTAATAGGATCTGAGGATAATGGATACCTCATATGGGAAGCTATCATTAATGGACCTTTTCCTCATTCTGCTACGTCCAGGATTATCAGAACTCAAAAGGAGTACAATGATCTGCTGAAGGATGTTAAAGATATTGCACAAGATGAAAAGGATAAATTCTAGTGCAATATCAAGGCGTTAAGATTGATTAGATTTGCCCTTCGATCCGACACCTTCAGGTTGGTCAGCTCATGCACGACGGCAAAGGAAGTTTGGGATAGACTTCGCGAACTATACTCTACAGACGAGGATCTTGAACATTCTATCCAAACCTTGCTCTTATCTGAGTTTGGAGAATTCAGGCAAGGAGCCGAAGAAACAGTGACCCAGACGTTCGATCGCTTCAATCATCTTCTCAGCAGGATGATCAAGCATGACATCGAAAGGAAGCTTATCGAGCAGAAGGTTACATTCTTAAATGGTCTAAGGTCTGAATGGAGAGCAGTGGTGTCTACAGTCAAAGCTCATGAGCAGTTTAAATCATATTCTCTGGCGAAACTGGTGAGTATTCTCAAGTCCCAAGAGAAGATTGTACTGCAGGAGAAAAACGTTGTTTCAAGC
The DNA here is from genome assembly GCF_002870075.4 of Lactuca sativa. Taxonomy (NCBI): domain Eukaryota; kingdom Viridiplantae; phylum Streptophyta; class Magnoliopsida; order Asterales; family Asteraceae; genus Lactuca; species Lactuca sativa. The sequence continues at coordinate 123,658,559 of NC_056627.2, forward strand.
CTTGGTTCGTTGGCCCTCCTGTCAAAAAGTAAAGCTGCGGTGGAGGATGAAGACCTTAACTTGGAGGAGTATGACCTCACGTCTGAGGATTATGCTATGATGGTGTCTAACCCCAAGAGGTTCATAAAGAAGAGATTCCCCAGCAATAAAAACCGAAACTGGCAGGGGAATTATAGTTCAGAAAAAGTTAACAATGAACCGAAGGTTGAAGAACCTAAGAAGGAACCGAAGGCTGATGGTGATTCTGCAGTAAGCTGTTACTACTGTGGTGGGAAAAACCACTATGCTAAAGATTGTGTCCTTAAGAAGATGGCTGAAAAGGATGATGAAAAAGATGAGGAAGTTGTGCTGCAGAAAAGGCTCGATGAGATGAGAAAGAAGAAGTCTACCGCTAACCCTTCTATGAATGCTCTTATTGTGCAGGGTTCGGTTGCTGATGACGAGTTCGGTAGAGTGGAAGTTTGGTCTACTGACTCAGAAGACGATGAAGTGAGGAAGCCTACTCATGGAAAGGCTTATGTGGCAAAGGAGGAGAGTAGTGGAGGAAGATGCTTCATGGTGTCTGATGTATCTCAGATGAGGGGATACAACACCGATAGTGGAAGCAAGGAACCGAAGGTGCAGGAGGACATGTGCTTTACGGCCAAGCCACTCAGCCAGCAGTTCAATGAGCTTGATGAACTGATAAAGAAGGTACAATCGGTTTTTGTTTCATTTAAAGTACCACAATCCTCATATGAGAAAGAACTAAAAAAATGTTAATACAAGAATTTCTCATCTAGATAGTAGCTTAACTCAAACTCGAGTCACCAATTCTAACCTAACTGATCAATTAAGCAGGGTGTCGTCGAAGAGTGAGGAGCGGCGCATGTGGATCGAGTTGAAGGAGTCTGAAATAGTTAAAATTAAAGACGAAAACATTTATTTACAAAGAGACAATTTAAAGTTGTTAAAACAGCGGAATGTTTTTTGTTTAATTGCAAAACGTCTTTATTCTAATATTACTCAGCTTCACTTAGATTGTGAAATAGGCCAAAAGATCCATCGCAGATTTTGCCCTTCCTGGAGTTTAAGGAGGATGAAATTGATGCCGAAGCTTATAACTGTGAGAGTGTGATATCATCTGATGATGTCAATCCGACCTACATGTATGGACTGGACAAAATTGAATCTTTCATTAAATCCAAGGACCACAAGAATATGCTTAAAAACCTTTTGGATGAAAATGATAGACTTAAACTGAGAACCGAAACCATACAAAAATTCGACTCTTTGAACGCCAACGTAAGCTCAGAAAACAAAATTGATGTTGAAAATGCATCTGAGCTTAACGAGGACGACAACATGAGTGAAATTTCTGTAGAGGACACGGTCGACTGCTCAGAATTTGTAAAAAGCGAACCTGAAAACCACAAGAATCTAATTTCTGAAAATTCAGTGGAGTTCGCTCGATTGTCCCAACAAAAGTCCCCGATCTTAGCAGAGAAAGCAGTTGTGTATCAAAAGGTCAGGACCACTCCGAATCAAGTCTACAAGGTCACTGGAATAACCGAACATCAGACAGCTGAACTCACAGCTATTGTAAACGAAGACAATGCTGATGGCTGCGATGAGTACTTCTGGTCAGCACCAATAGATAATGCAAACGAAACGGTGGGCTTATCTGAAAGAACCTCTTGGATGAGTAAAGGTAGATACATACCTGAACCCCTAAATAAGCCAGATAATTTCGATGAGCCAAGCACCAGCGGTACAAAAGACATTCCTCAGGAGAATGAAAGTTCGGCAACAGAAGGCGTTCCCTCGACTTCCTCAGTGCCAAGTGAAACTCCTACAGTTCAAAATGAACCAGCCAAGGAGAAACCGAAAATGAAAGCTAATGTTCATCATCAACCAAAGCAGATGAGGAATAAGAAACGAGAAAGGAACCAAAGATACAGGAAGAATCTCTCTGAAAGGAGACAATTCTGGCAATCCCAGAATGCATACTTCTCACATCAAGACAAGAATCTGAAGTATGAAAACAATCCTGTAGGAAAGCCTGAGAGTCACAACAACCGAAAGCCAAGGTTCGGTTCACAAGAAAATACCGACCGAAAGCAAAGGTTCGGTTCTGAGAATGACTTCAACCGAGAGCAAAGGTTCGGTTCAAAGAACGATTCCAACCGAAAGCAAAGGTTCGGTTCTGAAGTCAAAAGAGATCAGAACTCTAAGGTCAGTCCCTCCAATGATCAAAAGCAAAAGGGTCACCTAGAGTCTCCAACCAAGAATTCCTCTCAATCTAAACCCACTCCTTCTAGTTCATCTAATTCTTCTAATTCTTCCAAATCATCTCCATCTTGCTCTAAAGCTCATTCTGTTCATTCTCAAAAATCTCATTCGTTGTCTGAACAAAAGGGCAAACAGAAGGTTAATGAATCCACACCAGAGTCTAAACCAAACACACTCAATCCTAATAAAATAAAAGTTTTTACCATTAAAAGGAAAGATGAAACAACACTTATAAAACAAACATATCTTGTTGATATCTCTCTTACTGTTCCTGTTCCCATGAAAAGCTCACGTGGACCCAAGAAGCTTTGGGTTCCTAAATCTGCTTAATTTTTGCAGGTTATGAGTGACGAGCAGTTCGACGAAGAATGGTACATCGATAGTGGCTGCTCACGTCACATGACAGGGAGGAAAGAGGAGCTCAGGGAATACAGGTCTCTTGCAAATGGTGGCAATGTCAAGTTTGGAAATAATTCTTTCGGCACCATAAAGGGATACGGGATGATAACAAATGGTGACTTTACCATAAGGAAGGTGGCTTATGTGGAAGGACTCCAACACAACCTCATCAGTGTATCTCAGCTTGTTGGAGGTACAGGTCTCAAAGTCTCATTCGATGATGAAGGTTCTGAAATTATTGAGAAAAGGACAAACAAGGTAATTCTCAAGTCGGAGCGAAAGGGTGAAATGTTTCCTCTAAATCTGAAACCCATCAAAGGAAACCCAGCTATATGCCTGTTATCAAAAGCTCAATCTGACGAAAGCTGGTTGTGGCACTGAAGACTCTCTCATCTCAACTTTAAAGATATCAACCGACTTGTCACTGGAGGTCATGTTAGGGGTCTTCCATTGCTCAAGTTCGACAGAGATCATTTGTGTGCTGCATGCGAAATGGGGAAGTAGAGTCGTCAAAGTGACCCATCTATAATTAACACAAAAGTTGTTGAACCACTCGAATTACTTCATATCGATCTGTGTGGTCCTTCATCTATTGAAAGCATCGGTGGTAGCAAGTATATTCTTGTTATCGTTGATGACTTTTCACGATTTACATGGGTGTTCTTTCTAAAGCTCAAATCTGAAGCGACTCATAAGCTGAAAGTGTTCATCAAGCAGATTGAAGTACAGCTCAAGAAGGTCGTTCGCAACATCAGAAGCGACAATGGTCTTGAATTCAAGAACAGGGAGTTTGAAGAATTTCTTGCAGAAAAGGGAATAAGTCACAACTTCTCAGCTCCCTACACACCACAACAGAACGGAATTGTCGAAAGACGAAACCGATCTTTGTGTGAAGCTGCCCGAACTATGCTAATTTTCGCTTCCTTACCTCTTTATTTTTGGGCTGACGCTATTTCTGCTGCTTGTTTTACACAGAACAAGTCTTATCTCAACAAACGATTCACGCTCACACCATACGAGATTCTCAATAACAGAAAGCCTAATGTGAAATTTTTCCACGTGTTCGGCTCATGGTGTTTCATCTTTAATTCTAAAGAACACCGCAATAAGTTCGACGTCAAAGCCGACGAGGGAATCTTTCTGGGATACTCTCTCACATCCAAGGCATACAGAGTCCTAAACAAGCGTTCAAGAAAAATTGAAGAGACATATTACGTGACCTTTGACGATGGCTATGTCAAAAAGCTACAAGCCAAAGAAGACAATGCTGGGGAAATCTTTCCTCAAACTGGGCAAGTCACAGTCTCGATCGCTAATTTATACGATAAATTTCTGGAGCTCTTTGACGAACCAGAGAAAGCTTCTCACTCAGAAGCAGGTGTAGCAGACAACAAGGTGGACCACATTAAGCAAATTATCGAAGAAGCTGCCAGGAGAATGAATGAAGGAGGATCGATTACTGATGACCTTCCATCCAACAATGCTTCAGTCGAGGGGGAGCCAAGCTCAAAAGTCGAGGGGGAGCCAAGCTCACAAGTCGAGGGGGAGCCAAGCTCTACAACTGCATCCGAAAGTGCTTCTCCAACCAAAAGTGCTTCTCCAACCGAAGGTGCATCAACGACTGCAAGTCCAACATCACAAGAAACCCCTGAACCTCAAGTTTCTCAAAGCTCATCAATCGAGTGGGAGCATGATGATATGACGCTAGACTATGATAGCCAATCTGAGCCAGAAGAAATGATCAATGCTGAACTAGACCCCACCTTTGATCCAAATTACCCTCCTCTTACCAAATGGACCAGAGATCATCATATCTCTCAAGTGGTTGGTGATGTATCTGAAAAGGTTCTGACCCGATCACAACTGAAGGCAAAACAGACATCCTTATTTTCAAAGGTTGAGTTTTGTATGTTTAACTCATTCGTATCAAAAGTTGAACCGAAGACAGTTAACACTGCCCTCGATCACTCTGATTGGGTTCAAGCAATGCAAGACGAACTGAACGAATTTGAAAGGAACAAAGTCTGGCGTCTCATTCCAACTCCTCCAGATGCTTCGGTTGTTGGTCTCAAATGGGTCTTCAGGAACAAAATGGACAAGGAAGGGAATGTAATAAGGAACAAGGCTCGTCTGGTAGTAAAGGGATACTATCAGGAGGAAGGGATTGATTATGAAGAGACCTTTGCTCCTGTAGCTAGGCTGGAATCTGTAAGAATATTTCTTGCTTATGCTGCCCACAAAAACTTTGAAGTTTTCCAAATGGATGTCAAGTGTGCATTTCTCAATGGAGAACTCGAAGAAACCGTGTATGTGGAGCAACCTCCTGGGTTCGTGAACGAAAAATATCCAAATCATTGCTACATTCTGGATAAAGTTGTGTATGGTCTCAAACAAGCTCCGAGAGCCTGGTATGAAACGCTAACAAAATTTTTAAAGATGTCTAAATTCAAACAAGGTTCGGTTGACCCAACCTTCTTTCGCAAAAAGGAAGGTAACCACCTTATGATTGTTCAAATTTATGTCGATGACATCATCTTTGGCTCTACGAATACCAGCTTAACAGCTGAATTCAGAAAGTTGATGGAGACTAAATTTGAAATGAGCTCAATGGGTCCTATTAACTTTTTCCTTGGTTTAAATATTAGACAGGGACCCGAAGGCATCTTTATCAATCAGGAAGCTTACACGAAGACTCTCCTAGCGAAGTTTGGTATGATGGGAGACTCAAAAGTCAAAGTCCCAATGGCATTCGGCACCAAGCTAACTCCATCCCTAGACAAACCGGCTGTCGATATCACACTCTATCGTCAAATGATAGGCTCACTAATGTATCTTACTGCTAGCAGGCCTGATATCATGTTTTCTGTATGTTATTGTGCTCGATTTCAGGCAAACCCACGCGAACCTCACATGCTTGCAGTGAAGAACATCTTACGCTATCTCAAGCGAACCACCTCCTTAGGTCTATGGTATCCTTCCAACTCAGGCTTCTTCGTTCAAGCCTATTCTGATGCTGACCTTGGAGGATGTGGACTCGACAGAAAAAGCACAACTGGTGGCTGTCAATTCCTTGACGGAAAGTTGGTCAGCTGGCAATCCAAGAAACAAACGTGTGTGTCGCTGTCTACTGCCGAAGCGGAATACATTGCCGCTGCATCCTGCACATCACAAGTGATTTCGATCCAGAGTCAACTTCGAGACTATGGACTCAATATGAAGAAGATCCCACTATATTGTGACTCTGAAAGTGCAATTAGGATCTGTCATAACCCAGTGCAACACTCTAAAACCAAACACATAGCACTGAGGTATCACTTCATCAAAGATCACGTGGAAGATGGAAACGTCGAAGTTCACTTCGTAAGAACCACTGATCAACTGGCCGACGTCTTTACCAAAGCTCTTCCTGAAGCATCATTCAATAGAATACTGCAAGGGCTAGGTATGATGGATTCAGAGTCAGTACCTCACACTACCTCTCAACCTCAAACGTAAGAAGCGAAACCAACCGAACGTTCGGGTTCGGTTAAACCATCTGTCTCGCTCATCACTTCAAAGGTAGTTTTTCTTAGTTGTATATTTCTTGTACAATTTTTTTTTTGTGTTAAAAGTATTTTTTCAATTGCATGTCTAAATTCCTTGGTTTCTTAAAATTTTCCAAAACCGAAACCTACCGAAGGTTCGGGTTCGGTTTTTCAAAATTTTCTGGAACCGAAACCAACCGAAGGTTCGGGTTCGGTTTTTCAAATTTTTGTTGAACCGAAACCAACCGAACGCTCGGGTTCGGTTTTTCAAAATTTCTGGAACCGAAACCAACCGAATGCTCGGGTTCGGTTTTCAACTTTTTCCCAACCGAAACCAACCGAACGTTCGGGTTCGGTTTTTCATAATTGTTTCCAAGTTTTTTTTAAGTCTTAAGTTTTTTCTTACTTATTTTATTTATTTATTTATTTTCTTTAATAAATCTCAAAAACTCCAAAAATATTTTTTTATTTTTGTGTGTTCGTTCGTTTATTGGGATATAATTGATAAATTACTTAAGTGTCCCTAGAAGCATGCTGCTGTATGTGTCCCAAGCCTCATAAGATTTTGAATAATAGCCTTCATGACCTGGTATACACAAACCATGTCTTCCCAATAAGGCTAACACATTTATTCTAATCGTGAGCTACCTCACTCTCTTCTCACATGAGTTAAGAGTTTCCTGCTTGGTCCTTATTTTTGCAGCAGAGGTACTTTATCTTCTTACACCATCTCCATTTTATTTCTCCATTACATTTGTTTCATCAATGTAACCCTTGAGACTCTCATAAATTACCACTGAGGTTTATGGTTACACAACATCTGTGTTTATGATCTTAGTTTCGTGCCACTACGAGCTGAGTGAAACCCTAAATTCAACACCAAATCTGAATTGACGGTGAACAATTAATTTGCTCAAGCTTTCACCAAAGAATTGACGAATGTACCTTCATGAAATCTCAACTTTTATTTTTTGTGATTCCTATGAAATTGTTAAACACCATAACATTTCTTCCCTTGGGATCCACTTTTAAATTTTTTTTATCTGAGATTTTATATTTTTCCAAGCCAATTTAAAATAAATTCCTACCTACTTGTTCAACAGGCTACACCGGTCTCACAAGTACTTTGTTCACTTTCAATGGGAATCCACATTAACACTTTAAGGTCTCTCTTGACCTTGAAGGAAGAGATTCGTGCCCGGGATCATCAGTTTCGTGTCATTATTGACATCACAGAAAATCCCTAAAAGAGTTGCTTTATTTCTTTTCCTTTTACACTCTTTGCACGAAAATCTTTGATTTTCCAAAACTCCGTTACTCATTATTACAGGCTGTATTATTACTTTGGTGGTTAATTATGAAGTTGTGGTTAAAAATAATCCACGTGGGTATTCAATTCAAAAGATGTCGTTTAAAAAGATAAGACGAAAGGTTGCTGACTCGGCGGGAGTTAAACGGATTGAAATTCAAACGACGGTAAAAAGGGGGCGCGTGTGAATTTGAAACGCCCATACTTTTACTGACATTATGGACGCGTGTGCGAAATCCAAGCGACATCCCTCTGGCATTTAAAGGCGCGTGAGGATTTGAACCGGTTTTTCTCTGAAACGGCGCTTGTTGGGTGGCGTGATCCTAGGAATCTGACACTCTCTCTCCTACGTGATCATCGCATAGAAGATTTGAAACGATTTTTCTCTCTCCAATCCCTCACTATAAAAGGCAGTCTTCAATCTCATTTACCTTTTTACTGCTTCCGGATTTTCTAGAGAGCAAAAACTCCCAAAGCTTCACTGTTCATCTTCTTCTTCTACAACCTTTAACAATGGCGGAATCATCCTCAGTCCATGCTACCTCACAAATACTTCCTATTCGTCCGCAACAATGCCTGGTGATCGATCTCAACCCTCTGGCGTACGACTCCTACATGTCGCCGATCATCGAGTGCCTGAAGTACTCCCAAATCGCAACCGCTCTCTCCAGGATCGAGTCTGTGCCCATGGTGACCCTCTCGCAGGTTTATGCGACTGCCTATTATGACAAAGCAGTCGAGCGGGTGTTCTTCGAGATTGCTGAACACAAGACCTCTGTTTCTCGACAACGTTTCTGCACAATGCAAGGGTTGGCTGTTGACCCATCGAGAATAAATCCGGAGACGATTCCAGTTGGGTTTCTGTATAACATGTTTTACAATATGGGGTACACAGAGGTTCTCACCTCCGTCGCAAAATTCAAGAAGTCCTGCTTACCGCCATAGTGGAACGGCATGTTCACAGTCCTCTTCAAGGGCTTGTCGGAACGGAGCTCAGGATCCGACGGTGCTAGTCGACTTTTCTTGTCGATCATGTATGCTGTCTACAACGGGGTCAACTTGGATTATGGGTTGGTCCTCTGGCAACAGCTCGTCCAGAGCCTTTCATCATCATCACGACACTCAGAGGTGTCGCTGGCCCGGATCTGGATTTTAATTACCAAGTGGGCGATGGACAAGTTCGACATTCCCACTCCTGCAGGTGCATCGATGTCTTCCATCGGTACGTTTCATACCAAGAAGATCATTGTCTCGGATGCATCTAAATTCTCATTCATTGGCTCTATTCCGGAGATAATGTATGGCGCTGTTCCCTCTGACAGCAGACTAATCCGGACGATCAAGGAATTCAGGGCAACTGGTCCTAGGGAACTTACACCGGAAATGCTCAGGTCCATCCACGATGCTGACGAACCGGTGAACAGGGGCAAAAAGGCGGACAAAGGGAAGCAAGCGACCAAAGCTCCTAAGGGTCCTTCTCCCAAGAAGAGGAAACAGCCAAAAGCTGCACAGTCCCCACAACCGAAGAGGAGGAAGACTCAACCGAAACGAAAGCTTCTTATTCCCTCTTCTTCGAGTGAATCAGAGAACGAGAGTTCGGGCTCGGACGACTCTCAAGGAGGCGAAACCCCTCAACGAGGCAACACACCACCTCGCTCACCTACCCCAGAGATGGAACTTCATAACTCACCAGTTCATTCCCCTCCTCCAACCATTCCTACTTCCATTCCGACCATAATCCCCACTACTACTATGCCTCCAACCTCTTTCCCTATACCACCACCCATTTTCACAACTGCAATCGAAACACCACCAGTAACCGAAACCCCACCCGTAACCCAACCACCTCAAACCGAAACCCAGCATACAACCGAACCTACCTCCACTCAACCACCACCCGAAACTAACCCCACACCCACTCAACCTGAACCGACCAAAACAACCACACCCCCAGCTTCTCCACCTCCACAATCTCCAGATAATGCCTCTGATGGAGATAACCCGTTTCTTGGCGGTGATAACATGAACTTTGATTCGGTCTACTATAGTCCTTTTCAAGTTCAAAATGATGAAGAGGATGATGCTCCAGTGACAAAGAAGCATCTTAAGGAGCTCAACGAGAAGGTGGACCTACTTCTCGCCTCATCTTCCAACCAACAGTCCTCTCTCTCTGAAGCCGCACTTCAGAAGATTGTTGATGCCTTCTCCAGGGCTCAACATGATTCGGTAGCCTCAGCCACTGCCGCTATAGACGCCTCAACCAAAGCCTGTGAGGCAGCGACCGAAAAAGTCGATAAACTATTCTCCGACGCTTCCATCCTGTTGCAATCCTTACAGGAAAGCGCCGACGCCACAAAGACAACTTTGGAACCGATTGTTCAGAAATTGGCAAATTTTGTTTCTACGAAGTTGACCTCGTTCACTACACTTCGCCAATCCCTAAGCGACGACAACTCGGCCCTTCGTGCCTCCATCGATGAGTGCCTCGCTAAGCTTCAGGAGGATCTCGCAGCTGAAAATTCACTGATGGACGTTCTGGCGAGCAAAACAACCGCCCTCAAGGTCAAGAGCACGCAACTTTCAAACTCACAACAACAACTTGAAGCTCTTCGAACCGAAAGGGAGGTCATCAAGACTTGTGTTTCGGATGTACACGCTGCCTTATCAAACACCCTTGAAGCACACGATCCCATTCTCAACCATTCAGTGAGGCGAACCCTTGCTGAAAAGCTTTCTCCGGCCATGGACCTTCTCAGCAAAATCGAAGGCTTACCGAGTTTCGTGTCCATTCCGAAACAAGGGGGAGAAGAGAAGAAGACCGGATCGAAACCACCTCCTTCCTCCAAAGCTGCTCACACAACCGAACCACCTCCGACTGGTCAAGCTTCGGGTTCGGGTGTGAAGGACAAAGGGAAAAAGATAGTTGAGGAAGAAGATGAAGATGAAGATGATGAAACCATTGCTGACATGTTGAAACGAAAGAACAGTCGCAATGTGGATGATGATGTTAATCGTGTGGCGCGAGAGGCTGAAGAAGCCGAACGCAAGCAGAAGGAAGACCACGATCTCCTCGAGAGCAGGAAGACTCTCTTCCCTGCCTGGACTCGGGAGCGCTTGATTAAAGAGGCCATAGATACTCCCAGCATCTTATGGCTCGAGCCGGTGATTTCGTTCGACTGCTACAACTCTGTCGACTCGCAGTTCGACATGCCGCTGACTCGAAAGGCGTTTATCTTCCACGCCTTCTCAAATATCTCTGAAGTCCCTCATCCAAATGTTGAACTTGATAGGGAACTCATCGACTTCTATCTGAAGGCTGCTCGTCCTCAATATCTAACTTGGAGCGCCCAGAAGATAGTGAACGTTCGGGTACTGAAGCCCTACGCCGAAGGAAGATTCACAAACGTTCGGTTCAAGGTGATTCGAGGATCTGCAAAGACTGCACATCATATCTCCCTGGCAGATCTACCGAACTTAAATCCTCATGATTGGATTGTCTTGCATAATATCCTTTTGACTGATGAAGCCAAATATGGTCCCATTATAGACCATATCAAAAGGATGTTAGTCTGTTACATCATGGAGGTTGCCCTTATGGATCAGGAGGTTGCCACAGTCTTCAAGAAGAAACCGAAGATAGCTCCTGTGGGATCGGCCAGTGATCTCAACCAAATGCAAATGGGCAAGATCGACCCGAGACGCAACTCGGTTATGTTCACTAGAGCAGAAGGACAGAAATGTCTCTTTGCTTTAGCTGACAAACACCTTTACACCACTGCTTGTCTGGAGCATGTGTTATCAATCATCAAAAGGTGTAAAGAGAATTCAGCGGATGATGTCAAGTACTTCAATGACATGATTCAATGGTACATCAGGTTTAGACAGACAATACTCTCTCTCACCAAATGTTTGTTTAGCACCGTGAAGAAGAAGGTACCTGCCTCCGCTGCTGGCCCAAGTAACAAGTGAAGGTCTCGCTCCAATTAACGCAAAGGGGGAGATTGTTGGGCTGAAGTTTTGTTGAAGATTGCGTCATTTGGGCTCGGCTGTTTATTTATTTATTTTGTATTCCGGTTTGGGCTTGTCCAACCGAGAGCCCATTGTGTTTATTATATAAGTATATGCTTGCATGCATATTAGGTTAATGATTGAAACGATAGATCAGAGCATAACGATAGTATTCACAAATTTCTTTAATCGTTCTTGTAACCTACCAATCCTCTACAGTTGATGTTCTTAATCGAGCTCTTCTGAGGATTTTGTTTTAATCATTCGACACGTTTGATTCACTTTTGCCTTGTTCTTATTTTCGTGTTCTTGCTGTTTTTATAATTAATTACCTGTTTGAGATCTAATCGATCTTCATAGATTAACGTTTTAATCTCATCAATGGGCTAGGTTTATATGGAAGTCCATGGAGCTTTTACCCCATGGATCCTTTGAAAGGAAAAGACATGGGTTATTAGGGTTTCACCCTAATCATGTACACTATATAAGCATGCTTATGTTGCATGAAAAGGCCACTAGAGTGACTAGTGCTACTAGAGTATGTGTGTTAGTGTGTGGCCGATTTTATAAGTGTGTATACACCCTCTCAAAGTTTTCCAAGAGTTTGTGGTGATTTGTGATTCCATTTGAGGCATTCACACTATTGGTGCTTGGCCCTCAAACTCCTTAGGAATTGAACTCGTCATCAAAAGGTACGTAATCTCATCTAATTCTTTTATGTTTAAAAGTACCCCATGCCATGTTAGATAGGTTATGAACCTTGGAAAATTATTATTTTGCATGTATTTAGACAAACATAGATCCAAGGTTTATTAGGGTTGCATGCACACTTAGGAAGTGTTAGATTGCTCAAAACCCAACAGTGGTATCAGAGCCTAGGCTTGCTTGTTTGATACTTGATGCAAAATAGTTGAAAAAGTCGAAAAACTTGTTGTCTGCCTGATGAACTCGCCAAGTCCATGGGGGGACTCACCGAGTTCATGTGTATCTTCAACCTACTCGCCGAGTAGGTTCATGCACTCGACGAGTAGGAGCCACAGAGTGCAGATTTTCGACTTTTGCTGCTGGAAATGGACTAGAAACATTACCCTAAACTGTTTTGGTGTTTTAAAACTTGTTTTAGTTGGTGTAATGGTTATTCTAATCCATTTACAATAGAATATATCAAAATTTCATGCTTTGTATGTGTTCATATAATTCTTGAAATTTTGATGATCATGTTCATGTTCTTATGAATTTAGAAGATGATAGGAATTATTTGTTGAATTGTTTAGAATTAATTCTTGATCATTTCTGTGTTTTAATGGAGTCCATAATTTGTCCTCAAGTTATGGATATCCAAAGGTCACTTTTCTGTAACACACATTTAAACACATAAGTTACATGAAAATGAAGAGTCTTCATTTTTATCAACCTTTAATTCATAAGTTATGAAATGAAAAGTTATGAATTGTACAAAACTTGACCTCAAGTTTTGGAATTTGTAAAGTTTCACACACTTTAATAAACTTTAATTCCAACCCTTAGAGTTTTAATAGTTAAAATTCAACCCTTATACTATTATAACATTAATGGTTAATTATTATATATATGTATAAGAACAAGTCGTTTTACCGTTAGTAGGCCTCATTCATGAAGCCGGTCTATAAGGTGGGTATAAGGTTGTTGCCTATAAAATGACAACTTAATGGGTGTCCACTCTCACCCACCGCTTGCTTGATCGGTGGAGGGTCATTAGCCGAACGGGTAGGACAATGACTTTAAATTCTCATTAAAAGTATAATGATTATTATAAAGTAACTAAATATATTTTATTTAATTCCCATTCTTAGTTACTTTAGGAAAAATGTGAAATTGGTGCTAGCCCATGGAATTCACACTTTGTACCTTACCAAGTCGTTGGTGGAGCGTGTGTGGTTAACCGACACACTAACTTGGACTAGTAAGGATCACGAAGGGTGACTTAATGTTTGTCATAGATCAATGGAGCGTGTGTGGTTAACCGGCACATTGATTGGGTGATAATATTAAGGGTACCAAGTGAATTGGTATGGTTATTCACACCTTGTTTTGTGATCCTCGGCATCCCGGTCACAAAATTTGAGAGGGCACACTCGAGATTGAAACATGCCGTTGAAAAGTTCAATGAATCTCAAAAGATCTAGGAATTTTAAATCCAATTAAAACCTAATAAATTATTTCGTTTTTCATGGTGGAAATTGGTGAATCGTCATTCGCCTACCTTCAAATATTTTATAGCTTGGATTACGGCATCCCTCTTCCAAATTATAAAATATTGTGTTAGGTCCTAGCCTTAATATTTCATATTGGGTGTCATATTAAGGATTTTGAATCAACTAACTTGATTTTCTCCCATTATAGATGTCTGGTTCAGACAACTATGATCTTCCCAAATCTCTTGAAGATGGTGTCCCTCAACATCATGCTTCACTTCCTCCACTTCCTCCAATTATTCTCCCTCACCCACAAGTTCTTGAAAAGTTTAAAATCACTCAATCCCTATTGGCAAGCATAGTCTATGTGTGCTCACATCTTGGAGATAAAGTCACATATTGACAAGCCGGGAGAGTTGGATGTCAAAGTCTCGTGAAAGTTGGATGTTCAATCACTTTCTTAGTAACATAGTGAGTCTCTTTGGGACTACTATGAGACAGACTATGACATGACCCTTAATGATGTTATCTATTTGCTTGGTGCTGTGGAATCAACAATGATTTGGAACACCAGTAAAGCAAATTTGATTAAAAGAATAACTTCCCAAGTCTTAAATGGACATTGACAATGGTAGCATTGGATATCTAGAAAAGGATTTCTCTTCCCAATGGAAAGGGATCGGCCATAGTCAACTCAGTTGACCAAATGGTAAAGAGAAAGGCTAAGTCTGAGATAGTCTCATGTGCCATTACTAAAGGGTCCATGTGTTTTGTTGCCAAAGGAAGGGGCATTGGTTGCGAAGCTGCCCTATTCATCTGAAAGGTCATAAGGTTTATCAAGTCAAGAGGTTTGACTCTACTTCAGTTAAAGTCCACTGACTAACTCTATTAAGTTCCTATTTGTAGATTCTTATTACATAATGTGAATAGGTCACATGATGATGTTTTTAAGAATCAAAGAAAAGATAGGAAGCTTAAAGTAAGTATATGTTGATTCTGATTGCAAAGGTGGGTTTCGATCGCATGGTTCGGCAATCAGAATTTTGAGCTGTTGCTTAAGAGTTATAATATATTGCTTATGAATAGATAACAACAAGGTTTTCATGTGGATTGTAAGGATAAGTTTTTCCGCAAAGTTTTAAAATAAAAGAAAAAAGGGTTTTAATTTTATTTATTTTAAAAAATTATCTTTACAATGGCATCTGTGGAAAATTGTTGCTTATATGTTTCCAGTAATAGCAATATTGGAAAGTGGATTTGATTCCTTCATTTGTGGTAGTGTTTGAATTTACCAAATGAAGAAAGTTTTTCATCACCCAAGTTTCAATTGGACAGAAACTTGGAATCATATGAGTTGTATTGTATGATGAATGAGAATTTTCATCTTTGAAAATTAAGACTAATTCTTTGATCACATGTATATGTGAGTCAATTGAAGGACTAAGGAATTAGGTACACTGGGTGTGCGCTGGTCAAGGTCCACCACAAATATTGATTTGTCATGATTTACTAAAGATTAGTAAATATGATTATACTTATAAGGTTAAGTATAATTCTGTAACATTGGAAAGGTTACAATGTATGACAAAACAAATGAGAAGAATCAAATTAGGCAGAAAGATAAAAGTTTCTCAAATCTGAAAGGATGGGAGAGTACTTTAGTATCATATTTCATGATCATCTTAATGATTATGAAACCATATCACAAATTCATACTCTAAGGACATCTTAGTGCATTGTTATGGCTAAGAAGAGAGGTCATGAATTGTTGGATCGGTTAAAATCAAGAAGACGAGTCATATTTTGTTCCAAAACAATTCTTAGAATCATACTCCAAGATTGTAACTTTGAGTGACATAGAGGAAGATTTATTAACACTAGTCAAATGTAAGAGTAAAATGTTTTCTACTCTTGTACATTTGAGATTGGTAAGTTGTGATGTATTGGATGAGACAAAGACCAACTAAGACCAATTGTGTGAAGTGTTAGTCTTGATAAGAATCTGCATTGTCCCGTGAATATTTGTTTTGTCAAGGAATGGTTCTTGACTGGGGAAACTTATATGTCAAGGGGACAGTGGGAGCCTTAACGATCCTGAAAGAGTTTCAAGATTTAATCAAGAGTAAAACCTGTAATTTATCACCAGCACACGACTTAAGGTTTGCAACCTATCGTGTTGACATAATTCTTATTTCTATACCTACTTCAAATAAGTTGAATTTGCATGTGAGTTATCAGAGTTCAACTTGGAAGCATTGGTGGGCCTTGTGCTACCAAGGTGACAAGAAACTAAGATTAAACAAGTTTAATCCATGTAAGGCTGAATTTGTCACTAATCTTATCTTGTGATTATGGTTTTGACAAATTCACATGGATAGGAACTCATACACTATAAAAACTAAGTGTCATAAGGTTTCTCTCCGATTCATGAAAATGATGGTGAGGAAACGCTTTCACTAAGTAGATTTTACGTAGATATCAATTGTGTTATTTGCATTTTCAAAAGTCGTTAGTGGAGCGTGTGTGGTTAACCGGCACACTAACATGGACTTGTGAGAAATGGAAAAGGTCTAAGAAATTGAGACTATGATTACAGCATCCCTTTTCATAGTTCTTGAAATTGCTTAGACACACATGTGAGCTATCTAAGAAAGGGTGTATGAATCTAAATTTCAGATGTCCAGCAGATTTCTGGAAATATGTCAGAGCTAGTGGGAGCATAAGTGTTATGCTGATAATCATCATGTTAGTGGGAGCATGATTATTACGTTCGGTGTTGCAAGTTAGCAATTTTAATTATAGAAAACAAAGTTTCAATTCGTGAAGTTGCAGGGGTTCAAAAGTTGTTTTGCTATAATTAAGGGAGAGGAAATTATACTTCATTTCAATTCTAGAAGCTTAGATTGAGATTTTAATCATCTTTAGTCAAGGACATATATATGAATTTTATGTCTGAATGGTTCGACTTAAGGAAATTCTATATATATTACGTTTTCAAAATTCGATTATGATTACAGCATCCCTCTTCATAGTTAAATTTTGAAAACATGGCAAATAAAAAAATATTCTAGCAAAAGACTGGTCTAGTATCATGTCTTTATGTCAAACATCATGAATCGTGTCCTATATGCTTCGGATATAGGATCAATTGCATGTGCTATAATATTCATCTTTTCTAAATTTTCCAAATGCTTAAGGCATTGAGAAGGGAAAAGTCTAGAACTGGATAAGACTAAAGTGATTAAGCAATTGTCGAGGACAAATCTGAGGTTCGCCAAAGATTGGTTGCTCACGGACAGTTGGAAGTATGATGTAAGTTGTCGGAAAGGACCGTATTGACATGTTCTGAAAAGAAGTAACTCTTGTTCGGAAGTGATAGTCAAAATGGGACTATGGAAATGTCTCCATAGGTGGAAGTTATTCAATCTATGTAAGATTAGAAAACCTTAATGCAAGAAGGATGTTCAAAGCAATGTACTTTGAATATGAGACTTCCGTTCCATAGAAGTTGACCTTCTTTGGAATACTCTGTAATGACTGGTGACAAGGTTTTGGTAACTTTGTGCATAATCATTACAAGAGGAAGATTGCATAAAAGTTTAAAATCTAACAGTTTTTTTTTTTGGTAAATGATAGGAATCGGGGATTCTCACATTTATAATAAGGATTTGGGATTGTGAAATGAGTATCATTGGAATCATGTTCAATTGATCTACATCACAATGTAAGGATCATAGACAAACATAGTGTGCATACTTGGAGTATGGCATAACTATTGTTTAGAAAAACAAAGTGTACATGCTAGGAGCATGGGACGACTGTTGTTTTTTATTCAAGTCTTAAGTTGATTGTTTGAAACATTATACAATGAATAATGTGTAATCAATATGGTGATAAATAAAAGGTGGTTCTATTTATATTCAAAAGGGTTCTGAGACCATATTGGATTCAATAATTATTGTGTTTCACTTTGCATGTTTTGACTTCCAAAATAGCTAGGTTATTCTTTCCGAATGACTAAGTTATTTAAACACTCCACAGTCGTTCATATGTTGGAAGTAGGTATGAATCAAGACTGTCATGAATCGAGTTTGTAGATGGCTAAATGGGTTTAGTCAAAGCAATGGTTGCTACAACATTCATGAGTGCTCATAAGTTATGAGTATTGGAATAAACCCACGCTCACTTGTATCACTTCATGGAATTTATCTCGAGTGATCGTGAGACGGTAATATCATATAAATCTTCAAACCTAGAGATATGAGTTGTTACCTATGAGTTGGTTGTGCATTGATTGCACGTAAACGCATCAGTAACTTGATGTTATAAAACGTGCCTTTGTGTACAATTCAACAAGTAGTAGAATAAGCATATGAGTCGAAGTTTATCTGTTCCTTCTAGAAATAGAAGCGATATTTGGGCCCCTCGATGATTTTGTTGTGACCTATGTACCGGTCGGTCAGAACTAAATTGATGTGTTCGATAAGGTTCTTTGTCAAACAAATCGGAAATCGGGAAACAAACTGCTGGACAATAAGTATGACGTTGTTCCATGTATTTATCCGGCTGATATCATGAGAACAGAGGATTATACGATCACTTATCTAAAATGGCGCTTCATAGTTCAACAGAGTTTTCGAGAGCTACGATTGCTGGTTGGTTCCTAAAGTAACATACACAAATATAGTTATTAGACTTATCCAAGTGGGAGTCTGTTGGATAAGGTGTCTAAGTCCATAACTTATTTGGTATATACTTGACCCGACCCGGCATGGTCCATTTGGGTTGCATTTCATCCAAACTATTTATGGATAATTTTATGAGAGTTATACACATGTGTTTATTAATATATTATAACTTATAATATATTAATATGAATTCATGTTATTTAATTAGTCTTAGTCTTAACTTAATTATGAATTAATTTAGAGATTAAAAGGAAGACAAATTAGATTGTGGGCTATTGGTATTATATAGTGTGGGCTAACACTCATTTGTTAATGGGCTAGGCTTATATGGAAGTCCATGGATGATCCATGGAGCTTTTAACCCATGGATCCTTGGAAAGGAAAAGACATGGGTTATTAGGGTTTCACCCTAATCATGTACACTATATAAGCATGCTTATGTTGCATGAAATGGCCACTAGAGTGACTAGTGCTACTAGAGTATGTGTGTTAGTGTGTGGCCGATTTTATAAGTGTGTATACACTCTCTCAAAGTTTTCCAAGAGTTTGTGGTGATTTGTGATTCCATTTGAGGCATTCACACTATTGGTGCTTGGCCCTCAAACTCCTCAGGAATTGAACTCATCATCAAAAGGTATGTAATCTCATCTAATTCTTTTATGTTTAAAACTACCCCATGCCATGTTAGATAGGTTATGAACCTTGGAAAATTATTATTTTGCATGTATTTAGACAAACATAGATCCAAGGTTTATTAGGGTTGCATGCACACTTAGGAAGTGTTATATTGCTCAAAACCCAACATAATCTACATTCAGAAGGTCTGAGAACAACACGCATAATATCAGAACATATCCGAAAATTCTTCATATCATTAAGCACTAACCCCATTTGTGATCTCTTCCTTTCTTCCTTTCCCGCAAAAGGACACATTCTCCCAAACAATGTTCTGAGTGTTGTACAATTGAGAGATGCCTCCTATCATGTGCTTAGAATAGCTACTACCAACAAACCGAAGTCTGATGATATGCCTTCATAGCTGCTCCGACACAGAGCGAGATCAGTTGGTCTTTGGAACCCAGTCCATTTTGAAAATGGGTCGACCTTTGTTATCCTTGCACAGTACTCTCTCCCATGACATATCCTGTTTATCACAAACAGAAGATGAAGAAATATTAGAGTCATTAGTTGATTTGGGAGAGTGAACCTTTGGAACCCATTTGTAGTTGGGTTTAACCCATTTCTTTTTCAATCTGATGGGTGGCTCCGTACTTGCTTTGGAACTTGATGTCGGCCGTTGAGATGACTTTGATTTTGGCTTCATGGGAGCATCTCTTGGATTGGACTTCTTGGCCGGCATTCCCTTCTTGCCCTTGGGATTTGGATTCTTGTCCTTGTGGGTTTGATTCTTAGCCTTGGGAGTTGAATTCTTGGCCTTCTTGCCATTCCAGTCGTTAATGTCTGATCGTGATCTCAAGGGGTATCTTTTGGAGTGTCTCCCTCTTGGCGTGTTCGGCCATCCTTGTGCGTAATAGGGAATGTATGTGCGATTAGGACAATTTCTGGCAATGTGTCCAGGTGTTCCACAGTGAAAACATGTCTTTTTCTTCACTGGGGATTTGTTTCTTCCTACCCCTGGTGGCGTACCTTTGCCTTGTCTCTTATTGTTCCCACATGCACACTTGCCACAAGAACTCTGTTGCGTTGGAATTGGTGGCCTGTATTTCTCAACAGCAGGTTGATCAGAAACAGCTGAGTTCGAAGCAACAGAATCAGAGTTCAAGGAGATCTTGGTTTGTTCAGTAGTGCTCTCCTTGTTCTCATCTTCTGCTACTTTACATGCACATGAAGTAGAAATATTAGTATTTTCAACATTAATAACTCCTCCTGACACAAATCCAGCTCGTTTGCCATATCGAAGATGTGGCTCCCTGTCAGTTTCGTCATGTCTGATAGGGATGGATGTGTAGTTATGATTATAAGGAGGAGGTACACTATCATACCCTAGACCCTTGTTTTGATTTTCTTTTGAATTTTAATTGGGTTTCGTATAAGGACTCGACTGTCTGACTTGACGCAGTATAATTTTTGAAACTGACATCTGTTTTTCCACACATAATTTTTAAAGCGTCAAGTTCTTCAGTTACAGCAGCAAGTTGTTTCTTAATATAATCATAATTTTCACGCTTGTTGCTATACTCTTCCTGAAGCTTCCTAAAGTCCTTGGTTTTTGCTTCTAATTCAGCCTTCAGAGGTTTCTGTCCTTTCCTGAGTTGATATCCTTCATATCTCAGGTCCACAACTTCTCTTTTGAATAAATTAGTTTGTTCCCGAAGAAATTTAATCATAGCTTAACAAGCTTGAGTACATGTAACTTCAGTGACCGGAATGTTTTCAGAACTTATTGTTTCTCTACACTTCAAAGCATCAAGTTCTTGAATTACATCAACAAGACTAAGATGATTGAGATCTTTTGTCTTCTTGATGATAGCCACGTTCATATCTCACGATTTCGGAAGTGAACTCAGTAGCTTTTTGTTTATCTCAGATTTGGTCAAGAAGATCCCAGTTATATTCATCTCAGTAGTGAGTGTGGTAAATTGCTGCAACTGAGCTTCCAGGGTTTCTCCAGGGATATAATCGTACATGTTGAAACTTTGTCTTAACATCTCCTAACGACTCTCTTTCATGTCTTCGATTCCCTCGTAAACTTCAAAAACTATTAAAAGCACAACTAGAACTTAAAAGTCAAACCCAAGAAAAATGCCCTTTGACTATAAACCTCAAAAGTCAACCTTAAAAGTCAAATTTAAAAAGTCAAACTCAAAAATCAAACTTGAAAAGTAAAACTTAAAAGTCAAACCGAAAAGCTAAATTTGAAAATTTTAAAGTTAAATGAGAAAGTCAAATTTTAAAGTAAAAGGTCAAATTTTAAAAGTCAAAGTCAACATTTTAAGTAAAAAGTCAATAATAAAATTCAAAAACTAAAAAGTAAAATTTTTGGTTACAAAAAGGATTTTAAAAATAAAATTTTTGAATTTTTGGGATAAAAATGACAAATTGCGAAATTTGAAAGCGGGAATGAGATGTTAAGTTTAAAGATTCGAAGGGATGACACAAAAGGCTTGCTAGCCGACTTGGTAAGGCGCGAGCTTGCTGATCCGGAGGTCTCGAGTTCAACCCTTGCAGCTCCAAATGCGCTTCCTAATTTTTATATACGTGAAGCGAGGCGAAGAAGAAGCTACGAGGCGATGCGATGCGAGGACAAGGCTGTTGAGCGAGTCTGCTTCTTGCGAGGCCGTGAACTCCTCGGACCGCAAATACCGGCTGCAATCCTCCGGCGACCGTGAACAGTTTCCGGCCGTGAACTCCGTAACCCTAGCCGCCGGCCGCAAACTCCGACCAAAAACATAGATTTTTCGACTTTGAAGCTCCAAAACTCGATCAAAAACCTTTTTTTATGAAAAACACGAAGAACAAACCCCCCTTATTTTTGTGAGATCTATCTAAAAACGCAAGAATATTTCGAAAATAAGATCAAATGATGCTCCAAATTTGAAAAAATTGACTGATACAACCTTGCTCTGATACCAATTGTAAGTCCCTAATTTGCCTGTGTACCAGTCAGATCCGTTTGATGGTGCAGAATCCCAATCAAACGGATGATGCCAGATCACAATAAGAAGAGAAGGAGAAGAAGAATATTAAGAATCTTGATTGTATTGATGATATAAATGAAATTCCATACAATAGATTCTCTCACACAATATGCTCTCTCTTCCTCTCTCTCTATCTCTTGGCCGTACAATCTCTAGGGTTTATCAATCTATACTCCTCACCCTAACTCCTATATTTATACTTGGAGAATATGGGCTTGGTGAACAAGGGCCGTAAATGGGTTTACGGCTGTAAGGTATTTACGGCCGTAAACTCAACTGTAAACATGACCGTAAACTCCAAAACTATTACAGAAAAATATAATTGCCCAGAAAAGCAAAGTATAAACCATATTTTGACCCAACAATCTCCCCCTTGGTTTATAGCTTTCTTTTCTTAATGACCCAACAAGCTCCACCTAAAAAGTAGCTGGCTCTTCTTGGCAATCTTCAATGGGAGCTTGGCTTTAGCTTTATCCTTTGATTTCTTCACAGCATCTGGATGAACATATGAATCTTCCATGAATGACTTCATCTTGAGCCCTTGAGCTTTTCTTCAGAATGTGGCATTGAACGCACATTAGGTGAGGAGGCTTCTTGTACTGATTCTTGAAAGATGGCGCTTTCAGCTTGAGAATCTTCAGAGAGAACAAATCTTTTGGATCACTTCAGCAGGTTTAAGATAGCAGCAGACTGATTGAGGAGGCTTCAATGCAATCCGACACATAATCTTCAATTTCAACTTCACCTTGCTTCTGGGGTTGAAAGATTAAATGTCAAAAGAATAATCTTCATTTCTTGCTCCTACCAATGAGAATTCTTCGATGCTCACGGACGAAGCTTTTGGCTCAGAAATCTTCAACACAAACTCCATGAGTTTCATCTCACCTGAAATCACTTTTCAAAACAAAACAAAACTAAAAGAAAACTTAGCACACAAATTAACATAGAAACAAAAATATTTTTGGATTTTTGATTTTTCTAAACAAGAAATAAAACAGAAATAACACTATTTTTTTTTTAATTTTAAATTTTTTTTTATTTTTTTATTTTAATTCTCCCCTTTTATTTAAATTAGAAGAACACTATGAACAAACTTAACAAAAACCAAAATAATAGCTAACTTTAAGAGTGATTTGGAATCAAAGTTGTTAGACAACCTTTATCCGCTTGCCAGTACCCTTATCTTCACATCTTTGTCTGGTCGATCGCCGGTATTGTTGTCCACTTAAACACGAAAAATTTGTGACAATTTTGGACAATTTACCAATGACATGATACATGCATATATCTAATTGTAACTTTATTATCATGATTGGCCCTAATTCTTAAATAAATTTTTCTTATGACCATTTAACTGAGTACAACTAGGGATATTGTTGTCCACCTAAATCGAGCAGCGAGATCTACAGACAATCTATATGTGTTCAATTTTAAGTGTACTAGAACATGTTTCCCGCTTCCTGATATGCCCCAGCCATCAAGAACTTCCAGAGTACTCCTTACACTGGGTGAGCAGACAACCATTCAGAGAGAGGATAGATTCAAAATTCTATTACTTATTGTTTCAGAGGGGTTGAGAAGTAGAAGGTTGCATATGCTGTGTACCAGGTCGGATTAGAAGTCACGCAAAGGAGACAACATATGGCTAACAGATGAGAGGAATTTCATATATATAGGCTGCAGAGAAATAGAGTTGCATATGTTGTGTACCAGGTCGGATTGGAAGTCACGCAAAGGAGACAACATATGACTAACAGACGGAAAGAAAAATGATATTCTACAGACCTAATTTATCGGAATTTACCAGTCGCCCCATCCAACCGGAATTAAGGACAGAATCCGCACATCGAGGAAAAGTGAATCCACGGTTCTAGATACGAGTTATTTTATGTGACCGGTAGATTCCCATGTATATCTCCCTGCTCAACCTATCTGAGCGTCCTGACATCGGGTTAAACGGATCTAACTAGGTCAAAGTTTGTCAAGTCCTTAAATTCATAAGGTTCAACTTTCCCTAGTTAAGTCCATTTAAAAATTTTCGTGCCTACCAGCACATCGAACATAGAGCATAGACGATTCAACTTAGGTACGTTACGTCGATTCAGATTGCCTGTTATCACTTGCTAATTTCATTTCTCAAAACATCTCCCTCAAGTTTTCTTTTCATTTACACCATATTTTTTGGATTTTCTGATTTTGTAATGTTTTTGGATTTTTTTTTAATTTTCTAATTTTTGTTTTGTTTTTATTTCTCCCCCCCTAAATTTGCGCATAGGAGAGAAACGAAAATAAATGTGCAAATTAAACTATCCTAAAACAAAAATTGGTCTATAAAGCGAATCAGCTTAAGAAAAACTCAGGAGTATAGAGAAGAAAATGCAAACCGTAATTCACCGATTGAATCTGCATTTAGAAGGTCTGAGAACAACACGCATAATCTCATAACAGATCCGAAAATTCTTCATATCATTAAGCACTAACCCCATTTGTGATCTCTTCCTTTCTTCCTTTCCCGCAAAAGGACACACTCTCCCAAACAATGTTCTGAGTGTTGTACAATTGAGAGATGCCTCCTATCATGTGCTTGGAATAGCTACTACCAACAAACCGAAGTCTGATGATATGCCTCCATAGCTGCTCCGACACAGAGCGAGATCAGTTGGTCTTTGTAACCCAGTCCATTTTGAAACTGGGTCGACCTTTGTTATCCTTGCACAGTACTCTCTCCCATGACATATCCTGTTTATCACAAACAGAAGATGAAGAAATATTAGAGTCATTAGTTGATTTGGGAGAGTGAGCCTTTGGAACCCATTTGTAGTTGGGTTTAACCCATTTCTTTTTCAATCTGATGGGTGGCTCAGTACTTGCTTTGGAACTTGATGTCGGCCGTTGAGATGACTTTGATTTTGGCTTCACGGGAGCATCTCTTGGATTGGACTTCTTGGCCGGCATTCCCTTCTTGCCCTTGGGCTTCAGATTCTTGGCCTTGTGGGTTTGATTCTTGGCCTTGGGAGTTGAATTCTTGGCCTTCTTTCCCTTCCAGTCGTCAATGTCTGATCGTGATCTCAAGGGGTATCTTTTGGAGTGTTTCCCTCTTGGCGCGTTCTGCCAACCTTGTGCGTAATAGGGAATGTATGTGAGATTAGGACAATTTCTGGCAATGTGTCCAGGTGTTCCACAGTGAAAACATGTCTTTTTCTTCACTGGGGAGTTGTTTCTTCCTGCCCCTGGTGGCGTACCTTTGCCTCCCACATGCACACTTGCCACAAGAACTCTATTTCTCAACAGCAGGTTGATCAGAAACAGCTGAGTTCGAAGCAACAGATTCAGAGTTCAAGGAGATGTTGGTTTGTTCAGTAGTGCTCTCCTTGTTCTCATCTTCTGCTAATTTACATGCACATGAAGTAGAAACATTAGTATTTTCAACATTAATAACTCCTCCTGACACAAATCCAGCTCGTTTGCCATATCGAAGATGTGGCTCCTTGTCAGTTTCGTCATGTGTCATAGGGATGGATGTGTAGTTATGATTATAAGGAGGAGCTACACTATCATACCCTAGACCCTTGTTTTGATATTCTTTGAATTTTAATTGGGTTTCATATAAGGACTCGACTGTCTGACTTGACGCAATATAATTTTTGAAACTGACATATGTTTTTCCACACTTAATTTTTAAAGCGTCAAGTTCTTCAGTTACAGCAGCAAGTTGTCTCTTAATATAATCATAATTTTCACACTTGTTGCTATACTCTTCCTGAAGCTTCCTAAAGTCCTTGGTTTTTGCTTCTAATTCAGCCTTCAGGGGTTTCTGTCCTTTCCTGAGTTGATAACCTTCATATCTCAGGTCCACAACTTCTCTTTTGAATAAATTAGTTTGTTCCCGAAGAAATTTAATCATAGCTTAACAAGCTGGAGTACATGTAACTTCAGTGACCGGAATGTTTTCAGAACTTATTGTTTCTCTACACTTCAAAGCATCAAGTTCTTGAATTACATCAACAAGACTAAAATGATTGAGATCTTTTGTCTTCTTGATGATAGCCACGTTCATATCCCACGATTTCGGAAGTGAACTCAGTAGCTTTTTGTTTATCTCAGATTTGGTCAAGAAGATCCCAGTTATATTCATCTCAGTAGTGAGTGTGGTAAATCACTGCAACTGAGCTTCCAAGGTTTCTCCAGGGATATAATCGAACATGCTGAAATTTTTTCTTAACATCTCCTGACGACTCTCTTTCATGTCTTCAATTCCCTCGTAAACTTCAAAAACTATTAAAAGCACAACTAGAACTTAAAAGTCAAACCCAAGAAAAATGCCCTTTGACTATAAACCTCAAAAGTCAACCTTAAAATCAAATTTAAAAAGTCAAACTCAAAAATCAAACTTGAAAAGTCAAACTGAAAAGCTAAATTTGAAAATTTAAAAGTTAAATGAGAAAGTCAAAGTTTAAAGTCAAAGGCCAAATTTTAAAAGTCAAAGTCAACATTTTAAGTAAAAAGTCAAAAATAAAATTCAAAAAGTAAAAATTAAACTTTTTGGTTAGAAAAAGGATTTTAAAAATAAATTTTTTGAATTTTTGGGATAAAAATGACAAATTGCGAAATTTGAAAGCGGGAATGAGATGTTAAGTTTAAAGATTTGAAGGGATGACACCAAAGACTTGCTAGCCGACTTGGTAAGGCACGAGCTTGTTGAAACGGAGGTCTCGAGTTCGAACCCTTGCAGCTCCAAATGCGCCTCCTAATTTTTTATATACGCGAAGCGAGGCGAAGAAGAAGCTGCGAGGCGATGCGATGCGAGGACGAGGCTGATGAGCGAGTCTGCTTCTTGCGAGGTCGTGAACTCCTTGGACCGCAAACACGGGCTGCAATCCTCCAGCGACCGTGAACAGTTTTCGGCCGTGAACTCCGTAACCCTAGCCGCCGGCCGCAAACTCCAACCAAAAACACCGATTTTTCGACTTTGAAGCTCAAAAACTCGATCAAAAACCTTTTTTTATGAAAAACACGAAGAACAAACCCCCCTTATTTTTGCGAGATATATCCAAAAACGTAAGAATATTTCGAAAATAAGATCAAATAATGCTCCAAATCTGACAAAATTGACAGATACAACCTTGCTCTGATACCTATTGTAAGTCCCTAATTTGCCTGTGTATCAGTCAGATCCGTTTGATGATGCGGAATCCCAATCAAACAGATGATGCCAGATCACAATAAGAAGAGAAGGAGAAGAAGAATATTAAGAATCTTGATTGTATTGATGATATAAACGAAATTCCTTACAATAGATTCTCTCACACAATATGCTCTCTCTTCCTCTCTCTCTCTCTCTTGGCCGCACAATCTCTAGGGTTTATCAATCTATACTCCTCACCCTAACACCTATATTTATACTTGGAGAATATGGGCTTGGTGAACATGGGCCGTAAATGGGTTTACGGCCGTAAGGTGTTTACGGCCGTAAACATGACCGTAAACTCAAAAACTATTACAGAAAAATATAATTGCCCAGAAAAGCAAAGTATAAACCATATTTTGACCCAACCATCTCCCCCCTTGGTTTATAGCTTTCTTTTCTTAATGACCCAACAAGCTCCCCCTAAAAAGTAGCTGGCTCTTCTTGGCAATCTTCAATGGGAGCTTGGATTTAGCTTTAACCTTTTATTTCTTCACAGCATCAAGATGAACATATGAATCTTCCATGAATGACTTCATCTTGAGCCCTTGAGCTTTTCTTCAGAATGAGGCATTGAACGCACATTGGGTGAGGAGGCTTCTTGTACTGATTCTTGAAAGATGGCGCTTTCAACTTGAGAATCTTCAGAGAGAACATCAGAGAGAACAAATCTTCTGGATCACTTCAACAGGTTTAAGATAGCAGCAGATTGATTGAGGAGGCTTCAATGCAATCCGACACATAATCTTCAATTTCAGCTTCACCTTGCTTCTAGGGTTGAAAGATTGAATGGCAAAGATGAACTTAAGAAATCAAATGACTTGACAAATCTTGACCTAGATAGATCCCTTTAGCCTGACAATACGACGCTTGGATAAGTTGAGCAGGGAGACATACATGAGAATCAACCAGTCACATTAAAGAACCCGTATCTAGAACTGTGGTTTTACTT
The DNA here is from genome assembly GCF_002870075.4 of Lactuca sativa. Lineage (NCBI taxonomy): Eukaryota > Viridiplantae > Streptophyta > Magnoliopsida > Asterales > Asteraceae > Lactuca > Lactuca sativa. The sequence goes on from NC_056627.2 coordinate 123,686,728, forward strand.
TTCCTCGATGTACGGATTATGTCCTTAATTCTGGTATTGACGGGGCGACTGGGGAATTCTGATAAAGTAGGTCTATAGAAAATTATTATCTTTCTTTCTTACTATTATTCATATGTTTCCTCCTTTACGTGATTAGAAGAGATCCAACCTGGACTGTGACTTTACGTGAATTGGAGACTTAGGTTGCCATTTTAGAGGTCATTTCTTCAAAAGAAGCCTTGTAGGCGTTGCATGGTAGCCAAGACTGTGACTTTACGTGATGAATGTGCTTGGGAGGGCCAGATCTATGAGTTGTTGGAGCGGATCTGACCTCAGAAACGAGATTGAGTTGGTGCATGGCATGGACTCGCCGAGTCCGAAGAACAGACTCGGCGAGTAGCATGAAGATTGTCCTTAACCACTCAGCGAGTGGTCTTGCCGAGTTAAGGGTTGACTCAGTGAGTCAGGGAGAGTTAGAGAGGGTTGACAGGTGGACTGAGTCGAGCTGGAACTCGCCGAGTTGTTCTTGAGACTCGGCGAGTTGAGTCGTGGTGGCCCCGCGATTCATGCCAGGTGGAACTTGTCGAGTCAGTGGAATACTCGACGTGTTAAAAGAGGATCCTAGGGAGTCAGTGAACACGTATAGACTCGCCGAGTCGCTCTAGTGCACTCGTCGAGTCCGGTCAAAGTTGACCGTTGACCAGAGTTGACCAGTGTTGACTTGATGGGGGTAGTCCACCTTAGTTGAGAAAATGTTAATTAGAGGTATATTGTGTTATAGGAGGATTATAGCTCGGAGGATCGAGCGCGAGTGATTTCTGGGATTTGCGAGTTATCGAGATACGCGAGATGAGTCTTCTTACTATACTTTACCTTGAGTAGGTAATCAGAGTTATGTGACAGAGTATTTGTATGCTATATGTATGTTATGTGTTGTACTGCATTATTTCAATGTGATTTATGTTGTGCATGTTTATAGAGTTGGAACCGGAAGGTTCCCAGAGTTAGAACCAGTGGGTTCACAGAGTAGGATCTACGGACCCACAGAGTTATAGCCTCGAGTGGCTAATATGTGTTATGTGTGGTATTTTGGGGAACTCACTAAGCTTTGTCCTTACAGTGTTAGTGTTGTTTGTTTCAGGTACTAATGATGACCGTGGGAAGGCGCCGGCTTGATCTGTACACACGCATGGGATTTTTATGATATGTGATCTTGGGATTTTGTATGATATGGATTGGAGTTTTAAACTTGATGTTTTATGAAAATTAAATGAAAATGTTTTTATATTATGCGAAAAATTATTTTGAAATTCACGGTGTTACAATTTGGTATCAGAGCCTTGGTTTGAGGGATTCGAGTACACCTTCGGGCGTATTTGAACTCAAATTGAGGATTTGAGAAGTATTTTCAAAAAGAGTAAAAGATTTTGCAAAAAAAACGCAGAGTAGAGTGTGTGTACGATCGGTCCGCGCCCGAACGGTGATTTCCCAAAATACCCTCATGTTATGTGATATTGATATTGATATGATGTATTCGCATACTAGAGTAGGCTAGGTATTCCTATTAGGACTAGAGTGGCCTCATTTGTGATGCCTTAGCCTAGGAAGAGGTGAGATGCTATGAGATGCTTGAGAGTGAGTAGGTAGCAGCGAGGGGCTTATGAGAGATCTATTGGAGAGTGGCTTATGCATGATAGAGTACTTGGAATTTGGGATCTGAAGAGGAGGACTGGGGGTGTATTTTGATACGGTGCGGACAGTAGTATTGGGCCCGTACTACTGAAAGCACCGGAGCGGTGTACAGCCCAAGTAAGAATCTTCGGAATACTAGGGATCAAGGAGGGATGATTTGTCGAGTGTGAGTATGCTCGAATGGGTTCTAATTTATCGTATGTCGTATTTCAGAGGTAGATCATGGTGAGGACACGTTTGATGCCTGAGAGCAGTGACACCAGTGATGAGGAGATCCGTCGGATCATCCATGAGGAGGTGGCTGCGGCGATCAGGGCAGAGATACCAGAGATGTCCGGGTCTATTAAGACCACGCTGATTTAGACCTTTGACGAGCATTATGCCGCTCTTTCTGAGGCTGCTGATGCAGCGGCCACCGCCGCTATTGCTGCCGCGAGGCCGCAAGGTGGTGATGCGTTGCTATTCCGGGAGTTCAGCAACACAAAACCGCCAGAGTTTGATGAAACCAAAGGACCCGGTGGCAGCTATGAGGTGGATTTCTGACATAGAGGGGTGTTTCTTCACTTGCTCATCTCCTGAGCATTTGAAGGTTCGGTTCGCGCTGAACCAGCTTCGCTTGGGAGCGAAGGACTGGTGGAAGTTTGTGACGGCGCACTTTACGCCTGCTGAGCTAGCGGCACTGACCTGGGAGAGGTTCACTGCCATGTTCCGAGATGAGTACGTTCCCCAGGTGGAGAGGGAGCGTTTGGCCCAGGAGTTTCTGACCCTCAAGCAGGGTACTGAGTCGGTTACAGCGATTACCAGGATGTTCCATGAGAGGGCGATGTTCTGCCCTGAGCACGTGTCCACCGAGCAGGCACGTATGAGCCGATATCTGAGTATCTTGAGGCAAGACATTCAGGAGTTTGCGGCGAACTCCTCGTACCGGACATTTGCTGAGCTTCAGGCAAATGCCTGGAAGAGGGAGATTGAGCTACAGACTCAGGCCAGGGAGGAGGCGGAGTCTCAGGGGAGGGATCGACGACCGGCACAGTCTCAGCCGGCAGCCAAGCGGGCCAAGCCCGTTGATCCCAAACCAGGGAGCCAGAAGGGCCGCACTTGTGGGAAGTGTGGCAAGGGTCATGATGGAGTCTGTAGAGCGGGATCTTGCTACAAGTGTGGCAAGGCAGGGCACATGGCCAAGGACTGCCCCAAGGGGTTTGTAGTGTGTTATCACTGCAATCAGACCGGACACCGGAAGGCAGAGTGTCCGCAGTTGCGAGGATCATCTCAGGGAGCACCTCAGGGATCTGCCCCTGCCGCCATCAGAGCTACCGAGAGTCGGCCAATGAAGGCCGAGGCACCGAGGGCACGAGGGAGAGCTTTTCAGCTGACCGCGGAGGAGGTTCGCGCAGCGCCCGATGTCGTGGCTGGTATGTATTCTTTCGTGTATTTATTTTGATGTTGAGATATTATGCTTATATTATGTTGTGTGTAGGTACCTTTCTTGTGAATTCTGTACCTGCCTTGGTGTTATTTGACTCGGGTGCGATTCGGTCTTTTGTATCTTTGGCCTTTAGTCAGCATATCAGTGTTAGTCGTGAGGCGTTGAGTCGGCCTCTGAGAGTGTCCATAGCTGATGAGAGGGTGAAATATGCCACGGAGGTTCTCCGAGGGTCCGTAGTCGAGATTTTCGGTGTTGAGTTCCCGATTGATCTGGTTCCTATTGCGATGGGTGATGTCTGTGTCATTGTGGGCATGGACTGGTTGAGCAGATTCGGTGCGATTATCGACTGCGAGCGACAGCTGGTGACCATACGAGACCCTAGTGGGGGAGTTCTTTCGGTGTACGGTGAGGGTACACGTTCAGGATCAGCATTTTGTTCGTCCGCTAGGGCGAGGTAGTGTCTATAGTAGGGTTGTGAGGGTTTTGTGGCGTATGTGATGGATACGCGGGTGGATTCCAAGAGGCCGAGTTCAGTTGAGGAGGTTCCGGTAATGCGTGAGTTCCCGTATGTATTTCCCGAGGAGTTGTCGGGTGTACCTCCTGTGAGGCAAGTAGAGTTCAGTATCGATTTGGTTCCGGGGGCCGCGCCTATTGCTAAGGTGCCTTATCGCCTTGAACCTCCAGAGATGCAAGAGTTATCCTTGCAACTTCAGGAGCTGCTGGGGAAGGGGTTTATTCGGCCGAGCAGCTCGCCGTGGGGAGCGCCTATCCTGTTCGTCAAGAAGAAGGATGGTTCACACCGGATGTGCATTGATTACCAGGAGTTGAACAAGCTGACGGTCAAGAACCGTTACTCGTTGCCGAGGATCGACGATTTGTTCGATCAGTTGCAAGGAGCATCTTGGTTCTCCAAGATCGATTTGAGGTCTGGATATCATCAGGTGAGGGTACGGGATGAGGACGTCCAGAAGACAGCATTCAGGACGCGTTATAGGCATTACGAGTTTGTGGTGATGCCTTTCGGGCTCACCAATGCCCCGGTAGTGTTCATGGATCTCATGAACTGAGTGTGTAGGCCGATGCTGGATCGGTCGGTGATTGTGTTTATCGACGACATTCTGGTATATTCGAGATCTAGAGAGCAGCATGAGGAGCATTTGAGAGAGGTTCTCGGAGTTCTGAGATCGGAGAGGCTTTATACCAAATTCTCCAAGTGTGATTTCTGGTTGCGGGAGGTCCAATTCTTAGGACATCTCGTTAACCAGGAAGGGATATTGGTCGATCCGGCCAAGGTTGAGGCGGTGATGAGTTGGGAGGTGTCGAGGTCACCCTCCGAGATCAGGAGTTTCCTAGGGTTGGCAGGGTATTATCAGAGGTTTATCAAGGATTTCTCTAAGATCGCAGTGCCACTCACCAGATTGACCCGGAAGGGTGTTGCTTTTTCATGGGGCCCCGAGCAGCAGGCCTCCTTTGAGACACTTCGCCAAAGGTTGTGCGAAGCCCCGGTGTTAGCCCTCCCGGAAGGGATGGAGGACTTTGTGGTATACTGTGATGCATCGATTTTGGGGTTAGGAGCGGTGCTGATGCAGAGAGGGCATGTGATAGCATATGCATCGAGGCGGCTGAAGCCTCATGAGACGAGATATCCCACCCATGATCTAGAATTGGGGGCAGTGGTGTTTGCCCTCAAGATTTGGCGTCACTACTTGTATGGGGTTCGGTGTACGATATACACGGACCATAAGAGCTTGAAGTATTTGATGGATCAGCCCAACCTACTTGTATGAGATCCTGTACCACCCAGGCAAGGCTAATGTGGTAGCCGATGCATTGAACCGCAGGGCGGAGAGCACCCCGCTGCGGGATGTATGTTTGAGATTGACCGTGATAGCTCCAGTGTTGGACGCCATTCGTGGGGCACAGGCCAAGGCTGTGCAACCTGAGATGCAGAAGAAGGAACGGGTTGTTGGTTTGGTTTCAGAGTTCGTTACCGATGGTCGGAGGCTTATGACATTTTAGGGGCGAATTTGGGTGCCGTTTGTGGGAGGAATGCGTACCATTTTGATGGAGGAGGCTCATCGGTCAAAATTTTCGATCCATCCGGGGGCCACTAAGATGTATTTGGATCTGAGAAAGGAGTATTGGTGGCCCTGTATGAAGAGGGATGTCGCATGGTTTGTTGAGAGGTCCTTGACCTGCCGTAGGGTGAAGGTCGAGCACCATAGGCCGCATGGTAAGTTGCAGCCGTTGGAGGTTCCCGAATGGAAGTGGGAACAGATCACTATGGATTTCATCACCAAATTGCCGAGGCCTGCCAGAGGAGTTGATGCGATTTGGGTGATTCTGGACAGGTTGACGAAGAGCGCTCACTTCCTTGCTATCAGCGAGAGTTCTTCAACAGAGGAATTGGCGGAGGTGTATGTGAGGGAAGTGGTATCTCGGCATGGGGTGCCGATCTCGTTGTTTCAGACCGTGATGTGCGCTTCACTTCCTGATTCTGGAAGAAGTTTCATGAGGAGTTGGGTACTAGACTGCATTTTAGTACCGCATATCATCCCCAGATAGACGGTTAGAGTGAGCGGACGATTCAGACGCTCGAGGACATGCTCTGGGCATGTGTGTTGGATTTCGGGGGTAGCTGGGATGCGTATTTGCCCTTGGCAGAGTTTTCCTACAACAACAGCCATCATTCGAGCATTGGTATGCCACCCTTTGAGTTGTTGTATGGGAGGAGGTGTCGGACCCCCATTTGTTGGGGAGAGGTTGGACAGTGGGTGATGGGCAGTACAGAGATCGTGCTTCAGACGTCAGAGCAGATCCAGCAGGTCAGACAGAGGTTGTTGACCGCTCAGAGCCGACAAAAGAGTTATGTAGACAGACGCCGGTCCGAGCTTGAGTTTCAGGTTGGCGACCTTGTACTCCTGAAGGTCTCTCCTTGGAAAGGAGTGATTCGATTCAGGAAGAGGGGCAAGTTGGGACCCCTATATATTGGTCCTTTCCGTATGATTGCTAGGGTAGGCCGGGTAGCCTATCGTTTGGATTTTCCATCAGAGTTGGGGCAGATTTACGACACCTTTCATGTGTCGCAGCTGAGGAAGTGTATAGCCGACGAATCGGAAGTGGTTCCATTAGAGGATATTCAGGTGGATGCGAGCCTGAATTATGCTGAGAGACCAGTGGCCATCAGAGATCGGAAAATCAACGTTCTGAGGAACAAGGAGGTATCCCTGGTTTTGGTTCAGTGGCAGCATCGGAAGGGGTCCGAGATGACTTGGGAACCGGAGCGTGAGATGCGTGAGCAGCATCCTGAGTTATTTGCAGATCGAGACTTCGTGGGCGAAGTCTAGTTCTAGTGGGGGAGAATTGTAACAGCCCGGATTCCCAGGTATTATTCATTTATTTATTTTGTTAATTTGTGAGGAGACTCGGCGAGTTGGAGCCTAGACTCGCCGAGTATGATCGCGGATTTGGACGCGGGTTCGCGCCTGGACTCGGCGAGTCTGCGCTGTTTAATGAAACCCTAATTTCCCAGCCTTGAGCCCTATTTAAAGGACCTTAAACTCCTCCATTGCGGCTACCTTCGACCATGAGAGCACCAGATCAGCTGAGAGTTCTTGTGAGTGAGATAAGAGGCCATTATTCACCATTTTTGTGTGTAATTGCAAGAAAGGGAGAGGAAGGCCAAACTAGAAGAGTTGGGGGGCTTGGATCTACTCCCATTTCGGTAGAAGAAGCTATTTGAGGTAACATTCAGAGCTTATTCTCGTTTTTTTCTTGATATGGTCAAATCTAGGGTTTCTTCATGCCTTGTTTGCCTTGTATTTGGAGTGTGAGAGGTCCCATGGGGATATGGTACCTAGATCTGGACCTTAGTAGGTCCAAAGAGTCCCAAATGCCATGCTTTATGCCTTCCCTTTTGAGTTGGAGACTTAGGTTGCCATTTTAGAGGTCATTTCTTCAAAAGAAGCCTTGTAGGCGTTGCATGGTAGCCAAGACTGTGACTTTACGTGATGAATGTGCTTGGGAGGGCCAGATCTATGAGTTGTTGGAGCGGATCTGACCTCAGAAACGAGATTGAGTTGGTGCATGGCATGGACTCGCCGAGTCCGAAGAACAGACTCGGCGAGTAGCATGAAGATTGTCCTTAACCACTCAGCGAGTGGTCTTGCCGAGTTAAGGGTTGACTCAGTGAGTCAGGGAGAGTTAGAGAGGGTTGACAGGTGGACTGAGTCGAGCTGGAACTCGCCGAGTTGTTCTTGAGACTCGGCGAGTTGAGTCGTGGTGGCCCCGCGATTCATGCCAGGTGGAACTTGTCGAGTCAGTGGAATACTCGACGTGTTAAAAGAGGATCCTAGGGAGTCAGTGAACACGTATAGACTCGCCGAGTCGCTCTAGTGCACTCGTCGAGTCCGGTCAAAGTTGACCGTTGACCAGAGTTGACCAGTGTTGACTTGATGGGGGTAGTCCACCTTAGTTGAGAAAATGTTAATTAGAGGTATATTGTGTTATAGGAGGATTATAGCTCGGAGGATCGAGCGCGAGTGATTTCTGGGATTTGCGAGTTATCGAGATACGCGAGATGAGTCTTCTTACTATACTTTACCTTGAGTAGGTAATCAGAGTTATGTGACAGAGTATTTGTATGCTATATGTATGTTATGTGTTGTACTGCATTATTTCAATGTGATTTATGTTGTGCATGTTTATAGAGTTGGAACCGGAAGGTTCCCAGAGTTAGAACCAGTGGGTTCACAGAGTAGGATCTACGGACCCACAGAGTTATAGCCTCGAGTGGCTAATATGTGTTATGTGTGGTATTTTGGGGAACTCACTAAGCTTTGTCCTTACAGTGTTAGTGTTGTTTGTTTCAGGTACTAATGATGACCGTGGGAAGGCGCCGGCTTGATCTGTACACACGCATGGGATTTTTATGATATGTGATCTTGGGATTTTGTATGATATGGATTGGAGTTTTAAACTTGATGTTTTATGAAAATTAAATGAAAATGTTTTTATATTATGCGAAAAATTATTTTGAAATTCACGGTGTTACACTTCTACTTCTCAATCCCTCTAAAACTATAATTAATAATAATCTGAATCTATCCTCTCTATGAATAATAGTCTTTTCACCTAAAGTAAGGAGTATCTCGGAAGTTCTTGATTATTGGGGTATATCTAGAAGCAGGAAACACATTCTAGTACATCTAAAATTGAACAATTCAAGATTGTCTGTAGATCTCGCTGCTCCATTTAGGTAGACAACAATATCCGTGGTCGTCGTCAGATAAATGGACCTTAGGAATTTTTATCTAGTAACTTAGGATCAATATGTCCTGTCACTGATAGCGTTCCTAAGTCTATCACAATTTTTCGTGTTTAAGTGGACGACAATACCGACGATCGACTAGACAAAGACGTGAAGATGAACGGTACCAACAAGTAAATTAAGACTGTCTAACAACTTTGATCCCAGTGTCACAAGAGTTTGTCAGTAGTGTTGAGATAAATTTTATCTATGCTTATTAAAAAAATTTAAATTTTTTTTATTTTTTCTTTTTGTTTTTAAGTTTATTTTTATTTTTATTTTTATTTTTATTTTTATAATTGTTAAAAATTTAATTTTTTAAAATATTTTAATTCTTAAATTTTAGAAATTAGTTTATTTTTATTTTTATGTTAATTTTATTTTTATTTTTATTTTTATTTTTATTTTTAATATCCTCAAAAGGTTTTATTTTTAAAATTTAAATTGGGATTAGGACTGAGATTTTAACTGTGTGGGAGACAGGTAAAAGTTAAGGGAGTATAAAAGGAAGAGTTTACTGTTGTAAACGCTTTCCTCTCCCACTTCTCCCTTTTACAGCCGCAAGCCTCCTCCCTCTCTTGGGAAATTTTTTGAGTTTTTATTTGCGAAATCAACTAGTTCACTACAAAGGTACGTCAAAACCGACTGGGAATATGCTTTCTGTTCATCGATCCGACCAAAACTGGAGGAGTAATTTGAGTTTAAAAGTTCGTCGGCGTTTACTGTTCTTGAGGGGTTTCCGGTTTGGGGATATTCAAGAACCGTAAACTCGGTTTGGCCTTACGACCGTAAACTCGGTTTGGCCTTTCGACCGTAAACTCTGTTTACGGTCAGATGACCAACTTTGACCGTAAACCCTGTTTGACTAATTTTGACCGTAAACTCTAATCTTTTGTAGTCAAACTATTTTTAAAAGGCCAAAATAAGACTGTTTAATTAAGAAAAGTTAAAGCTTTAACTTGTTAAATACTTTGTTTTCTTACTTGGCTTGTTTAGTGCAAATCAATGGCGAATCTTAAGTGATTGTCTTGGATGATCCTCCGGTCGCTCATGCAGAATTCAAATCAATGATCTACAGACTGAGAGAGTGCTACTTGTCTTGTGCCATCACAGTGAATCCCATCATTTATCAGAACGTTGTCCGGGAGTTCTGGCAGACGGCTATGATGTCAAAAGTCAATGGAGAGATGTCGATCGAAGATGTGGTTAAAGGCTGCAAGATCAGAATCACGGAGCAATACATCAGAGATACTCTGCTGGTCAATGATGAATCCAATTTTCCTACTGAAATTGGGATTGATGATGTACAATGGATTCTTGAGAGGATAGGATACAAGGGTTCCTACCCTCCCACAGTGAAAAAGCTCTTGCCTCCTTACTGGCGATTCCTGGCACACGTGTTCGTGAGCTGCATCTCAGGCAGGAGATTAGGAGCTGATGAAATCTCTCTCAGGGCGATTGTATCTTTGGCTGCTGGCATTAAATTCAACTTCTCAAAGTTTATTCTTGATGAGTTCTTGGTGAACATAAATGCCATGACCCGGGGAACCAGAGATGCATTCTTCTTATATCTGAGGTTTATTCGAGCGTTCATCGACGATCAATTTTTAGAGATGGTCAAGGATGGTGACAAGTTGGATATAAAATCCTTGGGGCCTCACACTGTTGGTCTTATTAAAAAAAATCGGAAGGGCAAGATTGTTTTTCAAGGATTACATACCCTGGTGAATTTCGGGAAATTTGCTGAGCTTGATGAATCTTTCGAGTCTCATGGAATATCTGATAAAGCATCATCTGAGCCCACTTCCTCTGAAAGGGTTGTTTCTGATGATGTCATCACCATTTCAGATCATGATGCCGATGAAAATGCAGTTGCAAATGCCCAAGTCGCCGAGGAACACGAATTGCAGTTGGTACAGGTTCAAGGGGATTACAATGAGGGGTCGGGGGCTGAGACTGAATTGTATGAGGATCTCGACCTCACAGGATTCGATAATGATGAAATTTCCTTAAACTTCGGTAGCAATGAAGATTTCATGACCGGAGAGAGCCTCGACAAGTTGCTTGATAATGTCGATGAAGTTGCTCATCCGGCAATAGAGACAAGGGAAGAAGAAGATGTTCTTGAAGCCACTCCTACTTAGGGATGAGCAACGGGCCAAACCCGGACCAGACCGGCCAGAAGACCGAAAATCGTGAATTTTCTTACCCGAAAACCGGACCGTTTTTGGATGTACGGGTTCGGGTTCGGTCCGGTCCGGTCTCGGGTACTAAACCGGGTTTCGGGTTTTGGACCGAACTAGGCTTTGAAATTGGTACAATGCGGGACTTTACTTAAATCACGTGTAAATGTGGTGTCTACAAAAAAATACAAACCTTATTAACATTTGGAACAAATAAAAATTACACTATTTAGCACAAAAACTACACTTTTTATAAAAAAATGCATGTTTTAACAAAAAAGAAACAACATCGTTAATAAAAAAAACTGCATTTTAATAGCTTTTTTGTGTAAAAAACAACAAAAAACATAATTATTTATAAAAAACTGCATGTTTTTATAAAAAATTTTGCATGTTTTTATAAAAAAAAATTTGCATGTTTGAACAAAAAATAGCATGCTAAATACATATTTTCTTGTAAAGTGATAGGAACAAACGTTGATCAAGAGCTATAAATAATGTTACAATAAAAACATCAAGTTTTATACATAATGTTATATATAACATTAACTAATAATTCAATATCCTTATCTATATATTTTAAGGAGAAATTTTTTTTCGGTCCGGTCCGGGTTAAATCCCGTATTCCGGGTACGGTCCGGTCCAAACCCGAAACCCGATTAGCGGTAAAAACAAAACCCGAAAACCGGCCCATTAATATGTATATTCGGTCTGGTCCGGGTCCAGTCCCGGTTTTTTTCCGGTCCGGTCCGATCCAACGGGTCATATGCTCATCCCTACTCCTACTCCTACCAATCCATTAGCAGAAATAGTAACTCCTATGGTGACAGTATCAGGGATTCCTCCCCTTGATGTTGTCTTACCTACATCTGAGCCAGTGGAAAGTGATCACACCACTACTCAAGCCTCTCTTCCTCCAAGTAAAAGACGCAGACTCGTCCTTAGACTGGCAACTCAAAGTGTTACAGCTCCACCAACAACCACACCTGCCATAGTCTCTGCCGAACCCGTCAGTGAAGGTCCTAGTACTTTCTATGAAGCCGGTGGCTCTTCATTCCCAACAGGTTTCTCTCCTCCCAGGACAGAGGATGAAGCTACCTCCGTCAGGCTAGCTACGTTCCTGGCAGAAGAACAATTTTCTACACCACCCCCACACGGAAAAGGAATTTTTATTGGGGGTGACAGCTCAAGAGAAGAGATTCCCTCACTTCTTGGACTCCAGAAACAGATCGACGTACTGAATCAGAAGAATATTGATCTTAATCAGAGAAATATTAAGCTGGTTATCAAGGTCGCAGACCTTCAAACTGAAAACACAGAGCTCAATATTCAAGTGGCCGAACTTAACGAAGATAAAGTTCTGAAGACAAAGTAGATTACAGATCTTCAGACACATTTTGGCCTGTTGACCGCCAGCTACTACAATTTGAAGAAAAAACTGGAAGATAAACTTGGCGATGAATTCAAGTCATCAGTTGAAGAGCCACAAATTTATCTTCCCAACCAAGATACTCCCATTGTTCCTCAACCTACCAGAACCACCATCATCGAGGACTGTTTTGAAAAGGAACCGGCTCAAGCTCCAAGTGCAGCAGCATTGAAACGCGCCAAATTGGACAAGTCTACTGACAAGTCTTCTGACAAAGGTCAATTGCTATTTAAAAGGAGCATAGATCATAAGGCACCCTGGGATAGTCCACAGATTACCATTACGGATCTAGGCGTACATCGTTTCAGAGATATGTATGGCGATAGGTTTGGAATCATCTCATGGGGATTCCATGACACCATGAACATGTTTATGGTGAGGAGAAAGAGCGGCAATAAAGAACTATACAAAGATGCTCACGACTTTCATTCTTTTACTAAGATTGATCTTATTGAGCTGTCCAATGCTCCTTTCTCAAATCCATCAGGAAATTCCAGGGTGAGTCTGTTCAAATCCTTTTTGGAAGATCAAGTGGCCAAGGGCTTCCCTTCAATGATGACTGAAGAGTCTTTTGTCAAGGTCCACAAAAAGGTCATTGATCCCAAAACAAGTCAGCCACTTCGGTCAGTGATGTGGCCTGTTACTGCTCAAGTTAAGCACATTCCTGTTCTTCAAAATTATTCAGATGGTTCTCTCGCATCCATGCAATATTGGGTGTATGATGAATCCACAGATGCTGCTTTCATCAAGCTTAAGGAAGATTGCATCCGTCTGTATGACAAAAGGGATTTGCTTCAATTTGTCAAGCGGGACATTCATCATCTCGCTGCTCATCAGATTGTGGTGGCTGAAGACTTTGAGCCTGCTGCAAAAGAATATACTTCGATGGTGGCTGCAATTATAGAGAAGAAAATATGGAACGGTGCGATGGGAAAGTCCGATGTACTGGTGGTCGACACCTGAGTCCAAGCTAGCACCAAACCAAGGGGGAGATTGAAGAGTCCAGTTAATGGTTTGGTCTAAGCTTTCAGTGTATTTTGTTTTAGCAAGAGTCTATAATACAGTTTATGTGGTGTTTATGTGAATTTGGTCATTTTGTGTGTTCATAACCGTAAACATGGTTTACGGCCGTAAACTATGTTTACGATCGTGAACACTGTTTGCGATCTAAGTCGAGTATAAATTGTGGAGGAGTTGGTCTTTTGTTGTTGTTGATACCATAGAGTTTACAAAGCAGTCCATCGAGTTGTACCTGACGATTTATTGAATATAATCGTGTGCAAGCTTGGTTTCTTTTCATCTTGTTCTTATTCTGTGATTGTTTATTGCTTGATTGCTGGTAAAGATCCTTATTTGGACCTTACACGGTAATTCTCCAACTACAAATAAGTTTAACAAAGCTTTTTTTATTCTTTTCTCATCATGTTTCCGAGTGCCAATACTAGTCTCCCGGTTTTCATTTTTTTTTAAATTTAAAGTGGTTTGCTTTTTTAAATTTTCTTCTAAATTTTTTGGGTTTTGTTTACATCTTTTTGAATGTCTAATCATACTAGATGTACCGTTTTCACCGGACTCGGTTTTGAGCAACGTCTCACACCATTTGCATTTGCTATGTTGAACGTTGTTAACCTCAACTTCATCATAATCGGCCCAACAAGCCGCTCTTTTGGCATATTTTTTCTTCTTCTTTGTTGTTTGAACTTTTTCGTCTTTGTTGTCAATTTGAGTGTTATCAACCAAAACATCTTCATCATCAATATAAAACACAATAACAAAATGATTTTAATATCATAAAATAGAAAAATATATTCTTTAACATTGTTCATCCCGAAAATTTATATTTTTATATCCATAAAGTTAATTATTAGCTCATGGCAACCCATCTTTTTTGCATGAGAATTAGTGACATAAGTGGTCCAACTCAACTATTTCCTCCCCTTAACAGTACCACGACATTAACAAGATTATATGTGTTATTTGGTTAATTTCCCTTACTTACTTCTCATTAATTAAATATAGATAAATATAATTACAACAAAATTGTACCCTAAGGGAAAATGGAAAAGTTAGAAAGAGGGTACAATTTTCAACTATTATTATGCAAATAAACTGAAGCTGAAAAGCAGACAACTTAAGTAATTCAGTTTTGTATCATACTCATAACATATAAAAAACAGATGCATCATGCATTAAGAAAACATGTAAGTGTGTCTATAAAATATACTATACTTTGAAAAAATTGTGTACTCATGAGGTGGAACAAGTAGAGGCAAAACCAACATACTGCACAATTTGGTGTTGAATATCAAACCTATCACAAGCTCGGGGTTTAAGAAAAAGAAATACCAATTATGAAGTAAGTAACAAATGAATACGCCAGGGTTATATACAGTCAAGATTTGACAAACAATGGGATGTGTGAATTCCGCCTCATTCCCTGTTCCTTGTTTGGTTGTGGGCTTAGAGCAGATTCACACAATCGATTGTATGTTTACTCTAAATTGTATATAACTTGTATCCATTTAGTACTCATAGAAGGAATTGTAGATGCATTTTTACTTTCATTCATCATATCAGAAAATATAGGATTTTCTAAAGGAACAGGCGAACTTTTCTAAAAGAACTTACAACATACTTGACATCACTTAAATACTTAAGAACTCACCAGCTTAAATATTGATCTACTCTTTCAAAATAACTTGTATTCTCAGGAAATTAGTAGACAGGTATGCGCACTGGGATTCAGAAGATTGAGTATAGTAGCTTCATGTCTTGTTTTGTTATTTACTTTTGGAGTCTATCTTTTGTGAACCGCATACTTTGTAAACAATTTCATATTAATGCAATGGTTGTTTGTTACTTTGATTAATATGATATGTTGAGAGAAAAACTTGGAGACACACTTGAACAAACGTTAGAACAAGTATATTGCGGAATAGTTAATCTCAGAGGATCTAAAAGCTCAACAATAATATAGTTAGATTGTTAGATGGTTAGTTGCGGAAAGTAAAGAAATATAAATGACAACAATTGTTAGTGATTCATAACAAGGAATGCATTCACTCCGAGTTAGTAAGGAAGATCAAGTTTAGTGATTAAGTCTAGAAGACTTGCTCCGAAGAGAGGTTATGTTTCAGTAGCAGTTTAGAGTGTGAAGAGTAGTAAGATAGAGAAGTGAAGAAGATAACTTGGAGAAATATATTTGGAATAATTCACAAGTCATCGAGAGAAATAGTTGAGGAAGAAATTTTGTGTATTAAGAAGTTAAAAGTTGTAGAAGTTGAAGTATTGAATACATTAGAAGGAGTCTCTATTTATAGAGTCTCAGAAATAAACTACTCTATAAGCAGCCGTGCAATGCATGCTAGATAATAGAGTACATTACAAAAGATAAGTAAAGGAAATAACAAAGTCTGCGGATGATGAAGACTTGTTGACTCCGGATGCTGAGATGATTGCTGATGGTGAACGGTTGTGGTTGAAAGATGATTGTGGTAACTTAGTTCAAGAGGGTCACTTTTATGTTTCAACAATTTCCACCTAAGTGACCTCCTTAACTTCGGTTCAGGTGTCAAAATCCACCAGAATTTTCTAACATTTTCAAGCCAAGTGATTCTTCTAGAAATTTCAAACTTGACTTCAGCAGTAGTGTGCTTTGATCTTTCTACTGTGGTCTTGCAGATGTGTGACATCCCCAAAATCACGGCCAGAAAAGACCGATTTTTTTTATGCTTTATAAAAATCAAAGTATCTCTTTTAATAAAAGTGTTGCGGAATTTGTTCCCAGAAAAACATGATCAAATACGTTATTAAAACATTTTCAAAGAAACGTATTTTATTCATTTTAAAACGTTTGGGATGTCATCGTTAATACAGAAACATAAGCATAAACAGACCTTACATTTATTTACACTAGTGATCTACATCTCTTTAAATCTCTCAGTGTAATGTGACTTCATATCAACACCTATGATATAAATAAACTGAGTGGGTCAGGTTGGGAAACCTGGTGAGCACATAGGGTTTTCAACCCATAATAATATAATTATTATATTCAAACATTAAACAATCAACCCAATTACCCATTCCCGTTATCCTCACATTATGTCCCTAAAACATCTAACACAAGGGACCTAGTCTAAGGACTATCATTGGGATGGACACTACTGCTAAGGGGATTCCTTGGCAATTAAAGTCCTAAAGGCAACCATGTGGGGGATGGAGTACACCTGGTGAGCATACAGTTCACACAGTTCGAATAAACACACAGTTCGAATAAACACCTACAGGTTGCGAGCCTGCTAGTGTTCCACTGGACTGTCTAGAATAGTCTGTGGTTGTCATCTATACTCCGCTAGATGACTGGATCATCAATAACATCTACAACGAGGTCTCTCATTATTTCATTTTATCACACAGCAACTAATACATCTACCCATGTTTTACCCAACACATTTTGTAGATATAAAATACATATACAGTTTAAATCATTGAAAACATGTATAAAACGTTCATCCAGCATAGATAGCAAGTATTCAGAAAATATGCACACATAGCACGTAATTTATATAAAATACTTCATATCTATGTGTAAGCTGAAAGGGACTATGCACTCACTTGAAAGGTGGTGACTCAGCACTCGGACAGCGCTTCGATACTCTCAAAACGATATTCCTTCGATAAAACCTAGTATCGATACCACTAGGGTTTAGTCTAATGATAACCGCGACAAATTAATTGTCTGACTATTATTATTATTATATAAGCGTTAATAACACTCAATATAACTCATAATAATAGCCCATGTAATTATTTTAAGGACCTAATAACATTCCTATAATTATTTGAAAGCTATATTAAAAATTGTGTAAGCGTAGCACACTTACAGCGAATTTTATCGAAAACCGAAACTTAATTGGAGCAGCGTTTCGAAACCGAAAGGCTCTTTTTCTCAGGACTCCGGGAGCCTCGGGGCTTCCCTCGGGAGCTAGGGATTTTATCTAGGGCTTAGGGGTGGTTTGGGACCTTAAAGAGAGAAAGATTTTAGAGAGAGAAGGAGAATGGTGTGGAAAATGAAGGCTGCCCTCGCATCTATTTACAGGCTGCTGGCTTCGGAGTACGCTGGGCGTACCGAGGGTACGCTGGGCGTACTCCTCGGATAAGACCATCAGCTCGGACCCAGCTGTCTTGGACTCATCGGATGGATCAGACCGAAGTTACACGGGGCGTAGCTTCTTCGTACGAGGGGCGTAATAGCAAGGCTTCATGGCATGATCCGAAGCGAGATTTGATCAGCGATGGACGGCCCACAACGCGCCACGCCATCAATTCCTTATCAGCCTTCGCAAATTCGATCATAAACTTTAAAAATTTGTAACTTTCGCATACGAGCTCCGTTTTCGACGTTCTTTATATCCACGCGAAGGTGGGAACGTACTCTACAACTTTCGTTTAGACTCCGTCGGCTAATACCGACTCGATTTTAAATTTTATATTATTAACGGGCCGGGACAGGATTGGTCTGTTAAATCCTCATAACTTCTTCATCCGACATCTGTTTTCTCCCATCTTTTTCTTGTTACGCTACTTTTAACGAGACCTTCAATTCTCGTTTAGGTCGTGTCGGATAAAAATCGCTCGATCTAATATTCGAATTTCGGGTTGTACACTGCTAATCCGAAACTTCGAAAAATCATAACTTCTTCATACGAAATCAAATTTGGGCGTTCTTTTTATTGATGTTCTTAGTTTAACATACTCTACGACTTTTGTTTAGATCTCTAATGCTAAATCTCCCTCTATCGTAAATTCACTATTCACGCTTCCCGGTGCCGTGCCGGTTCCATCGCGAAACTTCGATGGGTCATAACTTTTTCGTTATAACTCGGATTTCGGCGTTCTTTATATGTACGAAAACCTTGTGACCTATTCTACAACTTGGTTAAGATTATTTATTCTAAATAATCTTTTGTCGAAAAGTCGTTTTCGACCCCAATTGCCTCTAAATTGACTAGCCCGGATCTGCGGGCGTTATAATTATCTCCCCCTTAGGATGATTACGTCCCGGAATCATCAACGAAACACGGCTCGTATAATGACTCCATACGTCATCTCTTCATCCTAGGTAATAATTATAACTTCTATATTCCTTCAAGTATATCTCTTAGACTCATTGACTGTAAGCAGTACTCGATCGTGCATCTGCTCTCTGCCTCAGGTTAGACTCCAAATTATGACCTGTCATCACGTGATGCACGTTTAGACTCAGGTCTCTTAGTCTCAAATTCTAAAACAAGCTATGTCTTCCTTCATGTTCTAATGTGATATAATCACACTACCAACTTCTTTAACAACGAGCGCGGTACTTCTATTGATCGTTTTGATTTTAATCGTTTGGTTTAAGTCGGACGCTACATCAAACTTGGTTCTCTGAACCACGTAACCTACTCATCGTAGTCGGACTCAATGTCATATGACTACTAGGGTCGGGATAACAACAATTTTCTTAGTCATTACCGAAACAATGGTAACGACATACTTGAATAAAACGAAATCAATTACTAGCTTCTTGGTAACCTTGTGACTTTCCCTGATCAAAGTGTGAGTCCTGTGCTTCCGGTAGTATAGGCATCTACTACCATTCACACCTACTCATATTCGTCCCAAGTATTGTCCCGCAGTTTTTCCAAGTCACCATACAAGAAAATCACATAACAGCTTAACACATCAAATATCAAAACGAAGGTTTTTATTATTCCTTGAAACTATTACATAGGTGTTCAAGTTCACCCTAGACTATGCCTCCCATAGGCTACATCATAACTCGACCTTCGGATATCAATCCTTACTCTTCGTTGTGTTGTCAGTTGCTTTGTTAGGGATGCTTCTTGGCTTTGGAGGTGCATTCGCTCTTGGTGCTTCACTTTTCTTTGGGCAATCCTTTGATATATGTCCATTGTTCCTACATTCGTAACAGAACCTCTTGTTGGATGTACAGATATTGGCGTAATGCTTATTCTTCCCACACTTAAAACAAGTCACTTCTTGGTAGCATCTCCCATAGTTCTTCCGTGGTGCCTTTGGCTTTGTAAATCCTTTTCTTTTTGGGAAGTCTTGCTTGAGGTGCCCTTCCTCATTACATTCGTAACACACCCTGGTGTTGAATATACACTCATCGGCGTAGTGCCC
The DNA here is from genome assembly GCF_002870075.4 of Lactuca sativa. Lineage (NCBI taxonomy): Eukaryota > Viridiplantae > Streptophyta > Magnoliopsida > Asterales > Asteraceae > Lactuca > Lactuca sativa. Next base: position 123,705,933 of record NC_056627.2, read on the forward strand.
ATGCTTTCCACACTTAAAACAAGTTACTCTCCCATGGTGCTTCGGCGGTACACTTGGTTTTGTAGCTCTTATTGGACATTCTTGCTTGAAGTGTCCCTCTTTACTACACTTAAAGCAAACTTCTTCCTCGGTTGGGCATTCGTGGGCATAGTGCCAGTCTTCCCGCATTTGAAGCAGGTTACTTCCTTAGGGAATCTACCATTGTGTTTCCTTCCATACTTGTCACACCATTTTGCTTTACCTACTCCTCCAGACTTCGAGGACATGTTGTTCTTGTCAGACCTTGAAGAACCCTCAAATTTCCTCTTTTTGCCAACCTCAACCTTGCTGGCGATACTACCATTGATCACTTTATCAACAGACTTAGCAACCCACATGGTCGCCTCAAAAGTGGGTGTCTGACGTACTGGCATTGTAAGTTCGTCCTTACTTTGTTGAAGTAAATGCCTTGTTTCTTCCATCTGCTGATCTAGCATTATCCGCACCATTGCTTGTACTCCGGTCATCGTGATTGGCCCAGGTGCAACTTCTTCTACAACAGGTATTTGCTGAACCACTGTGGGTTGGTTCCTATTCTCATTTGCATGCACGTTTCCGCTACGGGTCCTTGCCATCTTGATCTATACACCGAATATGGTGAATCTAGACCTTTACTTAGGATTGACGTGTAAATCATCCTTATCAATCCGAAACGTTTAAATGCTAGTTCTAATATCGTATCCGTACGTTTAGAATCCTAAACACATAAGGTTTCCAGATCCGGTCGGCAACAGACCATAGATCCGATTAAACTATAGCATAAAAAATCATTTAGCACATAAAAGCAATTTAGGCATCATTCTTAAAAATAGCTAGTGCTCACACCTCACAATCATCACTTAGCATTCTAAGTTTAAGTCTAGAAATAAATTCATATTCCTAGTTCGCTTAAACTAATGCTCTGATACTAACTGTGACATCCCCAAAATCACGGACAGAAAAAGACCGATTTTGTTTATGCTTTATAAAAATCAAAGTATCTCTTTTAATAAAAGTGTTGCGGAATTTGTTCCCAGAAAAACATGATCAAATACGTTATTAAAACATTTTCAAAGAAACGTATTTTATTCATTTTAAAACGTTTGGGATGTCATCGTTAATATAGAAACATAAGCATAAACAGACCTTACATTTATTTAAACTAGTGATCTACATCTCTTTAAATCTCTCAGTGTAATGTGACTTCATATCAACACCTATGATATAAATAAACTGAGTGGGTCAGGTTGGGAAACCTGGTGAGCACATAGGGTTTTCAACCCACAATAATATAATTATTATTTTCAAACATCAAACAATCAACCCAATTAACCATTCCCGTTGTCCTCACATTACGTCCCTAAAACATCTAACACAAGGGACCTAGTCTAAGGACTATCATTGGGATGGACACTACTGCTAAGGGGATTCCTTGGCAATTAAAGTCCTAAAGGCAACCATGTGGGGGATGGAGTACACCTGGTGAGCATACAGTTCGAATAAACACATAGTTCGAACGAACACCTACAGGTTGCGAGCCTGCTAGTGTTCCACTGGACTGTCTAGAATAGTCCGTAGTCGTCATCTATACTCCGCTAGATGACTAGATCATCAATAACATCTACAACGAGGTCTCTCATTATTTCATTTTATCATGCAGCAACTAATACATCTACCCATGTTTTACCCAACACATTTTGTAGATATAAAATACATATACAGTTTAAATCATTGAAAACATGTATAAAACGTTCATCCAGTATAGATAGCAAGTATTTAAAAAATATGCACACATAGCACGTAATTTATATAAAATACTTCATATCTATGTGTAAGCTGAAAGGGACTATGCACTCACTTGAAAGGTGGTGACTCAGCACTCGAACAGCGCTTCGATACTCTCAAAACGATATTCCTTCGATAAAACCTAGTATCGATACCACTAGGGTTTAGTCTAACGATAACCGCGACAAATTAATTGTCTGACTATTATTATTATTATATAAGCGTTAATAACACTCAATATAACTCATAATAATAGCCCAAATAATTATTTTAAGGACCTAATAACATTCCTATAATTATTTGAAAGCTATATTAAAAATTGCGTAAGCGTAGCACACTTACAGCGAATTTTATCGAAAACCGGAACTTAATTGGAGCAGCGTTTCGAAACCGAAAGGCTCTTTTTCTCGGGACTCCGGGAGCCTCGGGGCTTCCCTCGGGAGCTAGGGATTTTATCTAGAGATTAGGGGTGGTTTGGGACCTTAAAGAGAGAAAGATTTTAGAGAAAGAAGGAGAATGGTGTGGAAAATGAAGGCTGCCCTCGCATCTATTTATAGGCTGCTGACTTCGGACTACGTTGGGCGTACTCCTCGGATAAGACCACCAGCTCGAACCCAGCTGTCTTGCACTCATCGGATGGATCAGACCGAAGTTACGCGGGGCGTAACTTCTTCGTACGAGGGGCGTAATAGCGAGGCTTTGTGGCATGATCCGAAGCGAGATCTGATCAGCGATGGACGGCCCACAACACGCCACGTCATCATTTTCTTATCAGCCTTCGCAAATTCGATCATAAACTTTAAAAATTCGTAACTTTCGCATACGAGCTCCGTTTTCAACGTTCTTTATATCCACGCGAAGCTGGGAATGTACTCTACAACTTTCGTTTAGACTCTGTCGGCTAATACCGACTCGATTTTAAATTTTATATTATTAACGGGCCGGGACAGGATTGGTCTGTTAAATCCTCATAACTTCTTCATCCGACATCTATTTTCACCCATCTTTTTCTGGTTACGCTACTTTTAACGAGACCTTCGATTCTCGTTTAGGTCGTGTCGGCTAATAATCGCTCGATCTAATATTCGAATTTCGGGTTGTACACTGCTAATCCGAAACTTCGAAAAATCATAACTTCTTCATACGAAGTCAGATTTGGGCGTTCTTTTTATTGATGTTCTTAGTTTAACATACTCCATGACTTTTGTTTAGATTGCTAAGGGTAAATCTCGTTTTATCGTAAATTCACTATTCACGCTTCCCGGTGCCGTGCCGGTTCCATCGCGAAACTTCGATAGGTCATAACTTTTTCGTTATAACTCGGATTTCGGCGTTCTTTATATGTACGAAAACCTTGTGACCTATTCTACAACTTGGTTAATATTATTTATTCTAAATAATCTTTTGTCGACAAGTCGTTTTCGACCCCTATTGCCTCTAAATTGACTAGCCCGGATCTGTGGGCGTTACAAGATGTCAAGTTGTTTCTTGGGCAGGGGTGCATGGAATTCATCGGAATGAAGTATTTGATGTTGTCTGTCTTCCGTTTGAAAATGATCCCAAGTTCAGGAAAATTTGTTGCGCCTAATGATCTTTCTTCAAAGCCTTTGGTAAGCATTGGCACAGGTTCTAGTGGGGGGAGATCAAACTTCCTGATGATGGTGGGGTGGATATCCGCATCGATCTTGGCGAAGTCACAAACCATGTCCCTTAAAAAGGATTCGGCTTTGTCAAGAGCCATTTGCATCTTCGGATGCTTCTCTGCCTTGTTTTGGAATACTCTGGCAATGAGGAATATTTCGTCCGGATTCATGCTTGGAAAATATGCTTGAGTTCTTATGTAGTCATCCTCTCTTCTGGTAAGAGTGTACTGAACAAAGTCAGCCTTCATGAATTTCCGCATCTTGTAATTTTTAACTGCGGATGGTCTATCGTTAGACCAGATGTTTTCCACAGAAGAGCCATGCTTCGTATAAAAGCGATTGAGTCTTTCAAATTCCATGGGCAGTCGTTTGTGATCGGGGAGACTGCAGTCAAATGATTCAAAAACTGCAAAATACTTGGCATTGGGAGAAATTGGAATATCCCAATAACCATCAGATGGAGGTTCAGCATACGTGAGATGTGGAGTGTAGTCTTCATCTAGTAGCCTGCGGAGCGGATTGACCCATGAGTTAATCAGCGACTCATCTATCATTGTATCAAATCCGCATTCTCTCCAAATGAGTTCAACAAGCTTGGCCGCTTTCCAATCGTGTTTCCTTTGGGCTGTGGCAGGAGAGTCTGTGGAACTTGCTGATGACATATTTTCCTCAAGATTTTTGAGGTGAGGAGGAGTTTCAGGCCTATTGAGGATGTTGTTTTTAGGTGAAGAGTGAGGAGATGGAATATTTTGGGATGGTGGAGGTGAGGGCTACGGAGTGGGAATTTTCTTTGTGGTGAAGGGAGGACTTTGATGGATGGAGGTATTTGAGCGGTGGACTTCTTCATCACTTCCCCCTCTTGAGGAATGCAACGGAGGTGTTTCCTCAAGCCATTGTTTAAGGCCATCCACTTTGGCACAGACTTCTGCAAAGTGAACTTTCATTGTCTCAACCAATTGTGAGTTGTTTGGAGTGGAAGAGTTGAAGAGCAGCTTGTGTATATCCTTGGTAAGCTGGAGGATCTCAGAGCCATGGAAGTTAGAGGATAGGGATTTCTGCATCCTGTTGATTGTTGCATGAAGAAAAGAGATAGTGGACTCATAGGTAGTATGAGTCTCATCTATCACCCTTTGAGATAAAGAAGCTTGGTCCGCGGTGGCTGTTTGTAGATCTTGTTTGATTGCGATTACCTCAGTGATGAGGCGTTCCGCTACAGCCATAAATTCTTGATGATCGGCCCTGCGGTTGTTATCAAGAGATTGGATCCCCATTTCGACTTTGAGAGAGATGCGCTCAGCAGCCATACGCTCTCTCGTCTCAAGTCTTTCAACTCGTTCAATTAAGGACTACGGTCCTGAAATATCTTCAGATGGAGGTTGAGTGGGTTTAACAGTAGCCAAAATCTGATCAACTTTGGCTTGGAGATTGAGGAATTCCTTTCTAGTGACAGCATCCTTCTTCTTCTTCTTCTTATTTTCCTTGGGCTTAGAAGTGGAATGTTGAGAACCACTGGACTCTTCTTCTTCTTCGAACATCATAAGGTCGTCATCGGAAGGATTCGGTTTGTTGACCTCTTGGATGTCCTCATCATCAAAACCGAAGGTAGGTGCTGAGCTGAGTTCAATTGCTGGCTCATCGTCTTGAGATGGGTTGACTACGGTAGGTGGAACAGGAGTTGAAGTAGGAGGAACCTTTGAAGTAGTTGCGGCTGCGGCTGTAGCTTGAGCTTTTAACAAGGTGTCTGCCATTTGATCCATCCAGGTTTGAACCTTTTGGATTGTGGCAGCAGTATGGGCATTGCTGATGGCATTTGCCCAGTACTTGGCCACTGACATGATTTCTTGTTCCTTCTGTTGTTGTTGTTTGACCTGTTGCTCCTTGCGGGCTTGGAATGCTCTTTTAAAAGCAACATATTTCTTGATTTCGGCATCAGTAGTTGGCTGATACCGACTCCAAGGGTCACTTGAATCTTCACCGTCAATTCGTTGTGTTCGCACCAAGGTGTCCCTTGGGTTCACGGATCCTTGCACATTAGTGCTCACCGTGCCTAAACCACCTGAAAGAAATTGAAGCAGAGTAGGATTTCCTGGGCTTCCTTGGTCTCCTTGACCCATGGTCAAGTCTGGCCTCGGCCCAGTTTTGGCATGGGCGAAAGAGATGCCCTGCGGATGGAGTGGTGTTTGAAGTGTTTGGGATACATGCAAAAGAATGGATTCTAACTCCTCAGAAGTAAAGGTATGCAGCCGGGAATCCCTGGAGACCTTAGGGCGATTTCCAGATTTATCTACTAGAGATAAAACTGGGGGGTTGTCTCCACGTTCAGATGATGAAGAGGATGAAACAATCTCACATGATGAGGTTGAGTGGTATTCGAGTGTTGTATTGAATGGATGTGCGGCCATCCCAAGGACTACCGGAGCCTGTTGAGAGGCTACGGTATCAGTCCGGTCACGCATTTGGCCAGTGGTTTCGATTGTCTTTCTTTTCTTGAGGATAGCTATTGGTTGTCTATCTTCCTCATAATCACTGCTTGATACAGTGGTGGGTTTGGTTTTTCGTTTCTTTGATGGTGCGGTTGGTTTTGGGGCATTCTTCTTAGGTGTGCTGGTTTTCTTTTTAGATGCCACGGTTTTTCTCCGTTGAGAGAGGTTAGAAAGTGTAGTAGCAGAGGAGGCTGCAGTACCCTCAGGAAGAATGGTTGTAGAAGGAAGAGGTGGGGTAGAAGGGTATAGGATAATACCCTCTATGGCCTCTATATGATCTGAGACATCAGAAGTCTCAAGACCAAGCAAGGTAAGAATATGAGTGGGGAGCCTGTGGATAGGTCCAAATAAAGTTTGATCAGAAGAGGGATTGTACCTTTTGAGATCCTTAGTGACAAAGAAGTTGATGTCACTGCCCATGTTGATACCTGCATCCGCATGTAGATCAGAAATGCACAAAGACCAGAATCAAGCAAAGGTGAGCTCGGTTGGGTTCTCCTTGGGGTGCTCTTTGGGAATGTATTGGAGGAAATCATCCCAAAGAATTTGGCCATAATTGACATCGTGGCCCGTGTAGATGCTCCATACCAGTTCAAGGAGCTTTAAACCCATGTTGTCGATGCCTCCGGTCCTGGAAGACAGACAGCGGATGACAAAGTGACATACGAATTGCCAAACCACAGGCAGTTGGTTCTTCATAAACTCACCAATCCCTCGGATCGGTTTCTGATAACCCATTTGGTAGAGTGCGGTAGTGATGTCAGATAAGGATGGTGTGAAGATCTTGATGGAGGGATGAATTAGAAGATTTATGGCATTCAAGAACTTTTCTTTGGTCAAGATGACCAAAGAATCGTCGATGAGGTTTAGATGAACTTCTTGTGGGTTTTCCAGTGGTCTGGTTCATGAGATACTTGATTGTAACGCCTGTGTTTCCGGGCTTACCATATTTAGCAATATAATAGTCTAGGTTAACCTTTGTAACCCGTTTTGAAATAATAAGAATGTATTATTTGAGTATTATGTGTTTTGTGCTTAATTGCTTAATTATGTGGTCTGATTAATTAAGAATAAAAATAAGCGTCAAAATTTAAGTGTAAAATAAACTTAATATCTTTGGTTAATGTTGTAGTAGTCGAAACGAGGTTTCCGATTATATATAGAACGCCCAAATCTGACTTCGTATGAGGAAGTTATGATTTATCGAAGTTCAGGCTTAGCGGTATACAGCCTGATATACTCGAATTGAGATCGAGCGGTTGTTATCCGAAGCAATCTAAATGAGAATCGAAGATCTCATTGTTGGTATTGAAGCGATAAAAAGTTAGGCGAGAACGGACGTCAAACGAAGAAGTTATGAATTTATAACGAAAGTTTCTGTCGCGGCCTATTAAAAATAATTAATAAAAATAAAGTCAAAATTAGCCGACGGAGTCTAAACGAAAGTCGTAGAGCATGGTCTCACCTTCGCGTGGATATAAAGAACGTCGAAAACGGAGTTTGTATGAAGAAGTTATGAATTTCCGAAGTTTATTAATCATTTTGTATTTATTTTTAATTCAAAATTCGGAGGCATTATCCGAAGCCGTGTCACCGGTGTAATCCGGAGTACGCCCCGCGTACGAGGTTACGCTATCGCATAACTCCGATAGTGTCGACACTTCGGATGACGCATGCAATGACGATTTCGGACGCGTACGCGCTGCGTACACCTGTATGCCCCGCGTACTCCGAGGTTCCAGCCTCTATATAAAGGATCCGAAGACAGCCTTCTTTGTTGTTCAATTTCTTCTCTTCTCTCTAGTCTTTTGCATCGTTTTTCGTGCCAAAGCTACCCCGAAGCCCCGGTATCATACTCTAGCCCCGAGGCAAGTCCCGAGATCCCGAAGATCCCGAGAAGCGCGGTTCCCGAGTCGAAGCTCTGCCCGCGAGAAGTTCGATTTTCGAGGAGATCTTCCAGATCTGCTGTGGATTACTACTTCTATAAGTCGTAGTGCTGTTGGATCGTCTTCTGATCAAGTGAGTGTGTAGTTATTTCTTCTAATACAATAATACGAAGTATTTTATATAAAAATACGTGCTATGTGTATATATTTGGTTGTGTTATGTGTGAATGAGTATTCACTATCTTCTATCTTATACATCTGCTTATTTCTTTATGAGATATGTGTTATGTGTGTGTGTGCCTCATCTGTTATGTGATATATGTGTTGATTAAAGCATGCTATACAGGTTTTCTTTAAACTACGTATGAAAATATATATTTATCTACTAATATGTTGGGTAGAACATGGGTAGATAGTTGGTGTGTAATAAACAGATGAGAGGCCTCGATGTTGTTGTTGTTGTTGATCTAGTTATTCAGCGGAGTATGGATAACGACCACGGACTCTTTCTAGACAGTCCAGTGGAACGCTAGCAGGTTCATAACCTGTAGGTGTTGTGAACGATGTGTTCACCGGTGTACTCTATCCCCCTCATGGTTGCCTTTAGGATATCTATTGTTGAGGAAACCCCTTCGCAGTGATGTCCGTCCCGATGAAAATCCTAGATTAGGTCCCTTGAGATAGTTGTTTTAGGGACGTAAAGTGAGGATAACGGGAATGGGTAATCGGGATAGTGTTTGGTTGGTGAAATTAAATATAACTTATTTATTGTGGGTTGAAAACCCTATATGCTCACCAGGCTCCCAAGCCTGACCCACTCAGTTTTATTTGTATTACAGGAAGTGGCACAAGGGCGTAAGATGGATGGATCATCTTGTTGTTTTGTTTACAAGTCTGTATATGTATATATTTGTTGAATGACTTGTAATGTTTATCGTTTATGCTTTATGGTCTGTATCGGAACATGACATCCCGAGTTTTGATTATATAATGAAATGCATCTCTTGATGAAATGCTTGGATAAATATTATTTTATCATGTTTTGTTTTGGGAACAAATTCCGCAACTCTTTCAAATCAAAAGGATTTACTCTGAAATTATTTAAAAGCATAAATGAAAATCGGTCTTTTCTGGCCGAGATTTTGGGGATGTCACAGTTGGTATCAGAGCATTAGTTTAAGCGAACTAGGAATTTGTAGGATTTCTAGACTTAAACTTAGAATGCTAAATGGAATGTTGAGATGTGTGTCTGTTGGATTTTAGACACGAGCACTAGTTTATTTTAGGAAAGTTGCCTAAAATGCTTTATGTGCTAAATGTTATATGTTGCCATATATGATATTATTCGTTCGGATCTACGGTTTGTTGCCAACCGGATCTGAAGGTTTATGTGTTTAGGATTCTAAGCGTATGTATACGATATTAGAACTAGCATGTAATCGTTTGGAGTAATAAGGTGAAATTATTCGATGTGTAGATCAAAAATGGTGAGAACAAGGAGTGGCGTTGGAAACGCGGATGAAAACAGGAATCAACCGCCAGTGATTGAGCAGATACCTGTTGTAGCAGCAGCACCAGAACCAATAACAATGGCTGCGGTGGAAGCCATGATTCGGGCTATGCTAGCCGAACAAAGGGAGGAGATGCGAAAAATGTTGCATAATAATAGGGATGAACCTGTCCTACCTATTGAGGAATCGGAATTGATTCCCGAGCAATCGGAGGAAGGGAACAATAGTCGCATGGTGAGTCAAGTTGGGACTCAAGAGGAACGAAGGAACGATCCAGAAAGGAGAAACAACAGGGATGGGCGTATGTACAAGAATTTCTTGGGCGCCAAACCGCCAAGTCTTTCTGGGAGCCCAAAGCCTGTTGAGATAATGGATTGGATCTCCGAAATGGAGATGGTATTTGAAAGTTGCGACTGTAGCAACAAACAGAAAACCGTCTTTGCGGTTAGACAACTGAAGACTGGGGTCTTGAGTTGGTGGAAGTTGTTGGCAGATACTATGCCACGAGGAGAAGCCCTGAAAATGTCATGGGAGGAGTTCTTGGAACAGCTGAGGGTGCAGTATTGTTCAGAGATAGATCTGATTGATCTGAACAATGAGTTCCAAAACTTGAAGAAAGGGAAGATGAGCATAGATGACTATGCTACTGCATTTACTGAGAAGATGAAGTTGTTTCCGTACCTAGTGCCGACGGAACTCTCCAACATTGAGAGGTTTGCTAACGGACTGCCTGCTGACTTTGGTCCGACAGTCAAGATGGCAACCACTCTGAAAACGGCTGTTCGTGCAGCTAAGAATGTGGAGGCCCAGCAGAAGGAAAGGGGTCTGGAAAGAATAGATGTTGGTGAAAAGAGGAAGTTCGATGGAACTTCAGGGTCCAACAAGAAAAACAAGTTCTCGAAGTCTGGTTCGAGGGGAGGTGGAGGTGAAGCGAAATGGTGCGACAAATGTAAGAAGAAGCATCATGGAAGATGTGAGGTGGCGAACACATGCTACAAGTGTGGAAAGCCAGGGCACTATGCCAATGAGTGTAACCTCACGAAGAAAGTTTGCTATGGTTGTGGTAAGGAGGGTCATATGTCGAGGGACTGCCCGAAGAAGAAGGAGGCAGCTAGACCCAACATTCCACCAAAGCCAAAGGCGAGAGCATTCCAGATGACACTGGAAGCTGCTAAAGATGAAGCTGATGTCGCTTCAGGTACCTTTCTCGTTAACGAATTGCCTGCCCAAATTTTATTTGATTCTGGAGCCAACTACTCCTTTATATCGCATGAATTTGGTAGAAAGCTAGCTTTGCCTGTTGTTAGACTAGATAATGCCTTATTAGTCGAAGTTGCTGGTGGCAAGTTTGTACCTGTTAGCTATCGCATGAAAAACATCTTAATTGATCTGAATGGGAATAAGTTCCACGTGGAATTATTGCCTATCGAACTTAATGGTTTCGACATCGTATTGGGAATGGATTGGCTTAGCGCCAACGACGCCGAAATTTTATGCAAGAAGAAAATAGTCAAAGTAAACCCGCCTGGGAAAGATTCGTTTATGGTGTATAGAGATAAACGCAGAGTGAATTCTGGAATCATTTCATTGATGAAAGCCAGAAAATGTTTGACCAAGGGGTGTACATCATATTTAGCATTCGTGATTGATGCTAAGAAGGAAAAGAAGGTGATGCAGAATATTCCAGTTGTGTGTGATTATCCGGAAGTATTTCCCGAAGATCTTCCTGGATTACCACCAGATCGACAAGTGGAATTCCGTATTGACTTGTTGCCAGGACCCACACCAATAGCAAAAGCACCTTATCGATTAGCACCGACGGAGATGAAGGAGCTAATGATGCAACTTCAGGAGTTGTTGGACAAAGGTTTCATTAGACCTAGTTCATCGCCCTGGGGAGCTCCGGTGTTATTTGTGAAGAAGAAAGATGGAAGTATGAGAATGTGCATCGATTACAGAGAGCTGAACAAGGTAACAATAAAGAATAGATATCTGTTGCCAAGGATTGATGACCTGTTTGATCAATTGCAAGGTTCGAGCTATTTCTCGAAGATCGATCTTAGGTCAGGATATCATCAGCTGAAAGTAAGAGAGCAAGATATCGAGAAGACTGCATTCAGAACAAGATATGGACACTACGAGTTCTTGGTTATGTCGTTTGGACTAACCAATGCTCCAGCAGCGTTCATGGATTTGATGAATAGGGTTTGTAACCCATTCCTTGATAAATCCGTGATAGTTTTCATAGACGACATTCTGATTTACTCGAAAAGCCACGAGGAGCATGGCAGACACTTGCGAGAAGTGTTGGAAGTTCTGAAGAAGGAGAAGCTGTATGCAAAGTTCTCCAAATGTGATTTTTGGATTCGTGAAGTCCAATTCTTGGGTCACGTGGTCAACCAAGAAGGGATAATGGTTGATCCAGCGAAGATCGAAGCTGTGATGAAGTGGGAGCAACCGAAAAGTCCCACGGAGATTCGAAGCTTTTTGGGATTAGCTGGATATTACCGAAGGTTTATCCAAGGTTTTTCTTCGATTGCTACTCCATTAATAGCTTTGACCCACAAAGGAGCTACTTATGCTTGGAGTGAGAAGCATAAAGAAGCATTCGAGAAGTTAAAGAAGAAGCTATGCGAGGCACCGATACTTTCTCTACCTGATGGAGTTGAAGACTTCGCTGTTTATAGCGATGCGTCTGGTGTTGGATTGGGTAGTGTTTTGACCCAAAGAGAAAAGGTGATAGCATATGCGTCTCGACAGCTGAAAGAGCATGAAAAGAACTACCCGACTCATGATTTGGAGTTGGCAGCGGTAGTTTTCGCTCTGAAAATATGGAGGCATTACCTCTATGGCACGAAGTGCAAACTTTTCACTGATCATAAGAGTCTCCAATACCTCTTTAATCAGAAAGAATTGAATATGAGGCAACGACGCTGGCTAGAATTACTTAAAGACTATGACTGCGAGATACTTTACCACCCTGGTAAGGCTAATGTTGTTGCTGATGCTCTCAGTCGGAAAGTCAATCTTGAAAGGAAAAGGCCAAGAGCGTTGAGAATTGAAGTTGTCTCAACTATTTTGGAAAGTATAAAGAAAGCTCAGAGCGAAGCTTCTGAGAAGAATGACAGAAAGGAGGAACGTTTGGGCAAAACGTTGGTGTTCGGTGTAAACAGTCATGGACTGAAGGTGTTCCAAGATCGGATTTTGATACCTAAGACAGGAGGAGTCAGAGATCTTCTGATGGAAGAAGCTCACAAAACCATGTACTCGATTCATCCCGGTAGCACTAAAATGTATAGGGACCTGAAACCCTACTACTGGTGGCCGACGATGAAGCTTGATGTTGCAAAGTATGTGGCCGAGTGTGTGACTTGTGCGAGAGTCAAGACACAACATCAGAAACCGTACGGGAGTTTAGAACCTTTGCCTGTGCCTATGGGTAAGTGGGAAGACATTGCTATGGATTTTGTCACTAAACTGCCCAGAACAAAGAATGGTCACGACATGATTTGGGTGGTCGTTGATCGATTCACTAAGAGTGCGCATTTCATAGCGGCCAGGGAGAAATGGTCTATGGAGAAGCTTGCGAATTCTTACGTGAAGGAAATTGTGAGGCTTCACGGTGTTCCGTTAACGATTGTGTCGGATCGTGATAGCCGTTTCACATCGAGGTTTTGGAAAAGTCTACAAGAGGAATTGGGTACCAAGTTGTGTTTAAGTACAGCTTACCATCCGCAGACTGATGCTCAGAGCGAACGAACGATACAAACACTTGAAGATATGCTGAGAGCATGTACTCTGGAATTCCTAGGTAATTGGGATGAACATTTACCGTTGGTAGAATTTTCCTATAATAATAGTTTCCACTCGAGCATTAAGATGGCACCTTACCAAGCTTTGTATGGACAGAAGTGTCGTATGCCGTCTTGTTGGCTTGAGGCTGGGGAAAAGCAGTTAATGGGACCGGAGTTGGTTCATCAAACTGCTGAAAAGTTGAAAATAATTAGGGAAAGAATGTTAGCGGCTCAGGATCGTCAAAAGAGCTATGCTGACAAGAAGCGGAGACCGATAACTTTTGAGGTTGGGGATTCGGTTTTGCTTAAAGTCTCACCGTGGAAGGGACTTATAAGATTTGGTAAAAGGGGAAAGTTGAGTCCAAGGTTTATTGGACCGTTTAAAGTTCTTCAGAGGGTTGGGAACCAAGCTTACAAGCTCGAATTACCCGAAGAACTGAATGGAATTCACAACACTTTTCATGTGTGTTATTTGAGGAAGTTCACGGGAGAAGTTCCCGACATAATTCCAATTTCTGAATTGAAAATTGATGAGAACAAAAGGTTGATTGAAGAACCAGAGGCAATTGTTGACCGAAAGACTAAGAAATTGCGACACAAGATGGTTGGGTTAGTGCTTGTCCGATGGAAACACACGAATGGGCCGAATCTCACCTGGGAGACGGAGAGTGACATGATGGGTCGCTATCCGCATTTGTTTGTTGATGTGTGATTCCGGGGACGAAATCATTCTAAGGTGGAGAGAATTGTAACGCCTGTGTTTCCGGGCTTGCCATATTTAGCAATATAATAGTCTAGGTTAACCTTTGTAACCCGTTTTGAAATAATAAGAATGTATTATTTGAGTATTATGTGTTTTGTGCTTAATTGCTTAATTATGTGGTCTGATTAATTAAGAATAAAAATAAGCATCAAAATTTAAGTGTAAAATAAACTTAATATCTTTGGTTAATGTTGTAGTAGTCAAAACGAGGTTTCCGATTATATATAGAACGCCCAAATCTGACTTCATATGAGGAAGTTATGATTTATCGAAGTTCAGGCTTAGCGGTATACAGCCTGATATACTCGAATTGAGATCGAGCGGTTGTTATCCGAAGCAATCTAAATGAGAATCGAAGATCCATTGTTGGTATCGAAGCGATAAAAAGTTAGGCGAGAACGGACGTCAAACGAAGAAGTTATGAATTTATAACGAAAGTTTATGTCGCGGCCTATTAAAAATAATTAATAAAAATAAATTCAAAATTAGCCGACGGAGTCTAAACGAAAGTCGTAGAGCATGGTCTCACCTTCGCGTGGATATAAAGAACGTCGAAAACGGAGTTTGTATGAAGAAGTTATGAATTTCCGAAGTTTATTAATCATTTTGTATTTATTTTTAATTCAAAATTCGGAGGCATTATCCGAAGCCGTGTCACCGGTGTAATCCGGAGTACGCCCCGCGTACGAGGTTACGCTATCGCGTAACTCCGATAGTGTCGACACTTCGGATGACGCATGCAATGACGATTTCGGACGCGTACGCGCTGCGTACGCCTGTACGCCCCGCGTACTCCGAGGTTCCAGCCTCTATATAAAGGATCCGAAGACAGCCTTCTTTGTTGTTCAATTTCTTCTCTTCTCTCTAGTCTTTTGCATCGTTTTTCGTGCCGAAGCTACCCCGAAGCTCCGGTATCATACTCTAGCCCCGAGGCAAGTCCCGAGATCCCAAAGATCCCGAGAAGCGCGGTTCCCGAGTCGAAGCTCTGCCCGCGAGAAGTTCGATTTTCGAGGAGATCTTCCAGATCTGCTGTGGATTACTACTTCTATAAGTCGTAGTGCTGTTGGATCGTCTTCTGATCAAGTGAGTGTGTAGTTATTTCTTCTAATACAATAATACGAAGAATTTTATATAAAAATACGTGCTATGTGTATATATTTGGTTGTGTTATGTGTGAAAGAGTATTCACTCTCTTCTATATTATAGATCTGCTTATTTCTTTATGAGATATGTGTTATGTGTGTGTGCCTCATCTGTTATGTGATATATGTGTTGATTAAAGCATGCTATACAGGTTTTCTTTAAACTACGTATGAAAATATATATTTTATCTACTAATATGTTGGGTAGAACATGGGTAGATAGTTGGTGTGTAATAAACAGATGAGAGGCCTCGATGTTGTTGTTGTTGTTGATCTAGTTATTCAGCGGAGTATGGATAACGACCACGGACTCTTTCTAGACAGTCCAGTGGAACGCTAGCAGGTTCATAACCTGTAGGTGTTGTGAACGATGTGTTCACCGGTGTACTCTATCCCCCTCATGGTTGCCTTTAGGATATCTATTGTTGAGGAAACCCCTTCGCAGTGATGTCCGTCCCGATGAAAATCCTAGATTAGGTCCCTTGAGATAGTTGTTTTAGGGACGTAAAGTGAGGATAACGGGAATGGGTAATCGGGATAGTGTTTGGTTGGTGAAATTAAATATAACTTATTTATTGTGGGTTGAAAACCCTATATGCTCACCAGGCTCCCAAGCCTGACCCACTCAGTTTTATTTGTATTACAGGAAGTGGCACAAGGGCGTAAGATGGATGGATCATCTTGTTGTTTTGTTTACAAGTCTGTATATGTATATATTTGTTGAATGACTTGTAATGTTTATCGTTTATGCTTTATGGTCTGTATCGGAACATGACATCCCGAGTTTTGATTATATAATGAAATGCATCTCTTGATGAAATGCTTGGATAAATATTATTTTATCATGTTTTGTTTTGGGAACAAATTCCGCAACTCTTTCAAATCAAAAGGATTTACTCTGAAATTATTTAAAAGCATAAATGAAAATCGGTCTTTTCTGGCCGAGATTTTGGGGATGTCACATTGATCATCAGTTTGGTTGGGGCATTGTATGATTGATGATCTTCAAACACTGCTCGGAAGTTGCTTGAAGCGATCGTTGGAGATGTGGAACCAGTTGGATTCATGGAGCTTGAAGCCTTTGATTGCTTCTTTGATGCACCTGATTCTGCCATTGAGAGATGAGAAATTAGAGGAGTTTGGGAGAGTTGAGAGTATAATCGATTAAACAGAGAGTGTAAACGATTTTAGAGAAGAGGATGGATTTATAAAGGAGGTAAAAGGATTTTAACCCTAGGTAAAAGATAGAAGGGGGTAAGAAGTTGAATGGGGTTTTTGGGGGGAATCAATGATTATGGGATTGAATCTCAGCCACATGAAGATGAAACGGGTTTTGTAGAGATTTTTGAAAGATCTTAAAAGGGGTTTGCATTTAATGGCGGGTTAGACGCATGGTAAAACGTCAGATAAACGTGGGGTGATGAGAGAGAAAGTTGTAACTGATGGGACGTGGTTGGGAGAGGAAAGGACAAGTTGAGGATGGATTTATTTGGGAATCATTCTTTTTGTCATTATCCCTAAAATAGGTCTGATACGGGGTTTATTCAAAAAGGGAATGTGACAGTTTCTAAAGGGAATGTTTGTATTTTATTTAATGAAGGATCATCAAATAGCACACAAAGATTCGAGAGTTAATGAATCTGTTGGAATTTATTTAAGACGATTGCGGAGGAAATCATCATTGCGGTTGAGAAACTTCATCGCGGATGAACAAAGAAGGATTTCAGAGAGAATCTGTGAGAAAACACTTGTCCAAAGGTTAGAAATAAAAGATCATTAAAACCCATGAGAGATACGTATGACATATGGTTGCGGTACCTAGATTGCGGTACCAAAACCATCTATCATATGTAATTCTCAATTAGAACCGCAATGGAGACCAATGATGGTCTGCGGTAGCTAACACTTCATAAAGAATTGCGGGTCCGGATTCATCATTCCCAACATTTGTAAGAATGCATTGAGTTTTGTAGAGTCAAGAGCTTTTGTGAAAACATCAGCAATCTCTTCATGAGTAGGAACAAAGATGAGTTCAATATTACCTTTCAGAATATGATCTTTGATGAAATGATACCGTAACTCAATATGTTTTGTCTTGGAGTGCTAAATAGGATTATGAGAGATCGCTATAGCACTTTCAGAGTCACAGTAAATTGGTATCCGCAGCATTCTGTACCCGTAGTCTAGCAATTGTGTCTTCATCCAAAGAACTTGGGAACAGCAACTGGATGCGGCCACATATTCTGTTTCTGTAGTAGATAGGGATACACACGTTTGTTTTCTTGAAGACCAGCTTACAAGTCTTCCTCCTAGGAATTGGCATCCACCTGATGTACTTTTTCTATCGAGCTTGCAACCTGCATGATCCGCATCAGTGAAGGCTTGAAGACTGAAGTCGTTGCCTGCGGGACACCATAAACCCATTGATTTGCTTCCTTTAAGATACCGAAGAATTTGTTTGGTTGCGGTCATGTGGGACACTTATGGATCAGCCTGGTATCTTGCACATACACCAGTTGCAAAGACAATGTCCGGTCTGCTTGCGGTGAGGTACATTAGTGAACCAATGATACCTCTATAAGTCTTGTGATCCACATATTCTCCGGAGGGATCAGCAGAGATGTTATAACCGAAGGCCATAGGGACCTTAGCAGAAGAGCAGTTGTCCATTGAATAATTCTTCAGAAGTTCAGTGGCGTATTTTTCTTGATGAATGAAAATTCCTTGCTGAATTTGTTTGACTTGAAGACCTAGAAAGAAGTTAATCTCTCTATTCATGCTCATTTTGAATTTGTTGGTCATGAGCTTAGCAAATTCATCTACCATGCCTTGATTAGTAGACCCGAAAATGATATCATCCACATATATTTCTACCAACATAAGGTGGTCACCATTTGCTTTTCTGAATAATGTGGGATCAATCACTCCTCTTTTGTACGCGGATGAGACAAGAAATTTAGAGAGTGTCTCATACCAAGCTCTTGGGGCTTGTTTCAGGCCATAGACTGCTTTTTCAAGCTTGTAGCAGTAGTCTGGAAATTCACTATTTTCAAATCCTGGAGGTTGCTGAAGATAAACCTCTTCTTTTAGTTCACCATTTAGAAAAGCACTCTTAACGTCCATTTGGTGTACCTTGACATTTTTGTGGGCTGTGTATGCTAGAAAGATCCGGATGGCTTCCATGCGTGCTACCTAAGCATACGTTTCATCATAGTCAATTCCTTCTAGTTGACTGTAGCCCTTGGCAACAAGTCTTGCCTTGTTTCTGATGACTGAGCCAAATTCGTCTAGCTTATTCTTGAAAACCCATCTTTTACCAACAATAGATGACCTTGTGGAAGATGAACAAGTTGCCATACTTTGTTTCTTTCAAATTCTTCCAATTCTTCTTGAATTGCGGCTATCCAGTCTGATTCAAGCAAAGCTTCTTTGATCGTTCTAGGTTCAACCGTAGACATAAATGCTGCATAATGGCAGTGATCAGATAAGTCCTTGGAAGACCGAGTCTGGATACCTTCGGATGGGTTGCCAATAATTTGACTTGGTGGGTGGTCTTTTGTCCATACATGAAGACATGGCATCAGATGATCAGCAGTTGCGGTAGAAGGGATATCTTGGATGCCAGAGGAATCTTCGGTTAGAGATGGCAGTTCCCCCTAGACTTGAGAACATCCTGCTGAAACATCTTAATCTATTGGAGCAGAATTTACTTGAGGAATCGGCAGAGATTGAGGTTCCCTCTGGAATGTGGACGGAAGTTCCTCTGGAACCTGAGAAGGTTCCCCTTGGAATGCAGATGGGAGAGTGACAATTCTAGGATCGGATCTAGTGTCAATATTTTCTATGAATTCGTTATCTGAGTCCTCCGAAGGTTCATTTGATGGTGAAGCTTCACTTCGGGTAGGAATGTAAGCAACATCAGGTACTGGAACCTCAACGGTTGCTATAAGATCCGGAGTAGAGCTTTCCTCCTCAACCGGAGAGGTGGAAGTATTGAGCGATACTACTTCAGATAGAGATGGTCCAGATACGTCGGCATGTTGTTGTTGAGCTGCGGGTGACACTAGAACTTCGGATAGTTTCGCCATTTCAATGGCATCAAAAAGATCATTATAGTTGATTTCAACTAGATTCAGAGGTCCGGAAGTGGATGGAATGTCACTTTCCATGATTGCAGTGGTTTCGGTGGACGGAGGTGCAATGCGGATGTGAGTGTCATCAAATTTCACATCAAAGCTTTCAATGATCAACCTTGTTCTTCTGATGAGCACTCGATATGCAACCTTGTTAGCAGAATAACCAAGGAAGATACCTTCGTCAGACTTTGGTGCAAACTTGTTGAGTTGGTCTTTATTGTTGATCATGAAGCATCTACATCCAAAGATATGAAAGAAACGAACATTGGGTTTGCGATTGTTGAGACCTTCATATGGTGTTTTATTGAGACGCTTGCACACGATACTTCGGTTTTGAACAAAGCATTCGGTTGCTACTGCTTCAGCCCAGAAGTAGAGAGGAAGTTGGGCGAAGTTAAGCATGGATCTGGCTGATTCAACGAGTGTGCAGTTCCTTCTTTCTACTACACCATTTTGTTGCGGTGTATAGGGTGCTGAAAAGTTGTGAGAGATGCCTTTGGAAACTAGGAAACTATTCAGAAGATGATTAGTGAACTCAGTTCCATTATCACTACGGATGCGTCTGACTGGAAGCTTGATCTGAAGTTCGATTTCTTTGATGAAGTTAATGAAGATTTGTGGTGTCTCTGATTTGAGTCTGAGAATGAAGACACATGTGAAGCATGTGTAGTCATCAACAATAACCAGTATATACTTTTGTGGTGAAGACTGGCTATGGTTGAGGGACCGCAGAGATCAATGTGTAACAGCTCCAGTGGTTCAGAGATAGAAGAATCCATTATCAGAGGATGACTTGCTTTTGATTGGTTACCGTATTCACATGCTGGACAAAGAGTATCGTTGTTGAATTTGAGAATGGGGAGACCACGGACTAGTTCTTCTATGACGAGGTTGTTGATGTACCGAAAGTTGAGATGAGCTAGCTTGCGATGCCATAGCCAGCAGACTTCGGATACAGCTTTGGACAGAAAACACATCTGCGGTTTACCAATGATGAGAGAAACATCCAGAGGATACATCGTGCCTTCGGAGCGATATTTGATTAAGCAAGTGCTTCGATCACTTGTCATTATGTAACAAAATTGATCATCAAATTCAACACGATGTCTTGCTTTACATAGTTGACCAACACTGATAAGATTGTGTTTAAGGCTTTCTACATAAGCAACCTTCTGAATGGAAAAGTTCCCCGTAGTAAGAACACTGTAACCTCGGATGACACCGTTTGCATTGTTGCCAAATGTGACATTTCCACCATTGCATATAGGCCTGAAATCCCGAAGGTGCTCTAACCTTCCGGTCATGTGCAAGGAGCAGGCACTGTCAATTAACCATTCTTCTTCTTGTTCCTCCTTGCACAAAGCCTGAGAATTACACAGTTAGTTTAGGCATCCAAACAAGTTTGGAGCTAGGGACGATTGATATATTCTTAAATGATGCATGGTCCGAGGTTGCATGGACAGGTCTTTTGTCAACTTTTAGACCTAATCCTGGGTGTTTGTTCAGATTTGGATTATTACGAGGTTTCTGAAAAGTACGAGATTTCTGACTTTGATTTGACTTGACATGAGATAAAAACTTTTGACAGTTGCACTGAGATTTACAAAAAGAGGGTTTGTCATTGAATCTGACATTGTGCTTGGTCAGCGGTTTATAGGATGAATTGGACTTGGTATTGGTCTGAGGTGGGTAACTTCTGAAAGATTTGACATTTGATTTCTGAAAAGTTTGTTTTGAACGAGGTTTAGCACGTGTAAATCTTTGAGTCCCTTTAGGTGGATTTGGCAAAATTCCTTTTCACTTGTTTTGATGTGATTATAAAATTGTTGGAGTGGGTAAAATTCCTTTCCATTTTGGGTTGAGTCAAAAGTAGCAGGAATGACTTTTGAAACTGAGCTTCCTTTTTTGTTTGTTTTCATGAAAGAAGAGTTTTTTGAAATGTAATTTGTGAAAACAAATTTTTCTAGACTCCTGGATTTTGAAATTCTCACTTGTTTCTTATTTTTTGAAAAAATTTGTCTGCTTTTGTTTCGAGATCTAATTTCTTTTTTGAAAGCTGTTTTTGCCAAAGATTTTGGTGAACCGCTGTCATTGTTATTCAACTGCGGTTTCCTGAGATTTTTTGAACGATTTTGAAAACGTGGACTAGAATCATCAGAAATTGAGGATTCTGGAATGTGAGAGCATTGGCCTACTTTAAAATTTTCTATAGGTAACTCATGAAAAATTGGTTGAAGTGTTGTAGTTCCTTGAACTGATGGTTTTTGCAAAGATGATTTGACTACAGCATAGTAGATTTTAGATGAGACTGTGGTGGGACACTTTTGGGACAATTGACTATAGTGTGGAACACTGTGGTCTGAGGACAAAGATGGAAAGTCCTTTGAGACTTCGGGGCCTTCAACAACAATTTCTTCATCAACTACGGATGAAGTTTGAGAATTTGAAAGAGTGGTGCCACTGACGGAAGTTTGATCACATGTGTGACTAGAATCCTCGGGCACAATTTCCTCAATGACACAATTATTGCTCAAATTGTGTAATCTACCGAAGTGAGTTTTGATATCTTCGGGAAAAGTCTTGTCATTGACAGGGAAATGAAATTCTCTATCAGGAGGGACATACATTCTGTCTTTGTTGAACCGGGGTGAGGAATCCATTGCGGTAGGATACCCATTTGACCAACCCCAATTATATGTATTGTCCACGGTTCCATTGTTTACCAAATTTTCAATAGCCTCACTTTCATTAAACAATTTTTCAATTCAGAGATTTAAGCGTACAATTTCTCTATGAGCTAAATCTCTTTCGTTCAAGGCTATCTCTAACTGAGTTTCACTTAACATTCTAGCATCTTTCTCTAACTCTAGATCCTTCTCTAACATTGTCATCTTAAGTCTCTTGTTATCCAGTCTTCCTCTCACATGGGACATTTCTTGGGATGCAATGTTCTTCTCATCTAGGGCTTTGTTATAGTCTGTAAGGACGGCAGCACAAGTGTCACTAAGATCATCTATGTAGGGTTGACAGTCATGCATGCTATAATTTAAAGTTTGGATCATGAGTTTTACCTATTCAACGATGCTTAGAGTCCCATCCTTTGCCATGTAGCAGTAGTTTTTGTTCAACATTGCTGACCCATCATCATCCGCAGTGGCCAGGATGCAGATTTTCCCTTTTCCCTTAACACTGCTGATGGTCTCTTCTTCATCTCCTGATGACCAAACTTGATGGTATCTTTTAACTTGAGCCACATATGCCCGTGCCTTTTCTTTTTCTTCCAACTCTTGAGCCATTCTTGTCACACCCCAAAACCAAGAACGGCGGAAACGTTCTGGGGCGGAAGACGTCATGTACAGTATCACAGCAATGAAAAGTAGTAAACAAGCAACAATATCATCCATTGCATTAATAATATAATTATTATACATGTGTTTTGTAAAATTTTGATAAACACTAAATCATAAATCAAAATGAAAGATGAGTCTTGAACAAGCTCCATCTTCCTTTCTCCTTGCATCGGTACCTGTCTATGATGACCTGAGGATACAAGTAATTTTGAAAGCGAGTATCAGCTTTGAAGCTGGTGAGATCATACGTATTTAGTGTCTTAATTTGTATGTAAGAATTTGTATATGAACTGTAAGTATGAAGATGTTTGTAAAACAACTGCAAACGTTTGAAAAACCCTAGAAATCCCCATGATTCCTACTATTATAACAGGGAGTCTTCTACCAAGACTTAACTGATCTCTATGTAGTCTTCTACCAAGACTTAACTGTTCTATATGATCGTTTCTTGTAAAAGTGTGTAGTTTTCCTCAGTGTAACTATTATTAACAAAATATAGTTTTTACATCTATAGTTTAAGTGAAAGGATCACTAAATATATGTACAGGAAAAATTAATGTAGTACTAAAACGTAGCGCTATAAGAACTACTGTTGTACTAACTACCTTAAACCGGATTTATATTAAGGCATCATGTGATAAATTGCACCATACTATAGACTGGTAACAACAACAACGTATAGTCAAAAATAAGGTATGACGTTTGGCACCCGCAGACCAACCGGTCCTGCTGTAGCTAGCAACAAGGTGTAGGATAGTCAATCCAGTATAGATCTATACGCAAACTCACGCTCTCCCTTCAAGAGACTCTGGCTACAACTCGGGTCATGACAATTAAGGCATGCTCCCATACAGTGGATCACAATTTTATTGACGTATTAATGTAAGTGTAATGTACGGAAATGTTCTACGTGTGCTAGCTGTAATGTGTGTTCTCTCTATCTAGCAAGTATAGTAATGTACTGTAACGTTCTAGAAAGTATTGACTCCTGAATGAACTGACTCATTGTATGATATTACGTTCTAGTAATAGTTATAGTATCTCCCTAAACTACCCATATGGTAGTTTACTAGTAATCTAACTGGTACGTATGGACATGGATGTATACCCTTGCTACCCAAGGGCATGGGATGAACTGGAAGGGCCTTTTATGACTATATATGTACACATGATATATAACTAACATTTAAACGACCTTCGGACGAGTACCCGATATCCCACCAGACCACATCTCAAGCGCGAAAAGGAAATAGGGTGGATAGCCTTCCTAAGTCTTTTAAACATTTCTTATATAACTATACATATAGAGGCATGCAATTTATAATATAAAAGCATAAATAAGTTTTGTAAAACATTTGAACATAAATATTATCTTAAGAGAAGATCGACTTGATGTCTATCTATAAAACAGTTTGAAGGCGTGGGTTTGATAAAACAGTTTAGTATAAAGAAACATTTGTTTGAAACACAATTGTAAATAAGTTTGAAATGTGATATACAGAGTAAAATATACAGTGTAATAAGGAGTTTAAAACATATAAAACGTTTATAAAAATCATTTGAAGGAAACTGTTTGGTAAAACGGCTAATGAGTAGCCAAATCATTTGAATGATGTATATTAATCACATGTGATTGATATAATAACTAGCATAATTCTACTTATTAATCACATGTGATTGATATAATAACTAGCATGATTCTACTTGTATCCCCCCCCCCCCATAAAACATTTAAAAATAGTTTAAAACATTAGTTAAGGGGTATGAACTCACCTGCAGTAAGTGACTGGAATTGAACGGACTGTTATCGTAAGGAAGGATCGGACAAGTGCTTGGTGTCAAGTGAAGGCTTTAGACACAAACAATGATCCTAATTACATATGAAGACATATGTATATAAATAATTAGTGATTAAAACACTAATTATACAAGTATAAACATTTAAACGCGAGGAAAACACTTTTGGTCAAGTGCTAGGAGGCTAATGGGTTGCAACAAAGGAGTGCAATGCCTCTAATGGAAGTTTATGGTCAAATGACCATATGTCTTGGAGTTTACGGCCCAGGGGAGTAAACTCCTTGCCGTAAACTCTCAACAAAGCCCCTAAATGAAGTCTAACAATTATACAACTCATGTGGTGAATTGCTTCAAGGCTTAAACAAGTGTTTGGGCTTCCTAATAACTCCTTTGAGGAGTTTACAGCCCTGGGACCATATTCCCTTGGAGTTTATGGCCGTAAACTCCCTTGGGAGGGTGTTTATGATGCTTTCAAGTCCCATACTCACATACGATATGTTCTAGGGAATTGTTCAAGGCTTTAGGAGGAATTATGGCACCATTTGGCACCATATATTGGAGTTCACAGCCCTAAAATATCTTGGGCCGTAAACTCCCTTTTCTTGGTGTTTTAGTGGTGTTTGCTAGCCCCAAACACACTAGGGTACTTGTCCTAATTTGTATCTTGGCTTAAGGAAGGTTTTCAAGGCATTTTGACCCTTAAACATGGAGTTCACGGCCCAAGAAGCTCCTTGGCCGTGAACTCACTTTCATCAATGATTCTAATAGCTTTTGGTGTCCTAAGCATGCAATGGTGGGTTCTAGTTCGAGTTCTAAAGCTTTGAAGGTCATTGGAACCCTTTAGGACCTTAAAATGGAGTTTACTCCCCAAGTGTTCTTGGGCGGTAAACTCCCAAATCTTGGGGTCGTAATCCAATTTTGATGTTTTCTAGTCATATACACACTAGCATACAAGTCTAAGGTAGTTACAAATCACGGGGAAAGGACTAAGTAGCATTTAAGCCACATGTTGGACTTTACTCCCCAAGAACGTTCTTGGGCGGTAAACTCCCGAGTCTCACAGATTTGATATGTAATTGGTGTTTCTAAACACAATCTAAGCTATATAACATAACTAGATCGAAGTACTCACAATTTGGGATAAAACCCGAAGATCCGTGAGAGAGAATTTTGGCTTTTCTCTAATTGGAATTCAACTAATGAACTATTTGGTTCAGTTTTCTATATATAGTCCTGGGATTTTTGGCAGAAAATATTTCTATTCTCGGAATGAACTCTAATATCCTAGAGTATTGGAATAACAGTGTTGCACAAAACCCTAGTGCATCCACTCTCCTAATATCTCCTTAAGTGTAAGATCCTGAAAACTACCAAACTTATACTCGAAATCTGAGTTTTCACTGTAACTATTCTACTTCTATCGGCTTCAATTGGTTTGTTCAGAATGGAAATTTCGGGTTGTCACAATTCTAAGATAGAATGCTCTGCCCTTGACTACATTGGCCTTATAATCTTTTGCAAAGTGATTTTCTTTATTGCATTTGTGACAAATCACAACATCTGTCTTGTCTTCTGATTGAGTACCGGAGTCATTGTTCTGAAGAGAATGTGGTACCTCCTTTGGTTGATTGTTCTGAGAGCCTTTAGGATATCGAGAATGGTTGTTCTGTGGACCGAAGTTACGGTTGAATGGAGGTTTTTTGAATTGTTGATTCTTGCGGAAGGAAGAAGGTGGTATGCGGTTGAACTGTTGGCTAACCAAAGCAATAGCCTTCTGAAATTCTTCTTCATCATCATACTCAGAATCCGCTTTGTATGACTGTGGTGGTGTATCATACGATGAAGAGTAGGGTGACTGCGGTGGAGCTTGTGCTATGAGAGCAAGTGGTCCTCCGAAGTCAGCACAGTCTTTGAGTACAGTGGATTCTTATGCTTGGAGTTCTCCATAGAGTTTGTCGAGTGATAAAGAGTGAATCTTCCTGTCACCTTGGACTATCATTTTGGCCGTAGTCCAATGTCGTCCTAAGTCATTAAGGAACTGGAGATTGGTTTCATGGTTGTTGCGGATGGTACCAGCATTTGATAACTTTGTGACTATCAGGTTGAATCTCTTGAAGGTGTCTTCCAAACTCTCACCTGCATGAGCTTTGAAGTTGTTGAAGTCGTTGAGTGCGGTAGTTAACTTCTTATCTTGTGCTTGTTTTGAGCCTTCGTACAGGTTTTTGAGTACATCCCAGATCTCTTTTGCTAACTTGCAGTTTATGATAATGTCAAAGTTGTCAGGAGCAACACCACAAGAAATTTCATAAAAAGCAACAGTATCATTTTCCATTTTATCGAGATCATCCTTGGTAGGACGGCTCATGGTTGGTTGACCTCCTCCTAGCCTGGTTGTCGCGCCGTCAGTTTGAACTGGTGTGAGGACTGGAATGTGTGGTCCTTCTTCCACAGATCGCCATACATCTCTACCCAGTCTTCTTAAGTACCTCTCCATTCTTTGAGACCAGTGATGATATTCATTTGCTACCAGTATTGGAGCTCGATTAGAACCACCAACACTATTGGAGACATTCAGAGATAACGATTGTTCCATTTGTTTTTTTTTGTTTGTTTTTTTTTTTTTTGAGAAATGAGCTTTAGTGGTATAGAAGGCTTAATGAGAAAATCAGATTTTCGATATTCAAAAAGCAACCACTTTGGCTCTGATACCAATTGTTGAGAGAAAAACTTGGAGACACACTTGAAAAAACGTTAGAACAAGTATATTGCGGAATAGTTAATCTCAGAGGATCTAAAAGCTCAACAATAATATAGTTAGATTGTTAGATGGTTAGTTGCGGAAAGTAAGGAAATATAAATGACAACAATTGTTATATCAAGAATACACTTAAACTGATTCATAACAAGGAATGCATTCACTCCGAGTTAGTAAGGAAGATCAAGTTTAGTGATTAAGTCTAGAAGGCTTGCTCCGAAGAGAGGTTATGTTTCAGTAGCAGTTTAGAGTGTGAAGAGTAGTAAGATAGAGAAGTGAAGAAGATAACTTGGAGAAATATATTCATAATAATTCACAAGTCATCGAGAGAAATAGTTGAGGAAGAAATTATGTGTATTAAGAAGTTAAAAGTTGTAGAAGTTGTAGTATTGAATACATTAGAAGGAGTCTCTATTTATAGAGTCTCAGAAATAAACTACTCTATAAGCAGTCGTGCAAGGCATGCTGGATAATAGAGTACACTACAAAAGATAAGTAAAGGAAATAACAAAGACTGCGGATGCTAAAGACTTGTTGACTCCGGATGCTGAGATGATTGCTGATGGTGAACGGTTGCAGTTGAAAGATGATTGTGGTACCTTAGTTCAAGAGGGTCACTTTTATGTTTCAACCTGATGCATGTTTTGTGATACTAAACATGACGTCCTCTGCCACCGAACTTTTTCATCGTTCCGATTTGGGGGGGTAACACTGCCCGACATCAAGCCCCACTCGGTATACAAATTTCTTATCCTTAGGCCCCGCCCGCTATACATATAGACATATATCACATAATCATACTAACACATACAATGATCATAAAAATAGAATATGATACAACCATGGGGCCTCACCCGACATTGGGCCTTGCCCGATAATCATAAAAACACATACAACTAACTCGCATATAATATACTCTTCAGGCCCTGCCTGTCATCAGGTCCCACTCGGCATCGAGCTCCACTCGGTAAACATAGAACACATACGACATGAAAGAGTCACGCAGACAACAAGCATACTAAACATAACAAACATGGGCCAGTATTGGTTCCTTGAACCCTCTAAACATAGTGACTAAACAAACCTCGCATTTTCGAACTTCACAGAAAGAATGTCTGGCTGCTGCTCCACTAAAATCCCCATGCTACAAATCACCCAAATAATCATCCATTAATGATCAGATCTAATCCACACTAAGTGCCCAAACTAGGGTAAAAGACCATTTTTACCCTTTACTCTACATGACCTAAACCTAGGCCCTAACCAACAATCCAAAGGCCCACAGTCTAAATAAACACTCAAGGCCCATACATGACCTAATTTTCCAAATTGGGCCCGAACACTTACATGGGCCTTGACCCAAGTCCCAACAACATTTCTAGTCCAAAAACAATTGCACTCAAATGGCCTACAAAGCCCTAAGCATCAAATCCCAAAATACTGGCCCAAACGTTCCAAGCAGAAGACAGTAGCTAATTCAACTTGCGAATCAGAGTATATAGCGTCAAGTGAGGCAGCAAAGGAGGCTATATGGTTGAAGAACTTCATTGGAGACCTTGGAGTTGTACTAGCTATAAAGGAGCCTATAGAGATTTTCTGTGATAGTGAAAGTGCAGTTACCTTAGCCAAGGAACCAAGGGATCACGGGAGATCCAGACACATCGACAGAAAATACCATTTAATCAGACATCGAATAGAAGAAGGACTCCACGTGGCAAAGAGGGTATCATCGGATGAGAACCCATCAGATCCCCTCACGAAGGGACTGGGTAGGGTTAAGCATCTCCAGCATGCAAGGCGCATAGGGCTGAAGGATGATATTAGTTTTAGAAATTAGATAGCTTTGAAATGTGTAAAGTGTAATTGACATTTGATGATGAATAAAAATTGTTGTTTATTTATGAGTAAAGTGTTGCTATCTTTTTTCAATCGTTTACTATCGTTTCATTTTGCATGTTTTGACTTCCAGAATAATTATGTTATGGTATTTCATATTATTCAAATTCTCCACAGTCAGTC
This sequence comes from Lactuca sativa, assembly GCF_002870075.4. Lineage (NCBI taxonomy): Eukaryota > Viridiplantae > Streptophyta > Magnoliopsida > Asterales > Asteraceae > Lactuca > Lactuca sativa. Next base: position 123,735,015 of record NC_056627.2, read on the forward strand.
ATATGTTGGAAGTAGATATGAATCAAGACTATCATGAGTTAGTTGTAGATGTCTAAGATGTTGGACATAGCAAAGTGTTGCTACAACACTCATGAGTGCTCATAAGTTCTGAGTATTGGATTCAACCCACACTCACTTGTATCACTTCATGGAATTTATCTCGAGTGATCGTGAGACGGTAATATCATATAGACTTCAAACCTAGAGATATGATTTGTTACCTATGAGTTGGTTATGCATTGATTGTACGAAAACGCATTGGTAACTCGATGATATAAAACATGCCTTTTGTGTATAATTCAACAAGTAGTAGAACAAGCATATGAGTCGAAGTTTATCTGTTCCTTCTTGGATTAGAAGTGATATCTGGGCCCCTCGATGATTTTGTGTTGACCCATGTACCGGGACCAGTCAGAACTAAGTTGATGTGTTCAATTAAGTTCTATGTCAAACAAATCGGAAATCGGGAAACAAACTGTTGGACAATAAGTAAGACATTGTTCCATGTATTTGTCTGGACGATATCTAGAACAGAGGATTTTATGATCACTTATCTTAAATGGCGTATCATCATCATCTTAGTTTCGCGAGACCTTAAAAGAGCTACGATTGCTGATCGGTTCCTGAAGTCATTCTCGCAGTTATAGTTATTAGACTTATCCAAGTGGGAGACTGTTGGATTAGGTGTCTAAGTTCATAACTATTCCTGGAATGTACTTGACCCGGTTGGCATGGTCCATTTGGGTTGTATGGCATTGCAACACTTGGATAGACTAAATGAGAGAAATGACACTTAAGGTTTATTAATATATTATAAGTTCTAATATATTAATAATATTATTTGATTAGTATTGATCAAGAATTAATTTGGAATTAATTAAGTGATCAAAAAGAGACTAATTAAATATATGGGTTTGATTGTGTAAATCATCTATTCTTGTATAGTGGGCTAATGATCCATGGTTTATATGACTTTGGCTAAAACCCATAAGGTGCTCCATGGATAGTCCATGGAGGTTACAAACCTATGGATCATGGAATATGGAAAGCCATGCACATTAGGGTTTACATAGAGAAACCCTACTTGTGACACAACTATACAAGAACCCCATGGCAAGCAAAATCGGCACACTAAGAAGAGAATAAGAGGGCTAGCTGATTTGAGTGATAAGTAAACTTCTCTCAAGGTTATTCCAAGTGTTGTGGTGTTGTGTGAGACATTTGAGGCATCACACTTGAGGTGCTAGGCTTACAAGGTTCTCAAGGAGTCCAAGCAACAAGAAAGGTATGTTTTTCTTACTAGCTTTATGTTTCAAGTTCCCATGCTATGCTAGATAGTTGAAGAACCTTAGAAATCAAATTTGCATGTATCTTAGTAAAACATAGATCCGATGTTTCTAGGGTTGCATGTACACCATAGTAGTGTTAGAATGCTCAAAACCCTTCAGTACAATGAAGGCACATCCAAATACTCAATGCCATGTGCAGTTCGTTCATGGTCCATCATAAACATGTGGTGGTATATCTTCAAGTTCAAGACACTTTCCAACATTCAAGAAACAACTCAACTTTATCAACGACACTTCTGGAAGTTGATGACATCTTAGAAGACAATTGAGCAACATGATGCTCATGTTGCTCATCACATTTTCAATGTTGATCAAGAAGGATCAATTTTGCTCTTCCTGCTTCATTTCTGCTCATTTTCTACATATTTTCTTTTTAGACTAGATTTCAAAGAACCATTTGAGTGTTTTAGTTTGTTTACCATTCAAACACTTGTAACTGAATCTTTATGAATATGTGACACTTTTGAATCATTGATCTTGAACATACAAAAACATTTTTATCATTAACTTGGTCTTACATAACTCTTTATTTTCCGCATTACTTGTCACTTGACGATTCTGAAACTCTATTTCAGTATTTTCAACACTTGGACTCTTCTAGTCTAGGTTTACTGAATTTTTCTCATTTCTACACTTTGTAATTCACAAATTTCAATGCTTTATTGAGCTTTACCTTCGCACAAAATGGGTATTTTGTGTTTTTGTCTGTTTTATGATGTTTTGGTCCCAAAGCCTTTGTGTTCTTGAATTTTGATGAACTCTAGAACTTCGAAGTGATATATTGATCTTTTTGACCTTTTTCAATAAAGAAATGGGGTTTGTTCTGAGTCTATGCACAAATTTTGACCTTTTTGTGAGGTTTTTGAATTATATAGCTTTATGAAGTTGTTTATACGGATAAAGTTGGAAACTTTATCCATTAAGTCCTTTGAGTGATTCGGATATGAATATTATGAGCTTTGATCTTTATGGATTAAGCACTTAATGAGGAAATGGATTCTGACTGGAAACGTGGCGCGACCAAGGGCGGTCTGCGGCACGGTTACGCATTGCATCACGTCTGTTTTGTTTTTTTTGTAACCACGGCACGCTCAAAGAGCTTGGTCGCGGTACGGTGTGTAACAACCGAAAAATACAACCAATTTTAAATTTTTCAAAAAACATCTCGATTCCATTAAATCTTTACAAAAAGGTTTTCAATACAAAACATTTAACGTGTTCCCAGAATCACAATACTATGAAATCATGAGGAGCGGTACGATCATGCCTTCGCCTTGCCACAGCCTCCTGAAGAACCTGAAAAACATGAAACCACAACTGTAAGCCCGAAAGCTTAGTGAGATATCCCCAAAATACCAACCACAAATACGCCCTTCCAGGCCACGACCTTCCGGTCCAAATCATATTGCCTTCCGGCCCATAACATTTTGTCTTCTGGCCCATAACGTATTGCCTTCCGGCCCATAACATAAAAAGCATACATAACATAACAGAACATAGAACAGCCATGCATATCGGGTCAAACTCCAGTCCAAACAACCGTGTGCACTTAACATATAATCATATAACAGTTCTCAGTCAGCAAATCGATCAAACAGATCACATAACATATGATCACCCTAACCAGGATACCGACCTAGCCGATCACTAGCATAACATCACCCTACGACTCAGCCGACATACTAATTACACACATACGCCTTTCCAGGCCATGACCTTCCGGTCCATATCACCATGCCTTCCGGCCCACAACATATAATGTCTTCCGGCCCACAACATATAATGCCTTCCGGCCCATAACCCACAATATCATAACAACAGACAACTACCCGGATTTCCATCCGATAAAGGGTCGGCCTTGGTGCCTTAAACCCCGTTAATATAGTGAGGATAACTCACCTCGAAACTGCCGACTGAACAGATAACCCAAGCTGCTCTGATCACTGATACGATCTACACCACTGGACAACCACCAATGCACTGAACTCAAAACAATAATCAACAATTACCAAAATGCCCCTGGAAACCACAGGCCAACCCTTGGTCAAAGACAAGGTCAAAGTCAACCCCTGACTGACTCTACTCGCCGAGTCAACCCGATGACTCGCCGAGTCCCCATACTCAGAACTTCCCTCAATCCGCGACCTAACTCGCCGAGTCACCCCGAGACTCATCGAGTTCAACAACTCTGAGTCCACTCGCACACAACTCACCAAGCCATCCCTTGACTCCGTGATTCCCGACTCGACCAGAAAAATATTGGGACTCTTCGACAAGACTCGCCGAGCCCAAGAACAGACTCGCCGAGTTTAAGGCTGTCTTCAACCTACTCGCTGAGTTGTTCATACAACTCGCCGAGTTCCAGGCCATCTTCATCCAACTCGCCGAGTTGTTCTTCCAACTCGTCGAGTTCCAACTCATCTTCAAGCAACTCGTCGAGTACACCCATGTGACTCACCGAGTACCACCGGTCTGAATCCATTCAGAAGCATTCCAGGCCATGCAATTGCTCCAAAACATAGATCTAGCCTCCTACAACTCATCCATCATGTAAAGTGGCAAACTTTACGTGAATCCAAAGAGATCTATGCATTTTGCACATTAGGACTAAGGTTTGGGACATGATAGCTTCATCCAACACTCAACACAGGGACTTTCATGCATTCCAACTCTTCTCCATTCCAGATCTGAGGTAGCAACCTCAGATCTAACCTCTAAACTCCAACACATCCAAATATCTAATCTCTAATACCCCCAAAATGATGCATCAAGTAAATGGCAGCTCAAAGACGAGATATTACCTCAAAAGAACACCCCAACTGCAATGAAACTTGAATCCAAGCAAAGCCCCTTGCTCTAAGCCTCTCCTTCTCTAAGATCTCTTCAATAGCCACCTCTCCAAGCTCTAATTTGCTCAACAATGGTACTTCTCCACGATTTTAGGGTTTGTGGGACTTAAGGGGTGATAAAGAGGCTGGGAGGAAAACATAAGGTTCTTTATATAGGGCTCAACCCCGAGAATTAGGGTTTTCTCCACTCAGCGCCTACTCGCCGATTCCACCTCATTGACTCGCCGAGTCGGCTACTTAACATGCAACCAAGTCGCGACTCTACTCGCCGAGTCCATCCATGGACTCGCCGAGTCACTCTTTTCCCAATTTACTCTTTTAGCCCTTCCACTCTACTCTTGATATTTCGGGACATTACAATTCTCCCCCACTTAAATTAGGCTTCGTCCTCGAAGCCTACAGCAATTCAAACCCAAAGATACTCCCACAACGCCCCACCTGGCCTTAACCGGGCCAAGTCCCTCAAGGCATACCCATCGAAACTCAAACACACTTTCTCTTTCCTTACGGTGTCCTGACCACCGTCTCGAGACGAGCACCGGTTGTACCCTCTGATAATCACACTCAACAACCGAGAATTAACCATGACGCATCACTGTCCCAAATCTCAACAATCACTCGACCCATAAGAGCTAGAAAGCCATGAACCATCGGATCCCCGATCCGAATCCCACTCTATCCATTCCGTGATGACGGAAAGACCCATTCTCAATCTCAGAGCAACTCCCACGAGTTCTCCTCTTGCAATCACATACACATACTGAATTTGCTCCAGCACCCTCAGGTTGGGAAAACCCGATACACTGATGATATCCTCCAACATCCCCCAGGATGAACCACTAATACATATCCAATACCCTGATCAGAATCACACTGAGAGCCCAAGACTCTCTCCCTGCATCCCTCCCGAGTCTCTTGGCTCTACATCTGCGGAATTCCTCCGCAACCTCAGCAGACATCCCAAACCGAATGAGCTTCTAATCCACTGCCGCAAACACTCTGCTCAAAAACCATACTCGAATTACTCTAATCATAACTCTGCTCTGCCGCTTTCACTTCCGTGAACTTGCACTCCCTCTCGGAGTTACACACCTCTCTCACTTCCTTTTCCAAGGAATCCACTTGGCCATATTGCCACTCCAACAAGTGCCACGGTGCTCGCCCAACGCTACACCACCCTTTTTAGCGTATCTGCTATCCATCCAACACATATACTCTGACTCTCATCGCAGGGACTCTCAAGCCCCTGCACTATCTCCACTAATCAAGATCACTACCCGGGGACAAACCTTCTAATGCAATCACACCGCAACATACACAATCCATATCCTCAAACTGATCCAACAATACCTGCAGAGTCTTCAGCATGACTGGACCGCCTTATCAGGCCTTCAGTCCATCTGGACCACTCTCAGAACCTTCAGCCAATCTGGACCGCTCTCAGTGCCTTCAGTTTGGCTGGACCGTTCTCCGAGCCTTCCGGCCTTCAGTCTATCCAGACCACTCAACTAGCATTCAACATTCCGAGCTATCCCCCCCCCCCCCCCCCCGTAAATTCTCCCATGCATACCGTTCTAGCCCTTAAGGGGGTTCCGAACTCTAACTCCATCATACATACTCGATCCCGGCCTGCTCCCAAGCCCTCCTGAATTAAATGCCCTAGGTCTGTATCCCACCCCGCATGCCCAACACTTACTCCTATCAACCTATACTCTGGGCTGACAGAACACTTGCTGAATCCCAACAACTAAGCACTCTCGAATACTTGTCGATCTCCCGGAGAATTCTCCATTTCTCCCCCACTTGGGCACTAACTATCAACCACCGATCGCCATTACTGACCTCCCAGAACAAATCTTGCACAAAGAAAACACTTACACGCGGACTGCTTCCCACAAGCATAAACAACCTTAACAAGACCTCACATTAACACCGATCAACCTGCTCGAAAGAAACTCAATCTGCATCTAACCACTCCTCAGAAAGCAGATGCTACCCGGCTTTCAACCCAATGTCGGGTTTCCACTAATAACCCTCATGAATGATAACCAACGGAATTCCCAAAACAATAACCCATAACCAAAACCACAACCCGCAAAATGAAGAATACCACAACGAAAACCAAACAAAATACCAGCTCATAAACATTACACCACAATAATCACAAGATAACAAGATATCAAGAAAGAAACATACCCGCAGCTGCATCCGGCACCGCTCTGACCTCCTCTGCCGCAAGCTGATAAGCACGACCCTGAGCCTTTGGGGGCTCCGCTCCACCCTGACCTCCACCTGTGATCCTCAAAGTGGTCGGTGCTGGAGCCTGCACCGGTCCTGCAGCAAGCTGTGGACAGTTAACCCTCAAATGCCCAACCTGATGACAATGATAGCAAATCCTCAAATCCCGAACTGGCGCTGATTGACAATCCCTTGCATAGTGCCCCTCCTTTCCGCACTTGCGGCATGCACCACCGGACCTACAAACCCCGGTGTGACCCCTCCCACACTTCCCACAAGTGTGGCTGCTCATATCCTCCACTCTAACATCAACGGTCTTGGACCGTTTCGGCGCCGGCTGCGACTGCACTGGAGCCCGCCTCAGCTCATGCAACTGCAACTCAATCTCTAACTCACGCCGCCTAGTGGCCTCCTGCAACTCCAACAAGGTCTCGCACCTCTGCGCAGACACAAACTGCCTGATGTCCCTATTGAGCATGCTCAGATATCGAGACATCTGAGCCTGATCCGAAGCAAACTCTGGGCAAAACATCGCCCTCTCAGTGAACATCCTGGTGATCTCAGTCACCGACTCCGAATCCTGCTTCAGCTCAAGGAACTCCTGAGCCAATCTCTCCCTCTCCACCTGCGGAATATAACGAGTGCTGAACATCTCTTTGAACTGATCCCATGATACTGCAGCCCTCTGCGCATCTGAATATGACCCCGTGGTCAATCTCCACCAATCCTTCGCCCCGAGCCTCAACAGGTTCAGAGCACACCTCACCCTCTGATCAGCAGGGCATAAACACGTGAAGAAACACCCCTCCACGTCTGATAACCATCTCATAGCAACAATCGGGTCCCGAACTCCATCAAAGGTGGGAGGCTTCGTATTAGTGAAGTCCCGATACTGAAAACCCCGACCAGCTCCTCCCCCTGCCGCCGCTACAGCCGCTATAGCCGCCGCGGCAGCCGTCTCTGCGAGAGCCGCATAGCGCTCATCAAAATACTCAACCATGGCGGTCTTAATCAACCCAAACAGCTCCGGCAACTCAGCCCGGAACAACTCAGCAATCTCATCATGCAGGATCTCATGAATCCTAGCATCCAACTCGCACGTGCTCATCTGACCGATGACTTCGGGCGACACTGATTCGCCCGGAACTCTCTCTCCAGCACCCAATCCTGATCCAGATCAACTCTCATCATGCCTCGAAATCTCCATACTGAAAACACCACACAAAATCTCAGACTCTTCCCACTACCCTGGGATCCAACTCTCTCAACCCAACCCTAGAGATCATGGTTTCCCTGATACGCGTATGGGTCCTGTGCTTTCAGTAGTACGGGCCCATACTACCTTCCACACCTACCCATATTTGTATGAAGTACTACCACAACGCCCTAGAGAAACATGCATAGCAACGCTCAACCCTCACCACTAGAGGAACACTGAAAATATCCCATAAGGAACCCTAGGCTACAGGCATCACAAATCAGGCAACATATCATGAAATCCTAAAGATCCTTAGCCTATCACTAGCATGATGTTCTATCAAAGCTCAAAAACAAATAACATGCATGATATTTTGGGGTTACTTACTGGCTCCGGCTGATCGTACCTCCGCGTCCTCCCTTACTCATTTTGAAAACCATTTTAAATACTCTTTTGAAAACTCTCCTCGATTTGAGACTGAAGTCACACGAATGTTCCTCCAATTCACTCAAACCAAGGCTCTGATACCAACTTGTAACAACCGAAAAATACAACCAATTTTAAATTTTTCAAAAAACATCTCGATTCCATTAAATCTTTACAAAAAGGTTTTCAATACAAAACATTTAACGTGTTCCCAGAATCACAATACTATGAAATCATGAGGAGCGGTACGATCACGCCTTCGCCTTGCCACAGCCTCCTGAAGAACGTGAAAAACATGAAACCACAACTGTAAGCCCGAAAGCTTAGTGAGATATCCCCAAAATACCAACCACAAATACGCCCTTCCAGGCCACGACCTTCCGGTCCAAATCGTATTGCCTTCCGGCCCATAACATTTTGCCTTCCGGCCCATAACGTATTGCCTTCCGGCCCATAACATAAAAAGCATACATAACATAACAGAACATAAAACAGCCATGCATATCGGGTCAAACTCCAGTCCAAACAACCGTGTGCACTTAACATATAATCATATAACAGTTCCCAGTCAGCAAATCGATCAAACAGATCACATAACATATGATCACCCTAACCAGGATACCGACCTAGCCGATCACTAGCATAACATCACCCTACGACTCAGCCGACATACTAATTACGCACATACGCCTTTCCAGGCCATGACCTTCCGGTCCATATCACAATGCCTTCCGGCCCACAACATATAATGTCTTCTGGCCCACAACATATAATGCCTTCCGGCCCATATCATAATGCCTTCCGGCCCATAACCCGCAATATCATAACAACATACAACTACCTGGATTTCCATCCGATAAAGGGTCGGCCTTGGTGCCTTAAACCCCGTTAATATAGTGAGGATAACTCACCTCGAAACTGCCGACTGAACAGATAACCCAAGCTGCTCCGATCACTGATACGATCTACACCACTGGACAACCACCAATGCACTGAACTCAAAACAATAATCAACAATTACCAAAATGCCCCTGGAAACCACAGGCCAACCCTTGGTCAAAGACAAGGTCAAAGTCAACCCCTGACTGACTCTACTCGCCGAGTCAACCCGATGACTCGCCGAGTCCCCATACTCAGAACTTCCCTCAATCCGCGACCTAACTTGCCGAGTCACCCTGAGACTCGTCGAGTTCAACAACTCTGAGTCCACTCGCACACAACTCACCGAGCCATCCCTTGACTCCGTGATTCTCGACTCGACCAGAAAATTATTGGGACTCTTCGACAAGACTCGCCGAGCCCAAGAACAGACTCGCCGAGTTTAAGGCTGTCTTCAACCTACTCGCCGAGTTGTTCATACAACTCGCCGAGTTCCAGGCCATCTTCATCCAACTCGCCGAGTTGTTCTTCCAACTCGTCGAGTTCCAACTCATCTTCAAGCAACTCGTCGAGTACACCCATGTGAATCGCCGAGTACCACCGGTCTGAATCCATTCAGAAGCATTCCAGGCCATGCAATTGCTCCAAAACATAGATCTAGCCTCCTACAACTCATCCATCACGTAAAGTGGCAAACTTTACGTGAATCCAAAGAGATCTATGCATTTTGCACATTAGGACTAAGGTTTGGGACATGATAGCTTCATCCAACACTCAACACAGGGACTTTCATGCATTCCAACTCTTCTCCATTCCAGATCTGAGGTAGCAACCTCAGATCTAACCTCTAAACTCCAACACATCCAAATATCTAATCTCTAATACCCCCAAAATGATGCATCAAGGAAATGGCAGCTCAAAGACGAGATATTACCTCAAAAGAACACCCCAACTGCAATGAAACTTGAATCCAAGCAAAGCCCCTTGCTCCAAGCCTCTCCTTCTCTAAGATCTCTTCAATAGCCACCTCTCCAAGCTCTAATTTGCTCAACAATGGTACTTCTCCACGATTTTAGGGTTTCTGGGACTCAAGGGGTGATAAAGAGGCTGGGAGGAAAACATAAGGTTCTTTATATAGGGCTCAACCCCGAGAATTAGGGTTTTCTCCACTCAGCGCCTACTCGCCGAGTCCACCTCATTGACTCGCCGAGTCGGCTACTTAACACGCGACCAAGTCGCGACTCTACTCGCCGAGTCCATCCATGGACTCGCCGAGTCACTCTTTTCCCAATTTACTCTTTTAGCCCTTCCACTCTACTCTTGATATTTTGGGATGTTACACGGTGGCTAATGATGGTTGATCGTTGACTTTTTGACAAGTTTGACTTTTGGGCAAACTTGGGTAGAATAGAGTATTTGGCTAAAGATTGGTCATGGTTTGGCATTAAGTAGCTTGTGTTAGTTGTTAATGTTGTTGAGGTTGTTGATGAGCTTATGTCGTTTAGCTTAGATGAGTTTTCTCACTATATTTTACTTTATAGTATGTATCCTAACCTATTAAGATGGTGTTATGTTGTAGTGAGCTGTTAGACATGTAGACTAGTTAAGATAGGTACCGGTGTTGTTTGATTGTTGTTGATTTGTTTATATATATATATATATATATATATATATATATATATATATATATATATATATATATATATATATATATATATATATATATATCGACATATCTTGTGGCGGGTTGAGGATAATCTAGATTTGTGTTGAAGGTCAAGATACTCGAGGCGGACCAACTTTATGCTAAAGGCCAAGGGCTGATCAACTTTATGTTGAAGGCTGAAAGGGGCAGACCAGCTTAAGGTTGAAGGCCAATGTTTGTATACTTGCATGTACTATGTGATGTATGGTATTTTAGAAAATTCACTAAGTTTTGTGCTTACAATTGTGGATTAATTTCTTTTTTCAGGTACTTCGTTAGATCGTGGGAAGGTGAAGGCGTGAATGTACATACACACACAAGCATCTTTATGATTTGAGATTCCACAATGTTTTCCTTTACAACTCTGATATTCGATTGGATGAACAAATGGGTTTGACTTGATTATAGCTTTTATGAAAAATGATGTTTATTTTAAATTAAAAATAAAACATTTATCCTGGAAATCGAAACCTTATATACAACCACAAACAAAATATCTACCAAAACTCCTATTTTTAATTCAAATTTAATTGAAAAACAATAAATTATGGACGGTAGAAGACATGCTTTATATTTTATATAAATTGTAGTTAACATGTACGAAATCATATTTAAATTATAAAAAATTATGGTCAAATTATATTGCGGAAAATACAAACATGAAATCGCAAGTTAAGTATGAGGAAATCGTAGGTGGCTCTAGCCTCTATGCCATCTACGATTTCGTTAATTCAACATATGGAACTTTGGCTTTCTATACCTATAGAACATTGGGCAAGAAAATAGGCTGAAATCAAAACCCACCTGCTGAAATCATAGAAGAGACAATAGATATGCACATTAGTGGTACGAAACAGGGTCTCCTATCGATCTCAAAATGGTCCGTTCTTTTTTGGGATTGGTCTAGAAAGGGTCCGGTCTTTTTTCGGAAAGGTCTCGAACCGGTCTTTTTTTTTGTCCGGTCTTTTTTTGAACCCGGTCTTTTTGTCCGGTCCTTTTGGGACCGGTCTTGGTCTTTTTCGGTATTGTGGTCTTTGTGTGTATTTTTCCGATTCGATTTCAAGGTTTGTTTGTTTTTTGGTTTCTATTTCGAGTTTTTCCGTTAACAAATGTGTGGCTAACACCAAAATAATACAATAAGATTTACTTAAAATGATACACTATAATTCAACAAGATAAAAAACGGAAGACCCTAACTAATATGTGATTAAAAAATATTTAAGTAACACAAAAATAATATATACATAAATTTGGTTTTTGTTCTCTTTTGAGACCGGTCAAAGTCGGCCTTAAAACGGTCCAGTCTTTTCTCGAACATTCTCAAACGGTCCTTTTTTTTTTACGAACCTATATTTTCGGACCGGTCTCAAACGGACCTTTCCTTTTACGAACTTATATCTGACATGACAAGTCTTTTTTAGGTATGGTCTCAGTCCTTTTTCGAGACCAGTGTGAGCGGTCTTTTTGTTCGTCCTTAGGTGGAAAGGGTAAAATGGCAAATGGCTTTAACAATATGTGATTTAGATGATGGCTATTTTTTATGGGAAGTGATTCGTACACAGCAGTTTTTTGTCGTACACAACAATTCATGCATTATATAGTTGTACAGTACAACATTTTAAAGCATCAATTGTTGTGTACAAAGAAAAATTATTGTGTACGAATCAACTCCCATTTTTTATACTAGGTTGATTATCGGCTAAAACTTGAAAGGTCATTATGTAAATAATTAAATTTGTAACTTTTTCATTAAAATATAAGTGATCTAAACACAAATTAAATAATATCGATTGCTATTTTATAACATTAACCATTAATTTGAATCAAGTTATATCGAAATAATGTTATCTTAAACAGGGAGTTTTCAAAATATATAAATTCACTTCATCATTTGTAACCCTTTTAGTTTGATTCAAGTTGTATCAAAATAATGTTTGCTTAAACCAGGTGTAATTCACTTGATCATTTTTAAACCCGTTTTTCTATTGTTCCCCACGAAATGTCGGTGAAATTTTACTATTTTACCCTTTAAAGTACAAAAAGTGTACTAGTAGCGAGTATTGAGGATTAGAATCGGCATCACCACGTGTAGTGCCAGACACTCATATGAACCCAACCAACACCTATTCCAAGTTTCCAACCCTTTATGTATAAATGCAAGTTACACCAACCAAGGGCTTTCTAGTAAATAGTTTTCGATTACCCAAAACCCAATAAACCATCTCCACATTCACGAAAATAACCAAAATGCCCTTTTGACCTATAAAATGGCTTTAACATCCATATGTGCAGCTTTATAAAATCAACATCACCGCGTGTAATTTTTAAAATGATACTTGGGGTTCTGATATTGTTACAGAAAACACCCAGCAATTTAAGTAATTTACTTGGCAGTCCCTCTACCTGTCGCGCCCTTTGTCCGGATAATCGACTCGATCCTCTGCAACTTCAGATCGTTCTTGAACTTGTTGATGAAGTTATCGGCCTTTGTATCGACTTCGACGTCATCCTCTTCCATCACCCTAGCCGCAGACTTTCTCTCTCTCACGGTTACCGGCCGGCGAGACTCCACGATCTCTTCCTCCTCGAGATGCGCGAAACCCACTTTCAGACTTGCTGATTTCTTCATTTTCGCCGGTGGCTTCGATGTGAGGTCACTTTCGGACTTGGTTCTGTCATGCCCACCTTTCAGTTTACTGTACACCTCATCCAAACTCTGTAACTCATCAGCGTGTTCATCTTCATTAGCATCTTCAAAGCCCGTATCGCTCCGGATCTCATCGTGGGTCGGGTCGAAATCGAAATGACTCATCCTTGTTTCTACGGTTTGTTGATGTTCCCACACGACATGGGTCTCCGAATAAGGGATTGATGCTTCATGGGTTTGATTGAAAGCAGAAAACTGAGCGGCGGCGTTGGCGTTGCCGGTCGGAATATGATCGGATCTGGTTGAATCCAAATCGTAATCGAAATGTTGATAGTCGATAGGTTGATTGAATACATACTGTGTAGCTGCTACTTGTAAAGGTTCTTGGTGGTGGTCGTCCTCCGGCGAAAAATCTTGTTGGGATCTGTGGGGTAGGAAGTTGAAGGACTTGAGACGGTAGAGGATGGAGGAAGATCTGACGATTTGGGGTTGATTCCGGTCATTTTGGTGGTTCTGAGAATTGTGTTTTTGTTCTTGTTCTGGGTCTTGTTGATGACGATTTTGTTGATTGTTGTTGGGTAAGTTAGAGGTGAAAACAATGGTGGCAATCATGACGTTTAGGAGGACGAAGAAGGCAGTGGAAGTGAACCAGCTGTTGAGGGAAGCCCAGATTGATGACGGTAGAGAAGTTGCAGAGTCATCCATGTTTTAGGAGAGAAAAGGGGTGAAGAGGGAAAGGTAGAGACTAGAGAGTGAGGGTGTTGAGTTTGGGTGGGATATTTTGTGGCTTTCCAGTTGTGTAGTTAGAGGAGTTTAGTGTTCTTGTCCTTATCATGAACCCATACATCCCAACTATACTTATTTTATTTTTAACAGCTCATTTTGAATGAAAAATATTTGATCTGTTGTGTAAATTAATAAAATATCTGGTTAACAATTATAAGCCCAGAAATTTTAATTACCCAAATCAAAATTAAAGTTACGGCTTGTTTTTTTCATCGATTATCTAAAATAATTTCTTAATGTCGTAACAATGGATGAGCTTTAGAACCAGACCGGTTCGGAACTCAAACCGAATTTGTTATATTATATGAACCAGGAGCTGGACTGTCAATGACGGTGACGGTGTCGGTGTCGGTTCCAATAACGGTTTTTCGGATATTTTTTAAACTAGAATCCGTCGATATGTTGTAGATGATATGATGTCTTTCAGAACCTATAAGATGATTCTATATTAACCAAAATATTATTTTATACATTTTAAAATGAAATACAAACACTAGCTTACATGTTGTAAAAAATCAAGTAATTCTGATTTTATATTAATGAGTTATACACATTTTAAAAAGAGAACATATTTAAAAAAAAAAACAAAAAACCAAAGTTAAACAAAAACAAAATGTTGAAACAGAAAATATACAGTCTTGATATGCTTTCTTCCGGAGTCTATAAATAATTCAATATCTAACCAAAATATATGTTTGTACAGTTTAAAATGAATTACAAAACCAAATTACATGTTGAAAAAAAAATTAAGTAATTTCAACTTCATATGAATGATTTATACACATTTAAAAAAAAACAGGACGAATTAAAAAAAAATAAAAAAGTGTTGAAATAGAAAATATACAGCCATGATATTATGTCTTTCGGGCTATGTATCTGATTCAATATCTAACCTGAATATGTGTTTGTACAGTATAAAATAAACTACAAACACCAAATTATATGTTGGAAAAAAATAAGTAATTTTTACTCCATATGCTTGAATTATGTGCAATTTAAAAGGCAAGACAAATTCTTTGTCGGTTCTAGTTTTTTAACCGGGTTTTTAAGAACTGAACCAATGTTAGAACCGAGACAGATTTTGATAAAAGTGGAGAACCGATAACCGAACTTTATTACTAAATCTAGTCCGGTTTCGTTCTGAGTTCGGCTCCTAACAGTTATAAAGCTCATACCTAATTGTAGTCCTATACAAATGTTCCTCTTCGAACAATCTTAAAAGAACTCAATCCTCTTTAATATATAAAGGTTTTTTTTTTTTTTTTGCACTTGTCAATTTCTCATGAGTTTTGACACTTGTCATTTTATGGTATTTTTGAAAAAAAATATTATCCACTTGTCAATTTTTGATTTGTTTCAATTTTTAAAATTAAAGTCATAATTTAATTTTTATATGTAAATTATTAAATATAATATATATGAAATTAAATTGCAATGAATATTTTTCTTTGTTTCTTATTTTAAAGTTTACATTAAAAAATTTACTGCTTATATTTTAATATGTAAATTTTTTTAAATTAACTTGTATAATACACAGTCTCACACCTAGTTTGTAAAATAGATATTGTAAAATCATACTTTTTGTAAAAGTTTATATATATATATATATATATATATATATATATATATATATATATATATATATATATATATATATATATATATATATATATATATATATATATATCTTTTACCCTATATTCATTTGGAATAAAAACATTTGTAATGTCAATTTTACAAAATCAAGTGGTTATTTTTTATAATTTTTTGGGATGTATTTTTTTATTATATAAAACATCCTTTAGAGTTTTAGTATATTTTCTTCCTATTTATATTACTACCATGTGAAATGATGACAAATGTCATATTTTGATAAATTTAATAATATTTTAAGATAGTTGTCATCATTCCATATGGGTAGGAAGATAAGTAATAGACTATATAATTTCTCTTTTAGTAATTAACTACGAAGTCACAAATATTGTATAAGATAAATAAAAATGATACTTTAGCCTAATACCTTTTGTTTTCTCGCCCGATTAGGTCCTTAATGTTTTTCTTACGTAATAGGTCACTTACATTTTATTTAGTGTGTATATTAAGCAATTATGGGAAATTTGAAACGGTCATCCGATTTCCATAAATGACATGTATATTTAACGTATTAATTATTATTTTTTTCGGACATGTCACTAAATCCACATCCTCTTAAAAGGCCTATTATACATCGGGACATAAACCTATGAACTTTCTTCCTTTATTTCGATCCACAAACATAACATCGGAGCACAACAAAAATCTAGGGTATTTCTTATACTCTAGAAACATCAAAGCACATATGTTGATTCTGAATCCTTTTGGACTCTATTAATGAGTGGACATGCCTTATGATATAAACTACTAGTTATGTTGATTCTGAATCCTTTTGGACTCTATTAATGTTGTATATGACTTGTTTAACCATGCCTTATGATATAAAATGTTGTATTTGTTCTTCATCCTTTCTCTTATGCTAATGGTTTTGGGTATGCAATCAATGATAATGATTTTGTTGGTATCACCTACTTTAAGTTTGTGACATGGCTTGAACGTTACATGCAAGAAGAGTTTAAGAAAATTTATTACGATGAGCCATATAAAACATTATTGGAAGAGATTCCCCCTATTGAAAAATGAGGTTGTATGTGTAGCTTTCATATTTGATGTTTATGGAACATACGATAAAATTTATGTATATATAGACCATGTTGGTGTTGAAAATAGAACAATGGTTTGGTGATAAAGTCAATGAAAAGATGAATTTGATTCTTCCATGGATAGGGATACTGAAGATGAACTAGATAACATGATGGATGTCGTTGTTGTTGATTTTACTAATGAAAGTGTAGTTATGAACCGAACATCAATATTCAAGAATCAGTATGAAATGAAATTTGCTAATAACATATGATCGAATAGGGTCACACCTTATACCAATTAAACACTAACTTGTTATTTATTAAGTTTAAAAAATAATCAACGCTTGTATTTAATTGGGGAATTAATGTTTTATAAAAATAATAATAAAAGAAATCATAACTAGTAGTTTATATCATAAGGCATGGTTAAACAAGTCATATACAACATTTTTGGTCTTACAGAATTCCACTAGAATAAATTATGTACATTTAAATATTAAGAAGTGTAACACTTCTTCTCCTTCTCTCTCTTAAGAATCGTCCATACCCATATGGGGTATGGTTGGTTGCTTCATTTGACTTCTTCTTACACTTAGATGTTTCTTACAAGACTTAAACTAAATTACTGAAAGCATGGGCTCATTTAAGTGTGTAAGTATAAAAGGGAGAGAGGAGACTTTCAAGTTTAATTTATTCTTTTCTTTTGGTAGAAAAGCTTAGAGCCCTTCTCCATATACTCCCCTCTCTCTAGCAAATCGTTTGTGTGGTTTTTGGTGTTCTAGTTAATTCTCCTTTGAAGATTTCTTTAGTATAAAAGGTTGAAGAACAAATACAAACGAATATTGTCACACCCCCAATCCAGAAAGATAGAAACGTCTGGGGTGGACGGAGTGACTTCATGTGCAGTATCATAACAATTTAATAGTAATGAAACATAGCAACACAAACATTCATACATTTAGATTTCAAGTATTACATTGTTTACAAACACAATTGTTCAAAATTCGAATACAAATACTGAAAAGTAGGAAAATAATGAAATGACGATGCCGGCCCTCAAGAAGGGTTGAGTACCTGCCTGCTAGATCCCTGAGAATGCAAGTCGTTTTGAAAAGCATCAACTAAAAAGTTGGTGAGTTCATAAGCATTTTTGTATAAAATAGTTTTGCATTTGTTTAGAATGATTCTCGTAGTATTTTCAGAAAATCCGATATTTTCAAAGAAAAAAAAAGAGTTTGTAAGCCTCGGTGTAAAACCGTGAATATATGCATGCGTGTCCTTTGTTTTCTTTTGTTATATTTGTAAAGAGTGCGTTCCCACAAAATCCAATATTTTCATAAATATGAAGTGAAATTGAAAGTAATTCCTTGGTATCTTTTCCTTGTAAAGTATTAATATATATATATATATATATATATATATATATATATATATATATATATATATATATATATATATATATATATATATATATATATATATATATATATATAGTTCCAGAAAATGCAGTATTTTCCTTAAAGATTAACTATGGCCTTAAACCCTAAGACCACGATGGAAGTGAGTATCATACAGAAAATAGTCTATAGTTTAGTATAAGCTTCCTGTAAACCAAAATCATTTCCGTTAATCCTTACGTGAGTCGCTATAACCATGCTAATGCGACTAAAGCGCTTGTCATGACGTTCTTCAAGCGTCAATTTCTAATAAGATATTTTTCACCCTAGACTGGCATGTCTAGTTGTAGCAAACAACTCAGGTGTGGGGGTGTCAACCCCATATAGATCTATACACAATTACCCCGCTCTCCTTCCAGGAGACTCTGGTTATAACTACAGGACTTCCAGTGTACGCTAAACAGGTACGATGAAGGAGAGCCTCATAAGAGCATTAACAGATTTACGTGAACTATGACTCATTTTACTTGTAAAACAAGATAATTATACCTTTAAATAATTATAAGTATCTACGAAAGGTGTGGTTTGTGGGTTCCAAACTATACCCATTTATAGTTTATTTTATATAAACATAAAGGTGTATTCTAGCATGAAAATATGAAATCAAAACATAATATTTTGGTGTTAAAACCCATTTGATTAGTGAGTGACTATAAGGTGCCATTTTTGCTAGTATAGCTATCTTTTAGTATAAGTTCCCAAAAACCATGTAGTTTTACAAATCATAACTTTTCTTATGGTTTTATGACATAGATTATGTTTGTCGCAAATCACAAATATTTATACCAAAAACTAGTATAAACCAAAACTTATATAATAAGATTTTATCTTCAACATGAAGGTGAAAAACATGAAATTATTTGTGGGATAAACAAAGTTTGATCCCCCCCCCCCACCCCCTAAAACACAGAAAAAGGTTGAAATATGGGGGGTATGAACTCACCTTGGTTCAGTTTGGTGGATGATTTGAAGTGATGAAGTGATGTTTTCAAGCCTAAAACACTTGGATGGAGTTGATGATCTTCCTTGAAAGTAGTGTTATCCTAAGGGTTTTTAACACATAATGGTATCTGTAATCATATGAAACTAACAAGAAAGTGTACCAAAACACTAGATCCACAAGAAAACCTTACCAAAACTCTAAGGATAGCTCGAAAGATTTTTGATCTTGAAAGCTTTGAAGTTTGCTCTTAAGGAGGGGAAATGGAATTTACTGGAAGTTGAAAGAGAAATGGGGAAGCTTTTGAGTGGTGATCTCGTTTATTAAAAGGAAGTAGGAAATGGATTTGATGTTTGCTTTGGTGATTGGGAGGTAATTCATGGATATACATTGTGTATTGTTTTGCATGGGAAACTGGTGAGTTTTCTTATCACCAAAGTCAACTTATTCTTGTCTTATCATCATCTATGACCGTAAACACTTTAAAAATACCATAGAATGAAGTTGTTTACGGTTTTGGTGCTCCCTAGAATTGTGTTTTCGGCCATAATGCCTTCTAGAATGGTGTTTGCAGCCAAACTATGGTTCACTAAGGGTATTTACGACCAATCTATGGCCCATTAAGGGTGTTTACGACCAAGATGCTCTTCATGCATTGAGATTTTGATCCCAAGTCTTTTCCCATTGAGATTTCGGCCAAACATTGGCCTATTAAGGTGTTTACGGCCAAGGGGTGTCTGAGGGTGTTGATTTCATTTTAGGAGTGTTTTAGGGTGGGTGAGGTATTAGGATAATAAAACCATGTTCTAAGTTTATGATTTCTATTCCATTGTTTGACTAGTCTTGTTTTGTTAAAAAAAATTTACTTTCAAGAGGTTCTCACAAATATGATTTCCAAAGTGCATACAACCATAAGCATGCCCTTATACCCTTTTGTTCTCAAGGTTTTATTGTAATAGAGTTACAATTTAGACCTTGCTTGATCCAAATCTTTCGGGTTGTCACATAATCCCCCCTTTAGAGAGAATTTTGTCCCTAAATTAGCTTCTTGGACGGCTCTTACAACTAGGAGAAAGTTGCGAGTATCTTTGTTTCATCTGGTCTCTTCGTTCCTAGAGGAAGGCCATTGCTTGGTGTTCCGGCGGACCTTCGTTGTTAGTATTTGACCTTGCTCTTTTGGTTTCCTTGCCTATGATCCCCACATGTTCTTCTTTAGGGTGTAGGTTTTGGATCACCTTGATTTCTTTGAGTGGGACCACAAGAGCTTCGACGGTCAGACACTTATTAGGGTTGGATACGTGGAATGTGGGGTGTACGATGCTGAGTCTTTGTGGTAACTGAAGTATATGGGCTTCTGAACCTATCCTGGAGAGGATCTCAAATGGCCTAATGAATTTTGTGTTCCTGATGTCCTATAGGTAGTGCTCCTAGACCTTAAGGATTGCTACTATTGTTTCCAAGGTTAAGGTTACGTGTGGTGCAGTCGACCTTATAAATCCTACGCTGCCTTGGGAGTTTTCTTCCTACAGAATCCTGAACTAGCGGGATGTCGACCATTGCTTGTTTCTTAGAGTTGAGTGAGTGGGCCATCGATTCGGAATAGGGGATATCGATCCTTGACGATGGGTTTGCTTGACTCTTAGTGGTCAGTTTTCCTCTAGGCAAAACTTTTTTCATCCTTATGAGTCTGATGGGTGTTCCATGAGGTTAGAGGCTTGTTCTGATAATTTCCTTACTTATTAGGTCGTCCCATCGACCATACAATATTGGTTTTTAGGTTGGTGCTAAGTGGTATTGGGGTTTGGCATGGGAACGGTTCTAAGAGTCGAGTCGATCCTAAATCTCAACTCGGCCATGGGTGATGTTTGCAAAGGATCTTCTAGGAAATACTTTGGAAAGGTTGTAAATTTCTGGGTTACCCTTGATGACTTTTGTTTCTTATTTCCCATCTTTATTGTGAGGCTAGGAAGGAGCATGGTATCTTTTACATAAGTACTCATGAGCCTAGGTGCTAGAGATGGTTCGGAGATTTGTCGTTATATGTTGAAAGAGTTTTGTTAATCAACCGGGTAAGGCGAAAGGTCTCTTTGTAGTGCTTAAAATTGGTATGGTGAGGATCAAACCAGTCTGTGTCAAGTGACGACGTTGTGTTAGGGTCGAAATGTTGTAAAGAGTCAAAGTGTCTATTTTGTAATTTCGTATGTATTTACTAAGGCATATGTTCAGTCAAAACTTAATGTTTAGTCCTTAGTATTTTTATACTTTCAGAATCCTATAAATAGGGTCTGAACTTGAGTGTAGGTGAGAGAGTTGTCACAACATGTATTATTTGTTTTGCACTCAAGTTTAGTTGAAAGTAATCGAAACTGAAACCAGATCATATTTCCATTGTGTGTCGTTACTTGGTCATGACTTGATTTATTCTGATTTACATTTGATTACTCAATCAATTCTTCTACAATTGGAATCAGAGCAGGATTCAAACTGCAATGATCTGATTTTCATTTGAATCGTTCATTTTTTAGTCAAAAGTTTGTCTCAAAATATTCCGCACATTTCGATTCTGAAAATCGTCTTAGATCTATAATTTTGTTTAGATTATGTGTTCAAATTGTATAATCGAGTGATTGATTTCAAGTTTCTGATCAATTCATTCTTTCAATCTTCAAATTTCTCAAGTTTTATAAGAATTCTCATCCGTACAACATTGGCAACTTCAACATGAACACGATGACATCATATTCTCATCTGCTTGGATCATCAACAAAAATTCCAATGTTGATTCCAGATTACTACGATCAATGGGCGGATCGTATGGAAGACTATTTCAATGGATTGAATGAAGAGTTATGGAATTGTATCAAAGGAAGTGTTCAACCACCACAAAATACTCAAACTATAGGATCATCTGGATCAACTTCTACAGTAGAAGAATAAGCAACAAGGCTGAAAAACAATGAGAAGCGTTGTATGAGAGAGCTGAGAGGTGCTTTGCCACCTGTAGTTTATAACTACATCCATGGTTGTAAAACTGAAAAAGAGATTTGGAATACTCTTAAAGAGAAATATCAGGGGAGTGAGAAAACGAAGATCAACTCTGTTAAACAATGCTTGGTTGATCTGAAGGAATTCAGACAGAAAGAGAATGAAACAATTGAAGTTTATTAAGATCATCTGAATGAGTTGATTTACAGGTGTAATCGCTATGGGATTACAAGGTCTTCCATGGAGTTCAATCTTACATTTGTGATGGGACTTTGTAAGGAGTGGAGAAGTGTAAGCATGATGGTGAAGATTCAACAAAGCTTCGATACTTCATCATTTAAGGATGTGTATAATCAGCTAAAAACTCACGAAAGTGAAGTTAATGAAATGGTGGAAAATTCGAAACAAAGCTTAGGAGGTCCATTAGCTCTTGTTTCAAAAGTATATGAGGTTGAGACTGTTGAGAAAAAGGATTCGGATGAAGAAGGTTTTATCGTGAACTTTGATGATGAGGCAGTTGCTTTTTACTCAAACAATCGAGTGAAAAAGTTTTTCAAGAAATCGTTTAATCCGAATGTGAAGCATAATGAAGAAAAGGGAAACTATGTGAGCAAGTTTGGTGCTGAGGGAAAGAAAAAGTTTGAGAAATATGATGAGAAGGCAAAGGAGTTGAAGCTTGAAAAGAAGCTTAAGGGAGACTCAGGTGTTGATTGTCTTTATTGCAATGGAGCTAATCATTTAGCTAATGAGTGTATGCTTCGTAAAAAAGATGAGAAAAAGAATAGGGTCAAGGACGAAGCCTATTGTGTTGAAAGATTGTAAGAATTTTGTGCAAAGACGAAGGGGTTATCCTTGGTTGCTCAAGGCGAAGGTGAGGAGGATGGAACTTATTAGATCTGGTCTTCAGGATCTGATGATGAAGAAATGTGAAATCCAACTCATGGAGCTATGTTCGCACAGCTTGAGAAGGACAAGAATGAAAAGGTGGCTGATCATTGTTTCATGACTAAATCTGGAGACAAATCACCAATGACTACAAATGTACATTCTATTCTCAATCTTTTAATATTCCTCTACAAGCTTATGATTCTGAAATAGTTGCATTTGACGATACTGTTGCTTATTTCGATACTATTGTTGTGGCAGCTAGTAACGAGGCCAAGAAATTAAGTACTCAACTGCTAGAGACCCAAAAACTTTTAGATTCGAAACGTAGCAGGGTAGAGTATTTAGAATTACAAATAAAAAATGTAAATAATGATAGAGAGAATTTGGATAGAGATGTAAGGCTATTGCTTGCACAAAGAAACATATATTGTAATTCAACTAAATGTCTCTATACTAAATTGACTGTTTTGCATGATTCGTGTGATATTAGTAAAGAACAACATAGGAAATAATTACCTTTTCTTACTTTTGAGAGAGAGAAGGTTGATATTTTGTCCTATGATTGTGAACAAACCATAGCAGACTTTAACAAAGTGTCTGATGATAGATTTGCTTATGGTATTGTTAAAATTGATGAATTTCTAAATGTTGATGAACTTGTTGAGATTGTGAATGAAAGTTTGACAAAAGTGAACAACTCAAAATTTTGAAAAGAACTGAGAATTTGAAACTTGACTCTCAATCTAATTTTGCTGATATCGAAGACAATTTGATTGTTTTAGCTAAATCAGTGAAATTGAGGAGGAGAAAAGTGTCGATTGTTCTCAGTTATCAATCATTAATGTCACATCTAAGTCAAAAGGTAAAGAAATTTATAATGATTCGATGGTTAAGGATGACACTGAGAGACCTTCTACTTCAAAAGTTTATGATTTTGATGATGTGGATGTACGAGACAGTCAAACTAATGATAGTGAAGATGAGAATGAAAATGATGTGATGAACAATTTTGAAAAAGAAATGAATGTTTCTAACGAAACAAATATTCCACGAATTGTTGTTGATCAAGTGTTTGGTGACACTGAAAAATTCGACAAAGTGTTGTCTGATAAAGGTGCTTACTATTTGGAGACCAACACTGTGGTTTATCCGAACTTCAAGTGCACAGATGATGTTGTGTTTCCGAATCAAGTGTTTGTCACTACTGGGAATGTTGAAAACATAAAACCAGAGTTCAACAAAATGGTTGAAGAAGATAACAAGAAAACATCAGATGAAGGATTCTTTTCAAATCAAAGCACCATCGAAAATAATCTAACAAAGAATTCATATGTTTTTCAAAGACAAAAACCACAACGAAAATAGGTTGAAAAACAAGAAGTTGCAAAAGAATTTTTGAAACAAGAATCATGTAAAACAAATGAGAATGTGAAACTTAATTCACAAGAATTTAAAGATCTTGTTGGAAAGTTTTCGAAAGAAAAAGGAATTTCGAAAAGAAAAGCTAGAAAAAGAATGTTTTGGCATGTTGTGACAAATAAAAAGCAATCAAATGAATCAACAAAGAAAAATCCTGCTCTATCGATTTCGTGTGTATATCAAAAGTCAAATTCAAAGGATTTTCCAACGAAGTTTTCAAAATCATCATCATCAAAAAAATTTCAAACACATAATTCTCAAAAGCAATCTTCTTCAAATAGTCATAAAGAATTTTCAAATTCACATTCACCTTCCATAACATCAACAAATGTGAACAACAGATTTTCTTCAAAATCAACACATCAAAAGTTTGAAACTATTCAAAAATTTGAAAATGTTCGAAAACCTAAAAACCATCAAACATTTGTTAAAGGAATTTCCAAAAAAAATTCAATGTTTATTCCACAAAAACCAAATTTTCCAAATCCATCTGCACAAAAAGTGACAAAATTTTCATACACAAAAGGCATATCTGAAGTGCAAACCATGAATCATTGGCTTGAAAACAATGGGAAAAAGTATCAATCTCGGAAGTTTTCACAACATCAAATCAAAAAGGCTTATGAACAGTATTTGAATGATACTTCGTTTGGAAGTTCATCTTCAAAAGAGTCAAATACTCCAGTTCAGAGATGGCAACCAATCACAAAAGAAAGACAATCTATGAAACATGAGAAGAAAGTTGGTGAAAGTCCAAAACTATCAAAAACTTATATTTCGATATCCTTAACTGATGATGTCGACTTAATTGATTCTTTCAAAACTAAAGTTAGAAGTTAGGCTTTAAATTCTAAAATTCATTCTCTCTTTCAAGCTAATAACGAAGGACCCAAATACCCTTGGGTACCTAAATTCTTTCATTAATTGTAGGTACTATGTGATGAGCAATATGGTGAGAAATGGTATATAGATAGTGGTTGCTCACGTCACATTACTGGAAGGAAGGAGAATTTACGTGATTTTCGAAGTTTAGAAAATGTTGGTGTAGTGAAGTTTGGAAATAACCATAAATGTCAAGTTAAAGGTTATGGAAAAGTGACCAATGGTCAATTTACAGTGAATCGTGTTGCTTATGTGGAAGGTCTTCAACATAATTTGATAAGTGTTTCATAACTTGTTGTGGGCACTGGCAATCAAGTTGTGTTTAACGAAGAAGGAATCATCATTTCAAAAGTCGAGATAAACGAACTGTTGTTGAAATCAAAAAGATATGGAGATATGTTTACCCTCGACATCAAACCCATAGTTGGAAAAACCCTCAGTTTGTCTACTTTCGAAAGCTCCCACAAATGTTAGCTGGTTATGGCATCGACGTTTATCTCATTTAAACTTTAGGAATTTAAATAAATTGGTTACAGAAGATCTTGTTCGAGGTTTACCTGTGTTAAAGTTTGATAATGATACTTTATGTGCAGCTTGTGAACAAGGAAAACATCATCGTAAAGGGCATCCAATTGTCATTCATTCAAAAATTGTTGAACGGTTGGAACTTCTTCATATTGACCTTTGTGGACCATCAACTATTGAAACTGTCAACAAGATACGGTACATTTTGGTTATTATTGATGATTTTTCACGATTTATGTGGGTGTATTTCTCAAGTTAAAATCTGAAGTCGCCCAAACAATGATTGAATTTATCAGGAAAATTGAGATAAGTCTGAAGAAGAAAGTTCGAAAAATCAAAAGTGATAATGGTTCTGAGTTTAAGAACAAAGTGCTAGATTTGTACTTAACGGAAAAAGGAATTTCGCATAAATTTTCTTCACCCTATACTCCTCAACAAAATGGAGTGGTTGAAAGGAGAAACAGGTCTCTTTGAGAAGCGGCGAGGACAATGTTGTATGCGAATCTTCCTCAATACTTATGGGCAGAAGCAATTTCGACCGTATGTTTTACTCAGAATAGATCTTTTATTCATAGACATTTCAATATAAATCCATATGAAATAATCAATAATCGAAAACCTAATGTCAAATTCTTTCATGTTTTTGGTTGCAGGTGTTTTATAATGAATCTCAAAGATAATCTTTCGAAATTTCAAGCTAAGGCTGATGAAGGCATATTTTTGGGATATTCGAAAAATTTGGTTCCATACAAAGTGTTAAAAAAACGAACTCGAAAAGTTGAAGAAATATTTAATCTCACTTTTGATGATTACTTCGTAAAACAAGTTGAAAAACAATTTGAACAAAAACCTATTCTTAATGAATCAACTGATGAAACTAACGAATCTATTTCATCTGATTTTGATTTTGATTTAATTTTTGGTGTTCCAGACAGGGATGTTGATGCTAAAGTTCATGCTGCTGATAATCAAATTCCTGAATTTTTGAAACGTTCTTATGATTCGACTATCACCCTTGAGACATCTGCTAATGGCGAAAGTATGCAAGATACGCATATGGAGGGGGAGTGTTTACATAATCCTTCGCATGTTGAGGGGGGTCATCCTTTCGAGGGGGACAATAGCAGAATAAATGAAAGTTTCGAGGGGGAGCATCAGAATGAGAATTAGGTCGAGGAGGAGCATGATGATACTGAAAATATAAATCTTGAACAAAATGATGAATTTCACGATCTAAATGATATTTTTTCTATTGCAGGATCCAAAAATGAAGAGATGTACAAAGATGCACCTTTGGACTTTGATCCAACATATCCACCATTGGAAAAGTGGACAAGAAATCATTCGAAAGAACAAGTCATTGGAAATCCACAAGATGGAGTTTTGACAAAAGCTAAAATTCGTGCAAAGAATGAGGTATTGAATACTCATCAAGAATTTTGCATGTTTAATGTTTTCATCTCCAAAAGAGAACCAAAGACAGTTAAGGTTGCAATGGAACACCCTGATTGGGTTGTTTCAATGCAATCTAAATTGGTTGAATCTGAACGAAACAAGGTTTGGAGATTAATTCCTAAACCTAATGATGTTTCTATTGTCGGATTAAAATGGATTTTCAAAAACAAAACCGACAAAGATGGGAATATTGTTCGAAACAAAGCACGATTAGTTGTTAAAGGTTATTCTCAACAAGAAGGTATTGATTATGAAGAAACCTTTTCCCCAGTTGCACAACTCGAGGCTGTTCGAATATTTTTGGCTTATGCAGCTCACAAATATTTTGATGTTTATCAAATAGATGTGAAATGTGTTTTTCTGTGACATCCCCAAAATCCCGGCCAGAAAAGACCGATTTCATTTATGCTTTTTAAAACATTTTCAGAGTAAATCCGTTTGGTTTTAAAAGAGATGCGGAATTTGTTCCCAAAAACAAAACATGATAAAATAGATATTTATCAAAACATTTCATGATTTCATTTCATAATCAAAAGTCGGGATGTCATGTTCCGATATAGATCATAAAGCATAAACGATAACATTACAAGTCATTCAACAAATATATACATATACAGACTTGTAAACAAAACAACTTGATAATTCGCCCATCTTAAGCTCTTGCGCCACTTCCTGTAAAACAATTCAACTGAGTGGGTCAGGCTTGGGAGCCTGGTGAGCATATAGGGTTTTCAAACCCACAATATTTAATTTAATTACAACAATCAAAAATAAACCCGATTACCCATTCCCGTTATCCTCACCTTACGTTCCTAAAAATAACGTCTATTATAAGGAACTTATTTCAGGATTTTCAACGGGATGGACATTACTGCAGAGGGGTTTCCTCAACAATAAGTGCCCTAAAGGCAACCATGTGGGGGATAGAGTACACCGGTGAACACGTCGTTCACAACACCTACAGGTAATGAGCCTGCTAGTGTTCCACAGGACAGTCTAGAATAGTCCGTGGTCGTCATCCATACTCTGCTGAATGACTAGAATAACACCAATAACACCGAGGCCTCTCATCTGTTTATTTCACACCAATTATCTACCCATGTTCTACCCAACATATTAGTAGATAAAAATATACATTTTTATACATTGTTTTAAAAAAACTGTATAGCATGCTTTGATCAATACATTTCCACATAACAGATGAGGCATACACACATAACACGTATTTCATAGAGAATATACATATAACCACAAAATATATACACATAGCACGTATTTTATATTAAATACTTCATAATATTGCGTATTGAAAAGGGACTATACACTCACCTGATCAGAAGATAATCCGATAGCACTACGGCTTATTGAAGCAGCGTCTCTCCGTAGATCTGGAAGATCTTCAAAAAAACCGGCTCCTCGCGGGCAGGGATTCGGCTCGGGAATAACACTCTTCGGGGTTCTCGGGGCTTCGGATCTCGCGTCGGGGCTCGGGAATAATACCGGAGCTTCAGGGTGCGAATAGCACGCAAAACGAGGCAAAGGACTAGAGAGAATGAAGGAATTGTGTGTGAAGAATGAGCTGCCTTCGGATCCCCTTTTATAGGCTGACCCTCGCACGTACGCGGGGCGTAACTTCGGGGTACGCGGGGCGTACGCCTCGGGGGGTCGTCAGCGCTTACATCATCGGTCCCCTTACGTCACTGCATACGACTTCGGACTACTCAAGTGCCCTTCGCTGTACGCGGGGCGTATAGCAGTACGCGCTGCGTACTTCGGATAGACCGCCTCACCCTTCTTCGGATAATATCGGAGTTAAATATTAAATATTTATTAAACTTCAAAAATCCATATCTCCTTCATACGAACTCCGTTTTCGACGTTCTTTATATCCACGCGAAGGTGAGACTACGCTCTACAACTTTCGTTTAGACTCCGTCGGCTCATTTTGACTTTCATTTTTATTAATTATTTTTAGAAGGCTCGGACAGGAAAACTTCGTTATAAAATCATAACTTCTTCGTCCGATGTCCGTTCTCGCCTATCTTTTCATCGTTTCGCTACTAACAACGAGATCTTCGATTCTCATTTAGATTGTTTCGGCTAAAAAACCGATCGATCTCAAATCGATTATTCGGGCTGCATACTGCCACGTCGAAACTTCAAAAAATCATTATTTCTTCATACGAAGTCAGATTTGGGCGTTCCTTTTATGCACGCTCTCGGTTTAACGAAATCTACGACTTTCGTTTAGATCGCTAAGGCTAAATATAGCTCTATCTTAAATTCATATTTTACGTCACTCGGCGTCGTGCCGGTTCTGTCTCGAAACTTCGACAGGTCATAACTTCTTCGTTATAACTCGGATTTTGGCATTCCTTATATCTCCGGAATCCTTTTTTCGACCACTACAACTTTATGCAAAGATGTCGGGCTTATCTCACACTTTAATTTTGATGCTTATTTTATTCTTAATTCATTAAATTATAAAAATTAAGAAAACACACACACAAATCACATAATTCAAATAATTTACAAATAATACATTCTTATTATTTCAAGTTGAGTTACAAAGGTTAACCTAGACTATTACATTGCTTAAAATGGCAAGCCCAGAAACACGGGCGTTACAATTCTCTCCACCTTAGAATGATTCCGTCCCCGAAATCACACACCAGCAAACAAATGCGGATAGCGACTCATCATGTCACTCTCCATCTCCCAGGTGAGATTTGGCCCATTCGTGTGTTTCCATCAGACAAACACTAACTCAACCATCTTACGTCGCAACTTCTTAGTCTTTCGGTCAACGATTGCCTCCGGTTCCTCAATCAACCTTTTGTTCTCATCGATCCTCAACTCCGAAAGTGGAATTATGTCGGGAACTTCTCCCGTGAACTTCCTTAAGTAACACACATGAAAAGTGTTATGAATTCCATTCAGTTCTTCTGGTAGTTCGAGCTTGTAAGCTTGGTTCCCAATCTTCTGAAGAACTTTAAACGGTCCAATAAACCTTGGACTTAACTTTCCCCTTTTACCAAATCTTATAAGTCCCTTCCATGGCGAGACTTTAAGCAAAACCGAATCTCCAACTTCAAAAGTCATCGGTCTTCGCTTTTTGTCAGCATAACTCTTTTGACGGTCCTGAGCTGCTAACATTCTTTCCCGAATTATTTTCAACTTTTCAGCCGTTTGATGGACTATCTCCGGTCCCATAAACTGCTTTTCCCCAACCTCAAGCCAACAAGACGGCGTACGACACTTCTGTCCATACAATGCTTGATAAGGTGCCATCTTTATGCTCGAGTGAAAACTATTATTATAGGAAAATTCTACCAAAGGTAAATGTTCATCCCAATTACCTAGGAATTCCAAGGTACACGCTCTCTGCATATCTTCAAGTGTTTGTATCGTTCTTTCGCTCTGACCATCAGTTTGCAGATGGTAACTGTACTTAAACACAACTTGGTACCCAATTCCTCTTGTAGACTTTTCCAAAATCATGAGGTGAAACGACTATCACGATCCGACACAATCGTTAGCGGAACACCGTGAAGCCTCACAATTTCCTTCATGTAAGAATTCGCAAGCTTTTCCATAGACCATTTCTCGTTGGTTGCTATGAAATGCGCACTCTTAGTGAATCGATCAACGACCACCCAAATCATGTCGTGACCACTTTTTGTTCTGGGTAGTTTAGTGACAAAATCCATAGCAATGTCTTCCCACTTACCCATAGGCATAGGCAATGGTTCTAAACTCACATACAGTTTCTGATGTTGTGCCTTGACTCTTGCACAGGTCACACACTCGGCCACATACTTCGCAATGTCGAGCTTTATCGTCAGCCACCAATAATAGGGTTTCAGGTCCCTATACATTTTTGTGCTACCGGGATGAATCGAGTACATGGTTTTGTGAGCTTCTTCCATCAGAAGATCCCTGACTCCTCCTGTCTTAGGTATCCAAATCCGATCTTGGAACACCTTCAGTCCGTGACTGTTTACACCGAACACCAACGTTTTGCCCAAACGTTCCTCCTTTCGGTCATTTTTCTCAGAAGCTTCGCTTTGAGCTTTCCTGATACTTTCCAAAATAGTCGAGACAACTTCAATTCTCAACGCTCTTGGCCTTCTCCCTTCAAGATTGACTTTCCGACTGAGAGCATCAGCAACAATATTGGCTTTACCGGGGTGGTAAAGTATCTCACAATCGTAGTCCTTAAGTAATTCCAACCAGCGTCGTTGCCTCATATTTAATTCTTTCTGACTAAAGAGATATTGGAGACTCTTATGATCAGTGAAATGTTTGCACTTCGTGCCATAGAGGTAATGCCTCCATATTTTCAGTGCGAAAACTACCGCTGCCAACTCTAAATCATGAGTCGGGTAGTTCTTTTCATGCTCTTTCAATTGTCGAGACGCATACGCTATCACCTTTTCTCTTTGGGTCAAAACACAACCCAATCCAACACCAGACGCATCGCTATAAACAGCAAAGTCTTCAACTCCATCGGGTAGAGAAAGTATCGGTGCCTCGCATAGCTTCTTCTTTAACTTCTTGAATGCTTCTTTATGCTTATCACTCCAAGCATAAGTAGCTCCTTTCTGGGTCAAAGCTGTTAATGGACTAGCGATTGAAGAAAAGCGTTGGATAAACCTTCGGTAATATCCGGCTAATCCTAAAAAGCTTCGGATCTCCGTGGGACTTTTCGGTTGTTCCCACTTCATCACAGCTTCGATCTTTGCTGGATCAACCATTATCCCTTCTTGGTTTACCACGTGACCCAAGAATTGGACTTCACGAATCCAGAAATCACATTTGGAGAACTTCGCATACAACTTCTCCTTCTTCAAGACTTCCAACACTTCTCGCAAGTGTCTGCCATGCTCCTCTTGGCTTTTTGAATAAATCAGAATGTCATCTATGAACACTATCACAGATTTATCAAGGAACAGGTTACAAACTCTGTTCATTAAATCCATGAATGTTGCTGGAGCATTGGTCAGTCCAAACGACATAACCAAAAACTCATAGTGTCCATATCGCGTTCTGAATGCAGTCTTCTCGATATCCTGCTCCCTTACTTTCAACTGATGATATCCTGACCTTAGGTCGATCTTTGAAAAGTAACTTGAATCTTGTAGTTGATCGAATAGGTCATCAATCCTTGGCAACGGATATCTATTTTTTATTGTTGCCTTATTCAGCTCTCGGTAATCAATACACATCCTCATGCTTCTATCTTTCTTCTTTACGAATAACACCGGAGCTCCCCAGGGTGATGAACTAGGTCTAATGAAACCTTTGTCCAATAACTCCTGAAGTTGCATCATCAGCTCCTTCATCTCCGTCGGTGCTAATCGATAAGGTGCTTTTGCAATTGGCGTTGTTCCAGGCAACAAGTCGATACAAAATTCTACTTGTCGATCGAGCGGTAATCCAGGAAGATCTTCAGGAAATACTTCCGGATAATCACACACAACAGGAATATTTTGCATCACCTTCTTTTCCTTCTTAGCGTTGATCACGAATGCTAAGTATGATGTACACCCCTTGGTCAAACATTTTCTGGCTTTCATTAGAGAAATGATTCCAGAATTTACTCTGCGTTTATCTCCATACACCATAAACGATTCCTTCCTAGGCGGGTTCACTTTCACTATTTTCTTTTTGCATAAAATTTCGGCATCATTGGCGCTAAGCCAATCCATTCCCAAAACGATGTCGAAACCATTAAGTTCGATAGGCAATAATTCCTCGTGGAACTTATTCCCATTCAAGTCAATTAAGATGTTTTTCATACGATGACTAACAAGTACAAACTTGCCACTAGCAACTTCGACTAAGAAAGCATTATCTAGTCTATCAACAGGCAAAGCTAGTTTTCTACAAAATTCATGCGATATAAAGGAGTAGTTGGCTCCAGAATCAAATAAAATTTGGGCAGACAATTTGTTAATGAGAAAGGTACCTGAAGCGACATCAGCTTCATCTTTAGCAGCTTCCAGTGTCATCTGGAATGCTTTCGCCTTTGGCTTTGGCGGAATGTTGGGTCTTGCCGCTTCCTTCTTTTTCGAACAATCCCTTGAGATGTGCCCTTCCTCACCACAACCGTAACAAACATTCTTGGTGAAAGTGCAGTCGTTGGCATAATGCCCTGGCTTTCCACATTTGAAGCATGTGGTTTCCCCGCCACACTTCCCATGATGTTTCTTTTTGCACTTGTCGCACCATTTCGCCTCCACCTTTCCTCCACTTCCTCTCGAACTAGACTTCGAGAATTTACTTTTCTTGCTGGACCCTGAAAATCCATCGATTTTCCTTTTCTCACCAACCTCTGACCTTTCCAGACCTTTTTCCCTGATCTGAGTCTCAACATTTCTAGCAGCCCATATGGCGGCTTTCAATGTGGTTGCTTGCTTAACCATTGGACCATAGTCCGCTAGTAGTCCAAGGGAAAACTTGTTGACCTTAGAGAGTTCTGTAGGCACCAAATATGGGATAAACTTCATCTTTTCTGTGAAACTTGCAGCGTATTCAGTAACGCTCAATTTCCCTTTCTTCAAATTCTCAAACTCATTACTGATTTCCAAAAGGTCCTGCTCGGAGCAGTATTGCATTTTTAGTTGTTCCACAAAGTCTTCCCAAGACATTTTACGTGCTTCTCCCTTGGGCATAGAGTCAGCTAACAGCTTCCACCAACTCAACACGCCAGATTTTAGCAGAGGGATCGCAAGAGCGGTCTTCTGCCTGTTGCTGCATTCGCAACTTTCAAACATAGTCTCCATTTCAGAGACCCAGTCCATAACTTGCACCGGCGTCGGGCTTCCGAATAGACATGGTGGTTTGGATACCATGAAATCCTTATACTTGCACCCACGACCATCATTTCCTCCATACTGGTTATTATGTCTAACCACTGGTTGTTCGTCTTGACCAATGATTCCACTAAAGTTTTCTCCTTCAAACTGCCCTCCATTCTCCTCGGGCTCTTCTGCTTGAATTGACGGTTCTTCACGATGCTGCCTAAGCAGGTATCTTGTTTCTTCCATCTGACGATCCAACATCATTTGAATCATCATTTGTACACCAACCATTGTTATCAGCTCAGGTGCATCAGCTACGATAGGTACTTGTTGAATTACAGGCGGTTGATTCCTATTTTCATCAGCATTTCCAACTCCGCTTCTTGTTCTCACCATTTTTGATCTACACACCGAATAATTTCACCTTATTACTCCAAATGATTACATGCTAGTTCTAATATCGTATACATACGCTTAGAATCCTAAACACATAAACCTTCAGATCCGGTTGGCAACAAACCGTAGATCCGAACAAACAATATCATATATGGCAACATATAACATTTAGCACATAAAAGCATTTTAGGCAACTTTCCTAAAATAAACTAGTGCTCGTGTCTAAAATTTATCAGACACACATCTCACAATCTCCACTTAGCATACTAAGTTTAAGTCTAGAAATCCTACAAATTCCTAGTTCGCTTAAACTAATGCTCTGATACCAACTGTGACATCCCCAAAATCCCGGCCAGAAAAGACCGATTTCATTTATGCTTTTTAAAACATTTTCAGAGTAAATTCGTTTGATTTTAAAAGAGATGCGGAATTTGTTCCCAAAAACAAAACATGATAAAATAGATATTTATCAAAACATTTCATGATTTCATTTCATAATCAAAAGTCGGGATGTCATGTTCCGATACAGATCATAAAGCATAAACGATAACATTACAAGTCATTCAACAAATATATACATATACAGACTTGTAAACAAAACAACTTGATAATTCGCCCATCTTAAGCTCTTGCGCCACTTCCTGTAAAACAATTCAACTGAGTGGGTCAGGCTTGGGAGCCTGGTGAGCATATAGGGTTTTCAAACCCACAATATTTAATTTAATTACAACAATCAACAATAAACCCGATTACCCATTCCCGTTATCCTCACCTTACGTTCCTAAAAATAACGTCTATTATAAGGAACTTATTTCAGGATTTTCATCGGGACGGACATTACTGCAGAGGGGCTTCCTCAACAATAAGTGCCCTAAAGGAAACCATGTGGGGGATAGAGTACACCGGTGAACACGTCGTTCACAACACCTACAGGTAATGAGCCTGCTAGTGTTCCACAGGACAGTCTAGAATAGTCCGTGGTCGTCATCCATACTCTGCTGAATGACTAGAATAACACCAATAACACCGAGGCCTCTCATCTGTTTATTTCACACCAATTATCTACCCATGTTCTACCCAACATATTAGTAGATAAAAATATACATTTTTATACATTGTTTTAAAAAAACTGTATAGCATGCTTTGATCAATACATTTCCACATAACAGATGAGGCATACATACATAACACGTATTTCATAGAGAATATACATATAACCACAAAATATATACATATAGCACGTATTTTATATTAAATACTTCATAATATTGCGTATTGAAAAGGGACTATACACTCACCTGATCAGAAGATAATCCGATAGCACTACGGCTTATAGAAGCAGCGTCTCTCCGTAGATCTGGAAGATCTTCACAAAAACCGGCTCCTCGCGGGCAGGGCTTCGGCTCGGGAATAACGCTCTTCGGGGTTCTTGGGGCTTCGGATCTCGCGTCGGGGCTCGGGAATAATACCGGAGCTTCGGGGTGCGAACAGCATGCAAAACGAGGCAAAGGACTAGAGAGAATGAAGGAATTGTGTGTGAAGAATGAGCTGCCTTCGGATCCCCTTTTATAGGCTGACCCTCTCACGTACGCGGGGCGTAACTTCGGGGTACGCGGGGCGTACGCCTCGGGGGGGTCGTCAGCGCTTACATCATCGGTCCCCTTACGTCACTGCATACGACTTCGGACTACTCGAGTGCCCTTCGCTGTACGCGGGGCGTATAGCAGTACGCGCTGCGTACTTCGGATAGACCAAAATAGTTATGGACTTAGACACTAATCCAACAAATGTTGCTCTTGTTTCTGAAAGTCCTAATAAGCCTAAAATTCTAAAGAAAACTGATTCTGATATGGTACAGGGTTCGAAGAAAGATTGAAGTGAAAAGGAGTTGATTATTGCTGATTCATCGAAGGAATTAGTACCTTCAAAATCTTGTATTTTGAAAAGATTGAGGAAGTCATCTGATGATTCTTATTCATTCGTACGAAAGGCTCAGTTAAACCGTAAAGGGTTAAAGATTCGTGAAATACTAGCTCCTCTTTCTCCAGAGTCGAAAAAGAGAAGAGCTAAGGATGTTGTCAAACACATTTCCAAGAAAAGAAAGAAACAAAAATTGGTGGTTAGTGACGAGTCTTCAGACAGCGAAGTTGTACCCGATACTCCTTTGAGATCATCTTCTCCATAGGTATCTACTCCTATCATTTCTTCCTTATCTTCACCCACCACTACAATTTTTTCTACTGTTTCAACTCCACTCAAAATTGGTGTTACCCAGTCAGTTTCTGAGGCGGTACCCATTTCAGACATTCATGAAAATGTATTATATATGGATGTCGAAGTCATTATGAGTGTCGATAATACGAATCTTGTTTCTCAAGTCCTTCCTCTTAACACTTCATCTATAGTTTCTTCGACTATAGATACTTCCTTACCTCCTTTCTTTACTCAAACTCAAACCATCTCCACCTCACGCACATTTGATAACATCCTTAACCAACCTATCACAACCCTTTTCCAATCACAATCTACTGATCCACCAAAGCCAAATTCTGATGATGAAACAGACGGAGGAGGATTCGGAGGAACATTTGATGATCTTCATTTTGATTCTGAAGAAGAGGATGTTCCTGATCACATGCTGATGTCAGGAAAAAATTCAAGATCTTAAATCGAAAGCTTAATTCGATTTTGCAATCACAAGCTGATTCAGGAGCCAAGAATTCGGTTTTTGGGATCGAGGTTGATGTTATGATAAAAGTTGCTAAGCTTTGGTTGCACAGGAGGATAGATACAAATGATGACAACAATGCGAAATGGATGAAAGCTCAAGGAGATTTGATTGATTATGAAATCAAAGAACTTCGCAATGTTGCAAAAGAACGTCATGTGATGTTCGTACAAGACGTTAAAAAGGTTCGTGAAGATGTCAATCTCAAGTTGGAAGAACTGAAGAAGGAAGTTTCTTAGGAACTTGGTGCAGCTAGTGATCGATATAATTCCATTCAAGAGAAGGTGGATATTATTGCTGGGGCAGTGACAAATTTCATTCAAACTTTTCAAGCTACAGTTCCAACAATCGAAGCCAAGGCCTTAGAAGATAAAGAACAATTTGCTAAGCTAAAGGAGTTACTTGGTGAACTCAAGAGCATTGTTTCGAAGCTAGCCCCACAATCCTTTTTAACTCCTGGGTTTCTTACTCAGAAATTGAATGTTCTTGATCAAGTCATTCAGAGGGATGTTTCTCCTATAACAAAATTTGCTCAAATGTTTCCTTCGAATGCCCCACCAGCTATCACAGGGGTGTAAGGGGGAGAAAAGAAGGTAAATGAAGGCAAAAGCAAAGTTTCAAATATGAATGTCTCAATGGTTGCTGATAAAGTGAAAGTTGTATCTTCGGGAATTCCATCCAAAATTGTTTCTACTCAAATCTCAACTCCTACTGTTACGAAGGTCATAACAAAAGCAATCAAAACAACAACAAAACCTATTAAGGGAATTTTTATTGGTTCGTCTATAGAAGGAGGGAGTTCAAGCTCAGCTAAGCCAAAGCCTTCGGATGGTGATAATGGGAAAGGTGTTGCCTATGCAAAGACCAAGGAAGAAAAAAAGGCAGAGATGGAAGCAGAAATAGAGAAGCAAAGACAAATACAAAGCATAATGAGACTAAGAGCAAGTGATTCTCCTGGTATGGATAAGGGAGATCCGAAAAAGCTTTACAACTATGAGAGCATCAAATCCAGGGTAGCATTCAATCGAATGTATGATTTTGAAAAGAAACCAATGAAAAACTATTCGATTGCAAACACTGACATGAGCCAACTAGATTTTCCTGTGAATGAGATGATTTTCATCATGGAT
This sequence comes from Lactuca sativa, assembly GCF_002870075.4. NCBI lineage: Eukaryota > Viridiplantae > Streptophyta > Magnoliopsida > Asterales > Asteraceae > Lactuca > Lactuca sativa. Next base: position 123,773,381 of record NC_056627.2, read on the forward strand.
CAATACAAGATTGTTGAAAAGTTTGATAACAAAGATGATTTCACTTACTTGAAGATCATATTTCACGCAGTTCTTGGGAAGGAGCCAGATGAGGTTTGGTCATTGATTAAGATCAACAAAGTTGTGAGCATAACGAAGGATGTTTTGTTCGAAGGCATGCTTCAAAAATTTAGATATCATGTTATTCATGCAAATAATCAAAGATGTGATTTTTCCATTGCTGATTTTCCTTTGATGAACTTGAACGATTTGATTGAAGTCACTTTGATCCTTAAAGATATGGAAGCTTCTCAACTCAAAGGAACTAATAAAGATGTTTTCAAACTGGGTCTAGCACATATCAAGATTTCCAAAGACAATCATTATGATTGTCTAGCACTAACAAATGAAGAGTTGGCTTTTGGAATGGGAAGAGAAGTGAAGGTTGCAATGGAATTGTCGAAAACTCAAGCTGAGTTGAAGAAATATGCTGATGGAGAAATCTGCTTAAAACCTTTTGGATCAGTCTTTGCAGGAAAAGATAAAAATAGCAAAGCTAAAAGGTTTTTGTTTCAAGTGAACGAAGTGGAACGATATACTACAGCTCAGTATACAAACTTTATTGTTCATATGAGTAATTGTACGTAGAATAATGAAGGAGACAAGACTAAGATAAAGAAGGTGTTAACTTGGTACTCAGAGATTTGAAGGATGATGCACTTCGCTACTCAGATTCTCATGAATTGAGTAGTTCGCCTCGTTTACAAAGGGGGAGATTGTTAGGGTCAAAATGTTGTAAAGAGTCGAAGTGTTTGTTTTGTAATTTTGTATGTATTTACTAAGGCATATGTTCGATCGAAACTTAATGTTTAGTCCTTGGTATTTTTTGTACTTTCAGAATCCTATAAATAGGGTCTGAACTTGAGTGTAGGTGAGAGAGTTCTCACAACATGTATTATCTGCTTTGTACTCAAGTTTAGTTGAAAGTAATCGAAGCTGAAACTATATCATATTTACATTGTGTGTCTTTAATTGATCATGACTTGATTTACTCTGATTTACATTTGATTACTCGATCAGTTCTTCTACACGTTGGACTTCTTATTGTAATTGATGTTAAGTCGATTTGGAAGGGAGATGATTGGTTAGAACGATAGTGTGTTCTATGTTTATGTTTTCAACACTACCAGTTTCATCCTTGTTGTTACTACTATGAATATTTTGTACTAGATTTAGGGTGTTCTAGTAATATGAGTACTTTGATATATAATGATAAAATTTCGTAATCTGACTTCTACTAGGTCTTTTTATGATAGTTTGGTGTAGCCTAGTCGTGTATAATTAGGACTGAAAAGATCGTCGATTGAGTGGCCCTGCCCTAAGTCCACAACCAAGCAAGGAACAAGAATTAAGGTAGAACCACACACTCTAAGTCTATAGAATCTTAATTATATATGACCATACGCTTACAGTATGTAACAACCCGTTATTTCCGGGCATTATAAATCGAGTCTTGTAACCTCTTTGGAATGTAATAGGAATATCATCGATAAATGAATTATTCAAAATCTCTGATTGGAGTACACTATGTAGTAGATATCGTCTTAAGGTTTCCAAATATATAAAGAACACTAAAATCCGAGTTATGATGAAGAAGTTATGACCATTCTAAGATTTCCGACAAAACCGACAACACCGATTAAACAGAAAACGCGAAGTTTCAATATGATAGCATTTAGCCTTAGGTATCTAAATGAAAGTTATAGATAACATTAAACCGTAAGCGTACACAAAAGAACGTCCAAATCTGACTTCGTATGAGGAAGTTATGATTTTTCCAAGATCCGAATATAGCAGTAGACAGCTAAAAACTCGAATCGGAGATCGAGCGACTTTTGGCCGGAATGACCTAAACGAGAATCGAAGGTCTCGACAATGGTATTTCAGCGGTAAAAAGTCTGGCAAAAACCAACATCAGATAAAGAAGTTATGAATTTTCAAAGAAATTCCTTAAACACGATGAGTTTAATAAAAAAAAAAATTCGGAATCTGCCGACGGAGTCTAAACGAAAGTTGTAGAGCGTAGTCTCACCTACGCGTGGATATAAAGACCGTCGAAAACGGAGTTCGTATGAAGAAAATATGAATTTTTGAAATTTATTAAATAAATTATATATTTATTTAAATCAAAATTCGGACCTTATCCGAAGAGGAGTCAGCGTTCTCATCCGAGGTACGCGCTGCGTACCCGAGAGACTTGGCCTCGGAACGTCCACGTCGCCCTATCCGAGGCTTCCGACCCGTCCGACCCGCCCGTCCGACCGACCCGTCCGACCCGTTGTCCCATCCGACCCGCCGTCCCATCCGACCCGCCTCCCCACCGACCCGTCCCATCCGAAGCCGAGGCAGTCGAGGCTTCAGTCATGCATGACGTACGCGTACGCGCTGCGTACGAGCGTACGCCCCGCGTACCGAGGCCGTTCAGCCTTCCTATAAATAGAATGCGAGGGCTTCCGAGAAAAATGCTCATTTCTCTCCTCTCTCTCACAATCTTGCCTCGTTTTCCGTGCCCGTTCAAACCCGAAGCTCTGGTCTTTTTGCTCAAGTCCCGAGGGTCGATTTTACTCCCGAGATTCCCGAGAATCCCGAGGAAAATCCGTTTCCCGAGACAAAACTCTGTCCGGTTTTCCATCTCGCTATCTTCAAACTATCAAGTGAGTTCATATCCCCTTCGAACACTCTTTAAATACATTTTAAATGCTTTTATACTCTTTTAAGGGGAGGAATACAAGTAAACATACCGTTATTATCGTGTATTTCGTAAAAATCTCATTTACTCGTTTCTATCAAATGAATCACTTGTGATTTAGTTCTATTATGCGAAAACTCTTGCTATACTTTGCATGCAATAGATTTATACAAAGTATTTAGTAACACTAAAATATCTTTCGTTGTCAAACCGTTTCATATATTCTAAAAACTTGTGATTTATGTTGGTCAAACATTGTGAAAAAGGATAAACTTTGCATACAAAACTACCACTTTAATACAGACTTAGTTGAGAATCCATGAGACGTGTATATCTTCAAACACTGCCTTTTAGATAAAAGGTATCGCTACAAGTCCTGTCTATAACCAGAGTCTCCCGTTCGGAGAACGTGTCAAATGTGTATAGATCTATACGGGAAGTCATGATCCCGCACCCTGGCTGTTAGCTACGGTCCGTCTTTTGGGGTAACAGTTTGTCATAACGCTACGACGCCTGAAGAACGTTGCTACAGGCATATTATGTTCAGTATGGTTATAAAACTCATTGGATATACAACTACTATAGTACTTTTGAATAATGAATAAGTAGTTACTACGGTTATTCATTATCTAACAAGCTAAAAACTTCTAATAGGTTTATTATATAAATCTATGTTTAAAACTTTTCTAAAGCATGTGGATTGCTTCAAAATGTTAGCCTTGAACATTAAACAAACAACTATTAAGAAAATAAGGGATTTTCTTGTTTCAACTATCTACGTTTTTTTTCAATACCAATATTCTCATGCATTTCACACTTTTATAAGGAAATATGGGATTTTATTGGAAGATATACACTCGCTTTTGGAATGGCCTTCAATGTTTCTAAATTACTTATGAACTCACCAACTTAATTGTTGACACTTTTTCTTTGAAATAACTTGTATTCTCAGGGAATCGTTAAGCAGGTTTGGAAAGCAACTTTTGGTGAATAACGCGCTGGCATTATTTACTTCTTTTGAAAGATGTTTATGCATTTATCTTTTGAACGTGTAATGAATACAACGATGTAAACATTTTTTTAAAAACCGGTGTATACTTTCCTTTCTATAAACTGTTATGATATTGAATATGACGTCCTCTGCCCCCGAACGTTTCCGCCGTTCTGGTTTGGGGGTGTGACAGATTGGTATCAGAACACCGTTTATAGTGAATTAAGTATATCAAAACCATTTTTGGTATACAACTATAAACTCATCTGGGCAAAAACACTCTGAGAAGACTCATACTTTTGAAATTAAATTTATTTAGTTTTTGTAAAGTAAGCATGCATTCATTTCGTACTAATAACAGTTTCACATCGTACCATTTTAGAAGTATTATAAATAAGTTGTGCAGTACAGGTACGCCTTGGGACACGTAATCGGAACTGGGAAGGATATAGCCTGATCAACTATATTTGTCCAAGAGCCGACTAACGTGTGCCGAGGGGTGTCTGCAGTGGACAACAAATTTTAAAACTTACCAAACCGTTACTAGAATCAAACACAAGAATTTAAATACTATAGGAGTATTTGGTATCTAAACTAATTTAACTTACTTGTTTTGCATGTTTCGACTTTATTCAATTCTTATAACCCTATTTCTCGTACAGTCAAATGGCTGGATTTCACCACCCCAATGATCCCTACTTTCCCAACCAAGGCAACGGAGGATGGATCGAAGATGATCCCGAAGAGGATGAGGAACCCATAGAATTGGGTGATGACTCCGGTACTGACTCAGAGCCGGAAGTGATCGATCCACCACCCATTCAACCTCCTGTCCATGTGAGGAACTTCCAAGGACCCACTCCCGTCTGGGGAAGTCACCTCCATCATTGGAGCCAACAACAAGGCATACGCCCTCCCTACGGCATGTGTCGGGACTTCTATGATGTCCGCGGTGGAAGTTCGGCTGATCGAGCACTCCCGGTAATGGTGGGTAAGTTAGCCAATCAGTCCTATCAGTCCGGAGTTCAAGCAAGCCGACTCCGGGATGTCAACGTGGAAGTGCAGGTTCACACTTCTGACATCCGTAGGCTGGACAAGATACAAGAGAATGCTCAACTCCAGTCTGAGGCATTTCAGGCACAGATGATTGCAGCCCTAGCCGAATTAAGGGAGCAACAAGCCGCTTTTGATCGGCGCCTAATGGAATCGAAGCAATCAGATGCGGAGTCAAGCTCCAAGCGCAACCTACGTCGCAAATAGTGCCTGCCAGGATTTCAAATTTTGTTATAAATTAGGACTTCGGATAAGAATATTCTTTTCTTTAAAACTTTATGTAATCGGAGACCTTTAGAAAGGTCAAAAAGTTTTGTCTAAGCTCGGATGTAACACAACTATATGTTTAATATATATAGGGCATATCTCTTTCTTGTTTTAATTATGTGTAGTCCGTTCAATTCATAAGTGCATCCATTCAAACGTTATTAATGAATCAAGCTCAAAACCCAGTGTTGGTCAAACCAAATTCTTAATCTATTTAAGGTAGTTAACTCAATATCATTCAACTCGCAACCACCGAAACTTATAATATCTCATTTTTCTTTTGGCAGCGCAATGCCTCCTCGTAGATCAGCACGTACCAACGCAACCCCACCACCACCTCCACCACTAACTTATGATCCGACAATGGTCCAGGCTGCTATCACAGCAGCAGTAGCAGCAACACTCTCTCAAATAAACTCCAATGTAAATGGAGGTACATGAAGCAGCACGAATCATCCTAATCGTGGCACCGGCCAGGGCCATGTAAGGGAGTGTACTTACAAGGAGTTCTCCAACTCAAAACCAAAGACCTTTAATGGCAGTGGAGGAGTCATTGCACTAATGCAATGGTTTGAAAAGACCGAAACGGTCTTCGAGATCTGCTCGTGCCAAGAAACAAGCAAGGTTAAGTTCGCTGCTTGCACCTTCATAGACCGAGCCCTCACTTGGTGGAAAAGCCATGTAAACTCAGTGATGATCACTGTCGCTAATGCCATGAGTTGGGAAGAACTGAAGGTACTACTACTGGAAGAATACTGCCCGAGGGGTGAAGGGCAAAAGCTTGAGCAGGAGCTCTGGAATTTGAAAATGACTGGGTCTGATCTAGTCGCCTATACAGCTAGGTTCAACGATCTCGCTACTCTGTGCCCTACCATGGTCAACCCAGAATCAAAGAAGGTCGAAAGGTACATTTGGGGCTTGTCACCCCAGATTCAAGGGCATGTCCTAGCTTCCAACCCTATCACCTACAATAGCGCTAAACGCCTGGCGCAACGACTCACCGACCACGAAATGAAACAGAGTACCATCACAGCAGCCGCAAATCCACCTAGGGAGGCTCAGGGCCAGAGTAAGCCTTGGAACAAGAGGAGGGGACAAACCCTCCAGGAGAACCCCAAGAAACAACAAGTGATAGCGACCCACGCTATTACTGTACCTACCAATTCTGCCCCCACAAGCTCATACAATGGAAAACTACCGAAATGTAACTAGTGCAACTTCCACCACCACGGTCTCTGCCGTGACCTTCAATGCACCAAGTGCAATAAGAAGGGTCATACAGCCCGCTATTGCAAGGAACAAACCCAACAATCCGCCCCCACTGCTAATACCGGAATAAGCCGCGCCTGCTTTGAGTGCGGAGACACAGGGCACTATCGCAGGGATTGCCCGAAGGCAAACAACAGGAATACCGGCAGAAGGGGCCGAGCTTTCGCAATGGGACAAGGTGAAGCCATTGCGGACCCTACTGTTGTTACGGGTACGTTTCTTCTCGATAACTCGTATGCATGCATTTTGTTTGATAGTGGAGCGGAAAGGAGTTTTGTGAGTCACGACTTTAAAAGCATGCTAAAACCAATACCACAATCATTAAGTGAACCGTTCATAGTAGAAATGGCCAACGGGAAAACCAAAGGCACTAAGGAGATATATTTAAACTGCACCCCAACTCTAAACGATAATCTCTTTCAAATCAACCTCATGCCAGTCTCGATTAAGAGTTTCGATGTCATCATTGGCATGGATTGGCTGAGTTCACATCGTGCGGACATTCTATGTTACGATAAGGCCGTTCGTCTTAATCTGCCAACTGGCGAAACCTTCCTTGTCTTGGGCGACAAACCTAGTACCACTCTTAGTATCATCTCAAGTATCCAAGCTCAGAAGTACCTACGCAAGGAGTGTCACGCATTTTTAGCGCATGTTGTAAACGTGAAACGCGAAGTCCGAGACATCAAGGATGTGCCCGACGTATGCGATTTTCCCGACGTGTTTCCCGAGGACCTTCCAGGGATACCACCCGTAAGACAAGTCGAATTCAGAATCGATCTGATTCCCGGAGCTACCCCAGTAGCCAAAGCACCCTATCGATTAGCCCCGGCAGAGATGCAGGAGCTATCCAGCCAACTGAATGAACTACTTGGAAAAGGATTCATCAGGTCGAGCTTCTCACCTTGGGGAGCACCCGTGTTGTTTGTGAAAAAGAAAGATGGATCGTTCAGGATGTGCATCGACTACCGAGAACTCAACAAACTTACCATCAAGAACTGATACCCCCTACCCCGAATCGACGACTTATTCGATCAGCTCCAAGGAGCCAACTACTTTTCCAAGATCGATCTGAGGTCGGGATATCACCAGCTGCGAGTCCTAGAGAGTGATGTTCCCAAGACGGCCTTCCGGACGAGATACGGACATTACGAGTTCGTAGTGATGCCGTTCGGACTAACCAACGCCCCAGCCGTATTCATGGATCTAATGAATCGGGTATGTCGTCCATTCTTGGATAAATTTGTGATAGTATTCATAGACGACATACTCATTTATTCAAAGAATAAAGAAGAACATAGTCAGCACCTGAGACAAGTCTTAAAGACGTTACGGACTGAGAGACTTTATGCAAAATTCTCAAAATGTGAGTTTTGGATTAGAAAGGTGGACTTCCTCGGTCACGTGGTCAGCAAGGAAGGAATCCACGTGGACCCCTCGAAAATCAAGGCTTTCGAAAACTGGTCTGCACCAACTACACCAACAGAAATTCGCCAATTTCTAGGTCTTGCTGGTTACTATCGAAGGTTCATCCAAAATTTCTCCAGCATCGCAAAGCCTCTTACCGCTTTAACCCAGAAAGGTGTGACCTACAACTGGGGAGAAAAGCAAGATGTTGCATTTCAAACCTTGAAACAAGCCCTTTGCAGTGCACCTATCCTTTCTCTTCCGGAAGGGACCGAAGATTTTGTGGTGTATTGCGACGCTTCAAAGCAAGGGCTGGGTTGTGTGCTAATGCAGAGGGGAAAGGTTATTGCATATGCCTCACGACAACTGAAAACGCATGAGGTCAATTACACCACTCATGACTTAGAACTTGGAGCAGTGGTCTTCGCTCTTAAAATCTGGAGGCACTATCTTTACGGTACCAAGTGCACTGTCTTTACAGACCACAAGAGCCTCCAACACATCTTCGACCAGAAAGAATTAAACATGAGACAACGACGTTGGGTCGAATTGCTCAACGACTACGAATGTGAGATTCGCTATCATCCGGGAAAGGCAAACGTCGTAGCTGATGCCCTTAGTCGAAAGGAGTACTCTGGCCGAAGAGTGAAGTCATTAGCTATGTCGATCCATTCACACCTGTCAACGCAAGTCAAGGAAGCTCAAATAGAGGCCTTGAAACCCGAAAACGTGGCAGGTGAGGCCCTTAGGGGAATGGACAAGAACTTAGAAATCAAGAGTGACGGAGCACGCTACCTCATGAACCGGATCTGGACACCCAAGTTTGGTGGATTCAGAGAGGTAGTTATGAGTAAGGCACACAGGACCCCATACTCCGTACACCCAGGGTCAGACAAGATGTATCTAGATCTCAAGCAACTCTACTGGTGGCCAAACATGAAAGCGGAGATCGCTACTTATGTGAGCAAGTGTTTAACTTGCGCCAAAATAAAAATAGAACACCAGAAACCCTCAGGTCTACTCCAACAACCTGAAATACCTGAGTGGAAATGGGAGCAGATTTCCATGGACTTCATAACCAAACTGCCCAAAACTCAGAGTGGCCAAGATACTATTTGGGTAATCGTCGACAGATTAACCAAGTCAGCCCATTTCTTACCGATCAAGGAAACCGATAGGATGGAAAAACTATCAAGAACCTACATCTGGGAGATCGTACGACTTCATGGAGTACCGATGTCCATCATCTCAGATAGAGACAGCAGGTTCACTTCCAGATTTTGGCAATCATTGCAAAAATCCATGGGAACAAGGTTGGACATGAGTACAGCATACCACCCTCAAACTGACGGACAGAGTGAGAGGACGATCCAAACCTTGGAAGACATGTTGCGAGCATGTGTAATCGACTTTGGTAAGGCATGGGATATTCACTTGCCTTTGGTCGAGTTCTCTTATAACAATAGCTACCATACTAGTATCAAGACCGCTCCATTCGAAGCCCTTTACGGCCGTAAGTGCAGATCACCCCTGTGCTGGACGGAAGTGGGCGACACACAATTGGCAAAAGGTCTAGTCCCTAATAGCACCCTCACTGGTCCGGAGATCATTAGAGAAACTACCGAAAAGATTGTGCAAATACGAGAACGACTGAAGTCCTCAAGGGATAGGCAAAAGAGCTATGCCGACAGGAGACGTAAACCCTTGGAATTCCAGATTGGCGACCGTGTACTACTGAAGGTCTCACCCTGGAAGGGCGTGATACGCTTTGGGAAGCGTGGAAAGCTAAATCCCAGGTACATTGGACCCTTCGAAATCATTTCGAGAGTTGGTCCAGTGGCCTACAAACTCCAACTTCCAATCGAGCTTAACAAAGTGCATCCAGTATTCCACGTATCGAACCTGAAAAAGTGTTTATCCGACGAAACACTTGTAATTCCACTCGATGAAATCGAGTTAAACGAAAATCTTAACTTTGTGGAAGACCCCGTCGAGATCATGGATAGGGAAGTTAAACGGACTAAGCAGAGTCGCATTCCAATAGTAAAAGTTCGATGGAATGCTAAGAGAGGACCCGAATTCACATGGGAACGGGAAGACCAAATGCTACAGAAGTATCCGCATCTCTTCCTCAGCCCCTAAAACTTTTATCTTGTATTTAATTTCGGGACGAAATTCCCTCTAACGGGGGGATGATGTAACAACCCGTTATTTCCGGGCATTATAAATCGAGTCTTGTAACCTCTTTGGAATGTAATAGGAATATCATCGATAAATGAATTATTCAAAATCTCTGATTGGAGTACACTATGTAGTAGATATCGTCTTAAGGTTTCCAAATATATAAAGAACACTAAAATCCGAGTTATGACGAAGAAGTTATGACCATTCTAAGATTTCCGACAAAACCGACAACACCGATTAAACAGAAAATGCGAAGTTTCAATACGATAGCATTTAGCCTTAGGTATCTAAATGAAAGTTATAGATAACATTAAACCGTAAGCGTACACAAAAAGAACGTCCAAATCTGACTTCGTATGAGGAAGTTATGATTTTTCCAAGATCCGAATATAGCAGTAGACAGCTAAAAACTCGAATCGGAGATCGAGCGACTTTTGGCCGGAATGACCTAAACGAGAATCGAAGGTCTCGACAATGGTATTTCAGCGGTAAAAAGTCTGGCAAAAACCAACATCAGATAAAGAAGTTATGAATTTTCAAAGAAATTCCTTAAACACGATGAGTTTAATAAAAAAAAAAATTTCGGAATCTGCCGACGGAGTCTAAACGAAAGTTGTAGAGCGTAGTCTCACCTACGCGTGGATATAAAGACCGTCGAAAACGGAGTTCGTATGAAGAAGATATGAATTTTTGAAGTTTATTAAATAAATTATATATTTATTTAAATCAAAATTCGGACCTTATCCGAAGAGGAGTCAGAGTCCTCATCCGAGGTACGCACTGCGTACCCCTGTACGCCCTGCGTACCCGAGAGACTTGGCCTCGGAACGTCCACGTCGCCCTATCCGAGGCTTCCGACCCGTCCGACCCGCCCGTCCGACCGACTCGTCCGACCCGCTGTCCCATCCGACCCGCCTCCCCACCGACTCGTCCCATTCGAAGCCGAGGCAGTCGAGGCTTCGGTCATGCATGACGTACGCGTACGCGCTACGTACGAGCGTACGCCCCGCGTACCGAGGCGGTTCAGCCTTCCTATAAATAGAATGCGAAGGCTTCCGAGAAAAATGCTCATTTCTCTCCTCTCTCTCTCACAATCTTGCCTCGTTTTCCGTGCCCGTTCAAACCCGAAGCTCTGGTCTTTTTGCTCAAGTCCCGAGGGTCGATTTTACTCCCAAGATTCCCGAGAATCCTGAGGAAAATCCGTTTCCCGAGACGAAACTCTGTCCGGTTTTCCATCTCGCTATCTTCAAACTATCAAGTGAGTTCATAACCCCTTCGAACACTCTTTAAATACATTTTAAATGCTTTTATACTCTTTTAAGGGGAGGAATACAAGTAAACATACCGTTATTATCGTGTATTTCGTTAAAATCTCATTTACTCGTTTCTATCAAATGAATCACTTGTGATTTAGTTCTATTATGCGAAAACTCTTGCTATACTTTGCATGCAATAGATTTATACAAAGTATTTAGTAACACTAAAATATCTTTCGTTGTCAAACCGTTTCATATATTCTAAAAACTTGTGATTTATGTTGGTCAAACATTGTGAAAAAGGATAAACTTTGCATACAAAACTATCACTTTAATACAGACTTAGTTGAGAATCCATGAGACGTGTATATCTTCAAACACTGCCTTTTAGATAAAAGGTATCGCTACAAGTCCTGTCTATAACCAGAGTCTCCCGTTCGGAGAACGTGTCAAATGTGTATAGATCTATACGGGAAGTCATGATCCCGCACCCTGGCTGTTAGCTACGGTCCGTCTTTTGGGGTGACAGTTTGTCATAACGCTACGACGCCTGAAGAATGTCGCTACAGGCATATTATGTTCAGTATGGTTATAAAACTCATCGGATATACAACTACTATAGTACTTTTGAATAATGAATAAGTAGTTACTATGGTTATTCATTATCTAACAAGCTGAAAACTTCTAATAGGTTTATTATATAAATCTATGTTTAAAACTTTTCTAAAGCATGTGGATTGCTTCAAAATGTTAGCCTTGAACATTAAACAAACAACTATTAAGAAAATAAGGGATTTTCTTGTTTCAACTATCTACGTTTTTTTTTCAATACCAATATTCTCATGCATTTCACACTTTTATAAGGAAATATGGGATTTTCTTGGAAGATATACACTCGCTTTTGGAATGGCATTCAATGTTTCTAAATTACTTATGAACTCACCAACTTAATTGTTGACACTTTTTCTTTGAAATAACTTGTATTCTCAGGGAATCGTTAAGCAGGTTTGGAAAGCAACTTTTGGTGAATAACGCGCTGGCATTATTTACTTCTTTTGAAAGATGTTTATGCATTTATCTTTTGAACGTGTAATGAATACAACGATGTAAACATTTTTTTAAAAACCTTTATATATGGTGGTGTGTACTTTCCTTTCTATAAACTGTTATGATATTGAATATGACGTCCTCCGCCCCTGAACGTTTCCGCCGTTCTGGTTTGGGGGTGTGACACAGTAAGCCATCATAGCTCATTTGTAAGGATCTTTAGTTTTTCTATGAATGATATGAGTTGTTCGGATGAGGGAGCAAATCATAATTATGTTTTTATTTGGCAAAAAATTTAGTGAAGTTTGATGCTTAAATATTGTTGTTTGGAGACATACCAAAAATCCCAGAAGGTTTCCTCGTTGATTCTTCATATCCTACAGTTAAATTTCTCCCACTCCTCCATCATTCCTCTCTGTTGGGCAATCTCTCTTAAAGTGCCTTGTTTCACCGCATAAATAGCATACTGGACTTACTCCAACATTGGGGGTTGGAGGGATGTGTTGGGCCGGGGTCCTACAGTGGCGGGCGGTGTGCCCCTTTTTGTTGCACCTATTGCAGTGCAACTCCCAACAGACTCCATTATGATGGAAGCTGCACTTGTTGCATTTGGGGAGGTTTCCAGCATATGCTTTTCTCAGTGTTGAGGTAGTATGGTCAGTGTGGGTAAGGATTGCTACGGTTTGTTGCCTTTTGGTAGGCCCTTGATTCGGATTTCCCCATTTCTTGTTCCTGCACTTTTGTTTCATGTTCTTAGGTTTGGGGTTCGGGGTGTCCTTGTAAGTAGTCACTCGTTGGTTTCCTTGGTTGTTACTACGGTTGGAATTGTCGAAACTGTTTCCATTTTCGTTGGTGTTGTTGGTGTTGAGTTGCGCCATGACAGCTGTCACAGAAGCTATCACAGCAACTTGGAATGTTGCGGAGTCTATCTGCAGAATTGGTGTCTCACCGGTGTGCTCTTTATTTTTGTGGGAAGACATGATTCTATTGCATGACGAGAAGCAAGCTCGTAAGTAACTATGGTCATTTCTAGTTGTATTCTCATCTATGATTACAGATATACAGTCATGCATGCACACATATAAGTCACATGTTTTGTTGCATAATTCTCAATGTTTCGACCTACATCCCTATGATGTATTTATGGTAATGGGTAGTAGTAGGCAGTGTACCTATCGATTAGCAATTTAGTTCAGGTAAGTAAGGTATCGAACACAGGGAATGGTAAACAATTAAAATAAATGCTAATATTATCTAAATAAAACAAGTAATAGAAAGAGTTTTCTCTTGTTTTGCAAGACTAGAAACTTAAATACTTTACTAACACGCAAACTAAGCAACTAATAGCTAAGAAAACAAAGATCAACTAAATTCAATGATTAAAAAGGCCTTCTGTTTAGGTTCGAATCATTTGTTCCCATGGATGATTTTATGGTAAATATATCGGATTAATTCTTCATTGGTTACCGACTAAAGTGATTAGATTCACATTCGCTATAGCTAATCCTTAGAAAACAGATTAATTCAAGCAATGGACAGTTGTCTAAATTAATGAATTTCCTAGCTTGTTGATTCAGGTTTAGAAAGACTTGTAATTAGCTAATCAAATTGGTGATTCAATTAACCTCTTGTTGATGGTGTATCACACAAGCTCACACATTAACTTACCTATCTTCTAGTTAATTCTAGTTTCACATTCGTTATTCCTAGACATACAACTATGTGGTCACGTAAATCATATGAAATTAGCAACTAAGAGATGTTCATACAAATTAATTACTGATTTATTAACAGAAAAATAGTTATTTTTAACACATAAGGTTCTTTAACAAGCTTACTAAAACATAATCACTAATTAAAATTAATCCTAATCAAATAATCAATCCATGTTCACAAATTCATCTACCTAAACAGAAGTTATGAGTTTTTAGCTCATGATTACAGCAGAAACAAGCACAAAAACGAAATCAATTGGTAAAAACATAGTTCAAACAAGAGATTAGGTAAGAGTAAACTTGATTTTGACTTGATTCTCCTTAAAATTGAATGTAGGGTTGATTCCCTTGCTTCCCATGCTCCAACAGCACCTTTAGTCGACAATTGGCCTCCAAGGGTTCATCTATATACTAGGGTATCGATCTAAAAGTCCCTTTATATAGATTTTCACAAAAGAGAGGCTACTCGGCGAGTCCAGTGACCTACTCGGCGAGTCCGTCACTTAAAACTCGTGTACGGCAAGTCAGCGCGTCCAGAATCGCAAAACTTCTGACCAACGCGGCGAGTTGATGGCCTACTCGCCGAGTATGTTTGGAATCAGGATTTTCTCAAAACATAAAAGTCGTCCGAAATTGTGTCTAGTTTTCAGAACAATTTGAATCTCGTCAATCAGAGTTACGGTTCATGAGATATAGCTAAAACACTGACAAGGGGTCAAGCTGTCCATCAACGTCCTTCTTTCTTCAAAATCCAAGATCCAAGCGTTCAATCGTGAATTCCGCTTCATTTTCCTTTCGAGCATGTCATTTTTGCTGAAAAATGAAATTATAAACTAATTAAGCACCTTTTGTTCATTAAAAGAGACAAAAACAACATAAAGTATTAAGATAATGCATGAATTTTATAACTAAATATGCACATATCATAGGTATTGGACGATCGTAAATTTTAACAATAGATGATATAGATATTAGTACAATTAGTTGATTCGGATTACAAGGATTCTTGGAGGGCATACCTCTCTTGATTTACTATTATTAGTTGTAACGAAATACATAATAAGCCTAGGACCTAGTGTGAGTAGTGTAGTGACGCTCATATGCCGAAATAGCGCACAAGGTGCTCAGCTATTCCACTCATTTCACGAGTGGTCTCCTCCGCTCTCTGCTCTGCTAAGGCTGCTCTAGCCTCAATTTCAATGAGTTGTCTTACGGTGGCCACTTCCTCCTCTAAGGAGCATAAACGGTCGGTAAGGTCCTCCTGCTCTGCGTGTTGGTTTGACATTGCTTCAGATGGGTAAGGCTCGCTAAGGATCTCTCCGGCGTCTTCATCCTCGTCTGACTCCTCATTATAATTCTCCCCCTCATAGTCCATCTCTTGATATTCTTCAGGACACACTTCTGGGTTATCCTTTTGAACCTCTTCTAGCTCCTCCTCGATCCATTCATTGGCTACCATGGCAGGGTAATGGGGGTCTTTATGATGAAATTCAGCCATGTCGTCTGTGCGAGAATAGAGGTATGATAAACACGTAGAAGATTTAAGTGTGGCGGGTTATACGACATCCTAAAATACTCCTATAGCATTTTAAACTTTATGTTTGGATCTAGTGTTCCTTTGCATGTATAGTTGGTAAGTTTTAGACTTGTTGCAACACCTATATCACTCCCAAGCACATTTGGTCATATCTCAAATAAATATAGTTGATCAAGCTATACATATCCCAGATATGATTACATAACTGCCTAGGTTTGACTGTACTGTCCAACCTCTAAATACTTTTGTTTTGTTCTTATTAGGACACTATTCTAATATGTATACTTTTATAAAATACTTATATTTTTAAAATACACTTTTACTCAGAGTGTTTTAGTCCCATTGTATTTATAGTTTTATATCTCGTATGGTTTGATCTACTAGTTCACTATAAACAATGCTCTGATACCAATCTATCACACCCCCAAACCAGAACGGCAGAAACGTCTGAGGGTGGATGCCGGATGGAGTGACTTCATGTAAAATATCATAACAATTGAATAGTAATGAAACATAGCAACACAAACATTCATACATTTAGATTTCAAGTATTACATTGTTTACAAACACAATTGTTCAAAAGTCGAATACAAATAACTGAAAAGTAGGAAAAACATGAAATGACGACGCCGACCCTCAAGAAGGGTTGAGTACCTGCCTGCTAGATCACTTAGAATACAAGTCGTTTTGAAAAGTGTCAACTAAAAAATTAGTGAGTTCATAAGCATTTTTGTATAAAATACTTTTGCGTTTGTTTAGAATGATTCTCGTAGTATTTTTAGAAAATTCGATATTTTCAAAAAAAAAAAACAAAAAGAGTTTGTAAGCCTCGTTCTAAAACCATGAATATATGCATGCGTGTCCTTTGTTTTCTTCTGTTATACTTGTAAGAGTGCGTTCCTAGAAAATCCAATATATTCTTTAATATGAACCAAAATCGAAAGTAATTCCTTGGTATCTTTTCCTTGTAAAGTAATAATATATATAGTTCTAGAAAATTTAGTATTTTTCTTAAAGATGAACTGTGGTCTTAAACCCTAAGACCATGATGGAACTGAGTATCATACCGAAAATGGTTTATAGTTTCATTTCTTTCAATAAAACCAATGAAGTATAAGCTTCCTGTAAACCAAAATCATTTTCATTAATCCTTATGTGAGTTTCTATAACCATGCTAATGCGACTAAAGCGCATGTCTTGATGTTTTTAGGCGTTGGTTTCTAATAAGATATTCGTCACCCTAGACTGGCCCATCTAGCTGTAGCAAACAGCTCAGGTGTGGGGGTGTCAACCCCATATAGATCTATACACAATTACCCCGCTCTCCTTCCATGAGACTCTGGTTATAACTACTGGACTTCTGGTGTACGCTACATATGTACGATGAAGGAGAGCCTCATAAGAGCATTAACATATTTATGTGAACTATGACTCATTTTACTTGTAAAACAAGATAAATATACCTTTAAATAATTATACGTATCTACGAAAGGTGTGGTTTGTGGTTTCCAAACTATACCCATTTATAGTTTATCCTGATGGTTTGAAACTAATTATTTAGTCTTTTATATAAACATAATGGTGTATTCTAGCATGAAAATATGAAATCAAAACATAATATTTTGGTGTTAAAACCCATTTGATTAGTGAGTGACTATAAGGTGCCATTTTTTCTAGTATAGGTATAGCTATCTTTTAGTATAAGTTCCCAAAAACCATGTAGTTTTACAAATCATAACTTTTCTTATGGTTTTATGACGTAGATTATGTTTGTTGCAAATCACAAATATTTATACCAAAAACTAGTATAAACCAAAACTTATATAATAAGATTTTATCTTCAACATGAACGTGAAAAACATGAAATTATTTGTGGGATAAACAAAGTTTCACTTGTATTCCTCCCCCCCCCCCCCTCCCCCCTAAAACACAGAAAAAGGTTGAAATATGAGGGGTATGAACTCACCTTGGTTTAGTTTGGTGGATGATTTGAAGTGATGAAGTGATGTTTTCAAGCCTAAAACACTTGGATGGAGTTGATAATCTTCCTTGAGAATAGTGTTATCCTAAGGGTTTTTAACACATAATGGTATCTGTAAATCATATGAAACTAACAAGAAAGTGTAACAAAACACTAGATCCACAAGAAAACCTTACCAAAACTCTAAGGATAGCTCGAAAGATTTTTTATCTTGAAAGCTTTGAAGTTTGCTCTTAAGGAGGGGAAATGGAATTTACTGGAAGTTGAAAGGGAATTGGGGAAGCTTTTGAGTGGTGGTCTCGTTTATTAAAAGGAAGTAGGAAATGGATTTGATGTTTGCTTTGGTGACTGGGAGGTAATTCATGGATATACATTGTGTATTGTTTTGCATGGGAAACTGGTGAGATTTCTTATCACCAAAGTCAACTTATTCTTGTCTTATCCTCATCTATGACTGTAAACACTTTAAAAATACCATAGAATGAAGTTGTTTACGTTTTTGGTGCTCCCTAGAATTGTGTTTTCGGCCATAGTGCCATCTAGAATGGTGTTTACTGCCAAACTGTGGTTCACTAAGGGTGTTTACGGCCAATCTATGGCCCATTAAGGGTGTTTATGACCAAGATGTTCTTCATGCATTGAGAGTTTGGTCCTAAGTCTTTTCCCATTGAGATTTCGTCCAAACATTATCCTAGTAAGGTGTTTACGGCCAAAGGGTATCCTAGGGTGTTGATTTCGTTTTGGGAGTGTTTTAGGGTGGGTGGGATACTAGGCTAAGTATTATAAAACTATGTTCTAAGTTTATGATTTCTATTCCATTGTTTGACTAGTCTTGTTTTGTTAAAATTTGTTTACTTTCAAGAGGTTCTCACAAATATGATTTCCAAAGTGCATACAACCATAAGCATGCCCTTATGCCCTTTTTGTTCTCAAGGTTTTAATGTGATAGAGTTACATTTTAGACCTTGTTTGATCCAAAGCTTTCGGGTTGTCATAAATACCGAGACATAGGTATAGTTGTATTTAGGTTGTTTAAAAGGGATGAGCTAAAGTATTAGTCGAGGAGCTAGCTTTACCATGGATCTTCCTCCTCAATCAAGTGAGTGAATAGTACTTCCATGAAGATGATTTTAATACAAGTAGTTATTAAAAGTATTAATTATTGGTTGCAAGTTTATATGTGAATTAAATTCTTATTATCAGGAATATGTGTTACTTGTATAATTGATAATATTATATAAACACTTTGCGAACTAGATGTGGTTATATATTTGTTAATTGTATATATGATAATCTTAATGGAAGTATTATTACTTAAAAGATTAATGTATATTAAATACCTAATACTCGATGTTAAATATATACACTAAATTAGGATAGTGTTATCTAAATAGACTTGTATTGGGAATTGATTATAAGGATTATAGTCTAGTGTATTTTCTAAAGTAATATGTATAAAGGATGCTAAGATCCAATTAGGTTGGATAATAGTGTAGTTGTATACTATATTGTTATAATATGACATAAACAGGAAAACGGTATTAGATGTTGATTACAAACATTATACTCTTGCCTAGTGATGGAACAAGACTTATAAATGATACTTAGTTCACATTAAGGTTAAACCCTATACTGTAAAAGATATCACCTGGGCATGAAATTGTGTTGGAGGTTGATTATGGGTATTATAATCTTGTCTAGTTATACACTATGTCACACCCCCAAACCAGAACAGCGGAAACATCTGGGGGCGGATGGAGTGACTTCATATGTAATATCATAACAATTAGATATAAATGAAACATAGCAACACAAACATTCATACATTGAAAGTTTAAGTTTACATTGTTTACAAATTGTGTTTGCTCAAAAGTTAATATAAATAACTAAGAAATAGAAAACATGCAACAACGACGTCGACCCTCAAAATGGTTTGAATACATGTTTTACCGATTTCCTGAGAATACAAGTGATTTTGAAAGGTGTCAACAATTAAGTTGGTGAGTTCATAAGCATTTTGTATGAGAAGGATTTGTAACGTTTTCGTGTAAAATGATCTTCCTTGAGAGTAGTGTTATCCTAAGGGTTTTTAACACATAATGGTATCTGTAAATCATATGAAACTAACAAGAAAGTGTAACAAAACACTAGATCCACAAGAAAACCTTACCAAAACTCTAAGGATAGCTCGAAAGATTTTTTATCTTGAAAGCTTTGAAGTTTGCTCTTAAGGAGGGGAAATGGAATTTACTAGAAGTTGAAAGGGAATTGGGGAAGCTTTTGAGTGGTGATCTCGTTTATTAAAAGGAAGTAGGAAATGGATTTGATGTTTGCTTTGGTGACTGGGAGGTAATTCATGGATATACATTGTGTATTGTTTTGCATGGGAAACTGGTGAGATTTCTTATCACCAAAGTCAACTTATTCTTGTCTTATCCTCATCTATGACTGTAAACACTTTAAAAATACCATAGAATGAAGTTGTTTACGTTTTTGGTGCTCCGTAGAATTGTGTTTTCGGCCATAGTGCCATCTAGAATGGTGTTTACTGCCAAACTGTGGTTCACTAAGGGTGTTTATGGCCAATCTATGGCCCATTAAGGGTGTTTATGACCAAGATGTTCTTCATGCATTGAGAGTTTGGTCCTAAGTCTTTTCCCATTGAGATTTCGTCCAAACATTATCCTAGTAAGGTGTTTACGGCCAAAGGGTATCCTAGGGTGTTGATTTCGTTTTGGGAGTGTTTTAGGGTGGGTGGGATACTAGGCTAAGTATTATAAAACTATGTTCTAAGTTTATGATTTCTATTCCATTGTTTGACTAGTCTTGTTTTGTTAAAATTTGTTTACTTTCAAGAGGTTCTCACAAATATGATTTCCAAAGTGCATACAACCATAAGCATGCCCTTATGCCCTTTTTGTTCTCAAGGTTTTAATGTGATAGAGTTACATTTTAGACCTTGTTTGATCCAAAGCTTTCGGGTTGTCATAAATACCGAGACATAGGTATAGTTGTATTTAGGTTGTTTAAAAGGGATGAGCTAAAGTATTAGTCGAGGAGCTAGCTTTACCATGGATCTTCCTCCTCAATCAAGTGAGTGAATAGTACTTCCATGAAGATGATTTTAATACAAGTAGTTATTAAAAGTATTAATTATTGGTTGCAAGTTTATATGTGAATTAAATTCTTGTTATCAGGAATATGTGTTACTTGTATAATTGATAATATTATATAAACACTTTGCGAACTAGATGTGGTTATATATTTGTTAATTGTATATATGATAATCTTAATGGAAGTATTATTACTTAAAAGATTAATGTATATTAAATACCTAATACTCGATGTTAAATATATACACTAAATTAGGATAGTGTTATCTAAATAGACTTGTATTGGGAGTTGATTATAAGGATTATAGTCTAGTGTATTTTCTAAAGTAATATGTATAAAGGATGCTAAGATCCAATTAGGTTGGATAATAGTGTAGTTGTATACTATATTGTTATAATATGACAAACAGGAAAACGGTATTAGATGTTGATTACAAACATTAAACTCTTGCCTAGTGATGGAACAAGACTTATAAATGATACTTAGTTCACATTAAGGTTAAACCCTATACTGTAAAAGATATCACCTGGGCATGAAATTGTGTTGGAGGTTGATTATGGGTATTATAATCTTGTCTAGTTATACACTATGTCACACCCCCAAACCAAAACAGCGGAAACATCTGGGGGCGGATGGAGTGACTTCATATGTAATATCATAACAATTAGATATAAATGAAACATAGCAACACAAACATTCATACATTGAAAGTTTAAGTTTACATTGTTTACAAATTGTGTTTGCTCAAAAGTTAATATAAATAACTAAGAAATAGAAAACATGCAACAACGACGTCGACCCTCAAAATGGTTTGAATACATGTTTTACCGATTTCCTGAGAATACAAGTGATTTTGAAAGGTGTCAACAATTAAGTTGGTGAGTTCATAAGCATTTTGTATGAGAAGGATTTGTAACGTTTTCGTGTAAAATGATCTTCCTTGAGAGTAGTGTTATCCTAAGGGTTTTTAACACATAATGGTATCTGTAAATCATATGAAACTAACAAGAAAGTGTAACAAAACACTAGATCCACAAGAAAACCTTACCAAAACTCTAAGGATAGCTCGAAAGATTTTTTATCTTGAAAGCTTTGAAGTTTGCTCTTAAGGAGGGGAAATGGAATTTACTAGAAGTTGAAAGGGAATTGGGGAAGCTTTTGAGTGGTGATCTCGTTTATTAAAAGGAAGTAGGAAATGGATTTGATGTTTGCTTTGGTGACTGGGAGGTAATTCATGGATATACATTGTGTATTGTTTTGCATGGGAAACTGGTGAGATTTCTTATCACCAAAGTCAACTTATTCTTGTCTTATCCTCATCTATGACTGTAAACACTTTAAAAATACCATAGAATGAAGTTGTTTACGTTTTTGGTGCTCCCTAGAATTGTGTTTTCGGCCATAGTGCCATCTAGAACGGTGTTTACTGCCAAACTGTGGTTCACTAAGGGTGTTTACGGCCAATCTATGGCCCATTAAGGGTGTTTATGACCAAGATGTTCTTCATGCATTGAGAGTTTGGTCCTAAGTCTTTTCCCATTGAGATTTCGTCCAAACATTATCCTAGTAAGGTGTTTACGGCCAAAGGGTATCCTAGGGTGTTGATTTCGTTTTGGGAGTGTTTTAGGGTGGGTGGGATACTAGGCTAAGTATTATAAAACTATGTTCTAAGTTTATGATTTCTATTCTATTGTTTGACTAGTCTTGTTTTGTTAAAATTTGTTTACTTTCAAGAGGCTCTCACAAATATGATTTCCAAAGTGCATACAACCATAAGCATGCCCTTATTCCCTTTTTGTTCTCAAGGTTTTAATGTGATAGAGTTACATTTTAGACCTTGTTTGATCCAAAGCTTTCGGGTTGTCATAAATACCGAGACATAGGTATAGTTGTATTTAGGTTGTTTAAAAGGGATGAGCTAAAGTATTAGTCGAGGAGCTAGCTTTACCATGGATCTTCCTCCTCAATCAAGTGAGTGAGTAGTACTTCCATGAAGATGATTTTAATACAAGTAGTTATTAAAAGTATTAATTATTGGTTGCAAGTTTATATGTGAATTAAATTCTTATTATCAGGAATATGTGTTACTTGTATAATTGATAATATTATATAAAC
Organism: Lactuca sativa; assembly: GCF_002870075.4. Lineage (NCBI taxonomy): Eukaryota > Viridiplantae > Streptophyta > Magnoliopsida > Asterales > Asteraceae > Lactuca > Lactuca sativa. Next base: position 123,796,045 of record NC_056627.2, read on the forward strand.
ACTTTGCGAACTAGATGTGGTTATATATGTGTTAATTGTATATATGATAATCTTAATGGAAGTATTATTACTTAAAAGATTAATGTATATTAAATACCTAATACTCGGTGTTAAATATATACACTAAATTAGGATAGTGTTGTCTAAATAGACTTGTATTGGGAGTTGATTATAAGGATTATAGTCTAGTGTATTTTCTAAAGTAATATGTATAAAGGATGCTAAGATCCAATTAGGTTGGATAATAGTGTAGTTGTATACTATATTGTTATAATATGACATAAACAGGAAAACGGTATTAGATGTTGATTACAAACATTATACTCTTGCCTAGTGATGGAACAAGACTTATAAATGATGCTTAGTTCACATTAAGGTTAAACCCTATACTGTAAAAGATATCACCTGGGCATGAAATTGTGTTGGAGGTTGATTATGGGTATTATAATCTTGTCTAGTTATACACTATGTCACACCCCCAAACCAGAACAGCGGAAACATCTGGGGCGGATGGAGTGACTTCATATGTAATATCATAACAATTAGATATAAATGAAACATAGCAACACAAACATTCATACATTGAAAGTTTAAGTTTACATTGTTTACAAATTGTGTTTGCTCAAAAGTTAATATAAATAACTAAGAAATAGAAAACATGCAACAACGACGTCGACCCTCAAAATGGTTTGAATACATGTTTTACCGATTTCCTGAGAATACAAGTGATTTTGAAAGGTGTCAACAATTAAGTTGGTGAGTTCATAAGCATTTTGTATGAGAAGGATTTGTAACGTTTTCGTGTAAAATGATCTTCCTTGAGAGTAGTGTTATCCTAAGGGTTTTTAACACATAATGGTATCTGTAAATCATATGAAACTAACAAGAAAGTGTAACAAAACACTAGATCCACAAGAAAACCTTACCAAAACTCTAAGGATAGCTCGAAAGATTTTTTATCTTGAAAGCTTTGAAGTTTGCTCTTAAGGAGGGGAAATGGAATTTACTAGAAGTTGAAAGGGAATTGGGGAAGCTTTTGAGTGGTGATCTCGTTTATTAAAAGGAAGTAGGAAATGGATTTGATGTTTGCTTTGGTGACTGGGAGGTAATTCATGGATATACATTGTGTATTGTTTTGCATGGGAAACTGGTGAGATTTCTTATCACCAAAGTCAACTTATTCTTGTCTTATCCTCATCTATGACTGTAAACACTTTAAAAATACCATAGAATGAAGTTGTTTACGTTTTTGGTGCTCCCTAGAATTGTGTTTTCGGCCATAGTGCCATCTAGAACGGTGTTTACTGCCAAACTGTGGTTCACTAAGGGTGTTTACGGCCAATCTATGGCCCATTAAGGGTGTTTATGACCAAGATGTTCTTCATGCATTGAGAGTTTGGTCCTAAGTCTTTTCCCATTGAGATTTCGTCCAAACATTATCCTAGTAAGGTGTTTACGGCCAAAGGGTATCCTAGGGTGTTGATTTCGTTTTGGGAGTGTTTTAGGGTGGGTGGGATACTAGGCTAAGTATTATAAAACTATGTTCTAAGTTTATGATTTCTATTCCATTGTTTGACTAGTCTTGTTTTGTTAAAATTTTTTTACTTTCAAGAGGTTCTCACAAATATGATTTCCAAAGTGCATACAACCATAAATAACTAAGAAATAGAAAACATGCAACAACGACGTCGACCCTCAAAATGGTTTGAATACAAGTTTTACCGATTTCCTGAGAATACAAGTGATTTTGAAAGGTGTCAACAATTAAGTTGGTGAGTTCATAAGCATTTTGTATGAGAAGGATTTGTAACGTTTTCGTGTAAAATGATTTTGTATACTTCTAGAAAATCCGATATTTATTTGATATGAACTGTAAATGTATGTATTTCCTTTGTTTATTTTCCTTGTGAAATGATAATCTATGTTACCAGAAAATCCAATATTTTCTTAAATATGAATTGTAAATGTATGTAGTTCCTTTGTATCTTTTCCTTGTAAAATTATAATGTATATTTCCAGAAAAACCAATATTTTCTTAAATATGAAATGTAAATTTATGTATTTCCTTTGTATCTTTTCCTTGTAAAATGATAATATATGTTTCCAAAAAATCCAATATTTTCTTAAATATGACTGTAGTCTTAAACCCTAAGACCAAAATGTAGGTAATGTTGTATTGACAATATTATGTAGTTTCATATTTTTTTAAAAAATGAAGTGTAAGTTACTCCGTAAACCAATTCATTTTGTTAATCCCTATGTGAGTTATTATAACCATGTTAATATGGTTGATATGCCTGAACGACGTTCTTCAGGCGTCGGAGTTGGTAGACTTTTGACACCCTAGCCTTGCCGGTCTAATTGTAGCTAACAATTGAGGTATGGGGTTGTCAATCCCGTATAGAGCTATACACTACTATCTCGCTCTCCCTCAAGGAGACTTTGGTTATAATGCAGGACTTAAGGTGTACACCAGGTAGGTACAGTGACGGAACATCTCACAAGAGCATCAATAGATTTACATGAACTATGACTCCTTTTTCTTGTAAAATGAAATAATTATACCTTTGAAAATTTATATGGTTCTTCTGAAATGAAAGTGTGGTATTGTGACTCTCAAACTGTACCAATTATAGTTTATCTTGTATATTTGTTGAGACTATTTATATAATCTTTTATATAACTATAGCAAATAATGATTTATACTTCAACATCAAGAAGTAATAGCTAGTATTTATGTAGCAACTAAATTTTGACTTGTATCCCCCCCCCCCACCTAAAAACATGAAAAAGCTTGAAAATATGGGGGTATGAACTCACCTTGAGTGGTTTTGTGGGTTGCTTGAAATGATGATGAGAAGATTTTCAAGCCTAAACTCTTAGATGGTGTGGATGAACTTCTTGGAAATGTTATTATCCTAAGTGTTTAACACATATTAACATGTGTAAAAATGATGATACTAACACAAAGGGTATGTGTGTTGGAATAGTGTCTAAGGCTACAACTATATTAGGCAAGTATTTGACCCGGTTGTGCATGGTCATTTTGGGTTGCCTTCACCATAGCAACTTGATAGGATGATTTATTAAGAGAGAATAAATATTATTAATATATTATGAGAATAATATAAAGAATAATAATATTGTTATTTTATTAATATAAGTCATAGAATTAATTAGAATTAATTTGGTGACTTAAAGAGATTAATTAAATAGGAGGGTATAAATTGTCAATTGTTTGATAGTTAAACTTTAGACTGTAAATCCATATTGATAGGGATTGGACGGATTCTAGAAGCTAGGGATAGCTTCAAATCGTCCAAGGCTATCTAAGGAATGGATTTGGATAGCTTTAAGAGAAGATTATCCAATTAGGGTTTAAGTTGTAACCCTTAAGGAGTCTACAAGTATAAATAGACCCTATGGCAAAGGGAAATCAGCACTTGATCAAAAGTAGAGAATCCCTGGCCGATTTCCTCCCCTCTCCTCTCTCCCAAATCATCCTCCTTGCTATTTGGTGTTTGTAAGCCATTAGAGGAGTGACAATTGTGACTCTAGAGCTCCAAGACAACAAGATCAAACAAGAGATTCAAAGGTATGATTCTAGATCTGATTTAGTATTGTTATTATTCCTAATTAGTCATTAGAAGTCTTGGATTCAAAGCATGTTTAATTAGAAAGCCTAGATCCAAGCATTAGGGTTTTGCATGCGCACATAGGAAAGTTCTTATGGCTAAAACCCATCAGTGGTATCAGAGCCTAGCTTGGTTTTCATTAAATTGTTGCTTAATTGCTTGAAACTTAATTGCAAAATTCGATTTTGTGTTTCTGATTCATGAACTCGACGAGTTCCATAGTGGACTCGGCGAGTTGGCTTGACTTGGCGAGTCCCTTTGGTGCACTCGGCGAGTCCAAGCGTCAGGGATGGCCAGATTCGGGATTTCTTCATGATTATCTTATGGAAACTTACCTTAATAATATTAGATCAACCCTAATCTGATTTTTTGATATATATGACTATTATCTTGATCTAATTAAAGATATTTATCAACTAATAAAATATTTAATTTATGATAATTAATTAATTATTTTGATTAATTTGGTAATTATCTTGCATGAAATCTTGAATAAATCAAATATAGATAATTAGGAAATTAATTGTTAATTAAAATTATTTGTTATTTGATCCTCCATGTTTTTAAATGTGTAAAACTTGTCCTCAAGCTTTTGAAATTTACATTTTGTGATTAAAAGTTTTAATTTAGACAATTTAAATTTCAAACCCTAGATTTTAAAAGGTTTAAAATACAACCCTATACTAATATAATATTACAAGAATAATATATATATATATATATATATATATATATATATATATATATATATATATATATATATATATATATATATATATATATATGTATGACTAAATATGCTAGTCTTACCGTTAGTAGGCCTCATTCACGAAGCCGATCTATAAGGTGGGTATAAGGTTGCAGCCTATAAAATGGTGCTTAATGGGTGTACACTCACACCCACCGATTGCTTGATCGGTGGAGGGTCGTTAGCCGAACGGGTAGGATAGGGCAACCTCATCCTCTCATTAAAAGTATAATAAGTAATACAAAGTAACTACACATTTTTTTTAAAAATTTCCCAATCTTAGTTACTTTAGGAAAAGTGAATTGATGCAATCCCATGAAATTACACTTTGCACCCTTGCTAAGAAGTTAGTGGAGCGTGTGTGGTTTACCGGCACACTAATTGGTTCTAAGCAAAGGTGGCAAAGGGTGATTCATTGTTTATCATAGTTCGATGGAGCGTGTGTGGTTTACCGGCACATCGAATAGGTGATCGTTACAATGAAGGCACCATGTGAATTTGCATGGTAATTCACACCCGCTTTGTGATCCTCGGTATCCCAGTCACAAAAAAGAGGGGCATATCGAGATTTAAACATGCCATTGAATAGTTTCAATGTATCTCATCCGAACCTAGGAACTCTCAATACATTTAGGGCTAATAGTTAGGTTTATGTGGTGGAGAATTAGTGAATCGTCATTCACTTTCCTTCATATTATTTGCATGTTGGATTACGGCATCCCTTTCCTAATATGTAAATATTGTTGTTGGATCCTAGCCCTAATTTTTCTTATTGGGTGATAATTAAGGATTCATATTCTAATCTATCTTTGTCCTTTCTAATTGTAGATGTCGAACGCAAACAACGTTGCTGCTAGTTCTTTCACATTGATGAGCCTTTGCCAAAAGGTCACCTTCGATGGAACGAACTTTAGCGAATGGATAAGATACATTCGCACCATTGCTCGCTATGAGGATAAGGAGTATGTCCTTGATGAGAAGCTCGAGAAAATCAACCCTGAAATCGCTACTCCGGCTGAAATAACCGCTTTTGAAACTCATGAGCGCGATGCAACGAAGGTACATTGCATCATGATAGCCACCATGAACTCCGAATTCCAAAAGTCCTATAAGGACATGTACCCGTACGAAATGCATCAAGACTTATTGGAGAGATACCACCAGAACGCGAGACAAGAGCGTTATGAGATTTTCACTAAGATGATTTCCGCTAAGATGGGTCATGGAGAGTCTCTTACCGTGCACCTACAAAAGATGCAAAGGTATGTCGACCGCCTTCGCAAGTTAAATGTTGACTTTGGGGAAGACTTGGCGATCGACATGGTGCTTCACTCTTTGCCTCCAATGTACAATCAATTTAGGATGACCTACCACATGAACAAAGAGGAGGTCACCCTAAGCAAACTCCAAGGTCTCTTGAGGGTTGCTGAGAGCAACTTCAAAGACAAGTCTGTTGCACCAACTCCCAATCCACCCGCTGCTCCTGTCTTGGCTATTGGTCAAGGAAAGGGAAAGAAGAGGAAGGCTTCGTCTAAGAACTATCACAAGGTTAAAGCCCGAGATGGTTCCTCTTCTAGTGGAACCAAAGATGATCCCGCTAAGCCCTGCCCTAACCCTAAGGAGGCAGAGTGCCACCACTGCCACAAGATAGGACATTGGAAGAGAAGCTGCCCAGAGTACCTGCAACCTATCAAGGAAGGAAAGATCAAGCCATCTTTCGCCGGTATATACACAATTAAATCTAACGATTCTACTCATGCTATTTCTTGGGTTCTTGATACCGGTTGTGGTTATCACATTTGTTCTAATGTGCAGGGACTAAGAAGAAGTAGGGATGTGGAGCAAGGAATGATCAATCTAATCATGGGGAATAGAAGATCGTCGCCTGTGACCAAGATTGGAGTGTATTCTTTAGTGCTTAGGAATAATTTATGTTTAGATCTGAACAATTGTTGCTATTCGCCAGAAATGGCTAGAAACATCATTTCATTTCATGGTTTGTTTAGACAATGTTTTAGATTTTCTTTTAATAATGAGAATGGTTCTATTTTGGCTTATCTAAATGGTGTCTTTTATTTTGAAGCTATACCATGTAATGGAATTTATGAAACTGTTATGATTGTTGATAACTTAGGAAATGATGTTTTGAACACAGATTCTTCCAATAGTATGGATAGAGCATCCTTGTGGCATTGTCGTCTTGGACATGTCAACAAGAAACGCATAGCCCAACTCCAATCACTTCCTAAGCCATAAAATCAACCCTAGAACTTTCCTTTGTGCATTGTAAGAACATTTAGCATCCAAGAACACACCAACCATGAGTTTACGGCCGTAAACTCATGGGAATATGGTCATAGGACCGTAAACTCCCCTAAGGGATTACTTTTGAAGAGTAAACTCTTTATCTATGCCATACACATCCTTAGATGCTACCCGGACCACTCCTAACACCTAATAATAGTGTTTTCGCGTCTTGGAGTGTAAAATCTTATCTAATTAGTGATTCAAAGTCTAATTAGATATATTTGTGTATCATTTCATATTACATAGGAACCTCACACGTTTTCAAGCCTCGATCCGACGTTTAGCATCCTAGTCGACACCTTTCCTCGTCTGGTGAGTTCATACCCCTACCCTTTTTCAATGGTTTTTCAATGTTTTCAGGGGGGGAATACAAGCAAAAGTACAAGAATATCTTGTACTGAAATTCATTATTTCATTTAAATGGTTTCATAATCTGTACACTTTTAAGAATTGAAAACATTTTAACCAACGGTTTAACTTATAGAATTGTTCTTCAAACCTATTTCAATTCTTATTATATAGTGTTATACTTTATACTTCACAATTGATTGTTCACACTTTTACTGATAGAAATCATAGAACATTTGTATTGTCCTTAATAAAACACCCCTTATGATCGAGTGTGAAGGACAGGTATCATTAAAACATAGTCAGTCATAGATACTACTCTCCCTAGACGCAAGAGTAAAGAGTAATCTTATAGATTGGAGACACGTCCTTTGTAACACGTCCCTTGGCACGAGAGCTGAGGACTATCCCTGTAACCAGAATCTCCATAAGGGAGAACGTGACTTGAGTGTATAGATCTATACGGGACTGACTATCCCGCACCTGGCTGCTAGCTACAGTCGAACCGCAAGGTTCAAGGGTGACAAAAGTCATAAAAAGATATTGACCACGGCTCAAGTCATATCTAGTCTGAAGTATGGTTAAGGACTCGCAATCAAGATTATGAACACTTTGCACGTATTTATTAGTTTTATATATGTGTTAAAACTAATGCACATTTAAAGGTAATCAGACTTTCAGGAGACTCCACACACACACACTTTAAGTATGGTAGATACTTGTATATTACTTTCAAATTTGATAACACTTCACACACATTTAGGAAAATATAGGATTTTCCTGGGGTAACAGTAGTAGTATGGAACTAGAAACGTGCAACAATTTAAATAACTAAACTTTACAATTCACAAGAACAATCATGTTTTCAATGTACATCTTTTACATTACATTTTGGATTTGGTAACCAACTTTTAAGAAAATATGGGATTTTCTTGGTGTGAAACTATTTCAGAAAACAGAAAGGAACTTGTACAATTTCAGAAAACAAAACCGCTTATGAACTCACCAGCTTTATGCTGATTTTCAAACTGCTTGTATTCTCAGGTCCATATTAGACAGGTATCCAGCGATCCTTTTGGCGAAGGTGAAGTATGTAGAAGACACGTCTTTACTTTTGTTCATATGTTATGTATATGTATAATGCATGTAACCCTTTGTTTTCAGACAATGTAAATAAATCTATGTAATGTAAAGTTTTGTGTTTACTATGCTTACTATGTACATTGGTTGCGATATTCATGACGTCCTCCACCCCGGAACGTTTCCGCCTTTGGTTTTGGGGTGTGACATGTACGTATTGTTTATAGTGTGTATTGACTCATGTATGAACTGACTCTTTTTATGTTACATTGTACTAGTAATAGTAAGTAGTATACCTTTAAACTGAACCTATAATAGTTTACTAGTAATGTATGTATACGAATAAATGAATGTATGCCTTTGCTACCCAAAGGTACTGAGCTGACTGATAGAACTTTTATGTCTACATATGTATACATAATATGTAACTAATATTTAGACGACCTTCGGACAAATAACCGATACCCTAAGGCCACATCCAAACAAGGAAAAGGAATTAAAGCGAGTTAGCAGTCCTAAGTCCTTTAAACATTACTTACATAACTATATATATATATATATATATATATATATATATATATATATATATATATATATATATAGGCATGCATTTGACAATATAAAAGTTTAAAAGAAGTTTTGTTAAACATTTGAAGAGTCCAATAATAAAATCGATGACTTGATGTCAATATATAAAATGATTTAAAAGCAGTTTGTTGACATAAACATTTTAAAATATAAGAAATCCTTTGTTTGAAACACAGTTTGAAGTATACGAAAACCTTTGTTTGAAAAATAATTATAAAAGAATTTGAAAGGAAAGATTTAGTATAGAAAACCAGTTTGATAAAGAGTTTAACATGTAAAAGCGTTTGAGAAATCATTTTGAAGTAGTTTGTTTGGCAAAACAGCTATTAGTATAGTGAAATCCATTTGGGTGCTAGTTATTAATCACATGTAATTGATATAATTACTAGTATGATTCAACTTGTATTCCCCCCATAAAAGCATTTAAAACATTTAAAAGGTTGATTAAGGGGTATGAACTCACCTAGTGAGTGGATTGGATGGAAATGTCGGACAAGGTGCTAGGTGTCAAGTGAAGACTTGAACACACATAATGATCCTATGAACATATATATATATATATATATATATATATATATATATATATATATACATATATATATATATGTAACTAATTAGTGATATAACACTAATTAAGCAAGTAAAAACACCCTAAAGTGCGGAAAACACTTTGTTTTTAGTGTTAGAAGGTCATAGGGTTGCATCTAAGGGTTGTAAGGCATTGTTATTGAGTTCACAGCCCAAGGACCACTCTCCATGGAGTTTACGGCCAAGGGTTTACGGCCCTAGTGGGTTTACGACCGTAAACCCATGGTAAACTCCCCAAATTCATGTGTTAAGGTCCTTAGCTCAAATGTGAAGGGTTCTAGTCCAAGTTCTAAGCATTGGGAAGGAAGTTAGGGCAACATTGCACCCTCTTATGGAGTTTACGGCCTTAAGAGATGCCTTGGCCGTAAACTCCCTTCCATTCCAGATTTCTTGATGTTTCTAAGGTGTAAACAAGTTCATTATGATATATAATAAGCTAGGGCAAGAGTACTTACGATCTTGAAGCTTGCAAGAGTGTTTAAGGTCCAAGAACACTAGTATGTGTTCTTGGTGTTTTGAAGAACACTTGAAGATCTAACCAAAAGAAGAGATTTCATGGATGAAATCATGAGTACTCACTAGATAAGGAAGGATATCAAGTTGAAAATGGAAAGTTTATGAAAGACCCCAACTTTCGTATTTATGAAAGACCCAAACTTTCATACTATTCCAACATTAATCTTAAGTTACTTCCTCGAAACATGCTACATGCATATTTATAAAACAATATTTTTATATTGATAAAGTGATTACAAAGGATTGGATACAAACCGACTAAATTTTATTACATTTCATATCTACCCAGGAATCTATTATTCATATACATACTTGAACATTAGAATACAGAGAAATAGTACTAACTATTCTAACTCTTTCAGCAGTATAAAACTAAATTGGATACTCATCACCTGCAATTGTTAAACATTGAGAGGGATAAGCGATAACGCTTAGTGAATTCAATAAATAGATACTATATAATCTTATGCCTTATATATATACCAATATGACAGAAGCAAAAGGGAACAAGAACAACAATAGCATATGCGTATCATATGTCACGCTTTCAATATCAACTCAAGATTTGATTCAAAGATTTACGATCAATGAGACATAACAATTTCAATACTTGATATGCATCAATAAAGCTTTTGGCCCAAACGGCACAGAAGATATACAACTTCGGATTAACATTTTGGTAGATTTCAGGCTTAAAGCCCTGTCTAACCATTCGCCAATACCATAGAATAGAGTTCATTCTCTTACGGAGTCATGCTCTACATGGTCAGAGGCTACATACCAGTCCTATCTAACCTTCTGCCAATGCCATAGAATAGAAGTCATTCTCTTACGAGACATGTTCTACATGGCCAGAGGCTACATACCAGTACTGTCACACCCCCGAACCAGACGGCGGAAACGTCCGAGGGCTATTGTGACTCAATTGAATACCATCACAATGAATATACATGAAACATAACATCATATAATACCAAGCATTGGAATATTACAACTGGTAGCGTTTACATTCAGTACATTGATCCATAATATTACATGCCCAAAAGTGAATTGTTCGGTACTAATTAAAACAACAGCAAAACGTTACTGAGTACATTTCTTTTTCCTTTTCGATTTACCTGTTACCTGAGAATACAAGTATTTTGAAAAACGTCAACATATGAAATGTTGGTGAGTTCATAAGTATTGTTTGAAATAAAGTGGTTTGTATTGTTTTGAAAATCACCAGAAAATCCGATATTTTCTGAAAAGAACTTAGTATAAAAAGTGTGATGATCCGTAAGCATGCTTGTTTGTTTTCTATAAATGTAAAAGTACAATTTGTAAAACTCGGTATGTACTCGTAGGTGTATTAATTGAAAACCCTAGGAAAACCCGATGTTTTCCTAATACTTTGCATCAAATAATTTATATCATGTTATTTCGTTACGACAGGTGTATTCGTTGAGTCCCGATGACGTTGGATTAATTATGGATTGTGAATTGTTATACACCACATTAATGAAAATGACTAGTTTATAACCATACAAACGATCCCTTAGGCGTCGCTCGCACTATTCATTTAATCCAAACACCCGGACTTCATGTAGCCCCACAACCGAGGAGAAAAAGAGGATGCGAAGTCCCGATATTTTCCGAAGTCGTTCAAGGCTATCGTGAATGCGAAGGGCCCTTAGCCCGACTAGCATTTGGTGAATTCTCGACTTTACTAGCAGCACCAGAAGGCCCTTGGGGTCCAACAGCACAAAGCCTGTAAAAGTCCTTTTACACGAAATTAGGTCATATAAGACCCGTTTACATGTAAGCGAGTTTCCTTCGAAACTAAAGATCATGCCATCGGGCTAGCTAGGCCCAACAACCACGATTTGAAACTTTTGGGCCCAAAGACGGTGTATCGACGTCTGGTGTATTCTCACGTGTGTATTGACTTCCCGAATTTCCACGTGTGTATTGAAGTTTCGTCGTGTTAGTAATTTCGGATTCACTATTGATTCGAGACCGAATCAATTCGTTTGATAACGATTTTTGGTGTTGAAGGTGTATTATAATTTGCCGATAGCCGAGGTGCTAGTATTTCATCATGAAGGATTTATTTCTTAAAACATTAGGATGTTTCATTATTGCAGCCCCTTTCTTTTAGATAATTTACACATTTAACCCTTTGTATAAAATAAATTTCTTTTTTAGTCCTCAAACCATTTTTCTTGACACTTTAGCATCCAAACTTGTAGAAAAGTTATTTTTCAGCCCAAAGTTATTTGACAAACAGTTTTAGTCCACCAAATGAAAATTTTCTCGGCTAAAACCCTTATTTTCGCAATTTTTACACTTTTGGCCCAAAATAGAAATTTTTTTCATCTTTGGTCCCTTTTAAATATGAAAAGCATTTTTGACCCTTGAAATGGATTTAGAGCACTAGTAGTCCCCTGTTTTACATAAAAATACAGTTTCAGCCCCTCTAAATTGAAAATCTCGCATATTGGGCTTTATTGGGCCGAAAATTTCATTTTTGTTCCATTATGCTTACAAATTTCAAATTTGATCCTCCAAAGAGAATATTTCCAGAAAAATACCTTATTGAAACTGTTTTGACTCATTTCATCCATCAGAATTTGTATTTTGTCATTTTGGGCCCTTTAACTTCATATTTTTAACATTTTGAGTCCAAAAATGGGGTTTTTAGCCCAATGAGTTCATATTAACCAACTTGGTTATTTTTCTAGAAATGATTTGTGTGTGATAATATGTTTAACACTTGTTTCATACATCCTAATGCAAATCTCGATTTTTAAGGTCTTTTGGCTAGTTTCAACACCATAATCACATATAAACATGTAAATAAGCATAGAAATCATACAAAGCATACATATACTCATAGATCCACACATTTGCTTGTATTCCCCCCCCCCCCCCCCCACAAAACTTATAAAAATCGAAAAATAGGGGGTATGAAGCTCACCTTTGGGTGTGGTTCCGGTTTTTGGAAGAAAATGAGAAGAAATTCGGCCTTAGCAACCTTCCTTGGAATATTTCGAACTTGAATGCTTCTTAGGTGCTAGATCATGAGTTTGAATGAATTAAGAGGTGATTTTTGGATGAAATGAAGTAGCTAGCTTAAGGAACTAAGAGATTTCTTACCTTAGATGATGATTTTTGTGTAAAAATCCCCTTGATTCCTTCTTAGATCTCGAAATATGGATGAGTTATGAGAGAGTTCCCTTGAGAGAAAAGTGAGTGAATTGTGTGTGTGTGTGTGTGTTGGAATCGGCCGAGAATCAAGAAGGAAGCAGAGAAGAGAGAAGTATGAAAGGATGGTGCATGGAAGTATGAGTCCTCTTGCATGGAAGTCCCTTGGATAATTGTGAGGTGTCACTCACAAAGTCAACCCCCTCTTCTTTTGGGCTTGGGCCGAGAATGGGGAGGGTGTGAGGAGATTTTTCGGCTTGATGCCCTTAAGCCCATGTTATAGCTAGGGTGGATGATTTTTGGCTTAAAAAAATATAAATATGATTTTTATGACCCTTCAGGTTAGATTAGGTTAATTATGGTCCAAAATGGTTCATAAAGTTAATCTATCTCATTCTAGGCCCAATATGGCCCAAAATATTGAGTTAAATGGAACTGGGTCCAATTAGAGCCCATTTAAAGGTTCTAATCCCATGATAGTCAAACTGGAAGCTTATTGGTCCATTGAGTCCAATAAGGAAGTCCTAGTCCAAAATGGTACTAAACAAGAACTTCTAGGGTTTCCAATTGCTTGTTGACTATTTGTAGTACTTGTATGGTGTATTGGATTGTAATTTTGTTGTCATAGAGTAAGCATCATACATGCTCTTAAGTTTTTGATTCTACATTTTACTTGAGTGTAGTGATTACAAGACACAAAACTTCTAGTTGTGACAAGTACCACCGTGAATCTAAGTCCTTTCACTGATCACAAGGTCAAAGGTATATCTTTGCTTTTTAAAAATAGCGAATAAAAATAACACGGGAAAATAACCCGGAATAATAACACTGAAAAGCACATACCACGTATAACACATAACATACAATTGTTCCTATGTATTGAACTCACCTTAAAATAATCGGGGGTTAAAATAGTAATTTGAGTAGCACTTCAACTCGATAAATAGTTTTCGTCCTTGAAAACCGGGAAATATATTGAAAAATAGGCCTTGCGAGGGTAGAGCTTCAAACCGAAAAGAATAATTTCTCGGGCTCTCCGGGCACTTCGGGCGAATTCTGGGCTTTAAAAATGTTACCGGGGCTTCGGGGCAATTTAAAATAGTGAAAATATTGAAAAAGGGGCCAAAAATGCCAAATTTGGGATTCTAGTCGGAAGATCTCGCAGCCTCCTTATTTATAGGCGAGGTCCGAAGGTCGGCTGAGAAGGAACCAGGCAGCAAAGCAGCTCGGTGGCATCAGCAGCGAGGGACACGAGGCTGCTGCGTGGCTTGGACGTGGCTCCTGCGAAAATCGGACACGCGAAGGGGCAGGTGGCGCAGCGAGGCGAGGTCACGAGGCTAGCCATGCGAGACCGAGACAGCTGGAGAACACGCGTCGGATCCGGACAAGGGCGAGTCACGACATCGGAAACGAGGCGGACACGACATCGGACCAATCAGAGGGTGCCATGCGAGGCTGCGGTCCAATTAGAAGATGCCACATGGATTATCACTATTCATGCGAAAATTAAATAAAAAATGTGCCAAATCTTGTAAAATCCATAACTTTTGCATACGAGCTCCGTTTTTTACGTTCTTTATATGCACGCGTAGCTAAAATTATGCTCTACAACTTTAGTTTAGACTTCGTCGGCTAATTTTGATTTTAATTTTTATATTATTATTTATAACAGACCGGGACAGGATAATCCGTTAAAAATTCATAACTTATTCATCCGATATCCGTTTTCGTCAGACTTTTTATCATTGTACTACAAATGACGAGACCTTCAATTCTCGTTTAGGTTGTGTCAGCTAAAAATCACTCGATCTAAAATTCGAGTTTTTAGCTGTCAACTGCTAAGCTGAAACTTCGAAAAATCACAACTTCCTCATACGAAGTCAGATTTTGGCGTTCTTTATATGAAAGTTGATTATTTTCACGAGTTCTACAACTTTTATTTATATCACTAAAGCTAAAAATTAGTTTATCGAAAACTAAATTTTTACGCGACAAAGTATTTTCCGGATATATCACGGATTTTCGTTTGGTCATAACTTCTTTGTTATAACTCGGATTTCAATTAGGTTTTCGCCTAAATGTTTCTAATGAGATTTTCTACAACTTCAATAATAAATTTTTACTAATTTCAAATTTTATATTTTCTCTATATTTCACTATTTGACTTTTAATTGGAATCTCATAAGACTTCCAATATTTTATGAGTGATTCTAAACATAGTTTTACTTCATTTCTAGTAAAACTATCCGTTAGAACTCATCACTCAATTTCACATAATATTATTCTCTTTTACAATACACGATTTCAAAACGTGTATGTTACAAATACCTCCTCCTTTTGAGGATTTCGTCCCCGAAATCATAACGATTAAAATAAATGAGGATACTTCATTCTTATCTCATTCTTATTTTCCCCAAGTATAATTTGGGCCTCGTTGGTGTTTCTACTTGAAAATCACCAACTCTACTTCTTAATTATGTAGATTAGTTGTTCATTCGTTTACAGTCTTTTCAGGGTTTTCTACATATCTTAACTTATTATCCAATATCTCTTAGGATAACGGAATCATTTCATCATATACGCTTAAGCATTTGCACAGATAACTCACATGAAACACTTCATGAATATCTGTCAAATCTTCAGGCAATTCCAAGTAGTATGCTTGCTTACCAACCGTTCTTTCTTCCAAAGTAGTATAACGCCTTTTCATGAAATACCTTCAGTATTACTATATCATCCACCCGGAATTCTACGGGTCGTCTCCTCTTTTCTGCATAGGACATTTGTCGATCCTGGGTCGCTTTCATTCTTTCTCGGAAAATTTGTATCTTGTCAGTGATGTGTTGAATCATTTCAGATCCTCCAAAGATCTTCTGTCCTATGTCACGCCAACATATTTGAGTATGACATTTACGCTCATACAGTACTTTATATACCTTCAATATATTTTCTACTATTTGGATTGCTCTCTTCTTTTGATCATTTGTCTGAGGATGATAAGTTGTACTAAGAGCAACTCGAGATCCTAACTCATGCTTCATTCTCACCCAAAAGTGAGAAGTGAAACGAGTATCATAATCGGAAATAATCTTTAGTGGCGCACCATGTCTCGCCACAATTTCGTCTAAGTAAACTTGTGCTTATTTCTCCATTAGAACCGTTGTACGTATGGCGAGAAAATATGCACTCGTAGTCAGCTTGTCGACAATTATCAGTTTTCTTCTCCTCTTTCAAGGTATTAACTGTATAAGCCGGATAAGTAGAATATCCCTTCGACATAATTTACGAGTTTTTAAGAAAGAAATTTATTATTTTCACCATAGACATAAATAGAATCTTCCCTTTCGATAGGGATGCATATCATCTCTTTGTAACACAAGAGCTCTGCGTGGTTCTTTAATAACCAATACATGTCGAGAATAATATCAAAGATAGGAATTAGGTTAGCAGGAAGATTATAACTTTCAATTCCTATAACACTAACTCTATAGGCTTTATCAGCAAGTAATGATATATTTCCTATGTTATCTATATGAAATGATTGGACAATTGCGTAACAAGCAATTTGAAAAGAATATGCGAATTTATAAGGCACAAAAGAATCTGAGGTATCAAAATCAAATAAGATGTGAGTAAATCTAGAGTTTACGAGAAAATTACTAGTCACAACATTCGAGTTTTTAACTTACTTCCTTTGTGGTAATCTAAAATGTACGATATTTTAACTTTTAGTTTGCCGAACGATTGTCAAACTCTCCATACTTATTAATTACTAGCGGTGCTCAAACCTGCACCCGCTCATCATTCTCTATTGGGCTTTCGATCCTAATCTTTGAGTTAAAACTCAATTCTCAGTGCAGACTCCTGCTCCTTCTTGGTTTATAGACTAAACCCATGATAAGGTCTTTACTTTTGCTATAACAGCAACTCGAATGGTTTTATTCTAATGACCTTTGATTTTATCTCGCACAAGACACATAACGATCCAAACTCTTGTATTAGAATCAGATCGAATAAATCGAGCTGATAGAATCGCGAAAACAAAAAGAGTTTGATCAACACGTAGATGCTTTGGAACAGAAAGAATAGCACCACGTATCTCTAATTCGTGCTTTCGGACCTACATATCTTTTAGCTTTTGGCACCTCCTCCTTTTTAGTTGGAGTACTCTTTGATTGTTGAACGGAAACTTGACTCCCCGCCATTTGACTAGTAAGAGTAGGGCAGAAACATTTCTTGTGGCCAGTAACACCACATAGCAAGTCATATTTCTAGCTAATGATTGCTCAATTCTTTAATGAAGATCATTATATTTCTATCGACTACCTCGATCTTTTACTTCTTCAGTATTCCTACTGAAGTTTTATCACTATATAAGACATGGTTCTCTGAACCAATCAACTCCTTTCGCGGGTTTATACTAATCGGACTCGATTCTTTATGACATTAAGATTTGAACGATAATTATTTTCTTAGTCATTACCGAAACGAAGGTAACGACACTCCCGAATAAAACGAAATCATTTACTAGCTTCTTGGTAACCTTGTGCCTTTTTCCTGATCCAAGTGTGAGTCCTGTGCTTCCAGTAGTATAGGCCTCTACTACTATTCACACCTACTCATACTCGTCCCAAGTATTGTCTCGCAGTTCCCAAGTCACCATTCAAAAGTTTTCACAAAGCAACTTATCACACATGAATGTGTTTAAACAAATACATACAACACTTTCTCCTAGACTCAACTAGGGTTTTCACGTTTCTATCAAACATATATTGGATTACCTATACTCGCCTTCTAGGATTCTTCTCATGCATATGCTCGTTTTAATATATCCTAATACTTTTCCATATGTCGATAGAAATTTTACTTCCATTTCTTCATATAAATTCTTTCTTGAGTAGTGTCTACTTTACAAGACACACTATTCCAAAATTTACTCTAACAGCATGGAGACAAACGGTCTTCTACTACCTGCATCATCTTCTAACTCATGCAATCCATCATGCACATTTGTTCATTTCATTATTCTTCCTTGACATCATTATTCTTGTATCCGAGTAAGTCTAAGTCTACTTCATAGGAGTCTATCCTAAGAAGTCTGCTTCTCAGCAAGCTCTACTAGCTTCAACTTAGTTCTCTGTCATTCCTGACTACAACATCTCTTCTCATACGATACTATGGGTGTATTTCTTCTTCAATTAAGCATTCTACCTTACTTAAACAAGTAAGTTGCTTAACCATTTACCATTAAATGACTCAATTCACCATCCCAATCTTGTATGTTAAAGTCGGCTTAACACACAATGGAACTTCTATAAGGATGGGATAGAAGTCAATCATCACTTAGTATTATTAAATACTAAGTCTGAACATCTTTTATAGGGTTACTACTCGAACTACATACTACATCACAAAGTCTTGGCCTATTGAGTCTGAAAAACTTCATTAGCCTTTCCTTTGATCTTCATTTAATTCTTCTAATCTTGTACCACATCAATTGAGATACTATTGAAGTATTGACCGCCATCTTCGGTTCTTCTGACTCTCTAAACAATCACTGCTTCAATCTAAACAACGGTGGAAGCAACTTCGTGGATTTGCACCAACACATTTGTCTCTCCCAAACGTGTTTCAAATGCACATCTTTCTTCCAAAGATGTTATTATATATCAAACATACTTTAAATGTATATTACCACTCTATTGGCATTAATACACTTATTACGATAATAATTCATATTTATTATTTTACGATATCTCGCGATCGTTTATTTATAAACTTATCAATGTCAACTATCATAAGTCTCTTTATCACTTCGAAAATTCTATTACGAAAATTCTTAGAATTCTGAACATAAAATTTTCTAAACCAAGGTCGGCAACAGACCTTAAGCTATCTCAAATAATAGCAACTATAGATAAGCACCTTAAGGCATGCTATATTCATTTGTCATTTAGCACATATTGGAATATAAGGCATATCTCCTCTTAATATTCTAGTGCTTGATTCCATTAGGTATTCAACCTAAAATATACCAGATACATATCGTATCATCTTCACTTAACAATTCTTGTTTAAGTTTATAAATTCTCAAAATTTCTAGTTCACTTAAACTAATTTTCTTAAATTTCTGAAGTAACTTAATATCTTAGAATACTAGGGTTTATCATTGCCCAATCCCCCACTTAAATATTTCCTATGGTTTGTATCCATATACTTATTATGAATCAGCTCATATATTGAGCTTCCAACTGTTTAAGTCTAAATACCAATCTGTGATATTTAGTTCACTTAAACCATTGCTCTGATACCATGATTGAAAGACCCCAACTTTAGAATTTATGAAAGACCCAAACTTTCATACTATTCCAACATTAATCTTAAGTTACTTCCTTGAAACATGCTACATGCATATTTATAAAATAATATTTTATATTGATAAAGTGATTACAAAGGATTGGATACAAACCGACTAAATTTTATTACATTTCATATCTACCCAGGAATCTATTATTCATATACATACTTGAACATTAGAATACAGAGAAATAGTGTTAACTATTCTAAATCTTTCAGCAGTATAAAACTAAATTGGATACTCATCACCTGCAATTGTTAAACATTGAGAGGGATAAGCGATAACGCTTAGCGAATTCAATAAATAGATACAATATAATCTTATGCCTTATATATATACCAATATGACAGAAGCAAAAGGGAACAAGAACAACAATAGCATATGCGTATCATATGTCACGCTTTCAATATAAACTCAAGATTTGATTCAAAGATTTACGATCAATAAGACATAACAATTTCAATACTTGATATGCATCAATAAAGCTTTTGGCCCAAACGACACAGAAGATATACAACTTCGGATTAACATTTTGGTAGATTTCAGGCTTAAAGCCCTGTCTAACCATTTGCCAATACCATATAATAGAGTTCATTCTCTTACGGAGTCATGCTCTACATGGTCAGAGGCTACATACCAGTCCTATCTAACCTTCTGCCGATGCCATAGAATAGAAGTCATTCTCTTACGAGACATGTTCTACATGGCCAGAGGCTACATACCAGTACCACCGTGAATCTAAGTCCTTTCACTGATCACAAGGTCAAAGGTATATCTTTGCTTTTTAAAAATAGCGAATAAAAATAACACGGGAAAATAACCCAGAATAATAACACTGAAAAGCACATACCACGTATAACACATAACATACAATTGTTCCTATGTATTGAACTCACCTTAAAATAATCGGGGGTTAAAATAGTAATTTGAGTAGCACTTCAACTCGATAAATAGTTTTCGTCCTTGAAAACCGGGAAATATATTGAAAAATAGGCCTTGCGAGGGTAGAGCTTCAAACCGAAAAGAATAATTTCTCGGGCTCTCCGGGCACTTCGGGCGTATTCCGGGCTTTAAAAATGTTACCGGGGCTTCGGGGCAATTTAAAATAGTGAAAATATTGAAAAAGGGGCCAAAAATGCCAAATTTGGGATTCTAGTCGGAAGATCTCGCAGCCTCCTTATTTATAGGCGAGGTCCGAAGGTCGGCTGAGAAGGAACCAGGCAGCGAAGCAGCTCGGTGGCATCAGCAGCGAGGGACACGAGGCTGCTGTGTGGCTCGGACGTGGCTCCTGCGAAACTCGGACACGCGAAGGGGCAGGTGGCGCAGCGAGGCGAGGCCACGAGGCTAGCCATGCGAGACTGAGACAGCTGGAGAACACGCGTCAGATCCGGACAAGGGCGAGTCACGACATCGGAAACGAGGCGGACACGACATCGGACCAATCAGAGGGTGCCATGCGAGGCTGCGGTCCAATTAGAAGATGCCACATGGATTATCACTATTCATGCGAAAATTAAATAAAAAATGTGCCAAATCTTGTAAAATCCATAACTTTTGCATACGAGCTCCGTTTTTTACGTTCTTTATATGCACGCGTAGCTAAAATTATGCTCTACAACTTTAGTTTAGACTTCGTCGGCTAATTTTGATTTTAATTTTTATATTATTATTTTTAACAGACCGGGACAGGATAATCCGTTAAAAATTCATAACTTATTCATCCGATATCCGTTTTCGTCAGACTTTTTATCATTGTACTATAAATGACGAGACCTTCAATTCTCGTTTAGGTTGTGTCAGCTAAAAATCACTCGATCTAAAATTCGAGTTTTTAGCTGTCAACTGCTAAGCTGAAACTTCGAAAAATCACAACTTCCTCATACGAAGTCAGATTTTGGCGTTCTTTATATGAAAGTTGATTATTTTCACGAGTTTTACAACTTTCATTTATATCACTAAGGCTAAAAATTAGTTTATCGAAAACTAAATTTTTACGCGACAAAGTATTTTCCGGATTTATCACGGATTTTCGTTTGGTCATAACTTCTTTGTTATAACTCGGATTTCGACTAGGTTTTCGCCTAAATGTTTCTAATGTGATTTTCTACAACTTTCAATAATAAAATTTTACTAATTTCAAATTTTATATTTTCCCTATATTTCACTATTTGGCTTTTAATTGGAATCTCATAAGACTTCCAATATTTTATGAGTGATTCTAAACATAGTTTTACTTCATTTCTAGTTTTACTTCCCAAAAGTGTCGACCACATCATCAACATGTACTTATGGTGGCAAGTAGTAGGTATTGTATGAACATTAAGTTTATCAAAATACAACATAGCCATCGATACATTTAGTTGATTCGGGTTACATGGGTTCTTGGAGGGCATACCTCTCTTGAGTTACTACCACTAGTTGTGATGAAAGATGCAATAAACCTAATACATAGTGAGAGTAGTGTAGCCACTAACTCACTTGGCTATACTAGTCTATCATATGCCAAAATGGTGCACAACATACCCAGCCATGTCACTCATTTTGTGAGTGGCCTCCTCCGCTCTCTGCTCTGCTAAGGCTGCCCTAGCCTCAACTGTAAGGATCTGTGTCTCATGGTGGCCTCTTCCTCCTCTAAGGAGTGTAGACGGTCTGTAATGTCCTCCTGTTCTGCTTGTTGGTTCAGTACAGCTCTTGAATGGTGTTCTTGTTCTTCGTGGATGCGTCGAATTCGCATTGTCGCATTTCGGGCTTCACCTCCAATCTCCATTACCTCATGATGGATATCCTGAACCTGGGTGCCTAGACGGGCCACTTATGGTACCATTGGAGTTATTCCTTGACCCGTGAGGGTGCTGGGGCCCGGAGTATGGTGTAGTGGATGCATGCCTAATGCGGATCGTCGGTCGTCTCCTCTAGCCCAGGCATGTAGCCAGATTGCTCCTTGTGGAGGTGCATCCTAGACAAGTTAGATGTCAGCAACGAAGATTGCCCTTGCATGGGCAATATTTTCTTACTAGGAATGTTCATCCCAAGAGGACCCCTATTGGGTGCTTACGCACATGGAAGGAGAGAGGTGAAAGGGTATCTTGCCCGCTCCCAATAGGGTAAGGCTCGCTAACGACCTCTCCAGCGCCTTCATCCTCGTCTAACTCTTCATCATAATCCCCCCTCGTAATCCACCTCTTGGTATTCTTTGGGACCCACTTCTGGGTTCTCTTCATGAACCTCTTCTGGCTCCTCCTCGATCTATCCATTGGCTACCATGGCAGGGTAGTGGGGGTCTTCGTGGAGAAATTCAGCCATGTTGTCTATGCGAGAATAGGGATATATAAATAATCTGTGAGATTAATACAAGCATTTCTAATGAAAACTTCTATAGTGTGATCCTTACCGGGTCCTCGTATAATCACGTAGTGTATACAAGTTGTATATAACTAAGATCATATAGACCTTCGAATAAGTGATCCTACTCTTAGACCACAACGAAACAAGGAACTAGAAGTAGAGCGAAATCGTAAATTGTAAGTCTATAAAATCTTAATTATATATAACCTTAACGTAAAAACTAAGTAATTATAGACCTGCCAGTGAGGGTCTTTAGTTTTCACATGATTTATTTATAATATCATAAAATACTCCTATAGTATTTTAAGCTTTATGTTTGGTTCTAGAGTTTCTTGGTATATAGAGTTGGCAAGTTTTAGACTTGTTGCTAACCACAACTATTCCCAGGCATACACTAGTCACCTGTTGGATAAATATAGTTGATCAGACTATATTTATCCCACACCTAATTACATACACCAAAGTTTAATCGGAGTGCCCAACTTATCTTAATACTTTTCCCTTGTTCTTATTATGACACTGTCCTATATGTATGTATGTACGTATACTTCTATAAAATATTATTATATTTGAGAGCATAACTCTTGGTCAAAGTGTCATTAGTCCCATTGTATTTATAGTGGCATATATTGTATGGTTTTATCTACTAGTTCACTATAAAGAATGCTCTGATACCAATCTATCACACCCCCAAACCAAAACGGCGAAAACTTCTGGGGGTGGATGGAGTGACTTCATGTATCATAACAATTGGATATAAATGAAACATAGCAAGACAAACATTCATACATTGAAAGTTTAAGTTTACATTGTTTACTAACTGTGTTTTTAGAAAATCCAATATTTTCTTAAATATGAACTGTAAATGTATGTATTTCCTTTGTATCTTTTCCTTGTAAAATGATAATGTATGTTTCCAGAAAATCCAATATTTTCTTAAATATGACTACAGTCTTAAACCCTAAGACCAAAATGTAGGTAATGTTGTATTGAAAATAGAATGTAGTTTCATCTTTTTGTAAAACTAATTAAGTGTAAGTTACTCCGTAAACCAAGTCATTTTGTTAATCCCTATGTGTGTTATTATAAACGTGCTAATATGACTAATATGTCTGAACGACGTTCTTCAGGCGTCGGAGCTGGTAGACTTTTGACACCCTAGACTTGCCGGTCTAACTATAGCTAACAACTGGGGTGTGGGGTTGTCAATCCCATATAGATCTATACACAACTATCTCGCTCTCCCTGAAGGAGACTCTGGTTATAATGCAGGACTTATGGTGGACACTAGGATAGGTACGGTGAAGGAACGTCTCACAAGAGCATCAACAGATTTACATGAACTATGACTCCTTTTTCTTGTAAAATGAAATAATTATACCTTTGAAAAATTATATGGTTCTTCTGAAATGAATGTGTGATTTCGTGACTCTCAAATTGTACCAATTATAGTTTATCTTGTATATTTGTTGAGACTATTTATATAATCTTTTATATAAATATAAAGTTGTTATCATGTCTAGTGTCAAAATATGAAATCAAAACATGATATTTTTTGGTTGTAATCCACCAAAATAGTAAATAACTATATTGTAACCATTTTTACTAGAAAGTTATCTTTTAGTAAATGTTTCTAATACATCCAAAAATATGGTCCCAAAAATATTCGATTTAAGTAATAAGTAAAATAGTAAACTTTCATATCATCCAAACATTTGTAATAAACCGGTGTATCAATTTGACATAAATCAGAGTAAAACGTCATAACAAAATCCCAATGGTGTGTGCGATGCATTCATCCCGATCCCTTCCTCTTGGAACCAGAAGTACCTAAAACATAAACTGAAAACCGTAAGCACAAAGCTTAGTGAGTTCCCCCAAAATACCACATACCAAACATACAGTGGGCCCCGCCCGGTCATCGGACCTCGTCCGGTCATCGGGCACCACCCGATCATCGAGTTGAGCTCGGAAATCATATAAACACATACATATGTAATATAATCAGCATACAGATAGTCATCGGGCTTCGCCTGACATCGGACCTTAGTCCAATAACATATAACCATAGGTACAAGAGTCACAAAGATAGTTAGCATTCTATCAGCATAACATAAACATGGGTCGGGATTGGTGCCTTCGACCCGCTAAACCCACTAAGGAAACTCACCTCGAATGCTGAATGATAATTGGATAAATCTCGGCCTCAGAAAATCAGCTCACTCAACCCCTAAACAGAAACAATCCCGCAGATACCGATCAATATACCAAAACCCCAAAAGGTCAAACTTTGTCAAAGTCAACGTTCCGGGTTAACTCAACTCGATGAGTTGTTCTTCAACTCGCTAAGTTTCCTCATGAATCAACAGAATCGCGAAAGGCCAGTTCAACTTGCCGAGTTCACCCATGAACTCGCCGAGTTTCCCATTTAGCCAGCAGAATCTAGAAAATAAATCCAACTCGCCGAGTTCGCCTATGAACCCGCCAAATTCTTCAGGAAAACACACCACTTAATCCATTAAGCCAAGATTCTCGAAACTAAAAGGTCCACCACTTAGTTCTGAACCAAAATATCGGCTAGAAGGGTAAAGTTTCCAACTTTACCCTTAAGAACCATCCTAAGGGGTAGAGAACCCAAACCCTTATCTTAAAAGGCTAAGGCATAAACAATAAGCACTTATTCAACAAGACAAAGCTCCATAATAAAGATCTGGTTCCTAAAGGCTGCTAACACACATAAAGTTTCCAACTTTACTCTCAAGCATGCATAGAAGAGACCCAAATGTCCAAAAGAATCCATAACATGGACTTAATGCATGCATGGAGCTCTTAAGACCATAAAGTTAGCACCTTTATGCCAAAATAGCTCAAGAGAACCATAGATCTGGAAGGATAGCACTTGGGAAGACCTTCAACCCCATCCATCTCCCAAATATGGATAAAAGCCTAAAAACTACCCCCAAAAGAGATCTAATCAAATATTAAGCAAGGTTAGAACTTTATACCAGAAATATGTTGGAAATGAAATAAGGAATCAAGATCTTGAAGGCTCCAACTTGAATCGCTACCTTGCACAAAGTATCTCTGTAACGCCTGGTTTCTAGTATGTATTTAAAATCATAATTTATTCACTTTCATTGAGGAACTCGACGAGTTAGGAGCCCAACACTCCTCGAGTAGGAATAATTTGGGACGCGGGTTAAGAAACCTACTCGGCGAGTTGAGAGACCTCAACTCGACAAGTAGGCTGGCAGAAATGAAACCCTAATTTTCGGGGTTTTGCGCCCTATTTAAAGGCCTTAATGTTTCATTTTGGCCTCCCTCATCGTCCCCTCAATCCAGAGACAACACTAATCGTGCCTATTTCCCCATTTTGAGTGTGTGTGAGTCTAAAGAGTGTTCTTTGGTGCTTTTCTTGAAGGAGTGTGAAGTTGATGGTGCAAAGTCGAAGGGAGAAGCTCTAGATCTGGGATTTTTAGTGTTGTTACAACCATTTGGAGGTATAAAGTCGATACCTTAACTATTTATTTGCTAGATCTATTCTTTGAGAAGTTTATGGCCTTTAGTAGTTTGTTTTGGTGTCATTTATGGATTTGAACATGCTATGAAGTTATGACCTCAGATCTAGATGTTTCATGGCTTATTGAGACTTAAAGTTGCCAACTTTATCAAGTCTTGGTCCTCCTCCATGCCCTAGGTCCCTTATAAAGCTTAGTTTTAGTGTTTTTAGCCTCTTGATACCATGCATGGACGTAAAGTTAGCAACTTTATGTGGTATCTCAGCCCAAGGGGACCTGATCTATGGTTTGGAGGTATTAGACTCGCTTGGAAGTGACTGAATGAGTTAAGACTAAGGAAACTTGACGAGTTGTTTACCAAACTCGGCGAGTTGGATCGCGGTCCCCCAACCTTTTTGATTAATGAGCAAACTCGGCGAGTTGAAGAGATGACTCAACGAGTTGGCTAGAGTTTTCTCGGTTTCTGAAGACAGAAGGAACTCGACGAGTCCACAAGGGGACTCGACGAGTTCTACTGAAAAGTCCTGATTCTGTTGAGAATGAGGAACTCGACGAGTTGGAGGAAAACTCGACAGGTTGGATTACGATTTCATGATTCTATGATTTATGGGAAATCGGCGAGTTGAAGGGTGAACTCGACGAGTTGAGTCAACTTGGAGCGTTGACTCTGACTTTGACTTTGACTTGAACCATAGTTGACCCTTAAGGAGTTATAAGTATAAAATGGAAATTAAGGAAATCTTTTATGTATAGGCGCTTGAGTTGGGTTGATTTTCGGAACCGAGGATTTTCAGCTACTTTCCAGTATTCGAGGTGAGTTACCTTCCCGATATAAATGGGTCTAAGACACCAATGTCGGCTCACTAGTAGTTGTTCACAATAGAGATGATTGTCTTTGTAATAATTGTCTGGTATGCCATTATCTGTTGAGATTTACGTGCTAGTATACTATGTTATTATGTGGTAGTAGTAAGTGGGTGAAACAGTCCCTATAGCCGGTCGAAAAAGACCGAAGGGGTAGGTCAGCACCCATATATGCTAGGAAGTATGTGATTATGTGTTCATAGACTAAGATGCTATATGGTAGTGGTAGGGGGTGAAATAGTCCCCATAACCAGTTGAAAGAAACCGAAGGGGTAGGCCAGCTCCCAAATATGCTAGGCGCTTGCCGGTTGAAAGAGACCGAATGTGGGGTAGGCCAACACCCTGATATGCTAGGCGATTACCGGTTGAAAGAGACCGAATGGGTAGACCAGCACCTAAATATACTTGGCAGTATGTTATTGTATGGTATGTGGTATGGTGGGGAGCTCACTAAGTTTTATGCTTACGGTTTTCAGTTTTGGTTTCAGGTACTTCTTCTTCGAAGGGAAATGAGCGGGCATGATTGCGGCACCTCACACCATGATTTCCGCACATGAGATCCCTAATATTTTATCATATAGAGGAACCGAATGGGTGTGTTTACTAAATTATATTTCAATATTAAGGTTTTCACAATGCAGTGAACTAATGAAAGTTTAATAGATTGTCACATCATCATTTTAGTCTCCATATAATTTTATCAAAAAAATTTACAATGCATTAAACTCAACCAAGTTTAATGGAACATATTTTTAATAATTAAAATGTTTTTTTTTTCATCGAAGAGTTTAATTACCAATGAACTTCATATAGATTGAATGCTAACATGACATCTCATAATGATAGAGTTTAATCTATTAAATGTTTATTAAACATGACAATCCATTCAATTCTACAATTAAACTATGCATTATAGATGCTCCTAAGTTAAAAAAAATGTCCATTGATAAATAATAAAATGTAAAACTATATAAACAAAAACTATTATAATTTGAGATTTTTTGTTTTCACTACGTAATATTTTACATTTTTAAAGTTCAGCGTTAGATTTTGTCGGCAGTGAACGAATAATTTTTTAAAAGTTTTTATAGAACTTAAAGTTTTATATAATGATTTTATGGAATAAAAAAAATAAACTCTCAACAGTATTCTCAATAGTGAAATAAAAAGAAAGTTATTCTATTTAATTGGAAAAAAAAACAAAGAAAATGTTTTTATGGAATTTGGTTTAAAATAATAACGCTTTAACTTCATAACATCTTATAATAAGCTAACTAAATTAAATATTCATTCCTTTGATCATCATTTATAACCATATAGATATAGGTTTATAGCTTGTTAAGTGACACGACGATTAGTGTTTTTTGTTTATTTACCTTCTGTTTCAATATATATTCAAATTAACATTTTTTTCGTCTCACCGTAAACAATTTGATGAAAAAAAAGTTAAATCTATATATAAAGAAAAAAGAACCATATTGAAGCAAATGAGAAAGACACTTCATCGCTTCAATTTTGTGACATATCGCTTCATTTTTGTTACTCTATTTTAACCGTTAAATTGTTGGGCTAAATTGTTTGTTCTATATTTATTGATTTTTTAACATGTTAAACGCGTCTTTTTTTTTTTTTTTTTTTTTAATCCTCGCTTAACATTAAAATACCACACGATAAGCCATTGTCAAGTAAACGACTTTAAATTGTATTCACTATCCATTACCAACTCAATTGCTGTCTTGCTGATCAGGACATAATTGTCCAACAGTAACTACCGAACTTGTTAGGCAAACAAATCTCAGAATTTCAAAGTTGGGTACAAAATTTGTGTGATGCAGTTTTTTGATACGGTGGACACTCACATCACATGCTTGCGAATAGGAGTTTGGGACTGGGGATTTTTTTTAAAGCTATAGGGAGTGTTGGATTGGGGAGTTTTTTAAGCCATAGGAAGTTTTTTTTTTTATTTATTTTTTATTTTTTTTATTTTTATTTTTATTTTTTTATTTTTTTAAGCCAGAGGGAGTTCTTAACATTTTTATAAAAAGTCAAACAATTATTAATTATTTATAAATAAGTTTTTTCGAAAAACAATACAATTTCAACTAATAAAAATATTTCAAAAATTAATTAGAATATTTATATATGGTAAATTGATATGTCTTTTTAACCAACCCCTTTTTACATACACATACAAGATAATGTTAGGAGTGGTAATGTGTTTATCATGTCATATTACTTTATTAAATAATTATTAATTTTGTTTATTTTTTTATCAACTATTAATTAAACAGACAAACATTTTAATATTAAAATACATTAGTTATAAAACATGACTTAATAAATGATTTAATATTGCACTTAAAACACAACTTAATAAATGACTTAAAATATAAATTAATAAATAACTTAAAATATAAAACATGACTTAATAAACTAATCCACCCAATTAATTTTTTTTTTTGGCAAGATCCCTTTTGCCTTTGCCACAACCCAACAAAATTGTGAGCCGTGAAATGTTGAATTATATAAGAAATTGTTTGAATTTGGTTTGACAGGGTTAGAATTTTGTCAAATGGTCAAAAATTTGCGTACCCCATTGTACGTGTCAGGGATGGTGTTTGGCAAAGATTGGCGTACCTCATTTTCCAATACCCTTAGTTAAATTTATGTTTTGAATATTGAGGATTTTTGGTTATGCATTTATCTACTTGCTATGTATTTTCATTTTATGTTCCTTTTTTCTTTTAATTTTTATTAGAAATAAAAAAATAAAGATATTATAGTTTTTGATGTTTATAAATTTGGATTTTAAAATGGAGATGTTAATTGGTTAAATATATGGAAAGTTGAGTGAATTAATCATTATAAATGAACTTCTCAAATAAAAAGCCATTTTTATCCATTTTTTTTAAACTGTCATATTTCTCCCGAATGCCCACATTCTTAATCGTTCTTTAGATTCTAGAGTTTCTTTTCATTTTTTTTTAAATATACTTTTACCTATATCCAAAATATTTATTTCCATATGTTTAATATTATCATTTTTCAATCAAATGTTTTATTTTAATCCATAATATAGTATACATTTTCCTATTTATTATATTTGTTTAATTTTTTTAAAAGATTTTATTGAAAAAAAAAATTCTTGAAATTTCAGAACTATTCATTAGATATTATATTTGTTCATGAAATTCCAAAGTGTTTTTTTTTTTTTTTTTACTTTGAAAATTCAATGCGAAATCCATAATGTCGAATCCATCATGTACTTCCTTGTTAGAAAAGTTATTTTTTCTCGGTTCGAAATTCTCTATTCCGGACTTGATGGTTATTTTATGATAACAATTTTTTTTGGTTATTTTCTTTAAATACACACTATATTATTGTTAGATTACTCAATTTCCCTAAATATAATTTGGTTTATCAATTTCAAGTCAATAAGATTTTAAAACAAAAAATGAGTTTTTACCTAACATTTAGTGAAATTTCGAAAGCATGCCGACAATGTTGTTTCAGGTTAAATGGATATATTGATGTTTTATGTGCTTGAACATAAATTGAGTTATTTTCATAAAGTCCCTTAAGTTTGTCAAAATATGACAATTTTGTTCCTCCAATGATTCTAGGTGTGGTAATGCCTAAAATTTGGTTTGTTTTTGTCAAATGTGTCATTTAGCACGTCACCCATCAGTTTTCCAATAACACTCTCAACTTTTTTCTTAAGGACTCAACTACTTCTTATTGAATACACACACACACACCAATACATACTTCTTTTTGATAAAATACACAACGGCGGTGGAGGTAGAGGGAACATGACGAACCACAAGTATCAACAACTCCAACACCATCACCATCATCACCTCCGACATCATCTTCTCGAGGATAATCATGATCCGTCCCCTGCTACCCCTAGTATGTTAAACATC
Source organism: Lactuca sativa (assembly GCF_002870075.4). NCBI lineage: Eukaryota > Viridiplantae > Streptophyta > Magnoliopsida > Asterales > Asteraceae > Lactuca > Lactuca sativa. Next base: position 123,827,052 of record NC_056627.2, read on the forward strand.
ATTTCTAGAAACATTTACCTCCTAAAATCTTGATTATCGTGATTATATGACCCTTTATTTTCTATATTGTTAATGAATATGATATGTAAACTTTATTAATTTACTTGATCCATCGGTGGATTTGTTTGAATTCTTTATCACGATGGGTCAATGAATAGTAGGGATCTTTCCCTTTAATGATAACTGAAGTGACTTTTCCTTACTTCAGATTTCGTCCTCGAAATCACTCCTTACCACCCTCCTGAGAACCAATGTTCTGAACAAAACCTTCTAGTGCCGAACAAATCATTGAACCCATAATTTGCCGATCCAAAATGTTACTTCTGTAATTACGAAGCCCCATAACTTGTCTGACCTCCACCCAGGTAGAACCAAACCGAAACACAACCACAAGGGTCTCCTCTTAGCATCAAAATTGAAAGCGCCTTTTGACCTTAAACCTTCCAACTAATAATCGAGCATATAGATTCCTTAATCCATAACTTGCTGAAGTAAAGATCTTGCATAAACACACTAATGACTCCTAACGCGGTCCCAACCGAAAGCCAACTCGGTGTATATCTTATAACCCAAGATCCAAAGATTTACACTTGTATTTCACCTGAAACCTTCTTATTCACCCCATCCATTCACAAAAACTGGGATATAAAATCCCTAGTCCACCGCCGAGACTACCAGTCTCACACCTGGTCCAGCCACCAGGTTCCTATGAGTCTAACTGATAAGGCTACCCTAGCCTATGCACTCCACTATGCCATTCCCTGGCCATATAATCATCCTATTGAAACCATAATCCAATTCCTTGACCCCGCCGGTCTCCACCAGGTCTCACCTGCATTGCCATAATCACACGGGCCTCGCTCACAAGTCTCACCCCATCGAGAGCTACACAGACCCAACCCCGCCTCGGATCCCAATAGACCTCCTTGCCCAAGGCACGAGCTTATCCTCCTTTATACTCATGACCGCCACAATGATGGTCTACCTCAATCTGGTGAATGTTACGATCCCATCGCAGACTTACAACACTTCCATACTATTTGCCAATCAAGTGAACGTTATGGCCACCCCATAGTCCTACAACACGTCTATCCCGCCATGGTCACCGCCCATGGTCTTACCACACACAAATCCTTCCACAAAACACGCTGCTATCAGTGCAAAACCTGACGAAATCATGGTCGCACACGACCCAAGGATAGGATAGACGGTCATACTCTTGATACAATTCAAAGACTATAACCCAAATAGAACCATGCATATAATTTGAACCAATCACTCCATTGATATCTTGAACAACCCACACATATCCCTCTCGACAATATAATGAATTTACCACAGTGCACCTCCTTAAGGAACCCATAACCTCATCCAAAAAGGGAAGAAATACCAGAATTCTATCGAAACGACAAACCTCAATCATTAATAGAAGACATCCTCATGAATGATCAGAACAAGACCCCATACTTTGATTGAGACTGAACAAATTTCACCAATATGCAACCAGCTCAAGAAGACTTCCAAGGTGATCCTGAATGCTACCAAACCATGATCCTGCTACAAACCAAAATTCCACACCACTATCATTAAGGATAAACATACCCATAGACCAAAGGAGCATAAAACACACTAAACTTAATGATAGATTGACACATCCATTGAACTTCAACTGAGACAACTTGAAACCTTTGGAGAACCTTCGTTGAATGTGATGGGTATTGTGTAATATACAACCCTAATAGCTTTGGATATAAGTTTTCTCTAGTTATACAAGCAATAAAATTTCCAAAGCATGAAGCCTACAACTAGCATACAATTTTGACATATAAATTATAAAGTCAAGTCAGAAGAGTATCTATTTATTGTAGCTTGTAGTTTTGGCCTTTCAAGAGCTTAGCACCTCAAGTGTGATGCCTCAAATGGTTCACAAACACCATGAACAAAGGAGGACTTTGAGAGAGGCTAGACACTTTAAAATCAGATATGATTCTCTTAGAATACTAGGTGTGTCGATTTTGGCTAAGGGGTAACATTTGTATAGTGTAGGATTCCAAGGGTCATGGGTAAACCTTAATCCATACACTTAGGTTATGATCCATATCTAGTGTTAGCTAACTCTTCTTGGATACTCACATAAACTTAGCCCATCATGGATCAATAGCCCAAACTATATATATATATATATATATATATATATATATATATATATATATATATATATATATATATATATATATATATGTTACTGATTTACATAATCAGTCTCCATTAATTTAATTAGTCTCTTTTGATCACTAAATTTATTCTGAATTAATTCTTGATCAATACTAATTAAGTATTATGATTTCTCAATTAATACATTATACTTATAATATATTGGTAAATCATAAATAGCCTCTTTTTCAAATATCCATCCTATCAGATCGTTCTGGTGAAGGCAACCCAAATGGATCATGCTACTCTCGAGTCAAGTACATACCAATTATAGTTATGGGCATAGACACCTAATCCAACAGTCTCCCACTTGGATAAGTCTAATAACTATTATTAAGATACGACTTCAAAAATGACTAGCAATCGTAGCTCTTAAAAGTCGATGTCGAACTCTGACCTAGTTAATGATGCGCCCATTAGATAAGGGATCATATATTCCTCCATTCTAGATATCGTATGAATTGAAATATGGATTATAATCATTCTCTCTGTTCATGTGTTGTTTCCTGGTTTTCGATTTATGACGACTGACTAATTGAACAAATCAAATCAGTCCAAACTTGGCCAAGCGCTTAGGGTTGTCATCACTAAATCATCGAGGGGCCCATATATATCGCTTTTATCCCTCTTAGGGTAAAAGGAACGGATAAACTTCGACTCATATGCTTGATCTATTTACTCATCAAATCACACAAAACAATACGTTTTATAGCACCAAGTTACTAGTGCGTTTTCATATCATCAATGTGCAACCGACTTGTAAACTGCAACTCGTATCTCTTCGTTTCAAGAATATAAGATATTATCATCTCACAATCACTCGTGATAAAATCCATGAAGTGATTCACATGAGCGTGGGTTTAATCCAATACTCAAATCTTATTACAGGAGTACTCATGAATACTGCAACAAACTTGTGTTATGTCTAACACTTTAGACAATCTACAGTCGGATTCATGACAGTCTTGCCTCAGTACCTACTTCCAAAGTATGATCGACTGTGGATGGTTTGAATAATCTTATTATCCGGGAAGTCAAAACATGCGAAGTGAAAAATTCAGAACACATAAATACTATAACATATGCCCTAGGCATTGGAAAAATTCAGAACACATAAATACTATAACATATGCGATCGATCCTATACCCGAAGCATATGGGATACAATACATAATGTTTTATATAAAGACGTGATACTTTACCAGTCTCTTGTTATAACATTTCCATATATAGAATTTCTTTATGTTGAATCTTTTCAAGATAACATTCATATACGTCCTTGATTAAATTTGATTAAAATCTCAATCTAAACTTTTAGAATTGAAATGAATTATAATTTTCTCTTCCTTAATTATAGCAAAACAACTTTTCAAACCCTGCAATTTTGCGAATTAAAGCATTTGTTTTCTATAATTAACATTGCTAACTCGCAACACTTACCATAATAATTATGCTCCCACTAGCATAACAATTATTTTGTTACTAGCATAACATTTATGCTCCCACTAGCTTTGACATGTATCCAGAAATCAGCTGGACTTCTAGAAATCAATACTTGTTGACTTTCTTACCAAAGTTTAGATTTCTGATACTAGACGCATCGATAAGACTTTATCTAGGCTTCTCAAACTCATACACCTTTCCTTAAATAACTCACATGTGTGTCTAAACAATTTTAGAACTTACAGCAATAAGTCTCAAATGTTTGGACCTTTTGCCATTTCTCACAATTCGAACTATGAAGAGGGATGTCGTAATCATAATCGAATTTGAGAATCTAAATATCACAATTGCTAACTCTTTAAAATCTACTTATTGAAAGTGTTTCCTCACAATCATTTTCATGAAGCGGAGAGAAACCTTATGACACTTAGACTTTATGGTGTATGTGTTCCTATTCATGTGAAACTGCCATTTCCAACCATTATCATTAAATAAGGTCTATGGCAGACTTAAACTCATATGGACTGTACTTGTTCAATCTTAATTTCTTGCCACTTGGCAGCATGAGGGCCTACCATGTCTTCCACGTTGTTCAACAAATCACCCTTACTGATCATTGGACTTTCACTAATCAAGGTGCTTTGCCCTATGCAAACAATTGAGAACTCATAGAATTCACATGCATAGTCAATTTAAACTGGAATGACATAGAAATAACAATATGTCAACACGATAGGTAATAAAACCTCAAGTTGTGTGCTAACGATAAACAATAGGTTTACTCTTGATTAGTTCTTGAAGCTTTTCAAGATCTTTAAGACTCCCAATGACCTCTTGACATATAAGTTTCTCTTTGTCAAGAAACATTACTTGACAAACAAATATTCAAGAGTTAGTGTAGTTTCTTATCAAGACAAACACTTCTGACAATCGGTCTTAGTTGATCTTTCTTTTATCCAAAACATCACAACTTACCAATTTCAAATGTACAAGAGTAGAAAACATTTTACTCTACAGTTGATAAGTGTTATACACCTTTCTTAAGATTATGTCACTCAAGTTACAATCTTTTAGTATATCTCTAAGACTTGATTTTGGAACGAAATATGATTCACCTTTTGATTTAACCATTTCATCAATTCCCGATTTTGGAACGAAAGTTTCTCTTTGTCAAGAAACATTTAATCACTAAGATGATCATAAAACACTACTCAAGTACTCTCCCTTCTTTTCAGATTGGATAAACTTTTATCTTTCTGCCTAATTTGATTCTTCTTATTCGTTTTACAATCTATTGAAACTTTTTCAACGATTTAGAATTACACTTAAATCTTGTAAGTGTAACCATATTTACTAAACTTTTAGTAAATCATAATGAATAGTCTTATCATTCTTTGTGGTGGACCTAATTAGTACACAACCAAGTGTACCCAATCCCCTAGTACTGTACTTGACTCACATATACATGTGAACAAGGAATCAGTCTTAACTTTCCAAAGACGAAGGTTCTCATTCATCACACAATACAAGTAGCATGATTCCAAGTTTCTACCCAATTGAGACTTGGTGATGAGAATCTTTCCTTATTTGGTAAATTTAGACACTACCACAAATGAAAGAATGAAATCCATTTTCAATATTGCTAACAATATATAAACACCAATTTTCACAAATGTCATTGCAAGGAAATATAAATAAGATAAAATGAAATTTTTATTTTTTATTTATAAAACACGGAAAACTTGTCCTTACAATGCAAATACATATGAAAGCTATGTTTCTAAATATTCCTAAGCAATCTATCATAACTCCTAAGCAACAGCTCAAAAATCTGATCATCGAATAATGCGATCAAAATCCATCTCTTTGCGATCAGACTCAACCTACTCTTTCTTTAAGCTTCCTTTCTCTTCATTGATCCTACGAAACATCAAAGTATAATCTTATCACATCATGTATTAAGAATCTACAAACAGGAACTTGATAGAGTTAGATAGTGGACTTACCTGAAGTAGAGTCAAACATTTTGACTTTACCATCCTTGTGGTCCTTCAGACTTAGCCTTTCCCCTTCTCTTGGCAATAGAAACATATGGACTCTTTAGGAATGGTACACGGGACAATCTCAGACTTAACCTTTCCCTTTCCCTTGGAAAGAGAAATATTTTCTGGACATCCAATGTTTCCATTGTCAATGTCCATGGAAGTTTGGGAAGTAGATCTTCCAATCAAATTTGCATTACCAGTGCGCCAAATCAATGCTGATTCAGCAGCAATTAGAAAATATGTAAGATCGATAAGGTACATGTTGTGGTCTGTCATATAGTAATCTTAAATTAACTCACCATATGACTCAGGAAGTGACCGAAGAACCCAGTCAACAGCCAACTTCCTTGAGACAACGACTCCTAACATTCCCAACATGTCAATGTGTGACTTCATCTCCAAGACATGTGCACACACAGACCTTCCATCTTGGTGTTTTCTAGCCAATAGGTCTTGAGTTATCTTGAACTTTTCAAGTCTTTGAACTTGTGGGTCAAGGAGAACTATTGGAGGAGGTGGAGGAAGTGAACTTCCACTACAACACGAAGAAGGGATTAATCTTTCACCTTGATTATCTTGTGGAATATCATCTTTATAAAGAAATCTTTTTTCCAAAAGGATAACATAGAGCATAGTTGTTAGACCTAGACATCTATTAGGGAGAATATTCAAGATAGTTGATTGAAGTCCTTAATATAACACCCAAATGAAATATTAAGGCTAGGATCCAACACAATACTCTACAATTCGGAAGAGGGATGCTGTAATCCAATTGTAAAATATTTGGAGGTAGGTAAATGACGATTTACCAATTCCACCATGAAAATGAAAATTTTAAACGAATTAAGTTTTAAATGAAACTCCTAGAACTTTTGAGATTCATTGACCTTTTCAATGGCATGTTTAATCTCAATTATTCCCTTCAAGTTTGTGACTGGGATGTCGAGGATCACAAACAAGGTCTGAATAACCATGCAAACTAGCTTGGTACACTTAATGCTACAAATTATCCAATCAATGTGCTAGTTAACCACACACGCTCCATTGATCCATGATTAACATCAAGCTACCCTTTGCCACACATTGTCAGTCCCAAATTAGTGTGTCTGTTAACCACACATGCTCCACTAACGACTTAACAAGGTGCAAAGTGCAATTTCATGGGTTAGCACCAAATTCAGATTTTCCTAAGTAACTAAGATGGGGAATTTATAAGTGTTTATTTACTTGATATTTTCATTATACTTTTAATGTGAATTAATGTCCTATCCTACCCGTTCGGCTAACGACCCTCCACCAGTCAAGGAAGAGATGGGTGAGAGTGGACACCCATTAAACCACCATTTTATAGGCAGTAACCTTATACCCTCTTATAGACCGACTTCGTAAATGAGGCCTACTAACGGTAAGACTGACCTTTTACTTATACTTATATAATATATTATACTTTTAATTTTATATAGTATAAGGGTGTATTTTAAACATTTAAAATACTAGGTGGTTTAATCTTTTAACTAAGCTATACTTTTAATTTAATTAAAATCAAACCATATAATTATGGTTTTATTAATACTCTTTTTAATTAAACACTTTAATCAATTTAATAAAGTCCGTAAGGTGTAATTGAACTATTCAAAGCATCTAGGTTATTAAAAATTCAAAATAAAAACTAATTAATTAATTTTTAAGTTATGAACCCAAGAGTTGCATCTATTTAAACCATTCAATTACTAGATGTTTTAGAATTCAATATTTCAAATTTAAACTTTTTAATTAAACTTTTCAAATTCCAAAACTTGAGGACAAGTTTTGAAACTCTTCAAAACTCTTCATTTCGGTAACTTATGAGTTTAATGTTATTTTAATGGATGAGACTTTTCATGTTTCATAACTTAAGGACAAATTATGGAACTCACTAAAAACAGTTAGATCAATTTCAACAAATAAAATGATCATATAATTCATGATTGATCTAACTAAACTCATATAGCAAGATAATATCAAATCAACAATTTACAAGTAACTTTGTTTATCATACAAACCAACAATTATCTTACAACTTTGACAATTATATTTTGATTGGATGAGTATAATAACTACCATATAAGAAAAAACAGATTTTATGATGTAAAACAGTTTGTGGTAGTGATCCTAATCCAATATAGGCCAAAAAACCCGAAAATCTGCCATCTGCCAGTACAACTCGTCAAGCCAGGCTTTGGACTCGTCGAGTTCATTAATGGACTCGGCGAGTTCCGCCTGGCAGAAGGCCCTTTTCAGTTTGCTTCAACTTTTAACAAAATGCAACTATATAACAGAAAACTACCCATGGCTCCGATACCACTATTGGGTTTTGTGTACTATAACACTCCTATGGTGCACATATAACTATAATAACTTTGGATCTAATTTTTCTATAGTTATACATGCAATAAAATTTCCAAAGCATGAAGCCTACAACTAGCATAAAATTTTGACATATAAATCAAAAAGTCAAGTCAGAAGAGTACCTATTTATTGTAGCTTGTAGTTTTGGCCTTTCAAGAGCTTAGCACCTCAAGTGTGATGTCTCAAATGGTTCACAAACACCATGCACAAAGGAGGACTTTGAGAGAGAGGCTAGAAACTCTAAAATCGGTTATGATTCTCTTAGAATACTTAGGTGTGTCGATTTTGGCTAAGGGGTAACATTTATATAGTGTAGGATTCCAAGGGTCATGGGTAAATCCTAATCCATACACTTAGCTTATGATCCATATCTCATGTGGGCTAACTCTTCATGGATACTCACACAAACTTAGCCCATCATGGATCAATAGCCCAAACAATATATATATATATATATATATATATATATATATATATATATATATATATATATATATATATATATATATATATATATATATATATATATATGTTACTGATTTACATAATCAGTCCCCGTTAATTTAATTAGTCTCCTTTGATCACTAAATTAATTCCAAATTAATTCTTGATCAATATTAATTAAATATTATGATTTTTCAATTAATATATTATGCTTATAATATATTAGTAAATCATAAATAGCCTATTTCTCAAATATCCATCATATCAGATCGTTCTGGTGAAGGCAACCCAAATGGACCATGCTACTCTTGGGTCAAGTACATATCAATTATAGTTATAGGCTAAGACACCTAATCCAACAGAATGATGGACAAAGCGACCAATGATCGAGGATGAATTGACATTTCGATCTAATGAACTAAAACCCACGCGGAGCTGAACATACCTAATTATGAAACTGATTTCCTGATCGCCACCTATTATATACCCCTGCCCTGACAAAATCCTGAACCGAGATTCCATATACCCACACCGCAGATCCCTATTATCCATTCTTCCAACATTACGACCTCGAACTGATCGATGTTCCTCTAAGCGGAATAACCAGTTCTCCCCCACTTAAGGTTCGAACTACCACCCGCGGGTGTTGAAGCCAACTATTTCCCAAACCGGTTCAAATAGCACGAACCGTCCCCGACTCTTGGAATGCATAACACACTCAGGATGATCTTCTAGATAAGGACCAATCAAATCCTAAGAGAGTTTCGGATTTCAGCTGAAGACCTCATAAATTCCCAATCATAACCACTTTAACATTAATGATTTCATGCAAATTCATATGCAAACATCGAATTATGATCCAAAACATACACTCCTTGACTGCAATCCCAACCGATCATAACGTTTGTTTTATTCTTGAGTTCCACGACTCGAATGTATGGCCTCGAGCCAACACCCTCGATACCTTGAAACCAACAAGCTTATCTAGGTCTTCACCAACCAATCCAAACCGATATTGCCATTTGGGTCGAACAATCACCAGACCCATCCTCATGCCTGAACAACCATAACCAAAGATCGATATATGCAGAGCTATTGCTACAAATCATGGTATCAAACCATGCTATCTCCCCCAATCAACCCTTAGAATCCCCGAAACTTTCCTTGATATGAGTATGGATCCTATGCTTCTAGTAGTATGGGACCAATACTACCTTCCACACATATCCATACTTTCCTCAATGATCATCTCGGGTCTTCCAAGACTTACTCATAATAATAATCTCGTTTCCCGATCAACAGCAAAACAATCACACTAAAATACTTCCTAGGCTCTCCTAGGATTCCCACCTTCCCTGCCATCAGTTACTAAAGAACTCCAATCAATGTCAACCAACCACTTCATGAATACAATTACATGCAACAAAACTTAAATAATATTTCAACTAAAGGACTCAACACCACAACGGTTAGACTCAAACGAGAGTTGCACAATAGGGTCGAATCCTTCACTTTAAGGTTATTTAACCTTCAGAGCATGTAATAGTGTATTCATTTGATGGTTAGCTCATATCAATGTGGGTCCCAAAAAGCACATAGAAAGCAGCATTCAAGCAGTGGAGTCAACTGGCACTAAGACATAATGAAATCAGGCGGATCCTCATTCGAAATTCTTGATCTCTATCTCCAAGCATCTCGGATACACCTTCGTTCTTCCCTTACCCTCTCAAGAGTTTCTAATCATTCCTTGTGTTGACCCGTTGTGCACTACACCATCTCATGAAACTTCTACCAACCCTGCAGCACTCATGTATGCTAATCATACATAACATTGGAACCTATAGACAGTCGAATACTCGATTCTAACCTAAGCCCTTCATCAAAAAAGAACAGGAAATAAGGTCAAACCAAACATTCTCATGCTATAGAATCTTATTTATGTACAACTATGATGCATACACCAAGCAACTATAGTAATGATGTCAATTTCATATAAGAAAGAAACCTAGGCTATCAGGCAATTCTATCATGCAATTCCTGAAGATTCTTAGCCTATCACTAGCATCTTCTTCTAACATATCACAATATCAAATAACAATGTGGTAATTTAGGGTCTGCTTACTGGCTCTGGCTAATCGTACACATCGCATCCTTTCTTGATTATTTTGAAAACAATTTTGGAAATCATTTTTAAAACCTTTTCATTTACTTAGTTTGGGACTGGATTCACATGAGTGTTCCTCCAATTCACTCAAACCAAGGCTTTGATACCAACTTGTAACATCCAAAAAATTTCAACAAATTTAAACTCTTCAAAACAACCCATTTACTAATAAAAGTGTTCACATAATCATTGTTTCCAAAACATTAATTAAAATAAAAGCTCCCAATATCCCATTAGTCGTAAAAGAAAGGATGTGTACAGTCACGCCTTCACCTCACCACAGTCCTCTGAAGAACCCGAAACCATAAACAAAAACTGTAAGCACAAAGCTTAGTGAGTTCCCCCAAAATACCACCATACAAACATATAACATATACAAACAAGCATGCTAAAATACTCATGTCTGGCCCAATCAGCCTCAGGTTGGAATAACAGGCATGTCTATGATAATATGGTTTAGTACGCCCAACGTACACCATTGTACATCTAGCGTACTGACCTCAGCACTAGTATGACATGCATACACATGTGTGTGGCCCACGTACTTACTTTAACCCTAAAACAATGAATCTTCCGAAAGCCATAACTTCTTCGTTATAAGTTCATTTCCGACGATCCTTATATCCATGAAGAGGTAATGAGAAGATCTACACTTCTATTAACGCGTACTTTCCTTACAACTTCTCGAACAAAAATCCAATTTCCAGAAAAGCCCAAACCGACACTTTACCGAAATACCCATTGGCTCCAAAACACAAACCGAACCTCCGGATCAACCCAAATACATTACACACACCTAAATGGATCTAAATATCTTTCCCATAAAGGCCCTAAGACTGATGATACTCAGTCTTCGAGTCACAACTCCGTATTAGGAAACAATTCGGAATAAGGCCTTACAACACTCTTTGTTGATGGGTACATTTCACACTGGAATGTACTACACACAGCATACCATTCGTGCATTCTTATTCTAAGAAAAGTGATTAATGATTCAATGTATAAAACCACATGTTGATAAATCTCATATTACTATGTGTCACACCCCAAAACCAAGAACGGCGGAAACGTTCTGGGGCGGAGGACGTCATGTATAGTATCACAACAATGAAAAGTAGTAAACAAGCAACAACATCATCCATTGCATTAATAATATAATTATTATACAAGTGTTCTGTCAAATTTTGATAAACACTAAAGCATAAATCAAAATGAAAGATGAGTCTTGAACAAGCTCCATCTTCCCTTCTGCTTGCATCGGTACCTGTCTATGATGATGTAACGCCCGTAGATCAGGGCTAGTCAATTTAGAGATGATAGGCGTCAAAAATGAATTTTTGATGAAAGATTATTTAGAATGAATAATCTTAACTAAGTTGTAGTATATGTTACAAGGATTTCGTACATATAAAGAACGCCGAAATCCGAGTTATAACGAAGAAGTTATGACCTGTCGAAGTTTCGCGACAGAACCGACACGACACAGCGCGACGTAAAAAGTGAATTTACGTTAGAGCAATATTTAGCCTTATAAATCTAAATGAAATTCGTAGAATACGTTAAACCATGAGCGTTCATAAAAAGAACGCCCAAATCTGACTTCGTATGAGGAAGTTATGATTTTTCGAAGTTTCGACTTAGCGGTATGCAGCCCGAATACTCGATTTGAGACCGAACGGTTTTTAGCCAAAACAATTTAAATGAGAATTGAAGATCTCATTAATTGTAGTAAAACGATAAAAAGAGAGGCGAAAACGGACGTCGGATGAAGAAGTTATGATTTTATAACGAAGTTTTCCTGTCCCGGCCTACTAAAAATAAATAATAAAAATAAAGTCAAAATTACCCGACGGAGTCTAAACGAAAGTTGTAGATCGTAGTCTCACCTACGCGTGGATATAAAGAACATCGAAAACGGAGTTCGTATGAGGAAGATATGAATTTTTGAAGTTTATTAAATATTTTCGAAATTAAATTTAAATATAAATTTTCGATATTATCCAAGGGAGGAGTCATCGGGCTTATCCAGGTTACGCCCCGCGTAAATCGCAGATCCAGACCCTATAAAAGGGAGTCGAGTGCAGCCGATTCAATTGCTCATTTCTCTTCTTCCTCTTGCGTTTTTGCATCGTTTTTCATGCAAGAATTATCCCGAAGCCCCGGTATCATTCCGGAGCCCCGAAGCAAGTCCCGAGGCCCCGAAGATCCCGAGAAGTGCGATTCCTGAGCCGAAGCTCTGCCCGCGAGAAGTTCAATTTTTGTGAAGATCTTCCAGATCTACCGAAGAATACTACTTCTGCAAGTCATAGTGCTGTCCGATCATCTTCTGATCAAGTGAGTGTATACTACCTTTCATAAACACGATAATAATACAAGTATGGTTTGAGTGTATTAAGTATATTGTTGTTTATATGTGTGGGTGTGTAGTTACTTTCTTCTAACACATAAATATGAAGTAATTGCTATGAAATGCGTTCTATGTGTTTATATGTTATTTGTCTATTTGAGATGGGCATGGAAATTGGAGTTTTATACAGGTGTTAAATGATTTAAACTGTGTAAGTATTTATATCTACAAAATTGTTGGGTAGAACATAGGTAGATGGAAATTGTTGGTGACTATGGAGTTAGCGCCTATTGTATAAACCTTGGCGACGTTGTGACTTCGTGCCTATTTGATGAACCTTGGCGACTATGGAGTTAGCGCCTATTGTATAAACCTTGGCGACGATGTGACTTCGTGCCTATTTGATGAACCTTGGCGACTATGGAGTTAGCGCATGTTGAGTAAACTTTGGCGACTATGGAGTTAGCGCTTGTTGAGTAAGCCTTGGCGACTATGGAGTTAGCGCTTGTTAAGTGAACCTTGGTGACTATGGAGTTAGCGCCGCTTGAGTAAACCCCCGACGACTATGGAGTTAGCGTCTGATAACTATGGATTTAGTACTTGATAAATAAACTTTGGCAGCAATGGAATTCGTGCCAATTCCTTACGAATAAATGAATGAAGGATAGTTGGTTCTTAGGGTAAAACCTTAAGAAGATAATGGGAATGGGTAATTGGGTTGATTGTTTGTTGATTAAATATAATAATTATATTATTGTGGGTTGAAAACCCTATATGCTCACCAGGCTCCCAAGCCTGACCCACTCAGTTTTCTTTTCATTACAGGTAATGGCACAAGGGTATAAGTTGGTGGACTTGACGAGAGATTTTGGGATTATAGATATGTAGTTATAATTAACTATTGTAAGATTTATTTTATATTGTTTATGCTTTTGGTTTGTAACGAACATGACATCCTGAGGTTTTATTATTTAATGAAAATACATTCTTTTCGAGAAATTTTTTGATAAATGGTTATCATATTTTATTTTGGGAACAAATTCCGCAACCGTTTTCTTTAAACGATCACTCTGATTTATAAAACAAAGCATAAACAAATCGGTCTTTTCTGGCCGTGAAATTGGGGATGTCACAGATGACGTGAGGATACAAGTAATTTTGAAAGCGAGTATCAGCTTTGAAGCTGGTGAGATCATAAGTATTTTAGTGTCTTAATTTGTATGTCAGAATTTGTAAGTAAATGAATTGTAAGTCTTGTAAATGTATATGAACTGTAAGTATGAAAATGTTTGTAAAACAACTGTAAACGTTTGAAAAACTCTAGAAATCCCTATGATTCCTACTATTATATAAGGGTGTCTTCTACCAAGACCTAACTATTCTCAATGTAGTCTTCTACCAAGACTTAACTGTTCTAAATGTTCGTGTCATGTAAAAGTGTGTAATTTTCCCAAGTGTAACTATTATTAACAAAATATAGTTTTTACATTTATAGTTTAAGTGAAAAGATCACTAAATATGTGTACAGGGAAAATTAATGTAGTACTAAAACGTAGCGCTATAAGAACTACTGTTGTACTAATTACCTTAAACCGGATTTATATTAAGGCATCATGTGATTAATTGTACCATACTATTGACTGTTAACAACGACATAAGAATGGTCGTAATAACGGAATGATGTTTGGCACCCGCAGACCTGCAGGTCCCGCTGTAGCTAGCAGCAAGGTGTAGGATAGTCAATCCTGTATAGATCTATACGCAAACTCACGCTCTCCCTTCAAGAGACTCTGGCTACAACTCGGGCCATGATATTTAAGGCATGCTCCGATACAGTGGATCACAATTTTATTAACGTATTCATGTAAGTGTAATGTACGGAAATGTTCTACGTGTGCTAGCTGTATTGTGTGTTCTTTCTCTATCTAGCAAGTATAGTAATGTAATCGTTCTAGTATCGTCGTATATGTTCTGTTCCTAGTATCGTAGTATATGTAATGTACTGTAATGTTCTAGAAAGTATTGACTCATGAATGAACTGACTCATTGTATGATTTCGCGTTCTAGTAATTGTTCTAGTATCTTCATAAACTACCCATATGGTAGTTTACTAGTAATCTAACTGGTACGTATGGACATGGATGTATACCCTTGCTACCCAAGGGCATGGGATGAACTGGAAGGACCTTTTATGACTATATATGTACACATGATATATAACTAATATTTAAACGACCTTCGAACGAGTACCCGATATCCCACCAGACCACATCTCAAGCGCGAAAAGGAAATAGGGTGGATAGCCTTCCTAAGTCTTTTAAACATTTCTTATATAACTATACATATAGAGGCATGCAATTTATAATAGAAAAGCATAAATAAGTTTTGTAAAACATTTGAACATAATTATTATTTTCAGAAAAGTTCGACTTGATGTCAACCAATAAAAGAATTTGAAGGCATAGGTTTGATAAAACAGTTTAAGTATAAGGAAACATTTGTTTGGAACACAATTGTAAGTAAGTTTGAAATGTGATATACCGAGTAAAATGTACAGTGTAATAAGGAGTTTAAAACATATAAATGTTTATAAAAATCATTTGAAGGAAACTGTTTGGTAAAACGGCTAATGTGTAGTAAATCATTTGAATGCTGCATATTAATCACATGTGATTGATATAATAACTAGCATAATTCTACTTGTACCCCCTCCCCCATAAAACATTTAAAACAGTTTAAAACATTGATTAAGGGGTATGAACTCACCTGCAGTAAGTGACTGGAATTGAACGGACTGTTATCGTAAGGAAGGATCGGACAAGTGCTTGGTGTCAAGTGAAGACTTTAGACACACACAATGATCCTAATTACATATGAAGACATATGTATATAAATAATTAGTGATTAAAGCACTAATTATACAAGTATAAACATTTAAACGTAAGGAAAACACTTTTGGTCAAGTGCTAGGAGGCTAATGGGTTGCAAAAAAGGAGTGTAATACTTCAAATGGGAGTTTAAGGTCTAATGACCATATTCTTTGGAGTTTTCGACCCAGGGGAGTAAACTCCTGGCCGTAAACTCTACATTGGGTCATTAATTGAGGCTTAAAGTTGTTACAACTCAAGTGGTAAATTGTTCCAAGGTTTAAACAAGTGTTTGGGCTTCCTATTAACTCCTTTAAGAAGTTTACGGCCCTGGGACCATATTCCCTTGGAGTTTACGGCCGTAAACTCCCTTGGGAGGGTGTTTATGGTGTTTTCAAGTCTCTAACATTTCAAGGTTATGATCTATGTTGGGTTCTAGGCATAAGGAAGGAGTTAGGGTGTCATTTGACCCCTTTATAGGGGTTTACGGCCCAAGAACTTGTCTTGGCCGTAAACTCCTTAATACTTGTGATTCCTTATGTTTTATAGGCTTTAAACACTTTAGGGTACATGTCTAAAATCAAGTCTAAGCCTTAGGTGCCTTAAAAGCACCATTTTGAGCATGCTATTTGGAGTTTACGGCCTAAGATACTCTTGGGCCGTGAACTCCCAAAATTGGGTGATTCTTGCTTGATTTCATGTCCCTAACACACACCTATACAAGTCCAAGGTAGTTACAAATCACGGGGGACAATCTAGGCTTGGTTTCGGGAGTTTACCGCCCAAGAACACCTTGGGTAGTAAACTCCTAAATCAAATGATTTAGCTATGTAATCTATGTTATGAACACATTTAAAGCTTTCTAACACTACTAGAAAGAGTTACTCACAATTTGGGATAAAAACCCGAAGATCCGTGAGAGAGAATTTTGACTTTTCTCTAAATGGAATTCAACTAATGAACCAATTTGGTTCAGAATTGTATTTATAGTCCTGAGATATTTTTGGCAGAAAATATTTTATTCCTGAAACGAATTCTAATGTCCTAGAGTATTGGAATAACAGTGTTGCACAAAACCCTAGTGCATCCACTCTCCTAATATCTCCTTAAGTGTAAAATCCTTAAAACTGCCAAACTTATACTCGAAATCTGAGTTTTCACTGTAACTGTTCTACTTCTATTGGCTTCAAATGGTTTGTTCAGAATGGAAATTTTGGGTTGTCACACTGTGTCAATGAATGATAGTTCAAACTCACACTATTAGAGGACATCACAAACGTATTTCCTGCTAATGTCAAAAAGGGGGAGAAACTTGTTATATACCTTGCTATATGTGAGAATCTACTAAATGTTATTGATCTGAAGAAAAACAAAATCTAAGGGGGCCAAGATAATATCAACAGCTCACATATACTCATATCTATCCATCCGCTGCAACTAATAAACATTAGCTCTACTGTTGATGATCAAAAATTGGAAGTCACACTTTCTCAGGGGAGCATCGTTACAGTTAAAGAACTTAAGGTTTCAATATTAATCTCAGGGGGAGCACATACTGAAGAATCTATTAAATATTAGTTTTGACATCATCAGATAGGGGGAGATTATAAGGTCATACCTTATGATCTGACGAGTCAAACATTTATACGTTAACTGTCAGCACCAGCGCCAAGATCAGCATCAACGCTAGCATCTTAAGTCTATCAGCATCAGCGTGTAGATAGTTATCTTGTGTAACCTTTGTATATTAGGTAATGATACATATAAGGATAAAATATATAGCAGATTCGATATCTTTGTTATGAAGATCGATTCTTAGTATAGATTAGATACAATCCCTTCAATTAAGGTATATACTTGTATATACTAGTATATATTTAACATTAGGGTAAAACCCTAATGTAGAACGTGTCGGTGACCATCTTTGTGACAACCCATTTTCTTGGTGAAAACTGTTGGATTAGTGTTTAAGTCCATAACTATATTTGGTATGTACTTGACCCGACTCGGCATAGTCTATTTGGGTTCCATGGCATCAGAACATTTTGATAGGCCGTTTGTGAGGAGAGGACATTTGTGACATATTAATATATTATAAGTTCTAATATATTAATATGAAATCATGTTATTTAATTAGTATTGATCAAGAATAAATTTAGACTTAATTTAGTGATCAAAAAGAGACTAATTAAATATATGGGGGTTGATTATGTAAATCATTCATTCTTACATATGTGGGCTTATGATCCATGATTCATTATGTTGGGTTTAACCCATGTGGTGACCCATGGATACTCAATGGAGGTTAAAACCCATGGAGCATAAGGAATGGGTAAAGTCATGGGTTACATGGTGTAACCCTAATGTGTACACTATATAAGGACCCCTTTGGCGCAAGAAATTGGCGCTAGTGACACATATATGAGGGCTAGCCGATTTGAGCATGA